>NC_056446.1:3856572-4551572 GCF_018296145.1 Oncorhynchus tshawytscha | reverse complement strand
TCCCAGCTCCTTCTTCTTTGGATTGGAAAGACAGAGCAGTGAAGCCAAAGGTATGCATTGTCTACCGCTGTCTGATGGGCGGGTGACCTCTGTGGTGGGTGAGATGTGGCAGCGGACTGTGGAGTTTTATACTGAATTATGCAGGGAGTGTGCTGGATAGGAATGGATGTGGTGACAGGCATAGCAGTGTCAGCATATGCAGATGATGTTTCTGTGATGGTCAGGGATGATCAGGATATGCAGGCACTAGAGACCAGTCTGAAGGCGTACGAGGGAGCTTCATCAGCTAAAGTAAACTGGGGCAAGAGCAAAGCTCTGTTTTGTGGGGCATGGGGGGATAGGGCTCTTCCTCTGCTTCCAGGGGGTTTGCAGTGGGGTTGTGAAGGGCTTAAAGTGTTGGGGGTGTACCTGGGCTCGGAGAAGTGGGTAAGGAAGAACTGGGAGGGGCTGTCACAGGCAGTGGTGACAAGACGGGCCAGGTGGAGGTGGCTCCTGTCCCAAGTGTCATATAGAGGGAGGGTGCTGATAATTAACAACCTCGTACGCAAGCTGGTGGACTTCTTCTGGTCGGGCCATCACTGGCTGAAGGCGGCAGTGGTGTACATGACCGTTCACGAAGGAGGACAGGGCCTGGTGGAACTGGAGAGCAGGATGGCAGCTTTCAGGCTAAAGGCAGTGCAGAGACTGCTGTACCATGCTGATGTTGGCTGGAGGGAGCCAGCATGCGCGCTGCTGAGGAGAGCTGGCGGATTAGGGTTGGACCGGCAGCTGTTCCTCATGAAGCTGGAGAGGCTGACTACAGCAGGTCTCTCAGATTTTTACCCTGCAATTCTGAGGGCCTGGCAGCTGCTAAGGCCCATACGAGAAGGGGGTGTGGAGCCTGGGCTGTGGGTGTGGGAGGAGCCTATCTTCCAAAACCCAGCCATCCCTTTGAGATCGGTTCAGTTGGCCACCCTGCAGAGGTAACTGATGACAGGGGGTTTACAAAGGCTGGGTGACCTGAGACTGCTGGGAGAGGAGGGGTGGAAAACCCTGGAAGTCTTGCCACAACAAACAGGAATAACACCTCTTAGGCTGCTGTAGAGATTCATGGAGGAGGTCCAGGAGGCACTGTCTGAGCCGGTAAGAGGGATGTTTGAGCCTGGGGGAGTTTGAGGATGTGGGAGGTAAAGCCCTCTACAACCTCTGTGTTAAGGTTAGGAACATTAGGAGCCTAACAGGAGGGAAGGCACATCAGTGGCATGGGGTATGTGTGGCGGAGAGTATGGTGGGTTTAAGGTGGAGGGGGCTCTACAAACCCCCAGTATCAAAGAGGTCAGGGGACCTCCAGTGGAAGGTTCTCCATGGAGCCCTGGCCACGAACAGCTGGTTGGCACAGGTTGAACCGGGAATCGGGCAGGGGTGTCTTTTCTGTAAAATGAAAGAAACTGTGATTCATGTGTTTTCCGTGTGCACCAGGTTAATGCCTTTAATGTCTCTGTTGGAATGTCTGTGTGAGAGGTTGGGGGTGGTTTTTACTGTTGGAATGTTCATAATGGGATACAGGTATTCGAGCAAGGAGAAAGCCAAATGTGTTTTGTTGAACTTTCTGTTTTCTCAGGCAAAGTTAACTATTTGGCTAACAAGGAGGAACAGGGTCAAAGGTGGGGGGATAACAGACTCTTTACTATTGTTTAACAGGATGGTCTCTGCGCGCCTCAGGGTTGAGTTTGAGTTCTATAAAATGATAAAATGTGTAGAGATGTTTGAGGATATCTGTTGTGTTGGGGGGGCTGTCTGTATAGCTGGGGAAGGTGTTTTGGATATACAGTTATAGGAGTGAGTATTGTGATGATGGTTTGTATCAGGTGGTAGATAGAAAGGTGAGTATGGTAAATGTATGCAGTACAGGATATATTTTTGTTTTTTATTTTTAAGGGGGGGGTGAGTTTTAAATTAAAGCTACTCACCGGTCCCTATGATCACTTGGTTACGCATGCCTCTCCCTAATGTCAATCCAGGCCCTGCAGCGCCTAGCTCCACTCCCATTCCCCAGGCGCTCTCATTTGTTGACTTCTGTAACCGTAAAAGCCTTGGTTTCATGCATGTTAACATTAGAAGCCTCACTAAGTTTGTTTTATTCACTGCTTTGGCACACTCTGCCAACCTGGATGTCCTAGCCGTGTCTGAATCCTGGCTTAGGAAGGTCACCATAAATCCTGAAATTTCCATCCCTAACTATAACATTTTCTGACAAGATACAACTGCCAAAGGGGGCAGAGTAGGCATGCAGAGTTCTGTTATACAATCCAGATCTGTGACCCAAAAATTGAGCTTCTACTTCTAAAAATCCACCTTTCCAGAAACAAGTCTCACCTTTGCCGCTTGTTATAGACCACCTTCAGCCCCAGCTGTGCCCTGGACACCATATGTGAATTGATTGCCCCCCATTGATCTTCAGAGCTCGTACTGTTAGGTGACCTAAACTAGGACATGCTTAAAACCCCGGCCGTCCTACAATCTAAGCTAGATGCCCTCAATCTCACACAAATGATCAAGGAACCTACCAGGTACAACCGCAAAACCGTAAACACGGGCACCCTCATAGATATCATCCTGACCAAGCCCTTTAATTACAACTCTGCTGTCTTCAAAAAGGATCTCAGCGACCACTGCCTCATTGCCTGCGTCTGCAATGCGTCTGCGGTCAAACGACCACCCCTCATCACTGTCAAACCTGTTAAAGATAGGGCTGATTACTGCCCCCTTTGGGGTGATTGCGTGCCCATAGTAAACAGAAAACAAATCTGTCAAAAATTGCTAATAGATGCATATAAAAATTATTATTGAATAGAAAACACTCTAAAGCTTCTAAAACCGTTTAAATTATGTCTCTATGTAAAGCAGAACTCTCAGGGCACTCATTCTCCCAAACTCTCTCTTGTCATCATAAAAGTTGTCCTAACTTTGACGTCATCGCCCCCACCCTTCCCAAGCACCTACAGTCCTGGGAACAGTTTCTATCTCTTCAGCGCGATGTCTGCTTTCAATGGGGCTTCTCATTGTGAGAATCGCGCGCTCACGAGAGTTTTGGCGGGCGAAACCTTTCGGTCACGCGAGAAAACAGGTTACTCTCATGCGCGTTCTGCTCGGGTGATGTCTTTGTTCCAAGATTGATTAAACGACTCGTGTGTTTCTGATCGTCCTGAGAATTGCTGTGAAGCTAGATAACA
Source organism: Oncorhynchus tshawytscha (assembly GCF_018296145.1). Lineage (NCBI taxonomy): Eukaryota > Metazoa > Chordata > Actinopteri > Salmoniformes > Salmonidae > Oncorhynchus > Oncorhynchus tshawytscha. The sequence continues at coordinate 4,548,360 of NC_056446.1, read as the reverse complement.
TGCTAACGCTGTGTTCTGAACATAGTTTGACAAGTTTAGTCGACATATAATATGTAATTTCGACGTTTTGGTGCGCACCCACTTGACTTTTTGGCTGCATTTCAACCGAAATATGTCGTGTTTGATCACCGAAAGACACAGACTTCCAAACTAAAGCTGTTTTTGGTAAGTATAAACCCTTCCAGGTCTTCTGATGGAAGAACAGCAAAGGTAAGGGAATATTTATGTGTTTATTATGGGTTTCTGTGGACTCCGAAGTAGAGGAGCCAAAATGCTAATTCCTGAGCGCCGACTCATATTATAGCCTAGTGAACGAAATCTGTAACGTTAAAAATAAATGTCTCATTGTGGGAATCGCGCGCTCACGAGAGTTTTGGCGGGCCGAAACCTTTCGGTCACGCGAGAAAACAGGTTACTCTCATGCGCGTTCTGCTCGGGTGATGTCTTTGTTCCAAGATTGATTAAACGACTCGTGTGTTTCTGATCGTCCTGAGAATTGCTGTGAAGCTAGATAACATGCTAACGCTGTGTTCTGAACATAGTTTGACAAGTTTAGTCGACATATAATATGTAATTTAGACGTTTTAGTGCGCACCCACTTGACTTTTTGGCTGCATTTCAACCGAAATATGTCGTGTTTGATCACCGAAAGACACAGACTTCCAAACTAAAGCTGTTTTTGGTAAGTATAAACCCTTCCCTTCCAGCTGACGGCATATGGCGGAGCTATCGTCATTTCTCCGGACATTTGAGTAGCATTTTTTTTTTTAACATGGCGTCATTGTAAACAGATTTATGGATATATATAGCATGTACTGTGTAACATGTTATATTACTGTCATCTGATGAAGATTTCAAAAGGTTAGTGAAATTATTTTAATTTTAATCCTGCGTTTGGTGATTGCATATTTTGTTGAATTTGGCTATGGAAATTAGCTTGGTCTTCGGTGTGTCTTCGGTGGTGGTTTGACATAAATATGTGCTATGTTTTCGCCGTAAAACATTTTAGAAATCTGACTTGCTGGCTAGATAAACAAGTTGTTTATCTTTCATTTGAGCTATTGGACTTGTTAATTAATGTGTGGAGGTTAAATATTATAATATATTCCAGCTGACGGTGGGAGGGCTGGTTCCCAATTGGGACTCAAGATCCTCAACAGGTGAGTAGGCCTCAACAACTTCAGTGAGTAGGCCTTTCTAATTGACCTGGCCCGGGCATTGACCTCATTCCTTCAGTAGAGGATGACTGGTTGCTCTTCAAAAGTGCTTTCCTCACCATCTTAAATAAGCATACCCCATTCAAAAAATGTAGACCCAGGAACAGATATAGCCCTTGATTCACTACAGACTTGACTCTCTTTGACTAGCACAAAAACATCCTTTGGCGTACTGCATTGGCATCGAATAGCCCCTCGATATGTAACTTTTCAGGGAAGATAGGAACCAAGCTAGCAAAGGCTAGCTTTTTCAAACAGAAATTTGCATCCTGTAGCACAAACTCCAAAAAGTTCTGGGACACTAAAGTCCATGGAGAATAAGAGCGTCTCCTCCCAGGAGCCCACTGCACTGAGGCTAGGAAAAGCTGTCACCACCGATAAATCCACAATAATTGAGAATTTCAATAAGCATTTTTCTACAGCTATCATAACCGCTATCAATAAAAGACAGTATTGTGCAGCCATCTTCATCGACCAGGTCAAGGCTTTCGACTCTGTCAATCATCGTATTCTTACCCTCAGACTCAACAGCCTTGGTTTCTCAAATGACTGCCTCGCCTGGTTCACCAACTACTTCTCAGACAGAGTTCAGTGTGTCAAATCGGACGGCCCGTTATCCGGACCTCTGGCAACCCCATAGAGATTCAACCCCACAGGGTTCAATTCCAACTTTTTTCTCTGTATACATTAATGATGTTGCTCTTGCTGCTGGTCATTCTCTGATCCACCTTTACGCTGATGACACCATTCTGTATACTTCTGGCCCTTCTATGGACACTGTGTTAACAAACTTTAACAAAGCTTCAATTCCATACAACTCTCCTTCCGTGTCCTCCAACTGCAAGTAAAACTAAATGCATGCTCTTCAACCGTTCGCTGCCTGCACCTGCCTTACCCTCCAGCATCACTACTCTGGACAGTTCTGACTCAGAATATGTGGACAATTACAAACACCTAGGTGTCTGGCTAGACTGTAGACTCACATTAAGCATCTCCAATCCAAAATGAAATCTAGAATCGGCTTCCTATTTCGCAGCAAAGCATCCTTCACTCATAAAACTGACTATCGTACCGATCCTTGACTTCGGCAACGTCATTTACAAAATAGCCTTCAATACTACTCAGCAAATTGGATGCAGTCTATCACAGTGCCATCCGTTTTGTCACCAAAGCCCCATACTATTGTAGCCCAAGGAGTGGCTGATGGACCTCTTCGGCTATGCGGGACATAGGCCTAGCAAAGGCTAGCTCCAGGCTAATTGGTTTTTGCTTCAGGACAGATGTTAGTCAGGTGTGGCCACTCAAATAGCAGCTAGCTAGCTGTGATGATCGAGGTGAAAAGGTTCAGAGCTTACGGTAGGAATCCGGAGATTTGAAGAAAAATAAGTCAGATTTGCTCTAGCTTGAGTCGCGCTGTGCAGACTGGCGAGAGTTGTCCAGGCTAAAGGTAGCTGATGATGCTAGCAGTGGCTAGCTGACTTGTAGCTAGTTAGCTGGGAAGCTTCTGTTGGGGGTTCCGGTTCAAAAGTAAAGAAAATAGCAGATCCATACCAAATTGGGTGAGGTGGATTGGAGTAGATTACGTTGAAATTGAGGTTAAGAAAAATATAAAAAGTATGTAAAAATATATATACACGGGACAAGATGAGGACAAAAGACGTCTGACTGCTACGCCATCTTGGATTTAACCAAACACAGACCCAAACACCAACATCCACCCCAGCACCAGCCAAGCCAACCAGGCAGCCCTTAGATAATACCCACCACTGTGACCTGTATGCTCTCGTTAGCTGGCCCTCGCTTCATATTCATCGCCAAACCATCTGGCTCCAAGTCATCTATAAGTCTTTGCTAGGTAAAGCCCCGCCTTATCTCAACTCACTGGTCACCCACCTGTACCACGCGCTCCAGCAGGTATATTTCACTGGTCATCCCCAAAGCCAATTCCTAATTTGGCTGCCTTTTCTTCCAGTTCTCTGCTGCCAATGACTGGAACAAATTGCAAAAATCACTGAAGCTGGAGACTCATATCTCCCTCACTAACTTTAAGCACCAGTTGTCAGAGCAGGTCACAGATCATTGCACCTGTACATAGCCCATCTGTAAATAGCCCATCCAACTATCTCATCCACATATTGTAAAAAAAAATATATCCTTTGCACCCCAGTATCTCTACTTGCACATTCATCTTCTGCACATCTGTCACACCAGTGTTTAATTGCTAAATTGCAATTACTTCAGCACTACGGCCTATTTATTGCCTTACCTCTCTAATCTTACCTCATTTGCACACACTGTATATAGATTTTGTTTTCTTATTGCGTTATTGGCTGTACGTTTCTTTATTCCATGTGTAACTCTGTGTTGTTTTTTGGGTCGCACTGTTTTGCTTTATCTTGGCCAGGTTGCAGTTGTAAAACTTGTTCTCAACTGGCCTACCTCGTTAAATAAAAGGTGAAATAAAGAATTACTGGTCCCCATGTCAAACACTTGGATTCATTATTAAGACAAGGTGGCATCACCTTAACTCTCATTTTAATACACCAATTGTAATATGATATTCTCTTACCTAATTTAAATAAGAACTGCCTTGTAACCAACATCGGACAAGCCGGTTTGCAGAAGGGCGTGGTTTATATAGCTACTCTCCTGGTGCCAAAATGTATATCATTGATGCCATTTCAATGTTGTTTCAGTGACTGTGTGTCACCAAATTAGCTTGAGATGATATTACTGCAACACCGTTCACTGCATCTAATTTCTTGACATTGGCATTTCAAAGAGCTGTCAGTCGAGGCGAGCTCATGAATATAAGCTCCCCGCCCACTCAGCCTGTCTTTTCAAACTTCCTGGTATTTAGCCATGAGAGAAAAAGTACTTTTCATTATGACTGAAATGCTGACAATCAGCTACCGAGTCCCAGGCCTGAATTCTCACCATAATAAGATCGAAAAGTTCTATAGAGAATCAAGGATTTATTCTATTTTTACATCTTAAGTCATTTAAAAGGAGCGTGTTTGTCTGCCAGAGAAATGGAAACAGACGAGAATAGTTCTAGAGCCAATCAGGTGATGGAGGAAAGAGCAATATACACTACCATTCAAAAGTTTGGGGTCATTTGGAAATGTTCTTGTTTTTGAAAGAAAAGCACACAAAAAATATGCTTTTATTTTAAAACAAGGACATTTCTAAGTGACCCCAAACTTTTGAAAGGTAGTGTATGAGGAAGAATATTACATGTCATGTAAGTATTTCTATTGAATGTTTTGAGAATAACAGATCCATAAATGAAAGTATGTGGATTTGTTCATGTCTAAGTATAAAGACTTAGATATGTCAGCATGTTGACACAACCTTTCCGGAGTTAAAATATTCCACAAATATGTAAGCGGGTGCACGCGCATCAGGAGTGTCTTGAAGGCATCCCACCCCATATATCTCCCTGGACTCATATGATAGAAGTGAGATTTCTGAATTCCGGATTGGATGCATGTAGAAACTGTCCCATTTCAGAGAATATCCTAGCTCCATATATGAAATTAAGGACATGTGTATCTGGAACATGTCCTTATATCTTATAAAATGTCAGATATGAAATATATAGATAAAGATATCCCCTGTTATTGACCCATTTCTCCTAGTGTTTATCAATTGCTGTGCTGATCAATGGGCAGTTCATTACCTCTGACAACGAATATGTAGCTTAAAAGGTATGTTTAAATGTGTATTTATTTCTGCAATAAAGATGGTGACACTACAATAATACAGATTTATAATAGGCCTATATCTAAAAATACATACAGCCTAATTATTTATATATATACACTGAACAAAAATATAAACGCAGCATGCAATAATTCAAAGATTTTACTGAGTTACAGATCATATAAGGAAATCAGTCAATTGAAATAAATTCATTAGGCCGTAATCTATGGATTTCACATGACTGGGAAAACAGATTGCTTCTGTTGGTCACAGATACCTTAAAAAAAGGTAGGAGCGTGGATCAGCAAACCAGTCAGTATCTGGTGTGACCACAATTTGTCTCATACAGCTTGACACATCTCCTTCGCATAGACTTGATCAGACTGTTGATTGTTGCCAGTGGAATGTTGTCCCACTCCTCTTTAATGGCTGTGCAAAGTTGCTGGATATTGGCAGAGACTGGAACACGTTGTCGTACATGTCGATCCAGAGCATCCAAAATATGCTCAATGGGTGACATGGTGAGTATGCAGAACATGGAAGCTTCCAGGAATTATGTACAGATCCCTGCGACATGGGGCTGTGCATTGTCATGATGAAACATGTGGTGATGGAAACGGGTGAATGGCATGACAGTGGGCCTCAGGATCTCATCACAGTATCTTTGTGCATTCAAATTGCAATAGATGAAATTCAATTGTGTTCGTTGTCCGTAGCTTATGCCTGGCCATACCATAACCCCACCTCCACTATGGTGCAGACTATAGTCTGTTCACAACATTGACATCAGCAAACAGCTCGCCCACATTGAAGGTGAGCCTTTCCCACTGAAGTAGGTTACGATGCCGAACTGCAGTCAGGTCAAGACACTGGTGAGGACTGATGAGCTTCCCCGAGAATCCCACAGTTTCATTACCTTTCTGTGTGGCTGGTCTCATACGATCCCGCAGGTGAAAAAGCAGATGTGGAGGTCCTGGGCTGGCGTGGTTGTGTGGCCGGTTGAATGTAATGCCACATTTTCTTTTTTCACAAAACGACATTGCTTATGGTAGAGAAATTAACATTCCATTCTCTGGCAACAGCTCTGGTGGACATTACTGCAGTCAGCATGCCAATTATACACTCTCAAAACTTGAGACATCTGTGCCATTGTGTTGTGTGACAAAACTGCACATTTTGGAGTGGCCATTTATTGTCCCCAGGACAAGGTGTGCCTGTGTATCGATCATGCTGTTTAATCAGCTTCTTGACATTCCACATCTGTCAGGTAGATGGACTCTCTTGGCAAAGGAGAAATGTTAACTGATAGGGATGCAAACAAATTTGTGCACAACATTTGAGAGTGCATATGGAACATTTCTGAGATCAACACTTTATATGTTATGTTTATATTTCTGTTCAGTATATGTATATATACAGTGCATTCAGAAAGTATTCAGACACCTTGACTTTTTCCAAATTTTGTTGTGTTAGAGCATTATTCTAAAATTGATTCAATTGTTTTTCTCCCTCATCAATCTACACAAAATACTCCATAATGACAAAGCAAAAGCAGTTGTTTAGAATTTTTTGCAAATTAAATACAAAAAACAACAACTGAAATATCACATTTATATAAGCATTCAGACACTTCACTCAGTACTTTGTTCAAGCACCTTTGGCAGCGATAACAGCCTCAAGTCTTCTTGGGTATGATGTTACAAGCTTGGCACACCTGTATTTGGGGAGTTTCTACCATTCTTCTCAGCAGATCCTGTCAAGCTCTGTCAGGTTGAATGGGGGTCGTCGCTGCACAACTATTTTCAGGTCTTTGATCGGGTTCAAGTCCGGCTCTGGTTGGGCCCCTCAGGACATTCACCCGAAGCCACTCCTGCATTGTCTTGGATATGTGCTTAGGGTCTTTGTCCTTATGGAAGGTGACCCTTCGCCCCAGTCTGTGGTACTGAGAGCTCGGGAACAGGTTTTCATCAAGGAACTCTCTGTACTTTGCTCCGTTCATCTTTACCTCGATCCTGATTAGTCTCTCAGTCCCTGCTGCTGAAAAACATCCCAATAGCATGATGCTGCCACCGCCATGCTTCACCGTAGGGATGGTGCCAGGTCTCCTGGGACCTTGTATAGACAGGTGTGTGCCTTTTCAAATCATGTCCAATCAATTGAATTTACCACAGGTGGACTCCAAACAAGTTGTAAAAACATCTCAAGGATGGTCAATGGAAACAGGATGCACCTGAGCTCATTTTTGAGTCCATAGCAAAGGGTCTGAATTTTATATATTTAAAAAATATATATCAAATTCTAGAAACCTGTTTTCACTTTGTCATTATGTGGCATTGTGTGTAGATTGATGAGAGAAAAATATGATTTAATCAATTTTAGAATAAGGCTATAACCTAACAAGTGAAGGGGTCTGAATACATTTTGCTTTATTTGATTGTGTTTTACTTTTCGTGTACTGATGTGTAAATTGATCTGTATTTCAATTAAATGATCACATTTATTTAGAAAGCCCTACTGACATCAGCAGATGTAAATCCCTAGAAAGGCAGGAACCTAGGAATAAACCTAGAGAGGAACCAGGCTCTGAGTGGCTAGTCCTCTTCTGGCTGTGCCAGGTGGAGATTGATGTGTATATTGATTTGTAGTGATGTGTATGTTTGATACAGGGCTCATCTGTAAAAGAGACCTTGGTCTCAGCGTGACTCACTGTCAAAATAAAGGTTAAATAAATCATATAAACTTTTGTGGCTGTGAGGAAACACATTTTATTTTATTTTTTGTTGTACATGTTTGCCTTTAATCTATTTGGGAGCACAGCGTCACACTCACCTTGTGTCTGCAGAGACTTGAGGCTGTTGACTTTTTTGAAACAGTCATCTCCACTGATGGAGATTAGACATGCTGTATTCCAGATTAGTCAATCTGAACTCTGATCTCAGTTTCTATGCTGCAAGTGTTTTACGTTTGATCTATCCTTTTAAGATGGAGGAGACTGATAAAACTGAGAGTTGGGGCTCCAATCTGGGCTTCTGGCATGGGCTGGCAGCAAAACTCCAGAAAATCGCTCAAGTCCATATCTCCACCATATCTGAAATATCGGCGATATGACAGGTGCTAATTTACGATGGTGCCGACTGTGGCTGCAGGGGGTGGAGTGTGCAATCTCACTCCATAACATCTTTGCATCCCATTATGACTCATAAGTCTCGTCACCTTCTTCTCTGCCTGACATCCATGTTATGAGTCCCTCTTCTGCAGAGTGTGCTGTTCGCACCTCATTGACAAGTGTCATTTCCTCCCCACGTCTCTTTGAACCAAGAAGAAATAACTATCCACTTGGAACCTAAATAATATAAATTATTTTCTGCTGTACCACACAAGTGTCCCCCTGATGATGCTGGATTTACAGCAGCTTCATGAAATAAAAAGTAACAACACTGAACTAATGTGAGACCTCCGCACATATGGGTGGCAGGTAAGAAGTTTGTATCCCAGATCCAACAGGAAATCTCTGGTTTCTGGCATTCTAATCCTTCTCTTGCCACCAACTGCTCAAAGGGCACTGTGCTACCAACCCCTGAAAAAGGTAAATAGACACATTTCCATTCTCGAACAAAGAACATTCTTTATACAAGAGGCCTAACATACCTACTGAATAGTGCACAGGCCCTGCTGGCAACAAAGGTCTAATTTTATTCAGGCCTGCCATGGTTAACAAACAATTTTAAACCTGTAGTGTAGTCATAAAACTAGTGTCAACTTCAATAATATAAATAATATTTACAATGTACTACAGAAACATTCATTTGCATACAGAAATATTCATGTGGGTACTTCCCAATGATTAGTTTGGAGAATGGCCTGTTTAGTAATGTATTAAAACTTGTTAGGGAGGATGTTCCGTTGTGGGGATCAAATCAGCGGATATTTTAGAGCGTCACTGATCGTTTTTCGTTAAAAATCAAACTTTCATGAAAACACACAAACAAGGTATTGAATTAAAGCTACACTCGTTGTGAATCTAGCCACCGAGTCAGATTTGTAAAATGCTTTTCGGCGAAAGCATAAGAAGCTATTATCTGATAGCATGTAACACCCCAAAAGACCCGTAGAGGACGAAAACAAAAATAATTAGCATAGTCGGCGCTACACAAACCGCACAATAAAATATAAAACATTCATTACCTTTGACCATCTTCTTTCTTGGCACTCCTTGATGTCCCATAATCAATACTGGGTCTTTTTTGGATTAAATCGGTCCATATATAGCCTAGATATCGATCTATGAAGACTGTGTGGAAAACTCAAAAAAAGTAGCGTTTCATAACGTAACGTCATTTTTAAAAGTTAAAAAGTCGACGATAAACTTTCACAAAACACTTCGAAATACCTTTCTAATGCAACTTTAGGTATTACTACACGTCAATAAGCTATAAAAATCATCAGTGGGCGATGTAAATTCGATAGCCTGCCGTGTGGAAAAATGTCCGGAGAAAAAGACAGACAATGCCTCGGGTCGGTGGTCGGAGAGAATCGTTTCCCTTCGGGCGGATCTACCAAGAATCAATTCAGATTCAAATGAGGAGACTCTATAGATCCTGTGGTAGCTGTAGGTACTGCAAGCTCGGCCCCATATATTACGGTTCACCTTTAACAATTCATGGAAGTGGCGCATGGATATTTTTTTCCATCTCCAGTGATCAGATTTTCCTGCGCTTTTCGATGAAACAGACGTTCTGTTATAGTCACAGCCGTGATTTAAACAGTTTTAGAAACGTCTGAGTGTTTTCTATCCACACATACTAATCATATGCATATACTATATTCCTGGAATGAGTAGCAGGGCGCTGAAATGTTGCGCGATTTTTAACAAAAAGCTGCGAAAATTCGCATCATCCCAAAGAGGATTTATTAACCTGATTTGACAGTGAGACAAATATGATGTCATGGCAGTCTATTCATGGTGTTATTTTTGCTATAAAATGAGTATGTTAGCTCAACCCATTTTCATGGTAATTGAGGGTCAATTTGGTCTAGAATAGGGAGTGAAATGCAGGGTTTATCCTACATTCAAATTTCTCAAACAAGGTCATGACCTTATTATTTTGTTCTTATCTACGTAGATGGAATGTGCATTTAGCATTTCTGCATTTTGTAAATTCCAACAACAAAAAAAGCCAAATGAAATGACTAACACATTGGATGAAAGGACATAACCCAAGAGAAGTTGAAAATAACTCAAACTTAAAGGCCCAGTATAGTCAATGTTATTTCCTATGTTTTATATTTCCACACTATGAGGTTAGAATAATACTGTGAAATTGTGAAAATAATGCCTTTTAGCCGATACCAATGGTGACAGCTAGTCTTACTAGGGTCCAATACATAACGAAAAAGACATTACAGACCAAAAAAATACTTCACAAATTCACATACAGTGTAAGAGCTGATTGAATCTAACATGGCGCCGACAGAGATGGTCACCTCGCTTCAAGTCCTTAGGAAACTATGAAGTATTTTTTCAGTATGTATTATTTATTACATTGTTACCCCAGAAAATCTCAAGTCTCATTACATACAGCCGGGAAGAACTATTGGATTTGAAGAGCGACGTCAACTTACTAACATTATGACCAGGCATACAACTTTCCAGAAGCAGATCCTCTGTTTGGACCTCCACCCAGGACAATGGATCTAATCCCAGAAGCCGACCCAAAACAACGGCGCCACAGAAAAGGCAGACGGAGTGGCTCCGTAGACGTGCACATCGCCCACCGCGCCCGAGTATACTACTTGCCAATGTCCAGTCTCTTCAACAAGGTAGACAAAATTCTAGCAAGGGTTGCCTTTCAGAGAGACATCAGATAATGTACCATCCTCTGTTTCATGGAACATGCCTCTCTAGGGATATGTTGTCGAAATCGCTTCAGCCACTGGGCTTCTCCATGCATCGCGCCGACAGAGATGAACACCTCTCTGGGAAGAGGAAGGCCGGGGGTGTATGCTTCATGATTAACGACTCATGTGTAATCATAACAACATACAGTAACTCAAGTCTTCTGATCACCCGACCTAGAATTCCTTACAATCAAATGCCTGGCATATTACCTCCCAAGAGAATTATCGTCAATTATCGTCACAACTGTGTACATTCCCCCTCAAGCAGACACCACGACGGCCCTCAAGGAACTTCACTGGACTCTATGTAAACTGGAAACCATATATCCTGAGGCTGCATTTATTGTAGCTGGGAATTTTAACAAAGCAAATTTGAAAACAAGGCCAACTAAATTCTATCAGCATATTGATTGTAGTACTCGCGGGGATAGTACACTCGATCACTGCTACTCTAACTTCTACAATGCATACAAAGCCCTCTCCCGCCCTCCCTTCGGCAAATCCGACCACGATCTTGCTCCTACCATCTTATTGGCAGAAACTCAATCAGGATGTACCAGTGACTAGAAACATTCAATGCTGGTCTGGCCAATCGGAATCCATACTTCAAGATTGTTTTGATCATGCGGACTGGGATCTGTTCCGGTCAGTCTCAGAGAACAACATCGATCTATATGCTGACTCATGAGTGAGTTAATTAGGATGTGCATTGGAGATGTTGTACCTACTGTGACAATTAAAACCTACCCTATCCATAAACGGATGGATGGCGGCATTCGTGAACCATCGCATTTAACCATGGAAAGAGGTCTGGGAATATGGCTGAATATAAACAGTGTAGTTATTCCCTCCGCAAGGCAATGAAACAAGCGAAATGCCAGTATAGGGACAAATGGAGTCGCAATTCAACGGCTCAGACACGAGACATATGTGGCAGGGTCTATAAGAAATCATCGACTACAAAAAGAAATCCATCCACGTCACGGACACCGACATCACGATTCCAGACAAACTAAACACCTTCTTTGCCCGCTTTGAGGATAATACAGTGCTACCGTCGCAACCCGCTAACAAGGACTGAGCCCCCCCTTTCCTTCTCCATGGCTGACGTGAGTAAAACATTTAAACATGTAAACCTCACAAGGCTGCTGGCCCAGATGACACCCCTAGCCATGCATGCGCAGACCAGCTGGCTGGTGTGTTTACGGACATATTCAATCGCTCCCTATCCAAGTCTGCTGTCCCCACATGCTTCAAGATGGCCACTATTGTTCCTGTACCCAAGAAGGAAAAGATAACTGAACTAAATGACTAACGCCCCGTAGCACTCACTTCTGTCATCATGAAGTGCCTTGAGAGACTAGTCAAGGATCATATCACCTCCACCTTACTGGCCACCCTAGACCCACTTCAGTATGCATAGCGCCCCAACAGATACACAGATGATGCAATTGCCATCACACTGCACACTGCCCTATCCCATCTGGACAAGACAAATACCTATGTAAGAATGCTGTTCATTGACTACAGCTCAGCATGCAACACCACAGTACCCTCCAAGCTCATCATCAAGCTGGAGGCCCTGGGTCTCAACCCCAACCTGTGCAATTGGGTCTTTTACTTTCTGACGGGCCGCCCCCAGGTGGTGAAGGTAGGTAACAACATCTCCACTTCGCTGATCCTCAACACTGGGGCCCCACAAGGGTGCGTTCTCAGCCCCCTCCTGTACTCCTTGTTAACCCACGACTGCGTGGCCATGCACACCTCCAACTCAATCATCAAGTTTGCAGACGACACAACAGTAGTGGATTACCAACAACGATGACAAGACAGCCTTCAGGGAGGAGGTGAGGGCACTCAGAGTGTGGTGTCAGGAAAACAACCTCTCACTCAATCTCAACAAAACAAAGGAGATGATCGTGGACTTCAGGAAACAGCAGAGGGAGCACCCCCCTATCCACATTGAAGGGACAGCAGTGGAGAAGGTAGAATGTTTTAAGTTCTTCGGCGTACACATCACAGACAAACTGAAATGGCCATCAGACTGCTAAACAGCAATCTCTAACTCAGAGACCCAATCACAGGCCACTTTTTAATATATGGATCACTAGTCACTTTAAACAACGCCACTTTATATAATGGCACTTTAATAATGTTTACATAATATACATTACTCATATCATATGAACAGTTGAAGTCAGACGTTTACATACACCTTAGCCAAATACATATAATCACAATTCCTGACATTTAATCCTAGTGAAAATGTCCTGTTTTAGGTCATTTAGGTTCACCACTTTATTTTAAGAATGTGAAATGTCAGAATAATAGTAGAGAAAATTATTTATTTAAGCTTTTACTTCTTTCATCACATTCCCAGTGGGTCAGAAGTTTACATACACTCAATTAGTATTAGATAGCATTGCCTTCAAATTGTTTAATTTCGGTCAAATGTTTAGGGTAGCCTTCCACAAGCATCCCACAATAAGATGGGTGAATTTTGGCCCATTCCTCCTGACAGAGCTGGTGTAACTGTGTCAGGTTTGTAGGCCTCCTTGCTCGCACACACTTTTTCAGTTCTTCCCACAAATGTTCTATAAGATTGAGGTCAGGGCTTTGTGATGGCCACTCCAATACCTTGACTTTGTTGTCCTTAAGGCATTTTGCCACAACTTTATGAAGTATGCTAAGGGTCATTGTCCATTTGGAAGACCCAGTTGCAACCAAGCTTTAACTTCCTGACTGATGTCTTGAGATGTTGTTTCAATATATCCACATAATTTTTCTCCCTAATGATGCCATCTATTTTGTGAAGTGTACATGATGCTGCCACCCCCCATTCCCCCTTTTCCTCCAAACATAAAGATGGTCATTATGGCCAAACAGTTCTATTTTTGTTTAATCAGACCAGAAGACATTTCTCCAAAAAGTACGATCTTTGTCCCCATGTGCAGTTGCAAACCATAGTCTTGCCTTTTTTATGGTGGTTTTGGACCAGTAGCTTCTTTGCTGAGCAGCCTTTCAGGGTATGTCAATATAGTAATCGTTTTACTGTGGAAATAGACACTTTTGTACCTGTGTCCTCCAGCATCTTCACAAGGTCCTTTGCTGTTGTTCTGGGACTGATTTTCACTTTTCGCACCAAAGTACATTCATCTCTAGGAGACAGAACACGTCTCCTTCCTGAGCAGTATGACGGCTGTGTGGTCCCATGGTGTTTATACTTATGAAAGACGTACCATTGAAACTTCTCCCAAGGATGAACAAGACTTGTGGAGGTCTACAATGTTTTTTTTTAGGTGTTGGCTGATTTATTTTGATTTTCCCATGATGTCAAGCAGAGGCACTGAGTTTGAAGGTAGGTCTTGAAATACATCCACAGGAACACCTCCAATTGACTCAAATTATGTCAATTAGCCAGAATCTTCTAAAGCCATGGCATCATTTTCTGGAATTTTCCAAGCTATTTAAAGGCACAATCAACTTAGTGTATGTTAACTTCTGACCCACTGGAATTGTGATACAGTGAAATAATCTATCTGTAAACAATTGTTGGAAAAAATACTTGTGTCATGCACAAAGTAGATGTCCTAACCGACTTGCCAAAACTATAGTTTGTTAACTTCTTTGATATAGGGGGCGCTCTTTTAATTTATGGATAAAAAAACGTGCCCGTTTTAAGCGCAATATTTTGTCACGAAAAGATGCTCGACTATGCATATAATTGGCAGCTTTGGAAAGAAAACACGTTTCCAAAACTGCAAAGATATTATCTGTGAGTGCCACAGAACTCATGCTACAGGCGAAACCAAGATGAAACTTCAACCAGGAAATGGGCAGAATTTTTGAAGATCTGTTTCCCATTGTCTCCTTATATGGCTGTGAATGCGCCGGGAATGAGCCTGCCCTTTCTATCGTTTCTCCAAGATGTCTGCAGCATTGTGACGTATTTGTAGGCATATCATTGGAAGATTGGCCATAAGAGACTACATTTACCAGGGGTCCGCCCGGTGTCCTTTGTCTAAATTGGTGCGTAATCTACAAGCTGCACGCAGTCATCCAGTGATTGAGAGGAGAGAGGAGGCTTTCAACGAACGATATATCATGAAGAGATATGTGAAAAACACCTTGAGGATTGATTCTAAACAACATTTACCATGTTTCAGTCGATATTATGGAGTTAAATTGGAAAAAAGTTCAGCGTTTTGAAGACTGAATTTTCGTTTTTTTTTGGTAGCCAAACGTGACGCACCAAACGGAGCAATTTCTCCTAAACAAATAATCTTTCAGGAAAAACTGAGCATTTGCTATCTAACTGAGAGTCTCCTCATTGAAAACATCTGAAGTTCTTCAAAGGTAATGATTTTATTTGAATGATTTTCTGTTTTTTGTGAAAATGTCGCCTGCTGATGCTAACGCTAAATGCTACGCTAAATGCTACACTAGCTGCGCTAGCTGTTACACAAATGCTTGTTTCGCTATGGTTGAGAAGCATATTTTGAAAATCTAAGATGACAGTGTTGTTAACAAAAGGCTAAGCTTGAGAGCTAGCATATTAATTTCATTTCATTTGCGATTTTCATGAATAGTTAACGTTGTGTTATGCTAATGAGCTTGAGGCTGTATTCACGATCCCGGATCCGGGATGGCTCGACGCAAGAAGTTAACAAGAAATTTGTGGAGTGGTTGAAATTTTTTTTATTAAACTTCCGACTTTAACTGTATTTCATACCATCTATTGCACCTTTCCTATACCGCTCGTCCGTCACTCATCCATATATTTATATGTAGATATTCTCATTCAGCCATTTAGATTTGTGTGTATTAGGTAGTTGTTGGGGAATTTTTAGATTACATGTTCGATATTAATGCAATGTCGGAACTAGAAGCGTGTGTATGTATGTGTATGTGACCAATGAAATTTAATTTGATTATGTCACGACTTCTGCCGAAGTCGTTGCCTCTCCTTGTACGGGCGGTGCTCGGCGTTCGACGTCACCGGTCTTCTAGCCATCATTGATCCTTTTTTCATTTTCCATTGGTTTTGTCTTGTCTTCCCACACACCTGTTTTCAATCCCATTCATTACCTGTTGTGTATTTAACCCTCTGTTTCCCCTCATGTCTTTGTCAGAGATTGTTTTATTGTCAGTGTAGTGTGATTGTTGTATAGGTGCGCGTCGGGTCCTCGTACCCATGTTTGTGTGTTTATGTACATTTAGTGTTATGGAGCATACTCCGTGGACTTTATTAAAAGACTCCATTTTACACTCCATTTGACTGTCCTGCGCCTGACTTCCCTGCCACCTATTACACCTATGGATGACAGATTTGAACGGAACTTATCTTGGCGGGATGGAGTTTTGGCCTGACTGGTTGACATCAACAGGCAGTAAAATAGTTAATAGACCAATAAAAAATAGACTTCCTAACCTCTCTGCCAATAACATCTAGTTTTCCCTTCCCCACTCAGACCACTCCCAGACATTCTTTCTTTTAAAATATCTTTTTAGGGGGTATATCCGCTTTCATAATGCAGAGTTCCAAACCGGTCTTCCATCAATGTAATTATCTACATAGTTTCCAATTCCCCATATTTTTGTGGTAAATATACAGTACCAGTCAAAAGTTTGGACACACCTACTCATTCAAGGTTTAAAAAAAAAATTAAAATAATTTTCTACATTGTATAATACTAGTGAAGACATCAGAACTATGAAATAACCCATATGGAATCATGTAATAACCAAAAATGCCTCTAATGCAGAGGATAAGCTCATTAGAGTTACCAGCCTCACAAATTGCAGCCCAAATAAATGCTTCAGAGTTCTAGTAACAGACACATATCAACATCAACTGTCCCTTCACCAACTGTGCTATTGTGTGTGTTTTTTCACATTATTTTGAAACTGATTTTGTACAGAATGTTGCTGCCACCATCTGTTATGACCGAAAAGAGCTTCTGGATATGAGGACAGCGATTACTCACCTCGTACTGGACAAAGATTTTTCGGACGCAAAGAATTTACTTCAGACACCGGACAAGGCCCAAATCCCTGTCATTCGCATGAAGAAGATATGGAGATATCGGGGATGTTGGTCGAGGTGCCTTGTAAGGCACGTGGGTAATCCGCCTCTACCATCAGTCTAATTAGCCAACATGCAATCACTGGATAACAAAATGGATGAGCTCCGATAAAGATTATCCTACCAATGGGACATTAGAAACTGTAAAATCTTATGTTTCACCAAGTCGTGGCTGAACGATGACATGGATAACATACAGCTGGCGGGGTTTTCCGTGCATCAGCAAGATAGAAGAACTGCCTCTGGTATGACAAGGGGTGGCGGTCAAGGTCTATTTGTCAATAACAGCTAGTGCACAACATCTAATATTAAGGAAGTCGCAAGGTTTTGCTCGCCTGAGGTAGAGTATCTCATGATAAGCTGTAGACCACACAAAGAGAGTTTTCATATACATTGTCCCCCAAAAATAAAGGGAACACTTAAACAACACAATGTAACTCCAAGTCAATCACACTTCTGTGAAATCAAACTGTCCACTTAGGAAGCAACACTGATTGACAATACATTTCACATGCTGTTGTGCAAATGGAATAGACAACAGGTGGAAATTATAGGCAATTAGCAAGACCCCCCCAATAAAGGAGTGGTTCTGCAGGTGATAACCACAGACCACTTCTCAGTTCCTATGCTTCCTGGCTGATGTTTTGGTCACATTTGAATGCTGGCGGTGGATTTCACTCTAGTGGTAGCATAAGACGGAGTCTACAACCCACACAAGTGGCTCAGGTAGTGCAGCTTCCCCAGACCTGAATCCAATTGAGCACATCTGGGACATCATGTCTCGCTACATCCACCAATGCCACATTGCACCACAGACTGTCCAGGAGTTGGCAGATGCTTTAGTCCAGGTCTGGGAGGAGATCCCTCAGGAGACCATCCGCCACCTCATCAGGAGCATGCCCAGGCATTGTAGGGAGGTCATACAGGCACGTGGAGGCCACACACACTACTGAGCCTCATTTTGACTTGTTTTAAGGACATTACATCAAACTGTCCTATTCGAAAGAACTCTCATTCTGGGGTGTTTTGGGTGACCGTTTCCCACTTAATTTGTGACAAATGCTCCTAATCTTGAAGAGATTTGCCATAATAAATAACATTCTCTTATTACCTCTCATTCCCAGGTGTCCATCACAATAAACCTGGGTGTTGAAACTACCATCACTCGTTGTCGGAAAGTTAGAGAATGCATTCGGCACCATGGCAGCAAGGATGAGGATTCTTGATGGACACACAGACTCGGTTCTTTGTGTGCACTTTGAACCAGTAGTTTTAATCTTGCTAATAAAATGATACGATTTTGGATTAGATTGAACTACACCACAAGTAGAAAGCCTGTAATCAAGTAACATGGCACCGACAGACATGGCAGCTCTGCTTCTAGTTCCTAAGCAACTTTGCAGTATTTTGTTTTTTGGTGTGTAATTTCTTATAATATTAGCCCAGAACATTTTTTGTGTTATTACATGAAGATTGAAATAACTTTTGATATTAGAGCGGCGGTAACTTACCAGGAATACGACTTTCCCGAATTGGATCCTTTGTACACACCCACGAAGGCAATTGAACTTATCCCAGAGGTACTCCAAGATCCCACCAGCAGAGAAGAGGTATTTGGAGTGGACTTCTAGTTGGACTCAGGAGGCAGGCACACCATCCACTGCATCCGAGTATATTACTCGCTAATGTTCAGTCTCTGGACTATGAAGTAGAAGAGCTCAGGGCAAGGATCTCGTTCCAGAGAGACATCAGGGACTTTAAAATACTCTGTTTCAAGGAATCATGGCTCTCTCCGGATATACTGTCCCTGCCCGAACATCCAGCTGGGTTCTCAGTACATCGCACAGACAGGAATAAATAACTCTCGGGGAAGTAGAAGGGCAGTGATGTATGTTCCATGATTAACCACTCATGGTGTGATTGTGATAACTTACAGAAACTGAAGTCCTATTGTCACCCAACCTAGAATACCTCACAATCAAATGCCGAACGTATTACCTCCCTCTTCGATTATAGTAACAGCCATGTATAGCTGCTCAGATAGCAGATGTTTAAAGTTGGTGAGGGAGATAAGTCTCCAACATCAGAGATTTTTGCAATTCGTTCCAGTCGCAGGCAGCAGAGAACTGGAAGGAAAGGCAGCCAAATGAGGTTTTGGCTTCAGGGATGATCAGTGAGATACACCTGCTGGAGCGCATGCTACGGGTGGGTGTTGCCATCGTGACCAGTGAACTGAGATAAGGCGGAGCTTTACCTAGCATAGACTTGTAGATGACCTGGAGCCAGTGGGTCTGGCGACGAACATGTAGCGAGGGCCAGCCGACTAGAGCATACAGGTCACAGTGGTGGGTGGTATAAGGTGCTTTAGTAACAAAACGGATGGCACTGTGATAAACTGCATCCAGTAGAGTATTGGAAGCTATTGTGTAGATGACATCGCCGAAGTCGAGGATCGGTAAGATAGTCAGTTTTACTAGGGTAAGTTTTGCGGCATGAATACACTGGACTTTATGCAAACTGGAAACCACATATCGTGAGGCTGCATTTATTGTTGCTGGGGATTTTAACAAATCAAATTTGAGGAAAATGCTACCGAAGTTGTATCAACACATTGACTGTAGTACTCTCACTGGGAAAACACTCAAACACTGCTATTCTCTATTCTGGGATGCCTATAATGCCCTCCCTCGCCCTCCCTTCGGCAAATCAGATCGCGTCTCCATTTTGCTCCTCCCTTCCTATAGGCAGAAACTCAAACAGGAAGTACCCGTGCTAAGGTCTATTCAACAATCAATGATTCATGATTGTTTTGATCACGCGGACTGGAATATGTTCCGGGTAGCCTTGGACGATAACGTTGATGAATACACGGACACGGTGACTGAGTTCATCAGGAAGTGTATAGGGGCTGTTGTTCCCACTGTGACTGTTAAAACCTACCCAAACCAGAAACCATTGATAGATGGCAGCTTTCGCGCTAAACTGAAAGCAAGAACCACCGCAATTAACCATTGCAAGGTGACTGGGAATATGGTTGAATACAAACAGTGTAGTTTTTCCCTCTATAAGGCAATTAAACAGGCAAAACGTCAGTACAGAGAGAAAGTGGAGTCGCAGCTCAAAGGTTCACACACAAGACTTATGTGGCAGGGTCTACAGCCAATCACGGATTAGAAAGGGAAAACCAGCATCGTCGCGGACACTGACATCTTGCTTCCGTACAAGCTAAACACCTTCTTCGCCCGCTTTGAGAATTACACAGTGCCATCGACACGGCCCGCTCCCAAGGATTGTGGGCTCTCGATCTCCGTGGCCGACGTGAGTAAGACATTTAAGCGTGTTGACCTCGCAAGGCTGCCGGCCCAGACGGAATCCCTAGCCGCATCCTCAGAGCATGCGCATACCAGCTGGCTGGAGTGTTTACAGACATAGTCAATCTCTGCCTATCCCAGTCTGCTATCCCCACCTGTTTCAAGATGTCCACCATTGTTCCTGTACCCAAGAAAGCAAAGGTAACTAAACTAAATCACTTCTGTCATCATGAAGTGCTTTGAGAGAATAATTAAGGATCATATCACCTGTACCTTACCTGACACCCTAGTACCAGGTAAATGTGCTTGCCGTCCCAATAGATACACAGACGATGCAATCACCATCGCACTGCACACTGCCCTATCCAATCTGGACAAGAGGAATACATATGTAAGAATTCTGTTCATTGACTAAAGCTCAGCCTTCAACACCATAGTCCCCTCCAAGCTCATCATTAAGCTCGTGGCCCTGGGTCTGAACCCCGCCCTGTGCAACTGGATCCTGGACTTCCTGACGGGCCACCTCCAGGTGGCGAAGGCCCCAGAAGGGTGCGTGCTCAGCCCCCTCCTGTACTCCCTGTTCACCCATGACTGCGTGGCCACGTACACCTCCAACTCAATCATCAATTTTGCAGACGACAACCATATTTACCAATTACCAACATTGACGAGACAGCCTACAGGGAGAAGGTGAGGGCCCTTGTGGAGTCGTACCAGGAAAATAACCTCTCCCTCAACGTCAACAAAACAATGGAGCTGATTGTGGACTTCGGGAAAAAGCAAAGGTAGCACACCCCTATCCACATTGACGGGACCACAGTGGAGAAGGTGGAAAGCTTCATATTCCTCGGCGTACACATCACTGACGATCTGAAATGGCCACCCACACAGACAGTGTGGTGAAGGTGTGATAGCGCCTCTTTAACCTCAGGAGGCTGAAGAAATTTGGCTTGGCCCCTGAAGACCCTCACAAACTTTTACAGATGCACATTTGAGAGCATCCTGTCGGGCTGTATCACGGCAACTGTACAGCCTGCAACCCCAGGGCTCTCCAGAGGGTTGTGAAGTCTGCCCAACGCATCACCGAGGGCACACTGCCTGCCCTCCAGGACACCTACAGCACCCGATGTCACAGGAAGGCCAAAAAGATAATCAAGGACTTCAACCATGGCCTGTTCACCCCACTACCATCCAAAAGGCGAGGTCAGTTCAGGTGCACCAAAGCAGGGACTGAGAGACTGGAAAACAGCTTCAAAGCCATCAGACTGTTAAATGGCAATCACGAGCTGGCTACCACCTGGTTTCTCAACCCTGCACCTTACAGGCTGCTGCCCTATATACATAGACATGGAATCACTGTTACTTTAATAATGGGACACTAGTCACTTTAATAAGGTTTACGTACCGCCTTGCTCATTTCATATGTATATACTGTATTATATTCTACTGTATTTTTGTCAATGCCACTGCTCGTCCTATATTTCTTAATTTTATTATTTTACTTTTAGATTTGTGTGTGTTGTGATTCGTTAGATATTACTGCACTGTTGAAGCTAGGAACACAAGCCTTTTGCTACACCCGCAAAACCATCTGCTAAAAATGTGTATGTGACCAATAAAATGTGATTTCATTTCATAACGTCTGTGGAACACAGCTCTAGATGTTCAAATGGAATCTATTGAAACACCGTGTATTGAGATGGAGAAATGCCAACAGAGTATTTTTCAGTACAAAAAATAAACATGTATTCTTGCTTCTGAAAGTAAACCACAAAATGTGTCTGCTGAGAACATCCATGTAAACAAGTTTCTATGGAATAAAATGTAAGTGTCAGAGTGCAGTTACACATATTTCTGAAAATATATATTTCAAAAATTGTACAACAGCTATGAACAGACAGTCAAATATAGTGTCAAGATTGTAGATACAATAGGAAAATGGTGTAAAACTCATTCAGCTGGTGATTGAATTCCTTCCAGAGTTTTGGTGAGAGTTCATCCATGTGTCACGATTGTCGTCAAGGAAATGACCGGACCAAGGTGCGGCGTGGTAAGCGTACATTATTTTATTTTAAATGTCACCAACAAAACAATAAACAACGAAACGAACGTGAAGCTCTGTAAGGCTATACATGCCACTAACAAAGACAACAACCCACAAATGAGAAAAGGAAAAAAGGCTGCCTAAGTATGATTCCCAATCAGAGACCACGATAGACAGCTGTCCCTGATTGAGAATCATACCTGGCCAAAAACAAAGAACCAGAAAGCATAGACTTTCCCACCCGAGTCACACCCTGATCAAACAAACAGAGAATAAAAGGATCTCTACGGTCAGGGCGTGACACCATGAAATCATCTATAGGTGCCAGGACTGTGGAGAGGAGGAGAAGAGGGGGGAAATTAGGAGTGTCTGTAGAGCAGTGTGCATGGTGAGGGGAGGAGGAAAAAGGACAACAGAAGAGAGGAAAGGGGATCAGAGTAAAGTCTGAAATTGATTTTATTTATTTACGTCTGGGACAAGCTGGTGGCTCGGTGCTTGACGTTCTCCAGATCTTGAGATACAGTACAGTACGTCTTCAATCATTTGCAATGCCTTTGCGAGTGATGCGTCAAGGACTCAGTTAGCAGTTATTTTCTCCCTTCTTCTCACACCCCTGCTGCTAGGCCAGCAGCACACCACCCTGCATCCTGATGCTGGCTTTCCTCTGAAGCTAAGCAGGGTTGGTCCTGGATGGGAGACTAGATGCTGCTGAAAGTGGTGTTGGGGGTCCAGTAGCAGGCACTCTTTCCTCTGGTCTAAAAAAATATCCCAATGTCCCAGGGCATTGATTGGGAACATTTCCCTGTGTAATCTTTCAGATGGGATGTTAAACAGGTGTCCTGGCTCTCTGTGATCACTAAAGATCCCACAGCACTTATCATAAGAGTAGGGGTGTTAACCCCAGTGACTACAATAGAAAATACAACAACATATCCCATCCTTTGGTTAAGACTGCATGTTGCTTTCGGTCTTCACATGCTGAACAAGCCAGCAGCAACATTTCTGGAGTAGCTTTTCCATTAGCATCTCCATTGCGGCCCTTGATTGTTTTATTTTATTTGCCTTGACAGACTTGTCGCGAACCCTACCCCACCTTTTCTAAAAATTGGTTGGGACGGTTCCCAGCGACTCCGAAAACTCCCTCCATGAATTTGCATTTACATGCTCGTCTTTATATAATGCATGGCTAAGATAGTAATGGTGAAGGTACTTTTATACCTCCTCGGTCAATCGGCGCTCTAAGTTGTTCGCCATGTTGAATCCATGCTGAGTTTTGGGCTGAATCGACATGAAGCAGAAACTCACGTCAACCCTACAGTTGACCAATCATGGACGAAGGGGCTTAGCTTTAGCTTCTGAACTACAGCTGGACCTTGTGAAAAATGTGTGTGCCCGAATAGCCGACAAAACCCTAACTGAAATCCAAAATAAAACGAAAACATCAACATATGCACAAACTGTACCGAACTGTTTCGGTTGGGAAGCATGTGACTGCCTTAACTTCTTATGGGCAGGTGGGATGGTAGCATCCCATCTGGCCAACATCTGGCGAAATTGCAGAGCGTGAAATTCAAACTACAGAATTATAAATATTTAACCTCTCTAGGGTACGCTTGCGTCCCACATGGCCAATAGCCAGGGGAAATGCAGAGCGCCAAATTCAAATACATTTCTATAAAAATCAAACGTTCATTAAATTACATAAGCAAGAAAGCAAATTAAAGCTACACTCGTTGTGAATCCAGCCAACATGTCAGATTCCAAAAAGGCTTTTCGGCGAAAGCATAAGATGCTATTATCTGAAGATAGCACAACAGTAAAAAATGAGAGTAGCATATTTCTACTCTGCAGGCTTGACACAAAACACAGAAATAAAATATAAATCATGCCTTACCTTTGACGAGGATCTTTTGTTGGCACTCCTATATGTCCCATAAACATCACAAATGGTCCTTTTTGTTCGATTAATTCGATATACAGTGGGGCAAAAAAGTATTTAGTCAGCAACCAATTGTGCAAGTTCTCCCACTTAAAAAGATGAGAGAGGCCTGTAATTTTCATCATAGGTACACTTCAACTATGACAGACAAAATGAGAAAAAAAATCCAGAAAATCACATTGTAGGATTTTTAATGAATTTATTTGCAAATTATGGTGGAAAATAAGTATTTGGTCACCTACAAACAAGCAAGATTTCTGGCGCTCACAGACCTGTAACTTCTTCTTTAAGAGGCTCCTCTGTCCTCCACAAAGCATGATGTTTACCTGTATTAATGGCACCTGTTTGAACTTGTTATCAGTATAAAAGACACCTGTCCACAACCTCAAACAGTCACACTCCAAACTCCACTATGGCCAAGACCAAAGAGCTGTCAAAGGACACCAGAAACAAAATTGTAGACCTGCACCAGGCTGGGAAGACTGAATCTGCAATAGGTAAGCAGCTTGGTTTGAAGAAATCAACTGTGGGAGCAATTATTAGGAAATGGAAGACATACAAGACCACTGATAATCTCCCTTGATCTGGGGCTCCACGCAAGATCTCACCCCGTGGGGTCAAAATGATCACAAGAACGGTGAGCAAAAATCCCAGAACCACATGGGGGGGGACCTAATGAATGACCTGCAGAGAGCTGGGACCAAAGTAACTAAGCTTACCATCAGTAACACACTACGCCGCCAGGGACTCAAATCCTGCAATGCCAGACGTGTCCCCCTGCTTAACTTCTTGGATATAGGGGGCGCTATTTTAATTTTTGGATGAAAAACATTCCCGTTTTAAACAAGATATTTTGTCACGAAAAGATGCTCGACTATGCATATAATTGACGGCTTTGGAAAGCAAAAAACACTACAATGTGACGTTTCCAAAACTGCAAAGATATTGTCTGTGTTCACTGTATATCCAAAAAGTATTTATTATTTATTTGGAGCGTTTGATCCAGAAAAACACTGCTTCCAAGTTACGCAACGTCACTACAAAATATCTCAAAATATACCTGTAAACTTTGCCAAAACATTTCAAACTACTTTTTGTAATACAACTTTAGGTATTTCTAAACATGTATCATCGATCAAATTGAAGACGGCATGATCTGTGTTCAATACAAGAGCAAAACAAACTGATGCTACTTTTCTGGTTACGCGCCTCTATCAAAAGGTACACATGAAGTGACTGTCGTTCTGAGCTATGGTCCTTCTTCATTACACAAAGGAAAAACCTCAACCAATTTCCACAAACTGGTGACATCCAGTGGAAGCGGTAGGAACTGCAGGAAAGACTATTAGAATTCTGGAATCCCCATGAAAGATCTGATCTGAATGGTTTGTCCTCTGGGTTTCGCCTGGTAAATAAGTACTGTTATACTCACAGACATGATTCAAACAGTTTTCAAAACTTCAGAGTGTTTTCTATCCAATACTAATAATAATATGCATATATTAGGATCTGGGACAGAGTAAGAGGCAGTTCAGTTTGGGCACGCTATTTATCCAAAAGTGAAAATTCTGCCCCCTACCCCAAACAGGTTAACTTTCATAAAGTCACAAGTGTAATATATCAAAATAAAGCTGAACGTCTTCTCAATCCAGCCTCTGTCAGATTTCAAAAAGGCTTTATGGCAAAAGCAATCCATGCGATGATCTGAGAACAGCGCCCCGCAAACAAAAGCATGAAAAACATTTCAACCGGGCAGGTGCGACACGAAAGTCAGAAATAGCAGTATAAAAAAATGCTTTACCTTTGATGATCTTCTTCTGTTGGCACCTCAAAAGGTCCCAGTTACATCACAAATGGTCCTTTTGTTCGATAATGTCCTTTATATGCATAAAAACTCAGTTTAGCTGGCGCGCTTCAGTCAATAATCCACCCAGTTTCCCTCCATCAAAATGCATACAAAATTATTCTCAAATGTTACTAGTAAACTTTTCCAAACAAGTCAAACAACATATATAATCAAACCTTATGTACCCTAATACGTAAATAAATGATACAATTTAAGACGAAGAATCGTTATTGTCTTTACCAGAGAAAAATACCAAAGAAAGCGGTCTCATTCACGCGCTCGGAAACACTACAGCCAAAATGGGAGCCACCGTGAAAAACTACAATTTCTGGCTCATTTTTCTAAAAACCGTCCTGAAACTCTTTATAAAGAAACATCTAGTGGAAGCACTGGGAACTGCAATCGGGGAGGACTTCGCCTTATAATAAAAGTGACATTTATTGGGGGGGTGGTTTGTCCTCGGGGTTTCGCCTGCCATATCAGTTCTGTTATACTCGCAGACATAATGTTAACAGTTTTAGAACCTTCCTTTCTATCCAAATCTACTAATAATATGCATATCTTAGCTTCTGGGCCTGAGTAACAGGCAGTTTACTGTGGGCACGTTTTTAATCCGGATGTGACAATACTGCCCCTTACCCAAGACAGGTTAAGCCTACATGAAACACAGCCCTTATTTCAAATGTTCCTAAAATTTCCTATGGGAAAAATGAACAATTGGAAACATTTCTCTGTTTGACCACTAGGTTCAATAGGTATTATGACACGTCCATTGTGGGGCTCTATAGGACAGACACTTCAGAACAAACTTCCTTTGTATTTATTTTTGGGACAATCTGTTGTTCCATGTAATGAATCTGTTATTCAATGCGTTTGCGTGGGCTAATAGCAGTAAGGGAACACCCCCCTGAAATGGACAAAATGAATGGAAAGTCATTGGCACTGGACAAACCATATACACGGTGTCCAATACCACTCAATTCGGCGTCATTTCTTTCAAAGTTGATTGCAAATGCCATATGGCAAATGCCAGGTGTAACACTTTAAAAATCCAACAGGTGGCGAGTCCGCTTCACCATGGTTTTTCATATTGCAAATGTAACAAAAGTCAAAAAGTGAACATTTTTCAATAACTTTATCACCCCCTTAAAAAAGTGTTTACTGGACCATTTTTCGAAATTCTTTCGTTTTTTTTGTCAATTACACGTGTAAGAACTGTATGAATATACTTTTGTCCAATATTATTATTATTATTATTTGTATTTTGTTGTGCATTCATTTTTACTTGTGCATAAGGCATATGTTTTGTCCATTTGCAATATGATTTTATAGGAAGTCAAAAGTCAAAAGTCAAAAACAGCAAAAATTTTGAAGAAACTTCACACAGCCTTAAAAAGTGCTTTCTGGACCGTTTTTCAAAATTCTTTCAATTTTTGTGTCAATTACACATGTATAAGAACTGTATCAACATACTTTGGTCATATTTTATTATCATCATTTTTTAAAAGTTGTGCATAAGGCATATGTTTTGTCCATTTGCAATATGATTTCATAGGAAGTCAAAAGTCGAAAATGTGATATTTTTTTCAAAAACGTATCACCCTCGTAAAAAAGTGCTTTCTGGACCGTTTTTGAATTTCTTTCGATTTTTTTTCTCCAATTAATCATGTGTAAGAACTGTATGAATATAATTTTGTAAAATGTTATTATCATATTTTTTTTTTTTTACTTGTGCATAAGGAATATGTTTTGTCCATTTGCAATATGATTTCATAGGAAGTCAAAAGTCAAAGTCAAAAGTCACTTTTTTTGGGCCAAATGCCATAAGAAATGTCCAAATGCAATATGAAAGATTTGAAAATGCCAAATTAGGATGTTATGTCCATTTGCAATGTACCATCACGAATTTGATATGCTCAAAAATCCTGCAGAAATGCAAAATTGACTGGCCTGATGACCTCGGGATGGCTGGGCAGTGATAGTTGTTCCATTCCATCGCTTGTTGTGTTGATTTCATCATATCCATTTGGTGATGTTTTTTTCACTATTGAATCATATTGCAAATGCACGTGCATTTGCAAAATGTTTCAATGGGCATTTACCATCACGAATTTGTCATGCTCAAAAATCCTGTAGAAATGCTAAATTGACTCGCCTGATGAACACAGTATGGCCGGGCAGTGATAGTTGTTCCTTTCCATCACTTGTTGTGTTGATTTCATCATGTCCATTTGGTGATGTTTTTTTCACTGTTGAATCATATTGCAAGTGCACGTGCATTTGCAATATATTTCAATGGGCATTTACCATCACGAATTTGGCATGCTCAAAAGTCAAACTATACTTTGCACAAACTATACTTTTGTCAACTTTTATTATCATCATTTTTATTTTTTTTTTACTTGTGCATAAGGCATATGTTTTGTCCATTTGCAATATGATTTCATAGGAAGTCAAAAGTCAAAGTCAAAAGTCACTATTTTTTGGCCAAATGCCATAAGAAATATCCAAATGCAATATGAAAGATTTGAAAATGCCAAATCAGGATGTTATGTCCATTTGCCATGTACCATCACGAATTTGACATGCTCAAAAATCCTGCAGAGATGCAAAATTGACTGGCCTGATGAACACAGAATGGCCGGGTAGTGATAGTTGTTCCGTTCCATCGCTCGTTGTGTTGATTTCATCATGTCCATTTGGTGATGTTTTTTTCACTGTTGAATCATATTGCAAGTGCACGTGCATTTGCAATATGTTTCAATTGGCATATACCATCACGAATTTGGCATGCTCAAAAATCCTGCAGGAATGCAAAATTGACTGGCCCGATGAACTCGGGATGGCTGGGCAGTGATTCTGGTTCCTCTCCATCGCTCGTTATCGTTGATTTCAGAATGTCACTTTGGTGATGGTACCTCACTGTTTAAACATATTGCAAATGGACAATAGTCACCAGCAAGTCACCGTCCATCAGTCAATTAGATATCATTCTGACACCAAACTGATACAAACTGACACCAAACCCACTTTTTCCAACTCGTTTAGTAGCCAACAATCACATACTTCAGAGCTGGCCCAAAATTCACAACACCTTCTTTTCAAACCAAAATAAAAACGTAAAACGCATAGTTACGTTCTAGCTGCGGGTCCAGTTCTGATGTTATGTGTAGGCCTAGCTGAGGCGACCCCGAATCCCAAGTTTCGGCTCGATAGCTCATTTGGTGCCCGAGCAAGACCCTAATTGGTGCTGAAAATCCACTTTTTTCCATGCTTTGCTACGGGGTCCTTGAATGAGCTATTGGACAGAAACGTTGGGGTCCATCTATATGGGCCAAGGCGGTCGCATTGCACCTAGTCTTGCGACTCTGGGACATTTCTAAATGTTGTCATTTTCGTAATGGTCATTTCAAATGTACAAGGCTGTTTCTCGGTCCGAGAACCTTCTAGAGCCAAGTAACTCACCACGCACTATCAACCTGAGGTCTAGAACAGGTTTCTAAAGTTTCAGAACTCTCGGTCTGACGGTTCTTTTTTAGCTCGAACAAAGCTAACTATTGTAGGCACTGTCTGTCTCTACGCACCCCAATACGTCCCTCCTTCCAAGCTGTGTGTGTGTGTGATTGAGTTTTCTTAGAAATTTGATGGGAAAAATGACTGCTTTACAGTTCATGGGGGTTGCCTAATCACACATATGAAGTTTTGGAAAGATCTGACTTTTTTAACCCTCCGAAACAGGACCTGTGACACCAATTATGGCACTTCCGGTTGGCACAGGAAGCTATAGGTAAACACATATCCTCATTGGGGTATGCCTTTACAGAATCCTGAGTTTTATGTGTTTACGTTAAGAACGGATGTCCGAGAAGATCCGGCCCTGCCGCACGGCCCAACGCTGTTTGCGAATTTTACAAACGTTTTCGGATGTCTAGTAAGGGACCGTACATTTGCAATGTGGTCGGTCTCACTAACCATATGGCGAATATGATTGCAATATGATTGCATATGCCCTCTTGTGGGATTTACCGGGACAGCGGAAAAATGACCAAAATTTGATTATTTTATAAAACGAATGTCCGAGAGAGTTCGTTTGATGACTTCCCGGAAGATCCGGCCCTGCCGCATGGCCCGATGCCGTCCGCGAATTTTACAAACGTTTTCGGACGTCTAGTAAGTGACCGTACATTTGCAATGTGGTCGGTCTCACTAACCATATGGCGAATGTCACAATGTTCCCTTATGTATGTAATGTTTTGATTCCAAAACATCCAGTGATTTTGCAGAAATACTCATAATAAACATTGATAAAAGATGTTTTCTATCAAATACTAATAATAATATGCATATATTAGCATAGGGACAGAGTAGGAGGCAGTTCACTCTGGGCACGCTATTCATCCAAAAGTGAAAATGCTGCCCCTATCCCTAAAAGGTATCAGACTACTATGTAGCCCAAACTGTTCAGACGCTACAGACAGAAGTTGGCAGATCGGCTGTACCGACTTCAGACGTGTCCCAAGAAGCTTGTTGGGGGGTCATAGAGCAAAACGGAGAACACCACTTTGTTTGTGAGAGTCTCATCTTTTCACATAGGGGTCATAATAGTTTGTTGGCCATGTCTCATGGACAAACACTACTCTATCTCTGTCACCTTTCACAACGGTTATGAAAGTGTGACATAGGCAGATGTGGTGGATTGAGGTGCATCCAATGCAAAAAGAGATCGCGAGCTTAAACTGATAGATTTTTATTTCATTATTTCTGTGGGGGCGCAAACATCAACCTTAGGGGGTTAATAGTCACACGTGCAGGGTTCCTGTATCTTAATGAATCATACATATTATAACACATTACTAGCAAATCAACGCATTTTGCCATAGGGTGGAGAGACATTTTTTTTCAGTTAAAGAAAATTTCGTGAAATTCTACACATTTTGCCATGACTTATTCCATGCTAATATGAAATCTGAGTGAGAGTGACTAACAACATTAATGAAGGTCCTCTGGAGGTCAGGACACCTGGGCCTGTGCCCTTCATGCCCGGTCAGTAAATCAGCCATGATAACTACAAGTTTAGATAGCTGGGTAGACTAACTTACCAATCAAAACATTTTTGTTACAATAATGCTTGTTCGAACTCGAACCTAGGCACAGAGAAATACAGTAAGCAGAGGTAAGGTTAAATCCAAATCTTTACTTAATGTCGTGACAGAAACAAGGCAACTGCACAAGAGTACACTAACAAAACCTGAGACCTAAGCACAGATACACGCAACAGAGGAACCTAAATAGCAAGGCAACCAAGTGAACAAAGAAGGTAATCAAACACAGGTGAAACCAATAAGTAATAATCAGGGTAATCTGGAAACTAGAAAACAAGGCAAGGGTGCCCTCCAGTGGTAACCCAAGGAAAC
Source organism: Oncorhynchus tshawytscha (assembly GCF_018296145.1). Classification (NCBI taxonomy): domain Eukaryota; kingdom Metazoa; phylum Chordata; class Actinopteri; order Salmoniformes; family Salmonidae; genus Oncorhynchus; species Oncorhynchus tshawytscha. Next base: position 4,516,901 of record NC_056446.1, on the reverse strand, counting down.
AACAATCAAATAAAACAGAAACTGACCATTTTTAGCTGACATGGGCTAATTGAGTGACTGTCAGTGACTGCTGATGCACAACCAAAATTGTACCTTGTGTATTCTACTATTCTAACGCTCAACAGTAGGAACAGTAAGTTGAGACCCCGACCAAGTTCCTTTTTTGGGGGGGGGGGTACCTAGTCAGTTGAACTACTGACTGCATTCAAATGAAATGTGTCTTCCGCATTTAACCCAACCCTTCTGAATCAGAGAGGTACGGTGGGCTGCCTTAATCGACATCCACGTCATCGGTGCCTGTGGAACAGTGGGTTAACTGTCTTACCCAATGGACAGAACAGTGGGATTGCGGAGATTGGGGGCCCTAGGCGTCCACCATTTGTTGCTTATGACCAGGGCCGTCCACGCGTCTACAGTCAGTTGCTTTAGCCTTACCACTCAAACGAGCCCAATGAAAACATGGTCCGAAGTGTGACTGAAGAATAGAGATACTAGAGAGCCCATCTCCTATTTATACAATGGCCTCTTCTGTGACAGCATCGTCAGCGCCATTGAGGGCTATCTCTATTTTAAAGTAGTCAATGTCTTCTTCTACTTCTATGAGTGTATTGGCAGTTCGTAAATTAATTGAAAAGGTGCATACCACCATCTACTGTGTTGGGGTGTGTATTGTCTAAACAGGTATAAAAGACAAGTTTGGTGATTTAAGATAAAGCAAGCTTTCTGTCACAAACGCCTTCTTTCCAGATTTATGGGCTGAGGCAACATAGTGTTGCTCACAATTAAGGTGGTAGGTACCATAGAGGTCAGAGAGATAGACCTATAGCTGGAGGGTTGCTGATTTGAATCTCGAGCCATGCGCTAAATAGTCTGAATTAGTTGGAGGGCTGTTGGTTTCAGACCCATCCTACCATTGTTCCCTTTAGCAAGGCACTTAAAGATCCAATGCAGCCAATTTTATCTCAATAACAAATAACTTCAGAGTAACAATTATGTACCTTACTGTGACTGTTTTCAATTAAATGGTTAAAAATAAGCAAAAATTGATTCTTAGCAGAGGGCAATTTCTCAAGCAATATTTTTGCTAGGGCTGTCTGGGAGTGGTCAGACTGAAAACTAGCTGTTATTGGCAGAGGTATTGAACTCTCTTTTTATTGGTCTATTAACTAATTTACTATCTGGTGATGTCTCCAGGCAGGCCAAAACACCATCCCACCAAAAAATGACTGAAAGGCATACACTAAAAGTGCATTGTCAAAATGTTCACAATTTCACAGTATTATTCCAAACTCATAGTGTGGAAATATACTTAACCCTAAAACTAGATTAAGGGATCTCGAATATGTATTTGTGTTGTATGGATTTCCAAGAGAAATTAGACAAATAAAACATTTTACACTCTGTCTTTCGATCATTTTTCACTACACTCTTAGAATGAAACTTGAAGCAGACTTGTTGTTGTCATTATTCCGTGTCATATATTTTCATATGATTAATCTTTAACATGGCTGAGCTGCTGAGCTGTAATAATCGTGGCCAAGTCATGGAGGTCTCATAATGATTTCGGTAGGATGTGAAGATAATGAATGCCTTTGTTCCTCACCCTGACTCCCCCAGAATGCCTTGCCATAATAAGCGGCTAATCGCTCTTTGCCACTTTCCTCCACTCGTTTTTTAACCTGAGGATAAGAGGACCTGCGGAATCACTCCAAACCTGCGGACTGAAAGCATAATTCATAAATTCCCCTGTGCCAACTGTTTTAGCTTCTTGCTCTGTCTGAGACACCGATGACAGTTTGTATGGTGGGTTTGAATGATCTCTCATACATGGAGGCTGCTGAGAGGAGGACGGCTCATAGTAATGGCTGGAATGGAGTCAATGGAATGGTACCAACCACATGTTTGATACCATTTCATTTACACTATTCCAGCCTTTATTATGAGCCATCCTCCCTTCAGCAACCTCCACTGCTTTCATACCATTTTGAGTAATATTTTAAGATATTGTACCAAATTAAAACCGCAAGCTACGGCTCCGAAGAGCTTGGGTTCAATAACAGTGCCAGGCACTTGTTTTTATTTTTTATACAAGTTAAGAATGAGATGCCCATCAGGAAATAATGATTCACCTTGATCATGGTCCGATAAGCAAAGCAAGCATTCCATGAAATCCTAATAGTGAATGCTTCCTGTATCTTAATGAAAATATACAGTATGGTCACACTTCAGAAAGGGGAACATATATTGAGGTACTATGCCCTTGTTAGTCCCACATAAAGACCGCTTACCAAGAGTCTGTTTCTTGTGTATTTTTCTCTATATCAAGTAGTAATATGCCTTTATTATAGGTTCTTAAGGATTGGCCAGTAGTACATGAATTATCATTTTTGAATAACAAAACAATTAAGGCGTAATATATGGCTAATAAGACATAATAATAACCTTATAAGGTCTCTTTTGATAGCATTTTTGTTTTTTGTCAAGCTTTTGTTAGCTTATTAAGTATTGATTTTGAATATATTGATCCACAGTATTGTAAGACTGGCTAGTCAGTTTGTTTGCTAAGACAACTGAGAGGGTAGCTAACTAGCTAGCTAGCTGTTGTTTGTATTTGAATAAAAACAGATTAACTGGCTTGGAGATGGCAAAAGCTTTTTGAAATTGAGCGGATCTCTCGAGTGGTTACTCCAAGGTGAACTTTTCCAGGAACTGATGTGCAGTGAGCCTTTGGCACCCTAACGGCACCAAGCTGGCATCCCCTAGGTGGGTGCTATATGATGTTGGAGGAGTAGTTTACCACAGCGCCTACAGAGAGGCTGGGGATGGCTAAGGGTTGCCCTGATCAATGGCTTCAGACCTGGCTTCCTGATGTGTATACAAAACATTATTCTTTACATGACTTAGACTGACCAGTTGAATCCAGGTGAAAGCTATGATCCCTTATTAATATTCACATGGAAAAGTACACAGACCCACTTCAAAAGGAGCCATCATCGACTCAGTGGGTTTTGTCCAACATGTCTCTGGACCTACTCACTGTATCAGTAATACTGTGGACCTAGTTTTGTCCCATGGAATAAATGTTGTGGATCTTAATGTTTTTCCTCATAATCCTGGACAATCGGACCACCATTTTATTACATTTGCAATTGCAAATAATGTGCTCAGACCCCAACCAGGGAAGTTGTGCTATAAATTCACAGACAACACAAAGATTCTTTGGTGTCCTTCCAGACTCCCTCTGTCTACCCAAGGACGCCAGAGGACAAAAATCAGATAACCACCTAACTGAGGAACTCAATTTAACATTGCGCAATACCGTAGATGCAGTTGCACACCTAAAAACTAAAAACATTTCTCATAAGAAACTAGCTCCCTGGTATACAGAAAATACCCGAGCTCTGAAGCAAGCTTCCAGAAAATTGGAACGGAAATGGCGTCACACCAAACTAGAAGTCTTTCAACTAGCTTGGAAAAACAGTACCGTGCAGTATCAAAGAGCCCTCACTGCTGCTCGATCATCCTATCTTTCCAACTTAATTGAGGAAAATTCTAACAATCCAAAATGTCATTTTGATACTGTCGCAAAGCTAACTAAAAAGCAGCCATTCGCCAAGAGAGGATGGCTTTCACTTCAGCAGTAACAAATTCATGAACTTCTTTGAGGAAAAGATCATGATTATTAGAAAGCAAATTATGGACTCCTCTTTAAATCTGTGTATTCCTTCAAAGCTCAGTTGTCCTGAGTCTGCACAACTCTGCTAGGACCTAGGATCAAGAGAGACACTCAAGTGTTTTAGTACTATATCTCTTGACACAATGATGAAAATAATCATGGCCTCTAAACCTTCAAGCTGTATACTGGACCCTATTCCAACTAAACTACTTAAAGAGCTGCTTCCTGTGCTTGGCCCTCCTATGTTGAACATAATAAATGGCTCTCTATCCACCGGATGTGTACCAAACTCACTAAAAGTGGCAGTAATAAAGCCTCTCTTGAAAAAGCCAAACGTTGACCAAGAAAATATAAAAAACTTGCGGCCTATATCGAATCTTCCATTCCTCTCAAAATTTTTAGAAAAGGCTGTTGAGCAGCAACTCATTGCCTTCCTTAAGACAAACAATGTATACGAAATGCTTCAGTCTGGTTTTAGACCCCATCATAGCACTGAGACTGCACTTGTCAAGGTGGTAAATTACCTTTTAATGGCATCAGACCGAGGCTTTGTATCTGTCCTCGTGCTCCTAAACCTTAGTGCTGCTTTTGATACCATCGATCACCACATTCTTTTGGAGAGATTGGAAACCCAAATTGGTCTACACGGTACAAGTTCTGGCCTGGTTTAGATCTTATCTGTAGGAAAGATATCAGTTTGTCTCTGTGAATGGTTTGTCCTCTGAAAAATCAACTGTAAATGTTGGTGTTCCTCAAGGTTCCGTTTTAGGACCACTATTGTTTTCACTATATATTTTACCTCTTGGGGATGTTATTCGAGAACATAATGTTAACTTTTACTGCTATGCGGATGACACACAGCTGTACATTTCAATGAAACATGGGGAAGCTCCAAAATTGCCCTCGCTAGAAGCCTGTGTTTCAGACATAAGGAAGTGGATGGCTGCAAACTTTCTACTTTTAACCTCGGACAAAACAGAGATGCTTGTTCTAGGTCCCAAGAAATAAAGAGATCTTCTGTTGAATCTGACAATTAATCTTAATGGTTGAACAGTCATCTCAAATAAAACTGTGAAGGACCTAGGCTTTACTCTGAACCCTGAACATATCAAGACTGTTTCAAGGACAGCTTTTTTCCATCTACGTAACATTGCAAAAATCATAAACTTTGTGTCCAAAAATGATGCAGAAAAACGAATCCATGCTTTTGTTACTTCTAGGTTAGACTACTGCAATGCTCTACTTTCCGGCTACCCGGAAAAAGCACTAAATAAACTTCAGTTAGTGCTAAATACGGCTGCTAGAATCCTGACTAGAACCAAATAGTTTGATCGTATTACTCCAGTGCTAGCCTCCCTACACTGGCTTCCTGTCAAGGCAAGGGCTGATTTCAAGGTTTTACTGCTAAGCTACAAACCGTTACATGGGCTTGCTCCTACCTATCTCTCTGATTTGGTCCTGCCATACATACCTACACGTATGCTACGGTCAGAAGACGCAGGCCTCCTTATTGTCCCTAGAATTTCTGCTGGAGGCAGGGATTTTCCTATAGAGCTCCATTTGTATGGAATGGTCTGCCTACCCATGTGAGAGACGCAAACTCGGTCTCAACCTTTAAGTCTTTACTGAAGACTCATCTCTTCAGTGGGTCATATGATTGAGTGTAGTCTGGCTCAGGAGTGTGAAGGTGAACGGAAAGGCTCTTGAGCAACGAACCACCCTTGCTGTCTCTGCCTGGCCGGTTCCCCTCTTTCCACTGGGATTCCCTGCCTCTAACCCTATTACAGGGGCTGAGTCACTGGCTGTGATCTTCCTGTCTGGGTTGGCGGCCCCCTTGGGTTGTGCCGTGGCGTAGATCTTTGTGGGCTATACTCGGCCTTGTCTCAGGATGGTAAGTTGGTGGTTGAAGATATCCCTCTAGTGGTGTGGGGGCTGTACTTTGGCAAAGTGGGTGGGGTTATATCCTTCCTGTTTGGCCCTGTCCGGGGGTATCATCGGATCGGGCCACAGTGTCTCCTGACCCCTCCTGTCTCAGCCTCCAGTATTTATGCTGCAGTAGTTTATGTGTCGGGGGGCTAGGGTCAGTTTGTTATATCTGGAGTACTTCTCCTGTCTTATCCAGTGTCCTGTATGAATTTAAGTATGCTCTCTCTAATTCTCTCTTTCTCTCGGAGGACCTGAGCCCTAGGACTACCTGGCGTAGAACTACCATGCCAAAGGACTACCTGGCATGTTGACTCCTTGCTGTCCCCAGTCCACGTGGCCGTGCTGCTGCTCCAGTTTCAACTGTTCTGCCTGTGATTATTATTTCTTTGACCATGCTGGTCATTTCTGAACATTTGAACATCTTGGCCATCTTCTGTTATAATCTCCACCTGGCACAGCCAGAAGAGGATGAGCCACCCCTCATAGCCTGGTTCCTCTTTAGGTTTTGTCCTTTCTAGGGAGTTTTTCCTAGCCACCATGCCTCTACACCTGCATTGCTTGATGTTTGGGGTTTTAGGCTGAGTTTCTGTACAGCACTTTGAGATATCAGCTGATGTAGGGTGTGGGGGCTGTGCTTTGGCAAAGTGGGTGGGGTTATATCCTTCCCGTTTGGCCCTGTCCGGGGGTGTCCTCGGATGGGGCCACAGTGTCTCCTGACCCCTCCTGTCTCAGCCTCCAGTATTTATGCTGCAGTAGTTTATGTGTCGGGGGGCTAGGGTCAGTTTGTTATATCTGGAGTACTTCTCCTGTCCTATTTGGTGTCCTGTGTGCGTTCTCTAATTCTCTCCTTCTCTCTTTCTTTCTCTCTCTCAGAGGACCTGAGCCCTAGGACCATGCCCCAGGACTACCTGACATGATGACTCCTTGCTGTCCCCAGTCCACCTGGCCGTGCTGCTGCTCCAGTTTCAACTTCCACCTGACCGTGCTGCTGCTACAGTTTCAACTGTTCTACCTTATTATTATTCGACCATGCTGGTCATTTATGAACATTTGAACATCTTGGCCATCTTCTGTTATAATCTCTACCCGGCACAGCCAGAAGAGGACTGTCCACCCCACATAGCCTGGTTCCTCTCTAGGTTTCTTCCTAGGTTTTGGCCTTTCTAGGGAGTTTTTCCTAGCCACCGTGCTTCTACACCTGCATTGCTTGCTGTTTGAGGTTTTAGGCTGGGTTTCTGTACAGCACTTTGAGATATCAGCTGATGTACGAAGGGCTATATAAATAAATTTGATTTGATTTGATGTACGAAGGGCTATATAAATACATTGATTTGATATGATTTGCACAACAACAAAACACTTAATAAGGCAACTGCTTTGAAACATTCACCTCTGACGGTAAATAATGTACTGACATTCAGTAATCTTGATCTGATTTGTCATCCTGAGGGTCCCAGAGATAAAATAAATTTTTATATCCTAACACGATACATGTTGTACATAGCGTTTTGCATGAATTCCAAGTCTTTCAGCTTGCGACAAAACAATTTAAGAAATTTAATTGACAAAACATTGATTAACTTCTTGACGCACCCATCCCTTTAGCGCGATCATTTTCATCAACACGCACTGAATTGCAGTGCGCCAAATTCAAATTAAATTACTAAAAATATTTAATTTTCATGAAATCACAAGTGCAATATAGCAAAGCACAGCTTAGCTTGTTGTTAATCCACCTGGTGTGTCAGATTTCAATACAGCTTTTCGGAGAAAGCATAACAAACTTTTATGTAAGAACATCTCTCTCAGTAGACAAAATATTACAAACACTAGCATCCAAGTAGATTGGTCACGAAAGTCAGAGAAGGAATAGATTAAATCGCTTATCTTCGGATGTTTGCACTCACGAGACTCCCAGTTACACAATAAATGTTCCTTTTGTTCCATAAAGATTATTTTTATATCCAAAATACCTCCATTTGTTTGGCGCGTTATGTTCAGATATCCACAGGCTCGAGCGGTCATGACATCGCAGACGAAAATTCCAAATAGTATCCGTAATGTCCACAGAAACGTTTTCTATAATCAATCTTCAGGTTGTTTTTAAAATATATAATCGATAATATATCAACCGGGACTGTTGGTTTTTCAATAGGAGAGGGAGAGACAATGGCTGCCCCACTCTGTTGCGCAAGCAAAACTCTGCGAACACCCAGCTATCCACTGACGCAATGTTATTTTTCTCGCTCATTTTTCAAAATAAAAGCCTGAAACTATGTCTAAAGACTGTTGACACCTTGAGGAAGCCATAGGAAAAGGAATCTGGTTGATATCCCTTTAAGTGGAGGCAAGGCATCCAATGGAACAGAGGTTTCACCTGCAATAATAATATCAGTTCTGTTATACTCACAGACAATATTTTGACAGTTTTGGAAACTTTAGAGTGTTTTCTATCCTAATTTGACAATTATATGCATATAATATGCATATTCTAGTTTCTGGGCCTGAGAAATAGGCAGTTTCAAATGGGTACGTTTTGTTTTTAGCCAAAAACGAAAATCCTGTCCCCTACACTCAAGAGGTTAACCTAGCTTCAGACACTCTAGAAGGCAACCACACCTGTTTCATCGTTCTACATTATGTATTGGCTACACAACAGGTCAAATTGCCAATGAAGGTTGGCCATCATTACACACCAATGAGACGAGCGGTGTTCACTTGATTGACAGTGTCTTGGTCCAATGACCACCTATCGTTTTGAAACATAGCTAGCTAGATAGACAATGAGAAACAGACACCTCACAAGTTCTCAACTGGCAGCTTCATTATATAGCACCCGCATAACACCAGTCTCAATGTCAAGAGTGAACAGGTGACTCCGGGATGTTTTACATATGTATACACAGTAAGAGTCAAAAGTTTGAACACACCTACTCATTCTAGGGCTTTTCTTTATTTTTACTATTTTCTACATTCTAGATCAATAGTGAAGAAATAAAAAACTATGAAATAACACATATAGAATCATGTATTAACCAAAAAAGTGTTATACAAATACTTCTTCAAAGTAGCCAATATAAGATTAGTAAAGATTAGCAAACTATCTAACATTAGCAAGCTAGCTAGCTAGGGAACTTGGCTAGCAAGGACACATTCAGATCTCACCTCGTGGGGCATCAATGATCATTAGAAAGGTGAGGGATCAGCCCAGAACTACATGGCAGGACCTGGTCAATGACCTGAAGAGAGCAGGGACCGCAGTCTCAAAGAAAACCATTAGTAACACACTACGCCATCATGGATTAAAATCCTGCAGCGCACGCAAGGTCCCCCTGCTCAAGCCAGCGCATGTCTAGGCCCGTCTGATGTTTGCCAATGACCATCTGGATGATCCAGAGGAGGAATGGGAGAAGGTCATGTGGTTTGAGGAGACAAATATAGAGCTTTTTGGTCTAAACTTCACTCGCCGTGTTTGGGGGAAGAAGAAGGATGAGTACAACCCCAAGAACACCATCCCAACCGTGAAGCATGGAGGTGGAAACATCATTCTTTGGGGATGCTTTTCTGCAAAGGGGACAGGATGAGTGCACCGTACTGAGGGGAGGATGGATGGGGCCATGTATCGCGAGATCTTGGCCAACAACCTCCTTCCCTCAGTAAGAGCATTGAAGATGGGTCGTGGCTGGGTCTTCCGTGACAACGACCCAAAACACACAGCCAGGGCAACTAAGGAGTGGCTCCGTAAGAAGCATCTCAAGGTCCTGGAGTGGCCTAGCCAGTCTCCAGACCTGAACCCAATAGAAAATCTTTGGAGGGAGCTGAAAGTTTGTATTGCCCAGTGACAGCCCCAAAACCTGAAGGATCTGGAGAAGGTCTGTATGGAGGAGTGGCCCAAAATCCATGCTGCAGTGTGTGCAAACCTGGTCAAGAACTACAGGAAACGTATTATCTCTGTAATTGCATACCAAGGTTTCTGTACCAAATATTAAGTTCTGCTTTTCTGATGTATCAAATACTTATGTCATGCAATAAAATGCAAAATAATTACTTAAAAATCATACAATGTGATTTTCAGGATTTTGGTTTTAGATTCCGTCTCTCACAGTTGAAGTGTACCTATGATAAAAATTACAGACCTCTACATGATTTGTAAGTAGGAAAACCTGCAAAATCGGCAGTGTATCAAATACTTGTTCTCCCCACTGTATATCAAATCAAATGTCGGCGCCGACAGAGATGGCCGCCTCGCTTCGCGTTCCTAGGAAACTATGCAGTTTTTTGTTTTTTTTACGTGTTATTTCTTACACTAGTACACCAGGTCATCTTAGGTTTCATTACATACAGCCGAGAAGAACTACTGAATATAAGATCAGCGTCAACTCACCATCAGTACGACCAAGAATATGTTTTTCGCGATGCGGATCCTGTGTTCTGCCTTACAACCAGTGCCACGGAATGGTTCCCATGCAGCGACCCAAAAAAACGACTCAGAAAAAGAGGGAAACGAAGCGGTCTTCTGGTCAGACTCCGGAGACGGGCACATCGTGCACCACTCCCTAGCATTCTTCTTGCCAATGTCCAGTCTCTTGACAACAAGGTTGATGAAATCCGAGCAAGGGTAGCATTCCAGAGGGACATCAGAGACTGTAACGTTCTCTGCTTCACGGAAACATGGCTAACTGGAGAGACGCAATCCGAAGCGGTGCAGCCAGCGGGTTTCTCCACGCATCGCGCCGACAGAAACAAACATCTTTCTGGTAAGAAGAGGGGCGGGGGCGTATGCCTTATGGCCAACGTGACATGGTGTGATGAAAGAAACATACAGGAACTCAAATCCTCCTGTTCACCTGATTTAGAATTCCTCACAATCAAATGTAGACCGCATTATCTACCAAGAGAATTCTCTTCGATTATAATCACAGCCGTATATATACCCCCCCAAGCAGACACATCGATGGCTCTGAACAAACTTTATTTAACTCTCTGCAAACTGGAAACGATTTATCCGGAGGCTGCATTCATTGTAGCTGGGGATTTTAACAAGGCTAATCTGAAAACAAGACTCCCTAAATTGTATCAGCATATCGATTGCGCAACCAGGGGTGGAAAGACCCTGGATCATTGTTACTCTAACTTCCGCGACGCATATAAGGCCCTGCCCCGCCCCCCTTTCGGAAAAGCTGACCACGACTCCATTTTGTTGATCCCTGCCTACAGACAGAAACTAAAACAAGAAGCTCCCACACTGAGGTCTGTCCAACGCTGGTCCGACCAAGCTGACTCCACACTCCAAGATTGCTTCCATCACGTGGACTGGGAGATGTTTCGTATTGCGTCAGACAACAACATTGACGAATACGCTGATTCGGTGTGCGAGTTCATTAGAACGTGCGTTGAAGATGTCGTTCCCATAGCAACGATTAAAACATTCCCTAACCAGAAACCGTGGATTGATGGCAGCATTCGTGTGGAACTGAAGGCGCGAACCACTGCTTTTAATCAGGGCAAGGTGTCTGGTAACATGACTGAATACAAACAGTGCAGCTATTCCCTCCGCAAGGCTATCAAACAAGCTAAGCGCCAGTACAGAGACAAAGTAGAATCTCAATTCAACGGCCAGACACAAGAGGCATGTGGCAGGGTCTACAGTCAATCACGGACTACAGGAAGAAACCCAGCCCAGTCACGGACCAGGATGTCTTGCTCCCAGGCAGACTAAATAACTTTTTTGCCCGCTTTGAGGACAATACAGTGCCACTGACACGGCCTGCAACGAAAACATGCGGTCTCTCCTTCACTGCAGCCGAGGTGAGTAAGACATTTAAACGTGTTAACCCTCGCAAGGCTGCAGGCCCAGACGGCATCCCCAGCCGCGCCCTCAGAGCATGCGCAGACCAGCTGGCCGCTGTGTTTACGGACATATTCAACCAATCCCTATACCAGTCTGCTGTTCCCACATGCTTCAAGAGGGCCACCATTGTTCCTGTTCCCAAGAAAGCTAAGGTAACTGAGCTAAACGACTACCGCCCGTAGCACTCACATCCGTCATCATGAAGTGCTTTGAGAGACTAGTCAAGGACCATATCACCTCCACCCTACCTGACACCCTTGACCCACTTCAATTTGCTTACCGCCCAAATAGGTCCACAGACGATGCAATCTCAACCACACTGCACACTGCCCTAACCCATCTGGACAAGAGGAATACCTATGTGAGAATGCTGTTCATCGACTACAGCTCGGCATTCAACACCATAGTACCCTCCAAGCTCGTCATCAGGCTATATTTATCATCAGGTATATTTATGTTAGATTTATGTTATATTTATGTTAGATCACCACCGCTGTGTCAGATTTTTAAAAAACTTTACGAAAAAAGCATACCATGCAATAATCTGAGACGGAGCTCAGAAGTAAATTTATTTCTCCGCCATGTTGGAGTCAACAGATATACGAAATTACATCATAAATATTCCCTTACCTGATGATCTTTCATCAGAATGCAGTGCCAGGAATCCTAGTTCCGCAATAAATCGTTGTTTTGTTCGATAATGTCCATTACTAGTGTCCAATTAGCTACTTTTGCTAGCAAGTTTAGTTCACATGTCCAAAAGCTGGCACCGGTCCAGGCGAACTCGGACAAAAACTTCAAAAAGTTATATTCCAGGTCGAATGAACTGGTCAATCTAAGTAGAGAATCAATCTTCAGGATGTTATTATCATATATATCCAATAACGTTCCAACCGGAGCATTCGTTTTTGTCTACAGAGTAATGGAACGCATGGCGATATCATGAGAAAAGCGCCTGACCAGGAACTGGCACTATGCCAGACCACTGACTCAAATAGCTGTCATCCGTCCCACATCAGACTAGAGGCTTCATTCCACGTTCTACTGACTGTTGACATCTAGTGGAAGGCGTAGGAAGTGCGAACAGATCCATATCTTACTGGGATGTGAATAGGCGATGAGTTGAAAATCAACCAGCCCCAGAATTTCATCTTCCTGTTTGGAAGTTTGCCTGCCATATGAGTTATGTTAGACTCACAGACATAATTCAAACTGTTTTAGAAACTTCAGAGTGTTTTCTATAATAATACTAATATAATAATATGCATATATTAGCATCTGGGACAGAGTAGGAGGCAGTTCACTATGGGCACGCAATTCATTCAAAGTGAAAATGCTGCCCCCTATCCCTAAAAAGTTAAGGAATTAATTCACAACAAAATTAGATGTTGTATTTTGTATGAAGATTATTGCATTAATGTTATGTTGGAACGTGTACTATATAGCAGATTCATTGAGTATACTGGTGAACGTCATTGAAATAATACTTCTATGTAAATGTAAAAAGAAGATAAATCTGCAATGATGTGATATAACCTATGGTGTCACCTGCACATGTACTATGGTTCTCAGAATGTTTGGTGTATTTTAGGAGCTGATATCCTGAACCCCGATCTTGCATATGGGTATTTTTATAAATAAAGGGGCCAATGTGTGACATTGTGATAACACTTTCTAAATGGTTTAAAACCAAAATAATACGGATTTTTATGCAGTTCCACATGTGAATTTGGAAAGAATTCAGACTCCTTCCCCTTTTCCACATTTTGTTACGATACAGCTTTATCAATCTACACACAATACCCCATAATGACAAAGTGAAAATAGGTTTATTAAACCAGTATTCAGACCCTCTGCTATGAGACTCGAAAATGAGCTCAGGTGAATCCTGTTTCCATTGATCATCGTTGAGATGTTTCTACAACTTGATTGGAGTCCACCTGTGGTAAATTCAATTGATTGTATATGATTTAGCAAGCCATGAGGTCAAAGGAATTGTCTGGAGGAAACCTGCCACCATCCATATGGTGAAGCATGGTGTTGGCAGCATCATGCTGTGGGGATTTGTTCAGCAGCAGGGAGTGGGAGACTCATCAGGATTGAGGGCAAGATGAACTGAGCAAAGTACATTGAGATCCTTGATGAAAACCTGCTCCAAAGCGCTCAGGACCTCCAACTGGGGAGAAGGTTCACCTTCCAACAGGACAGCGACCTTAATTACACAACCAAGACAACAGAGGGGTGGCTTCTGGAGAAGTATTTGAATGTCCTTGAGTGGCCCAGTCAGAGGCCGGACTTGAACACGATCTAACATCTCTGGAGAGTTCTGAAAATAGCTGTGCAGTGACGCTCCCCATTCAACCTGACAGAGCTTGAGAGAACCTGATCCTAACCAATTGCGCTATTTTGTTAGTTCTTTTGCATTGTTTATAACTTATTTTTGAACGACTGACGCAAAGGATATTCTGCTTTCTCAGGAACGGCCCAAATCCCCACCATTTGCATAAAGAATTCATAGGCGAGTGAGTAAACCACCACTGCCATCCATTCTATTAGCCAACGTGCAATCATTGGAAAAGTAAATCGATGATCTCCGATCAAGATTATACTACCATTGGGATATTAAACACTGATATATCCTATGTTTCACCGAGTCGTGGCTGAACAACGACATAAATAATAGAGATTTGGTGTGATTTTCCATGCATCAGCAGGACAGATAAGCTATGTCTGGTAAGACGAGGGGCGGGGGTGTGTGTCTATCTGTCAATAACAGCTGGTGCGCGATGTCTATTAAAGAAGTCTCAAGGTATTGCTCGCCTGAGGTAGAGTACCTTATGATAAACTGTAGGCCCCTCTATCTACCAAGAGAGTTCTCATCTATATTATTCGTAGCCGTCTATTTACCACCACAAACTGATGCTGGCACTAAGACCGCACTCAATGAGCTGTGTAAGGCCATAAGCAAACAAGAAAATGCTCATCCAGAAGCGATGCTCCTTGTGGCTGGGAACTTTAATGCAGGCAAATTTGAATCCATTTCATCTACCAGAATGTCACATGTGCAACCAGAGGAAGAGAAAAAACTCTAGACCACATTTACTCCACACACAGAGACACATACAAAGCTCTCCTTCACCTTCCATTTGGCAAATCTGACCATAATTATATCCTCCTAATTCCTGCTTCAATCAAAAACTAAAGCAGGGAGTACCAGTGATTTGCTCATTACGGAAGTGGTCAGATGATGCAGATGCTACGTTACAGGACTGTTTTGCTAGCAAAGTCTGGAATATGTTCTGAAATTCATGCAATGGCATTGAGGAGTATACCACCTCAGTCATCGATGTGAGACGATGTGAGCAAGACCTTTAAACAGGTCAACACTCACCAAGCTGCAGGGCCAGACAGATTACCACGACGTGTACTCAAAGCATGCACGGACCAACTGGCAAGTGTCTTCACTGACATTTTCAACATCTCCCTGACCGAATCTGTAATACCTACATGTTTCATGCAGACTACCATAGTTCCTGTGCCCAAGGAAGCGAAGGTAACCTGCCTAAATGATTACCACCCCATAGCACTCACGTTGGTAGCCATGGAGTGCTTTGAAAGGCTGGTCATGGCTCACATCAACAGCATCATCCTGGATACCTTAGACCTACAGATGACGCAATCTCAATCGCACGCCACACTGCCCTTTCCCACCTGGACAAAAGGAACACCTATGTGAGAATGCTGTTCATTGACTACAGCTCAGCATTCAACACCATAGTGCCCACAAAGCTCATCACTAAGCTAAGGATCCTAGGACTAAACAACTCCCTTTGCATCTGGATCCTGGACTTCCAGACGGGCCGCCGCCCCCAGGTGGTAAGGTTAGGCAACAACACGTCTGCCACTCTGACACTAAACACTTTGGCCCCTCCTGTACTCCCTGTTCACCCACGACTTTGTGGTCAAACACAACTCCAACACCATGATTAAGTTTGCTGACAACACAACAGTGATCACCGACAACGATGAGACAGCCTATAGGGAGGAGGTCAGAGAACTGGCAGTGTGGTGCCAGGACAACAACCTCTCCCTCAATGTGAGCAAGACAAAGAAAGGATCGTGGACTACAGGAAAAGGAAGGCCGGACTGGCCCCCATTAACATCAACAGGGCTGTAGTGGAGCAGGTTCAAGGGTTTCAAGTTCCTTGGTGTCCACATCACCAACAAACTATTTTTTAAATTTAACTTGGCAAGTCTTAAGAACAAATTCTTATTTACAATGACGGCCCAGGAACAGTGGATAACTGCCTCGCTAACCTCTCTAGGGGGTGTGGGACGGTAGCGTCCCACCTGGCCAACATCCAGTGAAATTGGAGAGCGCCAAATTCAAAAACAGAAATACTCACTATAAAAATTAATAAAACATACAAGTGTTAAACATCGGTTTAAAGATTAAGTTCTTGTTAATCCAACCACGGTGTCAGAAGGCTTTACGGCGAAAGCATACCATGTGATTATCTGAGAACAGCACCCAGCAGACAAATCATTACAAACAGTTACCAGCCAAGTAGAGGAGTTACACAAGTCCGAAATAGCGATAAAATGTATTACTTACCATTAATGATCTTCATATGGTTGCACTCACAAAACTCCAATTTACTCAATAAATGTTTGTTTTGTTCGATAAAGTCCCTCTTTATATCCAAAAACCTCAGTTTTGTTCGCACGTTTTGTTCAGTAATCCACAGGCTCAAAGGCAGTCAAAACAGGCAGACGAAAAATCCGAAAAGTATCAGTAAAGTTTGTAGAAACATGTCAAACGATGTTTTAAATCAATCCTCGGGTTGTTTTTAGTCATTATAATCAATAATATTTCAACCGGACAAAAGCTTCGTCAATATAAAAAGAAAACAAGAAAGGCGCGCTCTCGGTCCTGCGCATGAAAAACCTCTGGGACACTGCAGTGCCACTCATTCTGAGTGTCCTTACTCCCTCATTTTTCAGAATACAAGCCTGAAACAATTTCTAAAGACTGGTGACATCTAGTGGAAGCCGTAGGAAGTGCAATAAATCAATGGAATCTGTATAGGCAGTCAGTGGAAAACTACAAACAATTAAAAATCCCACTTCCTGGATGGATTGTTCACCTGCCATATCAGTTCTGTTATGCTCACAGACATTATTTTAACAGTTCTGGAAACTTTGAGTGTTTTCCATCCAAATATAACAATTATATGCATATCCTAGCTTCTTGGCCTGAGGAACAGGCAGTTTACTTTGGGCACGCTTTTCATCCAGAGGTGAAAATAGTGCCCCCTAATCTAATGTCAGCTCGGGGATTCGATCTAGCAACCTTTCAGTTACTGGCCCAACACTCTAACCACTGCCTACTTGCCGACCCAACTATCATGGTCCAAACACACCAAGACAGTTGTGAAGGCACAACAAAACCTCCCCCCCAGAAGACTGAAAATATTTGGAATGGGTCCCCATGCACCGTCGAGAGCATCATGACCAGTTGCATTACCGCCTGATATATGGCAACAGCTCGGCATCTGACCATCAGGCATTACAGAGGGTAGCGGGTACAGCCCAGTACATCACTGGGGCCAAGCTTCCTGCCATCCAGGATCTAATAGACAGTGACAGAGGAATGCTCATGAAACTATCCGAGACTCCAGTCACCCAAGTCATAGACTATTTTCTCTGCTACCTCACGGCAAGCGGTCCCAGAGCACCAATTCTAGGACCAAAAGGGTCCTTAACAGCTTCTATCCCCAAGCCATAGGACGGCTGAACAATCAATCAAATGGCCACCATATTATTTACATTGACCCCCCCCTTCATTTGTTTTGTACGCTGCTGCTGCTACTCACTGTTTATTATCTATGCACAGTCACTTACATGTACAAATTACCTCAACTAAGCTGCAGCCCCGCACACTACCGGTACTGAGTCTTTGTAGTATTTTTTACTTTAGTTTATTTGGAAAATATTTTCTTAACTATCCTTGAACTGCACTGTTGGTTCAGGGCTTGTAAGTTAGCATTTCACGGTAAGGTCTACACTTTTTGAATTCAGCGCACGTGAAAAATAAAGTTTGATTTGATTTTGATTTGATTTGGTATGTGATCATGTGTCAGTAATTCCTCTCAAATCAAATCAAATTTTACTTGTCACATACATGTTATTGCGGTTGTAGCAAAATGGTTGTGTTTCTAGCTCCAACAGTGCAGTAATATCTAACAAGTAATATCTAACAATATACACAATCTAAAGTAAAGGAATTAAGTATATATAAATATTTGGACGAGCAATGTCCAAGTGGCATATACTAAGATACCTTGGAATAGGACAGAATGCAGTATATAGAGTTCAAGTCGGAAGTTCGCATATACATAGGTTGGAGTCATTAAAACTCGTTTTTCAACCACTCCACAAGTCAGTTAGGACATTTACTTTGTGCATGACACAAGTAATTTTTCCAACAATTATTTACAGATAGATTATTTCACTTATAATTTACTGTATCACAATTCCAGTGGGTCAGAGGTTTACATACGCTAAGTTGACTGTGCCTTTAAACAGCTTGGAAAATTCCAGAAAATTATGTCATGGCTTTAGAAGCTTCTGATTGTAACGGTTCTCTTGTGGTGAAGGAGAGTCGGACCAAAATGCAGCGTGTAGATTACGATTCATGTTTAATGACAAACACACTAAACACAAACACTATAAAACAATAAACGTAACGAAAACCGAAACATCCTATACTTGTGTAAACTAACACAGAACAAGGACATCAGGACACTAAGGACAATCACCCACGACAAACTCAAAGAATATGGCTGCCTAAATATGGTTCCCAATCAGAGACAACGATAAACACCTGCCTCTGATTGAGAACCACTCCAGACAGCCATAGACTTTGCTAGATAACCCCACTAGCTACAATCCCAATACACACACACCAAAACCCCAAGACAAAACACACCACAATACAAAAACCCCATGCCACACCCTGGACTGACCCAATACATGAAGAAAAACACAAAATACTTAGTCCAGGGCATGACAGAACCCCCCCCCCCCTAAGGTGCGGACTCCCGAACGCACCTCAAAACAATAGGGAGGGTCCGGGTGGGCGTCTGTCCATGGTGGCGGCTCCGGCGCGGGACGTGGAACCCACTCAGTTAATGTCTTAGTCCCCTCTTCTCGCGTCCCTGGATAGTCCACCCTCGCCGCCGACCATGGCCTAGTAGTCCTCACCCAGAAACCCACTGGACTGAGGAGCAGATAGGGACTGAAGGACAGCTCGGGACTGAGGCAGCTCGGGAGTGAGGGAAAGCTCGGGAGTGAGAGAAAGCTCGGGAGTGAGAGAAAGCTCGGGAGTGAGAGAAAGCTCGGGAGTGAGAGGAAGCTCGGGAGTGAGAGGAAGCTCAGGCAGGTAGGTAGATCTACCAGATCCTGGCTGGCTGGTGGTTTCAGCAGATCCTGGCTGACTGGCAGATCCTGGCTGACTGGCAGATCCTGGCTGACTGGCAGATCTGGCGGATCCTGGCCGACTGGCGGATCCTGGCCGACTGGCAGATCCTGGCCGACTGGCAGATCCTGGCCGACTGGTAGTTCTGGCTGACTGGCAGATCTGGAAGAGTCTGGTTGACTGGCAGATCTGGAAGAGTCTGGTTGACTGGCAGATCTGGAAGAGTCTAGTTGACTGGCAGATCTGGAAGAGAGTTGACTGGCAGATCTGGAAGAGTCTAGTTGACTGGCAGATCTGGAAGAGTCTGGTTGACTGGCAGATCTGGAAGAGTCTGGATGACTGGCAGATCTGGAAGAGTCTGGTTGACTGGCAGATCTGGAAGAGTCTGGTTGACTGGCAGATCTGGAAGAGTCTGGTTGACTGGCAGATCTGGAAGAGTCTGGTTGACTGGCAGATCTGGAAGAGTCTGGCTGACTGGCGGATCTGGAAGAGTCTGGCTGACTGGCGGATCCTGGCAGACTGAAAGATCTGGCTGCTCCATGCTAACTGGCGGCTCTGGCTGCTCCACACTGACTGGCGGCTCTGGCTGCTCCATGTAGGCTGACAGCTCTGGCGGCTTCTTACAGACTGGCAGCTCTGGCGGCTCCGTGCAGACTGGCAGCTCCTTGCAGACTGGCAGCTCCTTGCAGACTGAGAGCTCCTTGCAGACTGAGAGCTCCTTGCAGACTGACAGCTCCGTGCAGACTGGCAGCTCCGTGCAGACTGGCAGCTCGGGCTGCTCCATGCAGACTGACAGCTCTGGCTGCTCCATGCAGACTGACATCTCTGGCTGCTCCATGCAGACTGACAGCCCCTTGCAGACTGACGGCTCTGGCTGTTCCATGCAGACTGGCAGCTCTGGCTGCTCCATGCAGACTGACAGCTCTGGCTGCTCCATGCAGACTGACAGCTCTGGCTGCTCCATGCAGGCTGGCAGCTCTGGCTGCTCCATGCAGACTGGCAGCTCTGGCTGCTCCATGCAGACTGACAGCTCCTTGCAGACTGACAGCTCTGGCTGCTCCATACAGACTGACAGCTCTGGCTGCTCCATGCAGACTGACATCTCTGGCTGCTCCATGCAGACTGACAGCTCTGGCTGCTCCATGAAGACTGACAGCTCTGGCTGCTCCATGCAGACTGACAGCTCTGGCTGCTCCATGCAGCCTGGCAGCTCTGGCTGCTCCATGCAGGCTGGCAGCTCTGGCTGCTCCATGCAGGCTGGCAGCTCTGGCTGCTCCATGCAGGCTGGCAGCTCTGGCTGCGCTGAACAGGCAGGAGACTCCAGCAGCGCTGTAGAGGAGGAAGGCTCTGACAGCGCTGAACAGGCGGGAGACTCCGGCAGCGCAGGAGAGGAGAAAGGTTCCGACAGCGCTGGAGAGGCGGGAGACTCCGACAGCGCAGGAGAGGCGAGGCGCACTGTAGGCCTGATGCGTGGTGCTGGTACTGGTGGTACTGGACCGAGGACACGCACAGGAAGCCTGTTGCGGGGAGCTGCTACCGGAGGGCTGGGGTGTGGAGGTGGTACTGGATAGACCGGACCGTGCGGGCGCACTGGAGCTCTTGAGCACCGAGCCTGCCCAACCTTACCTGGCTCGATGCCCACTCTAGCCCGGCCGATACGAGGAGCTGGAATATACCGCACCGGGCTATGCACCCGCACAGGGGACACCGTGCGCACCACTGCATAACACTGTGCCTGCCCGGTCTCTCTAGCCCCCCGGTAACCACAGGAAGTTAGCGTAGGTCTCCTACCTAGCGTAGCCCTACTCCCTGTGAGCCCCCCCCCCAAGAAAATTTTGGGGCTGACTCTCGGGCTTCCATCCGCTACGCCGTGCTGCCTCCTCATACCTGCGCCTCTCAGCTTTCGCCGCCTCCAGTTCTTCCTTGGGGCGGCGATATTCTCCAGGCTGAGCCCAGGGTCCTTTACCGTCCAGTTCGTCCTCCCATGTCCATTTCTCCAGGTAGTGAAGCCTCTCCCACTGCAGCTGCTGCTGCTCCTGCTGCTGCTGCCTCTGTTGCCTCTCCTGTGGCTCCTGCCTGTTGACACGCTGCTTGGTCCGTTGGTGGTGGGTGATTCTGTAACGGTTCTCTTGTGGTGAAGGAGAGTCGGACCAAAATGCAGCGTGTAGATTACGATTAATGTTTAATGACAAACACACTAAACACAAACACTATAAAACAATAAACGTAATGAAAACCGAAACAGCCTATACTTGTGTAAACTAACACAGAACAAGGACATCAGGACACTAAGGACAATCACCCACGACAAACTCAAAGAATATGGCTGCCTAAATATGGTTCCCAATCAGAGACAACGATAAACACCTGCCTCTGATTGAGAACCACTCCAGACAGCCATAGACTTTGCTAGATAACCCCACTAGCTACAATCCCAATACACACACACCAAAACCCCAAGACAAAACACACCACAATACAAAAACCCCATGCCACACCCTGGCCTGACCCAATACATGAAGAAAAACACAAAATACTTAGACGAGGGCGTGACACTGATAATCTAATTGACATAATTTGAGTCAATCGGAGGTGTACCTGTAGATGTATTTCAAAGCCTACCTTAAAACTCAGCAATTTCCAAACGCCTGAAGGTACCACGTTCATCTGTACAAACAATAGCACGCAAGTATAAACACCATGGGACCACGCAGCCGTCATACCGCTCAGGAAGGAGACTGTTCTGTCTCCTAGAGATGAACATACTTTGTTGCGAAAAGTGCAAATCAATCTCAGAACGACTGCAAAGGACCTTGTGAAGATGCTGGAGGAAACAGGTACAAAAGTATCTGTATCCACAGTAAAACGAGTCCTATATTGACAGTACCTGAAAGGCCGCTCATCAAGGAAGAAATTTCTGATATAACAAAAATAACTGTTTGGCAATAATGACCATCGTTGTGTTTGGAGGAAAAAGGGAGATGCTTGCAAGCCGAAGAACACCATCCCAACAGTGAAGCACGGGGGGTGGCAGCATCATGTTGTGGGGGAGCTTTGGTGCAGGAGGGACTGGTGCACTTCACAAAATAGATGGCTTCATGAGGAAGGAAAATTATGTGGATATATTGAAGAAACATCTCAAGACATCAGTCAGGAAGTTAAAGCTTGGTCGCAAATGGGTCTTCAAATGGACAATGTCCCCAAGCATACTTCCAAAGTTGTGGCAAAATGGATTAAGGATAACAAAGTCAAGGTATTGGAGTGGCCAACACAAATCCCTGACCTCAATCCTATAGAAAATGTGTGGGCAGAACTGAAAAAGCGTGTGTGAGCAAGCAGGCCTACAAACCTGACTCATTTACACCAGGAGGAATGGCCCCCTACACATAAACTACTGCAGCATAAATACTGGAGGCTGAGACAGGAAGGGTCAGGAGACACTGTGGACCTATCCAATGATACCCCCGGACAGGGCCAAACAGGCAGTATATAACCACACCCACTTTGCCAAAGCACAGCCCCCACACCCCTAGAGGGATATCTTCAACCACCAACTTACCATCCTGAGACAAGGCAGAGTATAGCCCACAAAGTTCTCCGCCACGGCACAACCCAAGGGGGGGTGCCAACCCAGACAGGAAGATCAAGTCAGTTTCTCAACCCACTCAAGTGACGCACCCTTCTTAGGGACGGCATGAAAGAGCACCAGTAAGCCAGTGACTCAGCCCCTGTAATAGGGTTAGAGGCAGAGAATCCCAGTGGAGAGAGGGGAACCGGCCAGGCAGAGACAGCAAGGGCGGCTCGTTGCTCCAGAGCCTTTCCGTTCACCTTCACAATCCTGGGCCAGACTACACTCAATCATATGACCCACTGAAGAGATGAGTCTTCAGTAAAGACTGAAATGTTGAGATCGAGTCTGCGTCTCTCACATGGGTAGGCAGACCATTCCATAAACATTGAGCACTATAGGAGAAAGCCCTGCCTCCAGCTGTTTGCTTAGAAATTCTAGGGACAATTGGGAGGCCTGCGTCTTGTGACCGTAGCATACGTGTAGGTATGTACGGCAGGACCTAATCGGAAAGATAGGTAGGAGCAAGCCCATGTAATGCTTTGTAGGTTAGCTGTAAAATCCTTTAAATCAGTCCTTGCCTTAGCAGGAAGCCAGTGTACGGGAGGCTAGCACTGGTGTAATATGATCAAATTATTTGGTTCTAGTCTGCATTCTAGCAGCCATATTTAGCACTAACTGACGTTTATTTAGTGCTTTATCCGGGTTGCCGGAAAGTAGAGCATTGCACTAGTCTAACCTAGAAGTAACAAAAGCATGGATGAATTTTTCTGCATCATTTTTGGACAGAAAGTTTATATTATGTAGATGGAAAAAAGCTGTCCTTGAAACAGTCTTGATATGTTCATCAAAAGAGAGATCCGGGTCCAGAGTAACACCAAGGTCCTTCACAGTTTTATTTGAGATGACTGTACAACCATTAAGATTAATTGTCAGATTCAACAGAAGATCTCTTTGTTTCTTGGGACCTAGAACAAGCATCTCTGTTTAAAAGTAGAAAGTTTGCAGCCATCAACTTCCTTATATGTGAAACACAGGCTTGTAGCGATGGCAATTTTGGGGCTTCACCATGTTTCATTGAAATGTACAGCTGTGTGTCATCCGCATAGCAGTAAAAGTTAACATTATGTTTTCTAATGACATCCCCAAGAGGTAAAATATATAGTGAAAACAATAGTGGTCCTAAAACGGAACCTTGAGGAACAGCGAAATTTACAGTTGATTTGTCAGAGGACAAACCATTCACAGAGACAAACTCATATCTTTCCTACAGATAAGATCTAAACCAGGCCAGAACTTGTCTGTGTAGACCAATTTGCATTTCCAATCTCTCCAAAAGAATGTGGTGATCGACGATATCAAAAGCAGCACTAAGGTCTAGAAGCACGAGGACAGATACAGAGCCTCGGTCTGACGCCATTAAAAGGTAATTTACCACCTTCACAAGTGCAGTCTCAGTGCTATGACGGGGTCTAAAACCAGACTGAAGCATATCGTATACATTGTTTGTCTTCAGGAAGGCAGTGAGTTGTCGGAACTAGAAGCACAAGCATTTCGCTACACTCGCATTAACATCTGCTAACCATGTGTATGTGACAAATACAATTTGATTTGATTTGATTTGATTTCATTTGCTGCGCAACAGCTTGTTCTAACATTTTTGAGAGGAATGGAAGATTCGATATAGGCCAATTAGTTTTTTATATTTTCTGGGTTTGGCATTTTCAAGAGAGGCTTTATTACTGCCACTTTTGGTGAGTTTGGTACACATCCGGTGGATAGAGAGACGTTTATTATGTTCAACATAGGAGGGCCAAGCACAGGAAGCAGCTCTTTCAGTAGTTTAGTTGGAATAGGGTCCAGTATGCTGCTTGAAGGTTTAGAGACCTTATTTTATTTATTATTTTGATCATTGTGTCAAGAGATATCATACTAAAACACAAGACTGTCTCTCTTGATCCTAGTTCCTGGCAGAGTTGTGCAGACTCAGGACAACTGAGCTTTGGAGGAATACACAGATTTAAAGAGGAGTCCGTCATTTGCTTTCTGATGATCATGATCTTTTCCTCAAAGAAGTTAATGAATTTATTACTGCTGAAGTGAAAGCCATCCTCACTTGGGGAATGCTGCTTTTTAGTTAGCTTTGCGACATTTCGGATTGTCCTTATTTTCCTCAGTTAAGCTGAAATATAGGATGATCGGGCAGCAGTGAGGGCTCTTTGATATTGTACGGTATTGTCTTTCCAAGCTAGTCGGAAGACTTCCAGTTTGGTGTGATGCCATTTCTGTTCCAATTTTCTGGAAGCTTGCTTCAAAGCTCGGGAATTTTCTGTTTACCAGGGAGCTAGTTTCTTATGACATTTTCTTTTAGTTTTTAAGGGTGCAACTGCATCTAGGGTATTGCGCAAGGTTAAATTGAGTTCCTCAGTTAGGTGGTTAACTGATTTTTGTCCTCTGACGTCCTTGGGTAGGCAGAGGGAGTCTGGAAGGGCATCAAGGAATCTTTGTGTTGTCTGAGAATTTATAGCACGATTTTTGATGCTCCTTGGTTGGGGTCTGATCAGATTATTTGTTGTGATTGAAAACGAAATAAAATGGTGGTCCGATAGTCCAGGATTCTGAGGAAAAACATTCAGATCCACAACATTTATTCCACAGGACAAAACTAGGTCCAGAGTATGACTATGACAGTGAGTTTGTCCAGAGACATGTTGGACAAAACCCACTGAGTTGATGATGGCTCCGAAAACCTTTTGGAGTTCATCTGTGGACTTTTCCATGTGAATATTAAAATCACCAAAAATTTGAATATTATCTGCTATGACTACAAGGTCCGATAAGAATTCAGGGAACTCAGTGAGGAACGCTGTATATGGCCCAGGAGGCCTGTAAATACTAGCTATAAAAAGTGATTGAGTAGGCTGCATAAATTTCATGACTAGAACCTCAAAAGACGAAAACGTGATTTTTTTAATGTAAATTGAAATTTGCTATCGTAAATGTTAGCAACACCTCCGCATTTGCGGGATGTACGGGGGATATGGTCACTAGTGTAACCAGGATGTGAGGCCTCATTTAACACAGTAAATTCATCAGGCTTAAGCCATGTTTCAGTCAGGCCAATCACATCAAGATTATGATCAGTGATTTGTTCATTGACTATAACTGCCTTTGAAGTGAGGGCTCTAACATTAAGTAGCCCTATTCTGAGATGTGAGGTATCACGATCTCTTTCAATAATGGCAGGAATGGAGGTCGTCTTTATCCTAGTGAGATTGCTAAGGCGAACACCGCCATGTTTAGTTTTGCCCAACCTAGGTCGAGGCACAGACACGGGGGGGATAGCTGAGCTGATTACACTGACTGTGCTAGTGGCAGACTCCACTAGCTGGCAGGCTGGCTAATAGGCCTGGCCTGCACCCTATTTCATTGTGGAGCTAGAGGAGTTAGAGCCCTGTCTATGTTGGTAGATAAGATGAGAGCACGCCTCCAGCTTGGATGGAGTCCGTCACTCCTCAGCAGGCCAGGCTTGGTCCTGTTTGTGGGTGAGTCCCAGGAAGAGGGCCAATTATCTACAAATTCTATATTTTGAGAGGGGCAGAAAAGAGTTTTCAACCAGAGATTGAGTTGAGAGACTCTGCTGTAGAGCTCACCACTCCCCCTAACTGGGAGGGGGCCAGAGACAATTACTCGATGCCGACACATCTTTCTATCTGATTTACACACTGAAACTATGTTGCGCTTTGTGACCTCTGACTGTTTCATCCTAACGTCGTTGGTGCCGACGTGGATAACAATATCTCTATACTCTCTACACTTGCCAGTTTTAGCTTTAGCCAGCACCATCTTCAGATTAGATTTAACGTCGGTAGCCCTGCTCCCTGGTAAACAGTGTATGATCGCTGGATGATTCGTTTTAAGTCTAATGCTGTGGGTAAATGGAGTCACCAATGACTAGTGTTTTCAATTTGTCAGAGCTAATGGTGGGAAGCTTCGGCGTCTCAGACCACGAGCCACGAGAAAGTTGTTCGGCTGCAGGGACCGTGCGAGGGGATTTATACTAACGTTGCTATCTGTACTTACTGGTGGCACAGACGCTGTTTCATCCTTTCCTACACTGAAATGACCCTTGCCCAACGATTGCGTCTGAAGCTGAACTTGCAGCACAGCTATCCTCGCCATAAGGCAATCGTTCTCCTGTATATTATGTGTACAGCGACTGCAATTAGAAGGCATCATGTTAATGTTACTACTTAGCTTTGGCTGTTGGAGGTCCTGATGAACCATGTCCAGATAAACCGTCCGGAGTGAAAAAGTTGAATGAAAAAAAAGTTGAGTGAGGGAAAAACTAAAAATATAAATGGTAATTAAAAAGTAAAAACCGTAAAGTTGTCAGGTAGCAAAGTAAGGTTGGCAACAAAACGCACAGCAACACGTAAACAAGTCTGCAAGTTGTGAATGGAAATGACAAGCAGATAATAGATGCCAAAATTAATTGTGCTGCCTTGTTTGTGGACTTGTCAAAGGCCTTTAACATAGTTGATCATTCTATTTTATTGAGTAAAGTGTCCTCAATAATCCTGGGCAGTGACGCCAGTATGTGGTTTCATAACTATCTCAGTAATAGAATTCAGGCTATTGTGACAGAGGGGGTCAAATCTGAATTCCTTGAAGTGCATAAAGGGGTACCCCAGGGTTTGATTCTGGGGCCATTATTGTTTACGCTGTATAGAAATAACATTAGAAATACTGTGAAAAATTGTTGATGATACAGTATTGCACTCTGCTACACCATCTGTAAACCAAGCCCTTTCACATTTTCAGTCTGATTTCCAAGCGCTACAGAAGCCACTGTTGGATCTTAAGTTAGTACTTAATGCAAACTAAACAAAATACATGCTATTTTCTAGGTACCTTAACTTAGACTTTTAAGTAACCTTGAAATAGCTAGCCTGAACGGAACACAAATTGAAGAGTTCCTGCTTATAAATCCTGTATTGGTATCTGGCTAGATCATAAATTGAGCTGGTAAAGAAACTGAAGATCAAATTTGATTATTTTATAGAAATAAATAGAAAGTCGTTTTATTATAGAAAGGTAGTTGTCCAGGACACTTATGTCTGTTTTAGACTATGGGGATACAATCTACATGCACGCAGCAATTTCCACACTTAAATCTCTCGATTCTGTTTTTCATTGTGCCCTTAGATTAATTACTGGTGATCATTTTAGAACTCACTATACTACTAAAAGGTGGGTTGGGCTTCTCTGTATGTAAGAAGAGAGCAACAATTCCCTTTGGTTTATTTACAAAACTTTTCCTGCAGAAACTTCTGATGTATCTGACAACACTCGTCAAGGTCAAAACAGTAGAATACAGTACAAGAGCACAATATTGGATAGTGCTAGAGGTTCCAAGGGTGGCTTCTGATTTAGGGAGAGCTGATTTTGGTTTATGTTCCACAGATGTGGAATGTGTTGCCAGGGAAGGCGTGATTGCCTGTTGCCCTTTAGGGAATTTAAAGCATTGATGGGAAATGCTCTAAGTGAAGATGGTGCTTTGTAATTTGGTATTTTATTGTGTTTTGTATTGATGTGTGTGTTTGTATTGTGCAGGGCTCATTTGAAAAAGAGACTTGGTCTCAATATGACACCCTGTTAAAATAAAGGTTAATGAAATAAGATGAGAGTTTATCAATGATTCTAGTATTTGGCTTAACACAAAAGCTGTGATGTAGGGCGGTAGTTGTTTAGGTGGCTATGGTGAACCGTTGTGAAGAAGAAAAATGTATACTGCTTTCCATACTTAAGGAATAATCCTATAAATAAGTTAAATAAAAAAGATTGGCTTCTTAAAAAAAGGGCATTAGGCATAGATGAAATCGAAACGTCAGATGACAGACTTTCTAGGCATCCTGTTCTACAGTTTTTTTGTTTTATAAACTTTCAATTCTGTCTCTTTTTTAAGTCTAATTTGGTTGGTGTGGTGGCAGCGAAGGTATTGTGATGAAGGCTGCCGATTTCCCAGGCAAGGTCATGATTCACAGTGATTTAATTGGAATAATGTATAAAATAAGTCGCAGGCGGGAATGTTAACTTTGAGCTCTGCCAGCCTCGACAGAGATCAATGCACCTAACCTCAATTCAAGAAAACATTATTTAATGGATCCCCCCGGGACCTGCACTGAGTGTCTTTCGGTGACTTATTTATTTAAATGTTTGCGCGACTGTGCCACAACACTTTTTAATTATAAGCCTGAGGATTGCCAGACCAGTGGGAGAGGATCATTTTGTATCTTGTCACGCCAAACAATGCCATTTTATTACGTCCTATCCGTTTGCGATGACTGGAACTGTTTGTTGTCATCATTAGGACATGTTTCGTTTGACAGCATGGACAGCATGGTCTGATCTCTTCTTGACTTTCAGGTTTAGTGCATGATATAGCCACATGATATAGCCACAAAGAGGAATATCCAGTAAATAATATCCAATCTTTATCCAATCATTTCTAAAGTGTAACAATTATGCATGAGCAGAGTAGAATTAGAATGATTACATTCTCTATGTTTTTACTCAACGCAAAAAAAAAGTCTCTCAAAAAAGGGTATCGGTGTGCCTTTGCAACTTTTGGGGCCCCAGTTCTTCTTCAGTATGGCATTTGATGGCATTCTCTTTTTTAGTTCAATTCATTTTCTCATTTGTTTAATCCCTCTTCAGATTCCCATGTGAAAAACAAAGGGAACTACAGGCACTACAATGTCTCCCAGCATGTGCATTGCTATGCTATTTGTCACATTTCCCCCACAGACATCCCTACCATACTGCTGAGATAAAATACACAAACATTATTTTATCAAAGGTACAATATTTTATGAGGTTTAGTGTTGGGAATTTGTTTATATTATATTGTTGCCGAGGACTCACTCACTGTCGCTTTGTATATTGTACTATAGCTAGTAGGGACGGATACTTAAAAGTTCATAAAAAAGTTACAAGTGACAAAATACTTGTAGAGATGCCATTTGAGCGACTTGGCTAGAAAAGCTAGAAGAGCTTAGGCATAGAATTAGAGTTTGCAGATGCACTAGCTTCTCAATACATGACGTTTAATGTGCCATAGTATATCTCAAATAATCTGTCAGACATGCAGTTTGTCATCATCACTGGGGCTTTCCTCAAATATTTTTTCTGAATGTTTTGCCATGAATTGCATTTCAATTGTCATATTGTCAGACACACAGAGCTCCATGTCACAAGGCCCAAGCCAAATACAAAATGGAGGGGGCTCTTCTTCCTTTTCCTTCTTCCTTTTCCTTTTCTAATGTATCATCAGTGGGCTGGCTGCTTCCACCCCACATTGCCCACCAGTCAACACATTATTATATGGAGGTGCACCATGATCAAAGCCCTAGCTGCCTCCACCTGACATTCTTTCCTTCATCGTGCTTGGAGGAAAAGGGGGGAGGATGTGTCAGTGTGCTATTTACTATTATTATTATGGGGAAGATACCACTGGTTAAAGCTCAGTGGTACATTAAAATCTCCATCATATTTAAGCCAATATGACACCAATGTCAATGAAAATTTGTAAATCAACTTGATTGGAGGTTCATGAGCTGTCGGCCGTAACCGAGAACCACATACCGGATTTTTAACAGGGTCTTTAACAATTGAGTTTTCAGAGTATTTTCTGCGCTCACCTAGCTCAAATTCTAGAGGTCGGATTAAAACGAGACTATAGCATCCATAAAGTGACCAATGGACTTAAAACATGTCAGATTGTTGGGAGATCTGGAGAGACCTGATCAGTCAATTCTTAACACACTAATACCCTTACTAAAAGTGTGTATCTTCAACTCGCAATCTGTGGATTCTATTTGATTACATATCTTCAAATTGTATGTTAAACATCACAGCATAGTTGGAAGATATATGGCATGTAGAAATCTGTAGAGGGTGAACAGCAAGGAGGTGGGATGGGCTGAGGGAAACTAAGGGTTGGGATGTGGAACTGGGGACAAATGGGAGTGGAGTTGCTGGGCGGGGGACAGAATGACGGTCAAACATAAAATAAAAAATAAAGTCAAAAAAAGTTACTTTTAGGTGGGGTAGTGTGAGGGGGTGGGTCTCGGATGGTTGAGGGGCAGCTCTCGGTGAACTGTGGGGGGATCTTGGATTGTTGGTGGCCTTGCAGTTGGGAACTAGGCCCGGTGGCCAACTTGACAGTGGTTACTCCTGTGCGTTGTTCTGGATGATTTGCCAAAATTTCAAACACACAACAACATAATGCATTTAAAATCATCAAGGAGTGATAAAAAAAAAGTTATAATCATTTACAGTGTAAGTAGATTAATGATATTGATTATGCCCAAAAATAGCCCACATTTTTTGCCATTGATTTAATATACTATGTTTTTGAGGAAATTTCAAACCCGCATGAAGAAAAGTGTTGATCACTACGAACAGTAGATGGCAGCACCTCTGTTGAAGAAGCCTTCAACAGGAAGTTATCTTTGTTACCATCCTCCATCAAGTTTTCAGGATTAGCATAACGGCAGCAACATTAAGAAGTCCTGTTTTCCGATTTTGCTTTCAAAATAAAAGTGTGTGATTTTTTTTTGCCGCTTCGCATTGTGCCTAATGTTAAAATTACGTTACACAATGATAACTACACCAGAGAAAAATCTCAACTTAATCTTAGGGAGGCTGCGAATTTTCGCAGCTTTTTGTTAAAAATCGCGCAACATTTCAGCGTCCTGCTACTCATGCCAGGAATATAGTATATGCATATGATAAGTGTGTGTGTATAGAAAACACTCTGAAGTCTCTAAAACTGGTTAAATCGTGTCTGTGGCTATAACAGAACGTGTTTAGGAGTCAAAATCCTTCGAAAAACTGGTCACCAAAAACACAAAAATAATATCCATCCGCCAGTCAATGTATTGCCTAAGGTGAAGGAAAATACTTATCAAGCCCCTGTAAACGCCTACAGCTTCCACACAATGTCGCCAATGCTGTCATTTTGGGCCTAGTTTATCCTTGGTTTGGAAACGTGACACATTTCCTTTCTTTGGGCTCACCACCGGATGTTTTGAAAGTGAAAACATGGACGATGATTTCAAGACTTGCTGCTATCGAATATAGATCGCCCCGTGATTAATCTAATAGACTATTAACGTTTATTAATACCTAAAGTTGGTTTAGAAAAGTAATTTGAAGTGATTTGTAAAAGTATATAGGTAACTTTTGTAATTTTAAAAAGTGACGTTGCGTCATGTAAAGGGGCATTTTTCTGGATCAGACCGGTCGTCAGCAAATCACATTTTGGGTATACAATGACGGATTTAATCGGGAAAAAGACCCAATTGTGATGTTTATGTGACATATAGGAGTGCCAAGAAAGAAGCTCGTCAAAGGTAATGAATGTTTTATATTTTATTTCTGCGTTTTGGGTAGTGCCGGCTACCGCTAAATCTGTTGTTTTGTTGACGGTCTGGTATTCGGGGGGGTGCATGCTATCAGATATTCGCTTCTCATGCTTTCGCCGAAAAGCATTTTACAAATCTGACTTGGTGGCTAGATTCACAACAAGTGTAGCTTTAATTCACTACCTTGCATTTGTGTTTTAATGAAAGTTTGAGTTTTATCGAAAACAAAATGTGGCGCTCTAAAATATCCGCTGATTTGATCCCGCCAGAGGAACATCCTCCCTAACAAGTTTTAACAGAATTACTACTTAATATAAGATAAAGCATATTATCTTATATAAAGTGATGGCGCCGGAGAGGGTGGCTGTCGTTTTACTGGCTCTTATTAACCAACCGTGCTATTTTGTTTTTTTTCTTTTCGCATTGTTTGTAACTTATTTTGTACATATAGTTGCTGATATAGTCTCTTGTGACCAAAAAGAGCTTCTGGACATCAGAACAGCGATTACTTACCTCGAACTGGATGAAGAGTTTTTCTTTAATGAGTCTGAAGGGAAGGATATACTCCAAACACCCGAACAGGCACTCATCCCAGTCATTCAGAGGAGAAAGAAACAGAGATTTTGCGGAAAGTGATCGTGGCTAATCTGCCTTTGCCATCCGTATTGTTAGCCAATGTTCAATCGCTGGAAAATAAATGGGGCAAAACACGCATATCCTACCAACGGGACATTAAAAACTGTAATATCTTATGTTTCACCGAGTCGTGGCTGAATGAGAACATTAATAACATACAGCTGGTGGGTTATACACTATCAGCAGGATAGAACAGCAGCCTCTGTAAGACACGGGGTGGCAGCCTATGTATATTTGTAAACAACAGCTGGTGCACGATATCTAAGGAAGTCTTGAGGTTTTGCTCGCCTGAGATAGTATCTCATAATAAGCTATGGACCACACTTTCTACCTAGAGAGTTTTCTGTATTATTCGTAGGTGTCTACATACCTCCATAGACCGGTGCTGGCACTAGCACCGCACTCAATGAGCTGCATAACATCTTAGGAAAACGCTCATCCAGAGGCGACGCTCCTGGTGTCCGGAGACTTTCATGCATTTTACCTAATTTCTATCAAGATGTTAAAGGTGCATCCACAGGGGGAAAAAAACTCTTGACCACCTTTACTCCACACAGAGAAGCGTACAAAGCTCTCCGTTGTGCTCCATTTGCAAATCTGACCATAATTCTATCCACCTGATTCCTGCTTACAAGAAAAAATTAAAGCAGGAAGCACCAGTGACTCGGTCTATGAAAAAGTCAACACATGAACCACTGGAATATGTTCGGGGATTCTTCCGATGGCATTGAGGATTACACCACATCTGTCACTGGTTTCATCAATAAGTGCATCGAAGAAGTCGTCCCCACAGTGACTGTACGTACATACCCCAACCAGAAGCCATGGATTACAGGCAACATTCGCACTGAGCTAAAGGGTAGAGCTGCTGATTTCAAGGAGCAGGACTCGGAAGCTTATAAGAAATCCCACTATGCCCGCCGACGAACCATCAAAAAGGCAAAGTGCCAATACAGGTCTAAGCTCGAATCGTGCTAAACCAGCTCTGACGCTCATTGGATGTGGCAGGGCTTGCAAACAAATTTAGACTACAAAGGGAAGCATGGTCGAGAGCTGCCCAGTGACACGGGCCTACCAGTTGAGCTAAATAACTTCTAGGCTCGCTTCGGGGCAAGTAAAACTGAAACATGCCTGAGAGCATCAGCTGACGACTGTATGATCACTCACTCCACAGCCGATGTGAGTAAGACCTTTAAAACCTGTTAAGGAGGCTGCGAATTTTCGCAGCTTTTTGTTAAAAATCGCGCAACATTTCAGCATCCTGCTACTCATGCCAGGAATATAGTATATGCATATGATAAGTGTGTGTGTATAGAAAACACTCTGAAGTCTCTAAAACTGGTTAAATCGTGTCTGTGGCTATAACAGAATGTGTTTAGGAGTCAAAATCCTTCGAAAAACTGTTCACCAAAAATACAAAAGAAATATTCATCCGCCAGTCAATGTATTGTCTAAGGCTGAGGAAAATACATGAAGATCCCCTGTAAACGCCTACAGCTTCCACACGATGTCGCCAATGCTGTCATTTTGGGGCTGCTTTATCCTTGGTTTTGTGACGTGTAAGCACTTCCTTTCATCGAGTACACCACAGGATGTTATGAAAGTGAAAACATGGAGTATGATTTCAAGACTTGCTGCTATCGAATACAGATCGCCCCGTGATCAATTTGATAGATTATTAACGTTTATTAATACCTAAAGTTGGTTTAGATAAGTAGTTTGAAGTGTTTTGTAAAAGTTTATAGGCAACTTTTGTAATTTTAAAAAGTGACGTTGCGTCTTGTAAAGGGGCATTTTTCTGGATCAGACCGGTCTTCAGCAAATCACATTTTGGGTATACAATGACGGATTTAATCGGGAAAAAGACCCAATTGTGATGTTTATGTGACATATAGGAGTGCCAAGAAAGAAGCTCGTCAAAGGTAATGAATGTTTTATATTTTATTTCTGCGTTTTGGGTAGCGCAATCTGTTGTTTTGTTGACGGTCTGGTATTCTGGGGGGTGCATGCTATCAGATAATAGCTTCTCATGCTTTCGCCGAAAAGCATTTTACAAATCTGACTTGGTGGCTAGATTCACAACGAGTGTAGCTTTAATTCAGTACCTTATATGTGTTTTAATGAAAGTTTGAGTTTTATCGAAAACTATTAGGTGGCGCTCTAAAATTTCCGCTGATTTGATCCCGCCACAGGGACCTAGTCCATAACAAGTTTTAAACAGGTCAAAATTTACAAGGCCGCAGGGCCAGACAGATTGCCAGGTCATACATTCGGAGTACACACTGGCAAGTGTCTTCACTGACATTTTCAACCTCTCCCTGTCTGAGTCTGTAATACCAACATGTTTCAAGCAGACCACCATAGTGTTCTTGCTCACAGGGACTAAGGTAATCTGCCTAAATGACTACCGACCCGTAGCACTCACGTCTGTAGCCATGAAGTGCTTTGAAAGGCTGGTCATGGCTCAAATCAACACCATTATCCCAGAAACCCTAGACCCGCTCCAATTTGTATACCGCCCCAACAGATTCACAGATGATGCAATCTCTATTGCACCCCACAGTGCCCTTTCACAGCTGGAAAAACTGAACACCTATGTGAGAATGCTATTCATTGACTTCAGCTCAGGGTTCAAAACCATAGTGCCCTCAAAGCTCATCAATGAGCTAAGGACCCTGGGACTAAACACCTCCCTCTGCAACTGGATCCTGGACTTTCTGATGGGCCGCCCTCAGGTGGTAAAGGTAGGTAACAACACATCCGCCAACACGGGGCCCCTCATGGGTGCATGCTCAGTCCCCTCCTGTACTCCCTATTCACTCATGACTGCATGGCCAGGCACGACTCCAACACCATCATTAAGTTTGCCGATTACACAACACCAATCACCGACAAGGATGAGACAGACTATAGGGAGGAGGTCAGAGACCTGACCATGTGGTGCAAGGACAACAACCTCTCCCTCAACGTGATAAAGGAGATGATTGTGGATTACAGGAAAAGGAGGACCAAGCACGCCCCCATTCTCATCAACAGGGCTGTAGTGGAGCAGGTTGAGAGCTTCAAGTTCCTTGGCGTCCACATCACCAACAAACTAACATGGTCCAAGCACACCAAGAAGTCGTGAAGAGGGCACAACATAACATATTCCCCCTCAGGAGATTCAAAAGTTTTGGCATGGGTCCTCAGATCCTCAAAAGGTTTTACAGCTGCACCATTGAGAGCATCCTTACGGGTTGTATCACGGCCTGGTGTGAGAACTGCTCGGCCTCCGACCGCAAGGCATTACAGAGGGTAGTGCGTATGGCCCAGTACATCACTGGGGCCAAGCTTCCTGCCATCCATGACCTCTATACCAGGCAGTGTCAGAGGAAGGCACTAAAAATTGTCAAAGATTCCAGCCACCCTAGTCATAGACTGTTCTCTCTGCTACTGCTTGGTAAGCGGTACCGGAGCACCAAGTGTATGTAGGTCCAAGAGGCTTCTAATTAGCTTCTACCCCAAAGCCATAAGACTCCTGAACATCTAATCAAACAGCTTCCCAGACTATTTGCATTGCCACCCCCTCCTCTTCTATGCTGCTGCTACTCTTTGTTATTAGCTATGAATAGTCACTTTAACTTTTTATGGCTGCAGGGGCAGTATTGAGTAGCTTGGATGAAAAGGTACCCATTGTAAAGGGCCAGCTCCTCAGTCTCAGTTGCTAATATATGCATATTATTATTATTATTATTGGATAGAAAACACTCTGAAGTTTCTAAAACTGTTTGAATTATGTCTGTGAGTATAACAGAACTCGTATAGCAGGCAAAAGCCTGAGAAATTCCACTTCCTGTTTTTTTTCTGGGGGTGGCAGAATTTCAACCAAGCTCTCATTGAAATTACAGCGAGATATGGATGAGTTTTCACTTCCTACGCCTTCCACTAGATGTCAACAGTCAATAGAACTTTGTCTGATGACTCTCATGTGAAGGGGGGTCGAATGACACAGGAAATAGTCACCACTGCCACGAGTTGACCATGCATTCACTATGCTCGTTCATAGATGAAGGACCTGCGTTCCATCGCTCATCTGAACTCATTCTAATTCTCCGGTTGGAACGTTATTCAAGAAATATGTAAACAACATTCTAAAGATTGATTCAGTACATCGTTTGACATGTTTCTACTGACTGTTACGGAACTTTTAGACATTTCGTCTTGTTATAGTGGATGCGCTTTGTGACTTTGGAATTGTTTACCAAACACGCTAACCAAAGTAGCTAATTGGACATAAATAACAAACATTTTCGAACAAATCAAGCATTTATTGTTGACCTGGGATTCCTTGGACTGCATTCCGTTGAAGTTCATCAAAGGTAAGGAAACATTTATCATGTATTTTCTGGTTTCTGTTGACTCCAACATGGCGGCAAATTTGGCTTCTGTTGTGAGCGCCATCTCAGATTATTGCAATTTTTTAAAATCTGACACAGCGGTTGCATTAAAGAGAGGTATATCTATAATTCCATGTGTATAACTTGTATTATCATGTACATTTATGATGAGTATTTCTGTTGAAACGATGTGGCTATGCAAAATCACTTGATGTTTTTGGAACAAGTGAATCTAATAAGCCAATGTAAACTCAGATTTGTTATATAAATATGAACTTTATCAAACAAAACATGCATGTATTGTGTAACATGAAGTCCTATGAGTGTCATCTGATGAAGATAATTCAAGGTTAGTGATTAATTTTCTTTTTGTGAATGCTATATTTCGCTGGAAAATGGCTGTGCTTATTGTGGTTTGGTGTAGACCTAATATAATCATTTGTAGTGCTTTCGCTGAAATGCCTATTTGAAATTGGACACTTTGGTGGGATTAACCACAAGATTACCTTTAAAATGATATAAAACACATGTATGTTTTAGGAATTGTAATTATGAGATTTCTGTGGTTTGAATTTGGCGCCCTCTATTTTCACTGGTAGTTGTCATATCGATCCCGGTATTGGGATTGCAGCCATAACAAGTTAATAACTCCACTACACTACTGTTAAAAAGTTTGTGGTCACTTAGAAATGTCCTTTTTTTTTGTTTTCCAAGAAAACATACATGAAATGAGTAGCAAAATGTATAGGAAATATATTCAAGACGTTGACAAGGTTTTAAATAATAATTTTTAATTTAAATAATAATTGTGGCCTTCAAACTTTGCTTTCGTGAAAGAATCCTCCATTTGCAGCAATTACAGCCTTGCAGACCTTTGGCATTCTAGTTGTCAATTCTAATGTACTTGTCCTCTTTCTCAGTTGTACACCGGGGCCTCCCACTCCTCTTTCTGTTCTGGTTAGAGCCAATTTGCGCTGTTCTGTGAAGGGAGTAGTACACAGCGTTGTATTAGATCTTCATTTTCTTGACAATTTTTCGCATAGAATAGCCTTCATTTCTCAGAACAAGAATAGCCTGACAAGTTTCAGAAGAAAGTTGTTTGTTTCTGGTCATTTTGAGCCTGTAATCGAATCCACAAATGCTGATGCTCCAGATTCTCAACTAGTCTGAAGGCCCGTTTTATTGCTTCTTTAAAATCAGTACAACAGTTTTCAGCTGTGCTAGCATAATTGCAAAAGGGTTTTCTAATGATCAATTAGCCTTGTAAAATTCTAAACTTGGATTAGCTAACACAACGTGTCATTGGAACACAAGAGTGATTACGGGCCTAATGGGCCTCTGTACGCCTATGTAGATATTCCATTTAAAAAAATCATCTGTTCCAGCTACAATAGTCATTTACAACATTAACAATGTCTACACTGTATTTCTGATCAATTTGCTGTTATTTTAAATGAACAAAAAATTTGCTTTTCTTTCAAAAACAAGGACATTTCTAAGTGACCCCAAACTTTTAAACGGTAGTGTGCATATACAGTTGAAGTCGGAAGTTTATATACACCTAGGTTGGAGTCATTAAAAGTCATTTTTCAACCAATCCACAAATTTCAGTTTACATACACTAAGTTGACTGTGACAGCTTGGAAAATTCCAGAAAATTATGTCATGGCTTCAGAAGCTCCTGATAGGCGAATTTACATAATTTGAGTCAATCGGAGGTGTACCTGTAGATGTATTTCAAGGCCTACTTGACATCATGGGAAAATCAAAATAAATCAGCCAGGACCTCAGAAGAAAAATTGTAGACCTCCACAAGTGTGGTTCATCCTTGGGAGCAATTTTCAAACACCTGAAGGTACTACGTTCATCTGTACAAACAATAGTACGCAAGTATAAACACCATGGGACCACGCAGCCGTCATACTGCTCAGGAAGGAGACGAGTTTTGTCTCCTAGAGATGAATGTACTTTGGTGCGAAAAGTGCAAATCAATCCCAGAACAACAGCAAAGGACCTTGTGAAGATGCTGGAGGAAACAACAGGTACAAAATTATCTATATCCACAGTAAAACGCGCCCTATATCGACATAACCTGAATGGCCGCTCAGCAAGGAGGAAGCCACTGCTCCAAAACCTCCATAAAAAAGGCCAGACTGTGGTTTGCAACTGCACATGGGGACAAAGATTGTACTTTTTGTAGAAATGTCTTCTGGTCTGATGAAACAAAACTAATACTTTTTGGGCATTGTTATGTTTGGAGGAAAAAGGGGGTGGCTTGCAAACTGGAGAACACCATCCCAACCGTGAAGCGTGGGGGTGGCAGCACCATGTTGTGGAGGTGATTTGCTGCAGGAGCATTCACAAAATAGATGGCATCATGCGGGGGAAAAATTATGTGGATATATTGAAGCAACATCTCAAGACATGGAAGTTAAAGCTTGGTCGCAAATGGGTCTTCCAAATGGACAATGACCGCAAGCATACTTCCAAAGTTGTGGCAAAATGCCTTAACAAAGTCAACGTACTGGAGTGGCCAACACAAAGCCCTGACCTCAATCCTATGGAAAATTTGTGGGCAGAACTGAAAAAGCATGTGCGAGCAAGGAGGCCTACAAACCTAACTCAGTTACACCAGCTCTGTCAGGATGAATGGGCCAAAATTCACCCAACTTATTGTGGGTTGCTTGTGGAATGCTACCCGAAACGTTTGACCCAAGTTAACTCTCAAAGCACTTCATGATGACAGAAGTCAGTGCTACGATGCGATAGTAATTTGGTTCAGTTACCTTTGCTTTCTTCAGTCCTGGAATAATGGTGGACATTTTAAAGCAAGTGGGGAGAGCAGACTAGCATAGGGAGAGATTAAATATGTCTGTAAACACTCCAGCCAGCTGGTCTGCACATGATCTGAGGATGCGGCTAGGGATGTCGTCTTGGCCAGCAGCCAGATGGTCAACAAGCTTAAATGTCTTACTCATGTCGGTTACAGAGAATGAGAGCCCACAGCCCTTGGTAGCGGGCCGCGTTGGTGGCACTGTGTTATCCTCAAAGCAGGTGAAGAATGTGTTGAGCTTATCCAGAAGCAAGACGTTGGTGTCCTAGTTTCGTGGCTGATTATCCCTTTGTAGTCTGTGATTGTCTGTAGACCCTGCAACATACGTCTCGTGTCTGAGCTGTTGAATTGTGAATCCACTTTGTCTCTGTACTGATGTTTTGCTTGTTTGATTGCCTTACGGAGGGAATAGCTACACTGTCTGTATTCAGCCAAATTCCCAGTCACCTTACCATGCTTAAATGCGATGGTTCACGCTTTCCTTCTTGCGCGAATGCTGCCATCTATCCACAGATTCTGGTTAGGGTGGGTTTTAATAGTCACAGTGGGTACAACATCTCCTATACACATCCTGATAAACTCAGTCACGTTATCAGTATATTCGTCAATGTTATTCTCGGTGGCTACCCAGAACATAAACCAGTCTGTGTGATCTTGAAGAATGGATTCCGATTGGTCAGACCAGCTTTGTATAGTCCTTAGCACTGGTACTTACTGTTTGAGTTTCTGCCTATAGGAAGGTCGCAATTGTAAATGAGAACTTGTTCTCAACTTGCCTACCTGGTTAAATAAAGGTAAAATAAATAAATAAATAAAAAGGGAGGAGCAAAATGGAGTCGTGATCAGATTTGCCGAACGGAGGGTGGGGCAGGGCCTTGTAGGCATCCCTGAAGTTGGAGAAGCAGTGGTAGAGTGTTTTAGCAGTGTGAGTACTACAATCAATGTGTTGATAGAACTTCGGTAGCATTTGTCAATCACCACATTCTTATTCGGCAGATTAAACAGCCTTGGTTTCTCAAATTCCTCGCCTGGTTCACCAACTACTTCTCTGATAGAGTTCAGTGTGTCAAATCGGAGGGCCTGTTATCTGGACCTCTGACAGTCTCTATGGGGGTTCCACAGGGTTCAATTCTCGGGCTGACTCTCTACTCTGTATACATCAATGATGTCGCTCTTGCTGCCGGTGATTCTCTGATCCACCTCCATGCAGACGACACCATTCTGTATACCTCTGGCCCTTCTTTGGACACTGTGTTAACTCACCTCCAGACAAGCTTCAATGCCATACAACTCTCCTTCCGTGGCCTCCAACTGCTCTTAAATGCAAGTAAAACTAAATGCATGCTCTTCAACCGATCGCTACCCGCACCTGCCCGCCCGTCCAGCATCACTACTCTGGACGGTTCTGACTTAGAATATGTGTACAACTACAAATACCTAGGTGTCTGGTTAGACTGTAAACTATCTTTCCAGACTCCCATTAAGCATCTCCAATCCAACATTGAATCTAGAATCGGCTTCCTATTTCGCAACAAAGCATTTTTCACTCATGCTGCCAAACATACCCTCGTAAAACTGACCATTTTACAAATCATCAACTTTGGCGATGTCATTTACAAAATAGCCTACAACACTCTACTCAACAAATTGGATACAGTCTATCACAGTGCCATCCATTTTGTCACCAAAGCCCCATATAATACCCACCATTGCGACCTGTATGCTCTCGTTGGCTGGCCCTCGCTTCATACTCGTCGCCAAACTCACTGGCTCCAGGTCATCTAAAAGTCTCTGCTAGGTAAAGCCCCGCCTTAACTCAGCTCACTGGTCACGATAACAACACCCACCCGTAGCACGCGCTCCTGCAGTTATATCTCACTGGTCACCCACAAAGCAAACTCCTCTTTGACCGCCTTTCCTTCCAGTTCTCTGCTGCCAATGACTGGAACGAACTGCAAACATCACTGAAGCTGGAGACTCATATCTCCCTCACTAGCGTTAAGCACCAGCTGTCAGAGCAGCTCACAGATCAGTGCACCTGTACATAGCCCATCTGTAATGTAGCCCATCCAACTACCTCATCCCCATACCGTATTTATTTATGTATTTGCAGTGCCTTGCGAAAGTATTCGGCCCCCTTGAACTTTGCGACCTTTTGCCACATTTCAGGCTTCAAACATAAAGATATAAAACTGTATTTTTTTGTGAAGAATCAACAACAAGTGGGACACAATCATGAAGTGGAACGACATTTATTGGATATTTCAAACTTTTTTAACAAATCAAAAACTGAAAAATTGGGCGTGCAAAATTATTCAGCCCCTTTACTTTCAGTGCAGCAAACTCTCTCCAGAAGTTCAGTGAGGATCTCTGAATGATCCAATGTTGACCTAAATGACTAATGATGATAAATACAATCCACCTGTGTGTAATCAAGTCTCCGTATAAATGCACCTGCACTGTGATAGTCTCAGAGGTCCGTTAAAAGCGC
The DNA here is from genome assembly GCF_018296145.1 of Oncorhynchus tshawytscha. Classification (NCBI taxonomy): domain Eukaryota; kingdom Metazoa; phylum Chordata; class Actinopteri; order Salmoniformes; family Salmonidae; genus Oncorhynchus; species Oncorhynchus tshawytscha. The sequence continues at coordinate 4,474,633 of NC_056446.1, read as the reverse complement.
AGAGAGCATCATGAAGAACAAGGAACACACCAGGCAGGTCCGAGATACTGTTGTGAAGAAGTTTAAAGCCGGATTTGGATACAAAAAGATTTCCCAAGCTTTAAACATCCCAAGGAGCACTGTGCAAGCGATAATATTGAAATGGAAGGAGTATCAGACCACTGCAAATCTACCAAGACCTGGCCGTCCCTCTAAACTTTCAGCTCATACAAGGAGAAGACTGATCAGAGATGCAGCCAAGAGGCCCATGATCACTCTGGATGAACTGCAGAGATCTACAGCTGAGGTGGGAGACTCTGTCCATAGGACAACAATCAGTCGTATATTGCACAAATCTGGCCTTTATGGAAGAGTGGCAAGAAGAAAGCCATTTCTTAAAGATATCCATAAAAAGTGGCGTTTAAAGTTTGCCACAAGCCACCTGGGAGACACACCAAACATGTGGAAGAAGGTGCTCTGGTCAGATGAAAGCAAAATTGAACTTTTTGGCAACAATGCAGAACGTTATGTTTGGCGTAAAAGCAACACAGCTCATCACCCTGAACACACCATCCCCACTGTCAAACATGGTGGTGGCAGCATCATGGTTTGGGCCTGCTTTTCTTCAGCAGGGACAGGGAAGATGGTTAAAATTGATGGGAAGATGGATGGAGCCAAATACAGGACCATTCTGGAAGAAAACCTGATGGTCTGCAAAAGACCTGTCACGACTCCGACCGAAGGACACTCCCCTTCCCGTTCGGGTGGCGCTCGGCGGTCGTCATCGCCGGCCTACTAGCTGCTACTGATTATTTCCTCCCCCTCCTTATGTGTTGATTGTGTGCACCTGTTTTGAGTTAGGTAGTAGGCTTTATTAGTCAGCCGGCCCGCAGGGTTCCTTGTGCGGGATTAATTATTGTGATCGTCTGTTTGGTGTACTTATGTGCACGTCTATTTGGGATTTGTGTTTTCCCATTTTGTGGGTTTTCCCTGGACGGTTTAAGTCCCCCTGTTTGGGGCATTTGTTTGTTCAGTACGCCCTGTGTTTTGTGAGGGTTGGCTTATGTTCAGCGTTTGTGTCAGTGCATTAAAATAGCACTCCCTGAACTCTCTGCTTCCTGCGCCTGACTCCTCACCCACTACACTCAGACCGTTACAGAATCCCGCACCCTGGAATGGAGTCAGCAGGAGCAACAGCCACTCCCCTCCCATCGATGGAAGAGAGGGTTCTACATCACACCACCGTTCTCCATCGGATTGGAACGGCGATGGATCTGGTGATGGAGAGAATGGCCCGATGGGAGAGAAGCGGTCTCCTCTCCCTCTCTCTACCTTCGGCCCCTCCTCCTCAGGACTCCCCATCTCCCGACTCCAGCACCCTCCGTCTTACGCTCCCAAGGGTCTATGATGGAACGGCAGCAGGGTGCCAGGGGTTCTTACTCCAGCTAGAACTGTACCTGGCCACCGTCAGACCTACTCCCTCGGGAGCGGAGAGGGTGAATGTCCTCATTTCCTGCCTCACGGGTCGTGCTCTGGAGTGGGCAAATGCAGTTTGGAATGGCCCAGACTCAGCGAAGGAGCACTACCCCGAGTTTTCTCGCCGTTTCCGCGCCGTGTTTGACCATCCTCCAGATGGCCGAGCGGCGGGAGAACGACTATTCCATCTCCGGCAGGAGAAAAGGAGCGCCCAGGATTACGCGTTGGAGTTCCGTACCTTGGCAGCAGGATCCGGGTGGAACGACAGGGCCCTTATCGACCACTACAGGTATAGTCTCCGGGAGGACGTCCGCAGGGAGCTAGCGTGTCGGGACACCGCTCTTTCCTTGGATGAGCTAATTGACATGTCCATCCGACTGGACAATCTGCTGGCGGCCCGCGGGCGTTCGGAGAGGGTCCTGTGTGTTCCACCACCCAGCACCTCCACTCCTGTTCCGATGGAGTTGGGAGGGGCTTTGCCGAGGGGTACCGGAGGAGGAGGCTCCCTCTGCACCAACTGTGGTCGGAGAGGACACACGGCCGATCGGTGCTGGGGGTCCGTCTGGGAGTCGAGATGGTAGGCGGAACATTTCTCGATCACCCCAGGTGAGTCAGCACCAAACTCACCCAGAACCCCTGTTGGTCACATGTTTGTCTTGATTTTTTTCTTAACTTTTTCCCCTCTTCCCAGCATAGGGCGCTAGTCGATTCAGGCGCAGCTGGGAACTTTATGGATCGCGGACTTGCTATTAAATTAGGTGTTCCGCTTGTGCCGATAGATTCTCCCTTTCCCGTGCACTCCCTAGATAGCCGGCCATTAGGGTCAGGGGTGGTCAGGGAGACCACAATCCCACTGGACATGGTAACGCAGGGGAATCATAGGGAGCGTATCAGTCTCTATATTATTGATTCGCCTGCGTTTCCAGTGGTGTTGGGGATTCCCTGGCTGGCCCGGCACAATCCTAAAATTTTGTGGAGACAGGGGTTCTCCAGGGGTGGTCAGAGGAGTGTTCTGGAAGGTGTCTGGGAGTTTCCGTCGGTGCCACCTCGGTGGAAAGTCCAGACCAGGGTCCCACAGTGTGCATTCCCCGAGTATGCCGATTTGGCAATCGCTTTTAGTAAAAGAAGGCGACTAAATTACCACCACATCGACCGGGAAGGGATTGTGCGATAGATCTCCAGGTAAACGCTGCGCTTCCCAAGAGTCACGTGTACCCATTGTCCCAAGAGGAGACGTTGGCTATGGAGACATATATCACGGAGTCTCTGGGACAGGGGTACATTCGGTCCTCCATTTCACTCGTCTCCTCGAGTTTCTTTTTGTGAAGAAAAAGGAGGGAGGTTTGCGTCCTCGTATTGATTATAGAGGTCTAAATGCCATCACAGTGGGGTTCAGCTACCCACTACCTCTCATTGCTACGGCAGTGGAATCCTTTCAGGGAGCGCAGTTCTTCACAAAATTGGATCTCAGGAGCGCGTATAGCCTGGTGCGTATTCGGAAGGGAGACGAGTGGAAAACCGCATTTAGTACCACATCGGGCCACTATGAGTACCGCGTCATGCCGTATGGGTTAAAAAATGCTCCAGCCATTTTTCAATCCTTTGTAGACGATATTCTCAGGGACCTGCACGGGCAGGGAGTGGTTGTTTATATCGATGACATTCTGATCTACTCAGCCACTCACGCCGCGCATGTGTCTCTGGTACGCAAGGTGCTTGGTAGACTGCTGGAGCATGACCTATACGTCAAGGCTGAGAAGTGTGTGTTCTCCAAACGAGCCGTCTCCTTTCTGGGTTATCGCATTTCCACCTCGGGGTGGAGATGGAGGGTGACCGCAGTAAGGCTGTGCGTAATTGGCCGACTCCAACCACGGTAAAAGAGGTGCAGCGGTTTTTGGGTTTTTCCAACTACTACCGGAGGTTTATCCGGGGTTTTGGCCAGGTAGCGGCTCCAATTACCTCACTGCTAAAGGGGGGCCCGGTGCGGTTGCAGTGGTCAGCGGAGGCGGACAGAGCTTTCAACAGGTTGAAGGCGCTGTTCACGGATGCACCCGTGTTGGCGCATCCGGACCCCTCTCTAGCATTCATAGTGGAGGTGGACGCGTCCGAGGCTGGGGTGGGTGCCGTGCTATCACAGCGCTCGGGTACGCCACCAAAACTCCGCCCCTGTGCTTTCTTCTCCAGTAAGCTCAGCCCAGCGGAGCTTAACTATGATGTGGGGGACCGGGAGTTGTTAGCGGTGGTCAGGGCTCTGAAGGTGTGGAGACACTGGCTTGAGGGGGCTAAGCACCCCTTTCTCATCTGGACCGACCACCAGAATCTGGAGTATATTCGGGCAGCTAGGAGACTGAACCCGCGGCAGGCAAGGTGGGCCATGTTTTTTACTCGATTCCGGTTCACTTTATCATATAGACCGGGCTCCCAGAACGTGAAGGCGGACGCACTGTCCCGCTTTTACGACACGGAGGATAGGTCCACCGAACCTACTCCCATCCTTCCGGCCTCAAAGCTGATGGCACCGGTGGTATGGGAGGTGGACTCGGACATCGAGCGGGCGTTACGGGCTGAACCAGCGCCTCCTCAGTGTCCGGCGGGGCGGAGGTACGTGCCGCTTGGTGTTCGGGACCAACTGATTCGGTGGGCTCACGTCCTACCCTCCTCGGGTCACCCTGGGGTGAGGAGGACAGTAGGGAGCCTTCGGGGAAGGTATTGGTGGCCTACCTTGGCTAAGGACGTTAAGGTTTATGTCTCCTCCTGTTCGGTATGCGCCCAGAGTAAGGCTCCTAGGCACCTGCCTAGAGGGAAGTTACAACCCCTCCCCGTTCCACAACGGCCATGGTCACATCTATCCGTAGATTTCCTGACCGACCTTCCCCTGTCTCAGGGCAACACCACGGTTCTGGTGATTGTGGATCGGTTCTCTAAGTCCTGCCATCTCCTCCCGTTGCCCGGTATCCCAACGGCCCTACAAACTGCGGAGGCATTATTCACCCACGTCTTCCGGCACTACGGGGTGCCGGAGGACATCGTTTCTGATCGGGGTCCCCAGTTCACGTCCCGAGTATGGAGGGCGTTCATGGAGCGTCTGGGGGTCTCGGTCAGCCTGACCTCCGGTTATCACCCTGAAAGTAATGGGCAGGTGGAGAGAGTAAACCAGGAGGTGGGTAGGTTTCTGCGGTCGTACTGCCAGGACCGGCCAGGGGAGTGGGCGAGATACATCCCCTGGGCGGAAATGGCCCAGAACTCATTGCGCCACTCCTCTACTAATGTGTCCCCCTTTCAGTGTGTGTTGGGGTACCAGCCGGTCCTGGCACCGTGGCATCCGAGCCAGACCGAGGCTCCTGCGGTGGAGGAATGGGTGCAGCGCTCCAAAGAAACCTGGAGGGCCGTCCAGGAATCCCTTCAACAGGCTAGTGGACGGCAGAAAAGGAGTGCTGACCGCCACCGCAGTGAGGCCCCCGTGTTTGTACCAGGGGACAGGGTCTGGCTCTCGACCCGAAACCTGCCCCTCCGCGTGCCCTGCCGGAAGCTTGGGCCGCAGTGTGTAGGGCCGTTCAAAGTCCTGAGGAGAATAAACGAGGTGTGTTATCGATTACAACTCCCTTCCTATTATCGTATTAACCCCTCGTTTCATGTGTCTCTCCTCAGGCCGGTGGTAGCTGGTCCCCTACAGGACGGTGAGGTGCTGGAGGTCCCTCCTCCCCCTCTGGACATCGAGGGGTCCCCGGCGTATACGATACGGGCCATTCTGGACTCGAGACGCCGGGTGAGGGGCCTGCAGTACCTCGTGGACTGGGAGGGGTACGGTCCGGAGGAGAGGTGCTGGGTACCCACCAGGGACATTTTGGATCCGTCGATGTTGAGGGATTTCCATCGCCTCCATCCGGATCGCCCTGCGCCTCGTCCTCCGGGTCGGCCTCGAGGCCGGTGTCGGCGCGCTGCGGGAGCCACGCGTCAAGGGGGGTACTGTCACGACTCCGACCGAAGGACACTCCCCTTCCCGTTCGGGTGGCGCTCGGCGGTCGTCATCGCCGGCCTACTAGCTGCTACTGATTATTTCCTCCCCCTCCTTATGTGTTGATTGTGTGCACCTGTTTTGAGTTAGGTAGTAGGCTTTATTAGTCAGCCGGCCCGCAGGGTTCCTTGTGCGGGATTAATTATTGTGATTGTCTGTTTGGTGTACTTATGTGCACGTCTATTTGGGATTTGTGTTTTCCCATTTTGTGGGTTTTCCCTGGACGGTTTAAGTCCCCCTGTTTGGGGCATTTGTTTGTTCAGTACGCCCTGTGTTTTGTGAGGGTTGGCTTATGTTCAGCGTTTGTGTCAGTGCATTAAAATAGCACTCCCCTGAACTCTCTGCTTCCTGCGCCTGACTCCTCACCCACTACACTCAGACCGTTACAAGACCTGAGACTGGGACGGAGATTTGTCTTCCAACAAGACAATGATCCAAAACATAAAGCAAAATCTACAATGGAATGGTTCAAAAATAAACATATCCAGGTGTTTGAATGGCCAAGTCAAAGTCCAGACCTGAATCCTTTCGAGAATCTGTGGAAAGAACTGAAAACTGCTGTTCACAAATGCTCTCCATCCAACCTCACTGAGCTCGAGCTGTTTTGCAAGGAGGATTGGGAAAACATTTCAGTCTCTCGATGTGCAAAACTGATAGAGACATACCCCAAGCGACTTACAGCTGTAATCGCAGCAAAAGGTGGCGCTACAAAGTATTAACTTAAGGGGGCTGAATAATTTTGCACGCCCAATTTTTCAGTTTTTGATTTGTTAAAAAAGTTTGAAAAATCCAATAAATGTCGTTCCACTTCATGATTGTGTCCCACTTGTTGTTGATTCTTCACAAAAAATACAGTTTTATATCTTTATGTTTGAAGCCTGAAATGTGGCAAAAGGTCGCAAAGTTCAAGGGGGCCAAATACTTTCGCAAGGCACTGTATCTTGCTTCTTTGCACCCCGGTATTTCTACTTGCATATTCATCTTCTTCACATCAATCACTCCAGTGTTTAATTGGAATAGTGTAATTACTTCACCACTATGAGCCATTTATTGATTTACCTCCCTTGTTTTCCCCCATTTGCACACACTGTATATAGATTTCTTTCTCCTGTATTATTGACTGTATGTTCGTTTATTCCATGTGTAAATCTGTGTTGTTGTATGTGTCGAACTGCTTTGCTTTATTCTTGGCCGGGTCGCAGTTGTAAATGGGAACTTGTTCTCAACTAGCCTACCTGGTTAAAATAAAAGGTGAAATAAAAAATAAAATAAAATAACTAATTATCTTGGGAGGTAATACGTTCGGCATTTGATTGTGAGGTATTCTAAGTTGGGTGAACAAAAGGACTTGAGTTCCTGTATATTGTCACAATCACACCATGAGTAGTTAATCATGAAACATTTACCCCCGTCCTTCTTCCCGGAACAATATTTATTGCTGTCTGCACGATGAACTGAGAACACAACTGGCTGTGTGGACTCAGACAGTATATCCTGAGAGAGCCATGTTTCCGTGAAACTGAGTATGTTACAATCCCTGATGTCTGTCTGGAAGGAAATCCTCACTCTGAGCTCATCAACTTTATTATCCAGAGACTGAACATTAGTGAGTAATATACTCGGAAGCAGTGAATGGTGTGCAAGCCTCCTGAGTCGGACTAGAAGTCCACTCCGAATACCTCTTCTCAGTGTTTTGACTCAGCCTCTGGAATAAGTTCAATTGTTCAATCAATTGCCCTGGGGGGTATGAACAAAGAGTCCGATTTGGGAAAGTCGTATTCCTGGTCGTAACAAAATATATATATATATATATATATATATTTAACTAGTCAAGACAGTTAAGAAAAATCTTATTTACAATGACGGCCTAAGAACAGTGGGTTAACTGCCTTGTTCAGGGGCTGAACGACAGATTTTTACCTTGTCAGCTCGGGGATTCAATCTAGCAGCCTTTCGGTTACTGGCCTAACGCTCTAACCACTAGGCTACCTGCCGCCCCGAACGCTGGTAATGCTGGTAATGCTGAGTTACCGTCGCTCTGACATCCAAAAGTTCTTCCCCGCTGTATGTAATAACACAACATTTTCTGGGCTATTAATGTAAGAAATATCACATAATATTTAAAAAGATACTGCAAAGTTGCCTAGGAACTAGAAGCATGGCTGCCCTATCTGTCAGCGACATCTTGCAATCATGATGTCACTCCAACAACTCTACAGACATGTCGATAAAAGTAGTATAAACCAGACTTTAGTCTTGAAATCTTTGGTTGCACACTACCATACTCACTGTTTAGCATACGGCCTCACGTGAAGAGATGGGTGAGGCTAAGGCAAGAAGAGCTCTCCAGTAGGCGTCCCAAAAATATTCAAGGGCTATTTTCTCAAAAGTTAATCAACGTTCATATCAGACTTTTTTCCTCAACCGCAGTTTATGATATACCATTTTCTTGCTCTCTACATTTCACATACTATACATGAATGATTCTTAATTTCCACCACTCAATTTATACAGTATCTCTTTACTTTTCCTGCACCATAACCCCATTCTAGGAAACAGGGAAATGTGTGCTATTATAAAAATGTCTGAGTTGATGATCTGTGTTCTCCTGTACCGAGGGCTTTGGTAAAGAAAAATGTATGTGACAGTAAAGAGGCCTCATTATAGACTGGCTCTATCTGACTGTAGGATATACCTAAGTTGCAGTACACAATGTGAAGACCTGCTGATACTAGAAGAAAGAAGGAACAAGATTCCCTCCCTCCACCTATTTCCCTCTCTCTCCCTCCAACGCTTTCTCTCATTTCTCTTGATGTCTCCATCAGTCAGACGATCAATAGAGGTATGAAACTGGAAGACACACTCAGTTCCAATGAGACTATGGCAAAGTACATTCAAAAACAGCTTGTTAGTAAAATGTTCCAGCCGACAGCTGCCGACAGACTATTCTACCTAGTTTTAATATTTCCTCATTGGAGTTACAAAGAAAACTCAAATTCCCATTGTCTCAGTATATCCAATCCATGGGTTTTATTTTAGAAAACACCTGAGCAAGTATAATGGCCAACGTTTATTGACTATTTTTTGTTGTCTTACACGTGCTAGTTATATCTTTGAGCCTTGAGTTGTCTGTGGTCACAATAGAGCTCCACAAAGGGATGTCTATTCTTTTTCCATATCCACAGTGGAGTTAACATCATCATCAAATTATACAGTTTTTATACGTTTGCTATTTCAAAACTCACATCAAATCGTTCAAATAATTCTGTACTTTCTCCCTATAGACAGGTTGGCTGACAACATCACAAAAATTATGCGGGTGCATCGATGTTGCCGGAATGTGTGCATTGTTGTGATTCTGAATGGTCAGATAACTAGCAACAGTGAAAAGAAGCTGCCATGTGGGTGGCTCATTTTATCTCGCTGTATCTTATTATACCATGTTATTGATACCATGTCTTGTTTTGAGGTGTTTTGACTGATGTCATGTTTCTGCTAATATTAGGGCCGGGACAATACCAGTACTCCGATACATGTTATTGTTGTGGCAAGGAAACAAAACACAAAGCAGCTTTAACTTCTTTACGAAAACAGCCTTAATGTGCAAAACAAACATTGTGTTGTCATCCAGGGTTACATATCTTTATTTTCCAAACTATAACATACATTATTTTACATGCAGCAGGTTTACAAGGACCAAAGTGTTACACCCTGATGTGTTTCACCTGTCTTGTGCTTGTCTCCACCCATCACCAGGTGTCTTCCATTTGTCCCCATCATCTCCTGCATTTTCTGTTTGTCTGTTGGCAGTTCTTCTTTTCCCGTCAAGTCCTACCAGAGTGTTTTCCCATTTTCTATAGTTGCTGTTTTCTCGTCCTCCCGGTTTTGACCATTCTGCCAGCCCTTGGCATAGTTACTCCGGCTCTGCCAAGACTCCCGTAGCGTGGCAGACTATGTGGTCGATTTCCGCATGTTGGCCACCGAGAGTGACAGGAACCCGGAAGCCCTCTTTGACACATTCCTTCATGGGTTATCAGAGGAGGTGAAAGATGAGCTCACAGTCCGGGAGCTGCCCATCGAGTTGCCCTCTCATCGCCTCGACCATCTGGATTGATGGCCGACTACGGGAACGTAGGAGGGAGATCCATGGATCCCACCTCCCCTGCGAGGAATCCCGGAAGTCCTCGGCATCTATATTTCCGAGAGAATCCGAGGTTACTCGAGTTCCCCCAGAGAATCACAGAGGTCTGCCGACTCGCCTCCTCTGGAGCTTATGCAACTTGGCAGAGCTAGATTGTCTCCTGCCGAACGGTTACACAGACCAAGAGCTGTTTGTATTGTTGGACTACAGGTCATTACATTTCTACCTGTCCTGTTAAAAGACTCGGCTCATCAGGAGGTATGAGTACGTTGGTGGGCAAATCTATCCGGATACTCATTGACTCTTGGGCAGAAAAATGTGTTATGGATGCTACCCTGGTGTCTGAGCTGGGAATCCCCACTCAACCCCTCTCCATTCCCATGGATGTCAGAGCGCTGGATGAGCGTTCAATTGGCAGAGTCACCCACAACACGGTTCCTATCAACCTGAGAGTGTCAGGTAACCACAGTGGGTCGTTCCAGTTTCTACTTATCGAATCCCCTCAGGTACCCGTTGTGTTGGTGTTTTCATGGCTCCAGAGACACAATCCCCTTGTTGACTAGGCTGTGGGTTCGGTCGAGGGTTGGAGCCCATTCTTGCACGCTCATTGTCTGAAGTCGGGGCAGCCTGCCCCGGGACATCTTCCAGCAGGCTTGGGAAAAGTCCCAGACCTCTCCGCCGTTCCCGCTGAGTACCTAGACCTTTGGGAGGATTTCAGCAAGGCCCATGCCACCTCGCTTCCTCCGTATTGGTCCTATGACTGCGTCATTGACCTTCTCCCAGGCACTAAAACGTCTCGGGCACAGCTTTAATCCGTGTCGGATCCGGAGACCAAGGCAATGAAGATGTACATTGAAGACTCCCTGGCTGCAAGGAGTATCTTCTGGCTCCCCCGCCGGTACAGGTTCTTCTTTGCGCGCGTGCATTGACTACAGGAGGCCTGAATGACATCACGGTTAAAAACGGTTGGATCCTGGAAAGGTGAGAGCGGTGGTGGATTGGCCACAGCCCACCTCCAGAGTGCAGGTGCAACACTTCTTGGGGTTCGGCAATTTCTACCACCAGTTTATCTGAGGTTACAGCACCATGGCTTTCCCCCTTTCAGCACTCAGCTCTCCCAAGGTCCTGTTCATGTGGTCTCCAGCTGCAGACCGGAATGTCTTGGACCTCAAGCACCAATTCACTAATGCCACCATCCTAATATATCTGGATCTGTCCCAGCAATTCAGGGTGGAGGTCAATGCCTCGGACGTCAGAGTGGAGTCTGTCCTGTCCCAGTGTTCGGCCAAAGACCAAAAGCATCATCCCTGTGCTTTCCTCTCCCATCATCTCAACAACAAGGAAAGGAATTATGACGTGGGTAACCCGAGAACTAATCGAGGTGAAGATAGCATTGGAGGAGTGGAGGCACTGGTTAGAGGGGGCGGAACACCCATTAATGGTATGGATAGATCACAAGAACCTAGAATATCTCCGCACCGCCAAGCTACTCAAGTCCAGGTAAGCTCGATGGGCCCTGCTATTCACTCGATTCAACTTCACCATCTCCTACCACCCAGGATCCAATAATGTGAAGCGTCCGCTTCGTCGCCGCCTGCACAGTGTGTGCCCAGAATAAAACTCTGCTGCAAGCTCCGGCTAAACTCCAACCTCTTCCCATTCCTCACCACCCCTGGTCCCATTTATTGCTGGATTTCGTAACGGGTCTCCCTCCATCAGATGGCAACACCACTATCCTCATCGTGGTGGATAGGTTTTCCAAAAGTGCCCATTTCATTCCCCTTCTCAAGTTACCCTCAGCCAAGGAAACATCCCAGCTTATGTTGCAGCACATCTTCCAGATCCTTCAACTTCCAGGTGGAATGGTCTCCAACCGTGGTCCTCAGTTTTCGTCTTGGTTCTGGAAGGCGTTCTGCACCCTCATTGGGGCATCGGCCAGCCTGTACTCGAGGGTTCATCCCCAATCTAACGGCCATTCTTAGCGAGCAAATCAGGACCTGGAGACGACTCTTCATTGCATCGTCTCCGCCAACCACACCACCTGGAGCCAGCAACTCATGTGGGTGGAATATGCCCACAACACCCATCCCTGCTCAGCCATTGGTCTCTCGTCGTTTGAGTGTTCCATGGGTTATCAGCTTCCGCTCTTCCCTGAGCAGGAGGAAGAGGTCAGCATACCCTCGGCCCAGATGTTCATCTGCCGCTGTCGCTGTTCCTTGAAGAGATCCCAGTCCGCCCTCCGCAAGAACACCTCCAGGTATCGGCGACACTCGTGATCGGCCCCTCCGAGTGGAGACTCGCAAACATTCCCCTCATTTTATCATCCCTTTCTCCATCTCTAAGGTCCTAAGCCCCTCTGCTGTTCGCCTTCTGATGCCCCGCACTCTCCATATACATCCCACTTCCCATGTTTCTAGAATTAAAACCCTGTCTCACAGCCCTTTGTCACCTGTTACCAAACTTTATTTGCCTGTTTTGTAAATAAACATCTATGAATCGAACTATCTGCATCTGGGTCTTATCCTGAGTCCTGATACAAAGAGCTTGATCTGCTTGGTCTACTTTTAATTTATGCCATGGAAAAAATATTGCGATACTTAAGGTTAGGAGTATCCAGATTTTCATAACGTCATTCCATTGTTCTCTCATCCTGGGATTTATGATATTTTTGTACACAACGGGGCTCCCAAAATGCAAAAAAGCCCATTGGGGGTCTATTACCAGAATGCTATCAAAATTAGCACAAACTTATAGCGGCTGCTAACTAAATATGCTAACGAGTGCAAACTAAATTAAACAAATTGCAAAGACAGGCAATCCAGTTCATCAAGTTATAAAAGTATACAGTGGGGAGAACAAGTATTTGATACACTGCCGATTTTGCAGGTTTTCCTACTTACAAAGCATGTAGAGGTCTGTAATTTTTATCATATGTACACTCCAACTTTGGGAGATGGAATCTAAAATTAATTACTTAAAAATCAACCTTGATGAACACCGAATTTTACAGAAAGAATGTGGTGATCGATCGTATCAAATGCAGCACAAAGGTCTAGGAGCACGAGGACAGATGCAGAGCCTCGGTCTGACACATGTTACATATGTTATTTTCTGGATTTTTGTTTTAGATTCCCACAAAGATCTCCGCCACGACACAACCCAAGGGGGGCGCCAACCCAGACAGGAAGATCACGTCAGTGACTCAACCCAATCAAGTGATGCACCCCTCCTAGGGACAGCATGGAAGAGCACCAGTAAGCCAGTGACTCAGCCCCCGTAATAGGGTTAGAGCGGAGAGAGTGAATCCCAGTGGAGAGAGGGGAACCGGCCAGGCAGAGACAGCAAGGGCGGTTCGTTGCTCCAGTGCCTTTCCGTTCCTCTTCACACTCCTGGGCCAGACTACACTCAATCATAGGACCTACTGAAGAGATGAGTCTTCAATAAAGACTTAAAGGTTGAGACCGAGTCTGCGTCTCTCACATGGGTAGGCAGATCAATCAATAAAAATGAAGCTCTATAGGAGAAAGCCCTGCCTCCAGCTGTTTGCTTAGAAATTCTTGTGACAATAAGGAGGCCTGCGTCTTGTGACCGTAGCGTACGTGTAGGTACGTACGGCAGGACCAAATCGTAAAGATAGGTATGAGCAAGCCCATGTAATGCTTTGTAGGTTAGCAGTAAAACCTTGAAATCAGCCCTTGCCTTAACAGGACGCCAGTGTAGAGGCTAGCACTGAAGTAATATGATCAAATTCTTTGGTTCTAGTCAAGATTCTAGCAGCCGTGTTTACAACTAACTGAAGTCTATTTAGTGCTTTATCCAGGTAGCCGGAAAGTAGAGCATTGCAGTAGTCTAAATCATTTTTGGACAGAAATTTTCTGATTTTTGCAATGTTACGTAGATGGAAGAAAGCTGTCCTTGAACCAGTCTTGATAGGTTCGTCAAAAGAGAGATCAGGGTTCAGAGTAATGCCGAGGTCCTTCACAGTTTTATTTGAGACAACTTTACAACCATAAAGAGTAATTGTCAGATTCAACAGAAGATATCTTTGTTTCTTGGGACCTAGAAAAAGCATCTCTGTTTTGTTCGAGTTTAAAAATAGAAAATGTGCAGCCTTCCACTTCCTTATGTCTGAAACGCAGGCTTCTAGCACGGGCAATTTTGGGGCTTCACCACGTTTCATCGAAATGTACAGTTATGTGTCATCTGCATGTTTCCGATTGACATCACCAAGAGGTAAAATATATAGTGAAAACAATAGTGGTTCCAAAATGGAACCTTGATGAACACCGAAATTTACAGAAAGAATATGGTGATCGATCATATCAAATGCAGCACAAAGGTCTAGGAGCACGAGCACAGATGCAGAGCCTCGGTCTGACACCATTAAAAGGTAATTTACCACCTTCACAAGTGCAGTCTCAGTGCTATGATGGGTCTATAACCAGACTGAAGCGTTTCGTATACATTGTTTGTCTTCAGGAAGGAGGTGAGTTGCTGCGCAACAGCTTTTTCCCAAAAAATGAGAGGGGGTGTCACGTCCTGACCTGAGTTATCTGTTTTCTTTATATTTTGGTTAGGTCAGGGTGTGACTAGGGTGGGTACGCTTGTTGTGTATTGTCTAGGTTTGTTGGTCTGATATGGTCCCCAATCAGAGACAGCTGTTTATCGTTGTCTCTGATTGGGGATCATATTTCGGTAGCCATTTCTCTTTGGTGTTTGTGGGATCTTTTCTATGTATAGTTGCCTGTCAGCACTATTTTGTATAGCTTCACGTTTCGTTTTGTTATTTTGTTGGTTTATTCGGTGTTAAATAAAAGAATGTATGCATTCCACGCTGCGCCTTGGTCCGTTCCTTATAACGAACGTGACAGGTGGACAAAATACATTTATGTGCGCGCGCGCAGACGGTTTGGCTCTATTATCCGGTGTCCTGTGTGAATTTAAGTATGCTCTCTCTGAGGACCTGAGCTCTAGGACCATGCCTCAGGACTACCTGGCCTGATGACTCCTTGCTGTCCCCAATCCACCTGGCCGTGCTGCTGCTCCACCTGACCTATTCATCGTCCGTGCTACCTTTCCCAGACCTGCTGTTTTCAACTCTCTAGAGACAGGAGTGGGAGAGCCAACCCCCTGAAAAACCAACTGACATTTACTCCTGAGGTGCTGACTTGTTGCACCCTCTACAACCACTGTGATTATTATTATTTAAACTTTCCTCTAATGCCCTTGCCCAATGAGAGTGTGACCCAGACCAAATTAGACTCAGAAAAAGTGTTATACACAGACGGCTCTAGTTACATGACTGCAGAAAGGTGACGAGTGACTAGGTACTCTGTGTGTGATGACAAAGGAGTGATTAATGCTGGCCCATTGCCAGTTCTGCTCAGGACGCTGAGCTCTATGCACTGTCGGCAGGGGAGGATGTTACAATATACACAGACTCTCGCTATTCATTTGGGATAGTTCATTACTTTGTGACTGTGGTTACAACAGGGGATGTTAAACCTCTACAGGATTGGTGGGTCCCCCTCGGGACAGTTAAGCTAACGTAGGCTAATGCAATTAGCATGAGGTTGTAAGTAACAAGAAATTTTCCAGGACATAGAAACATCTGCTATTGGAAGAAAGCTTAAATTCTTGCTAATCTAACTGCGCTGTCCAATTTACAGTAGATATTACAGTGAAAGAATACCATGCTATTGTTTGAAGAGAGTGTACAGTTATGAACTTGAAAAGTTATTAATAAACCAATTAGGCACATTTGGGCAGTCTTGATACAACATTTTGAACAGAAATACAATGGTTCATTGGATCCGTCTAAAACTTAGCACATACACTGCTGCCATCTGGTGGCCAAAATCTAAATTGTGCATGGGCTGGAATAATATATCATGGACTTTCTCTTGCGTTTCAAAGATGATGGTACAAAAAAAAAAAATTTTTTATTATCTTTTACCAGATCTAATGTGTTTTATTCTTCTACGTTCACCTCAAAGTGTTTCCTTTCAAATGGTATCAAACATATGCATATTCTTGCTTCAGGTCCTGAGCTACAGATCGATTTGGGTATGTCATTTTAGGCGAAAATCTTTAAAAGGGTCCGATTTTAAGAGGTTTAAGCCAATTGGGTGAAACTAATAAGACACATGAGGTAATAAGCCACTAGGGCCATATTTTCATCCAGGATTACATTTCAAGCAAACTGTAAGTACATTTGCACCGTAATAGGATCTATAACAACCAATAAACACTTAAAGCACAGCACCAGTAATAGCACATAACATACTGTACAATGACATATTAAAAACATAGCCATTTGTCAATGTGCCCCACCTGAAAACTGAAATTGTATTTGTCACATGCACTGAATACAACGGTTGTAGACCTTACAGTGAAATACTTACTTACAAGCCCTTAAAACTTGTTAAGGATAGGGGGCAGTATTTCCCCTTTGGATGAATTGCGTGCCCATAGTGAACTGCATCAAATTCTGTCCTAAATTGCTAATATATGCATATTATAATTAATATTGGATAGAAAACACTCTGAAGTTTCTAAAACCGTTTGAATTATGTATGTGAGTATAAGAGAACTCACAGGGCAGGCAATCTTGCAAACTAGTTTTGAAATCCTGAAAGTTGGGGCAACTTTGACGTCATCGCCCCCTTCCTTCCCAACAAGTTATGGATCTGGAAACACTTCCTATGTCTTCCACTAGATGTCCTCATTCAGTAGAAAGTGTAATGGAGCATTGCTGTGAACTTTGACCTAACGGGAAGGAAATTGCTACAGTGTCGCAAAAGATTCATGTGCTTGAAGGCGCGTATGTGTTTGGAGTGCTTCGTCTGTTCCAATCAGCCCGAGATGAACTAGGATTGCCCGGTTGGAATGCCATTCGTTTTGTACATTTATAATATCCTGAAGATTGATTCTGCACTTAGTTTGACCAGTTTCGTCAACCTGTAATATGTAATTTGGAAGTTTTGATGCAAAATTATCCTGGACCAGAAGTCATTTTTTGGGCATTTGAGCTGAAAGTGGTAGCAGATGCTGCTACATGGACACTAGAATTGAACATTATGAAACAAAACGATTTATTGTTGAAGTAGGACTCCTTGCACTACATTCTGATCGAAGACCATCAAAGGTAAGGGAATATTTATATTGTAATTTTGTATTTCTGTTGACTCCAACATAGCGGAGAAATATTGTTACGTCTGAGCGCTGTCTCAGATTATTGCAATGTTAGGCTTTTTCCGTAACGTTAAAAAAAGTGACACAACGGTTGCATTAAGAACCAGTGTATCTTTTTAATTATATGTAGAACATGTATCTTTAGTCAAAGTTCATGATGAGTATGCTGTGTTTTTGCCGTAAAACATTTAAAAAATCTGACACGCTGGGTAGATGAACAAGGTGTTTATCTTTCATTTGAGTTATTGGACTTGTTAATGTGTGGAGGTTAAATATTTCTAAGAATATTTTTGCATTCCCTGCACAACCGTTTCAGCTGAACGGGGGGGTGTAGTTCCTGTAGGGGAACCCATAGGCTTATTAACCAACAACAAAGTTAAGAAAATGGCAAAAAAAGTAAGAGATAAAAGTAACAAATAAATAAAGAGCATCAGTAAAATAACAATAGTACGGCTATATACAGGGGATACCATTACAGTCTCAGTGTGCAGGGGCACCGGTATTGAGGTAATATGTACAGTTGAAGTCAGAAGTTTACATATACCTTAGCCAAATACATGTATTCCTTGTAAAAATTCACTGTCTTAGATCAGTTAGGATCACCACTTTATTTTAAGAATGTGAAATGTCAGAATAATAGTAGAGAGAATGATTTATTTCAGATTTTATTTATTTCATCACATTCCCAGTGGGTCAGAAGTTTACATACACTCAATTAGTATTTGGTAGCATTGCCTTTAAATATTGTTTAAGTGCTGTGCTTGTTGAATGTCCTTTCCTATAAACATGATTAAAGTCTGTAAAATAGCATTGTATCTGGTCAAACACATTTTTTTAACTAAGGGTTGGTAACAGGCTGATTGGTCGGCTATTTGAGCTAGTAAAGGGGGATTTACTATTCTTAGGTAGTGGAATTACTTTTGCCTCCCTCCAGGCCTTTGGGCACATACTTTCTTGCAGGCTTTGGGAACCATATTTAGGCAGCCATATTCTTTGAGTGTTTCGTGGGTGATTGTTCCTGTCTCTGTGTTTGTTTGCACCAGATAGGGCTGGTTAGGTTTTTCACGGTACGTTTATTGTTTATTTTATTATTATTATTATTTTATTTATCATTTTGGTCCTCCTCTCTTTCACCGGAAGAAAACCTTAACATCAAGAAGGCAATGAGCTCAGTTGGGTCTTTTTAAAAATGGCAGGGGTAAATAGCTTTTTTCACTCGATCTGTAAATGTAAATAAAACACTATAAAGAGTTTATATAATGTGTCATTACATACTTATTTAAAGGTTTATGTCGAATTTGAATCGGGTTTTTTGGGCGGTGCTAAGGTGATCTTCAGAAGTAAACAGCGGCTTTTGAGAGCTATGATAGCTTACAGTGAGGATGCAAAAAGTGATTAGGTATTCCCCCTTACCCTGTTCCTGTCTTTTTCTTGTTTTTAAACGGTGAGAGAAGTGCTACACCTGGTGGAAAGATGCTGTAAGACCGAATTAGTTGCTTTATTCGCGCTGCACGTTACGTCATGACACGATGTAACTTACAGCGTCGGAGGGTTCAGTTTTTTTCAACTTTTCTCCGATACTATAGAGCCATTACCATGTCAATCAATGCTTGATTAGAAACATAGTTCACACCCCAGTTGTTGATGTCAACACAGTCACTACAGTCCCATTAGTTTTCTTTGCATCCTTGTTTGAATGTCGCGGTTGCGCACATTTGTACCGAATGGGGTTAGCGTCCATTAGTTGGTTAGCTTTAGCTAGCTATGACAATCGGTTTGTCATGCCAGTACTCTATGGGTTGTGATTATGGTTAATTGGTTAGCAAGCTAGCTAGCTACATCTCAAAACAAGACTCTACTTCGCCCGATGATTACATGACTAATCAAGTTAGCCAGGTGTGTCTGACGATTACAGATTTCTATTGTATAATAATGCTAAAATATTTGTATCTGGAATTTGTCTTTCAGCCTCAGTAGAACACACCTGACTATCCTCCACCAGTCATACAAGGAGAATAGTCTAATGCCTATCAAAAAGAGATCTGACCCAAGCAAGCACAGGTTACACATGAAGCATCAGGACTTGCAGCGAGTGGTGAACTTCATCAACACCTATGCAGAGGATAATGCAATAGTATTACCTGGACGCCAACCAGGACACAAACACTTTGGTCGGAAGCTGCTGCCATGTCATGTGACACAAACTGCAGTGTGGCATCTCTACAAGGAAATGATGACAACACATGGTATTTAAAGCATAAACAACAACACATCTTTTGATTATTTTATTTAACCTCCAACATGATTGGCACTACTTTTATTGATCTCACATTATTTGTGTATTTTTCAGAGGTATGTGTAGTCGCGCTGTCTTCCTTCAAGAATTTGTGGACCACCTGACTCCGTACTTTAGCCTAATGTCACAGATCAAGCAGTACCAGCACTTCAGGTGAATATAATTTTCATTCCATTGTATGAGGTTACTCTTATTATCTAAACTTGGGAGGTCAGTTGATGTAATGCAAGGTTGTAATGTCTTAATTTTTTACTTTTTTTCCCCCTTCGATGCTCAGGAGCATGGTTTTGTTGTCGCCAAGGAGCGTTCAGACTCAGTTGGGACCAGGTTTCAGCTGCTCCCAGTCATCATGACTATCTGCACTGCCTCTATGCACATTCACATGACTTTCTCTTAACACACACAGCATACGTTGCTGCTATTATAAAAAATGCATCCTGCTGCTCAGCCACTTTACTGCTTATTGTATGCATATATGTAACTACCTTGTGTATCACCAGTATCTCTGACATCGTTATTGATATTGTTCTTGTACATACTGTATAGTTTGTTCTTTCTCTACTGGCATTGACACTTATTGTTATTGGTTTTTATATATTGACACTTTCTATTTTTTATATTGCAAGTAACCATTTGGTTGTACCGTTTACACTTTCTGTAGAGACCCATCCACTTGGCATTATGTCGCTGGGGGTTATAGAATTTCTTTCACATGACCCATCAAGTTAGACAAGTGTGTCTGGGTGAGCGTCATCTAATAATTCAAAAATATTTTTCTGTTTTTGATATTGCAACTTTGCAAATATGCAAGTACCCATTTCAATGTGCAGTTTACACCTTCAGTATCCTGGGCACGTGACAAATAAACTTTGATTTTATTTTATATAGTTTGTGTGGACCAGAGCCGGTAATGTGAAGAACAACATGCCTGCACCAAATTCAGATTAGGATATTTTTACCTAGAGTTTTTCCTAATACTTTTACCACTTTTTGTCTTGAAATCCTTGGTTGTTTAACTGTGCTACTCAACTCTGTTTAGCACATGGCGTCACATGTGAATCCTTAAAGGTGAATGGAAACACAAGAATTTAGAACCGCAGCTAACTTTAACTGATGTGAGTAAGGATGCTGCCAGATAATGGCTAGAGAGTATGAGTGTGTGTTTTACAGATGGCTGAGATATAGCACAAAATCCCAGCGGATTGTGGCTGTATTACATCCAGTCAGAGGTTCCTGTCAGTCTGTCTGGATGGCGATGTATTGGACATGTCACTAATCCTTTTGAAAGACTGAAGAAAAATGTATGATATGTAACCATTGATTCATGAAGAATCTAACGTATAAATGCCCCATGAGCTTTGTTCAACTGTCGTACCCCATCAGAACCCCAAATATTAATTTGTTTTTCTTCAACGTTTGTAAACAAAGAAAATGTAAACAAACACGATACAGCCTCAAAACATGGTTAAAACTCTCATCTTCACATCATGGATGGTCAGTCCTTGCATCTATAGCTCTATGAATTTGAGAGTGGCTACATATCTCCAGCCCCATCGCTCAGCTTTTTACCGAAAGAGGAGCAGGGAAGACACTGTAATTGTTTCTACTGCTGATAGCCACTTTAAGAAGTTAAATACACACCAAAATATGTTACAGATATTATTAAAATGTCACTTCCCTCAGACAGTTAGTGAATACACAGCACGCAGCACAGCAAACAATCAATCAAATGTATTTTACAAAGCTCTTTTTACATCAAAATAATAACCACAGTGGTTATAGAGGGTGCAACAGTTCAACACCTCAGGAGCAAATGTCAGTTGGCTTTTCGAAGCTGAGCATCCATAGGACGAAACAGCAGATCCGGGACAAGGTAGCACGTCCGTTGAAACCGGTAAAAAAAAAATATGTGGAAAAACAATTCCACTTCGATTCCCTTTATGGATGTGTGTATCTTTGAATTTGCTGTTGAATGGCCTGCCACTTCTCCATTTTCGGAACACTGCCCAGCTCCCCCAAAGTGAATTCCACACGTTGGGCACTCAGAGTCCGCTAGGATGGTCCAAAAGCCAGATATAACTTATACAAATCATAGTTCTGATTTTACTATAAAATATATGACAGTACCTCTGGCTTCCCGATGGCCACCAGCTGTTTCCTCATACATTTGGGAATGTGTCACAGGACACACTAATGCCAGATGTCAGAATGTGAGTTCCTCAAGAGCACCCTCACACTTGGCTGACTGTCAGTGGCCAGGGTATCAGTACTGCATCCATGGGCCTGTTAGTAATAATGGTCCATTTATCATCCTAAAAGGTACCTATGTCCTCTTCATACATTCACCAAATATACATTTACAACCATTCGGCTAGCTACAAAATATAGGTTAGGCTATAGCCAGTTGTGGAAAAAGTACCCAATTGTCATACTTGAGTAAAAGTAAATATACCTTCATAGAAAATGATTCAAGTAAAAGTGAATGTCACCCAGAAAAATACTACTTGAGTAAAAGTCTAAAAGTATTTGGTTTTAAATATACTTAGGTATCAAAAGTAAATGTAATTGCAAATACATACTTCAGTATCCAAAGTGAAAGTATAAATAATTTCAAATTGCTTATAATAAGATTTATTTTATTTTATGTATGGATAGCCAGGGACATGCTACATATTAAGCATTTGTGTTTAGTGAGTCCTCCAGATCAGAGGTAGTAGGGATGACCAGGAATGTTCTCTTGATAAGTGAGTGAAATGGACTACTTTCCTGCTAAGCTTTGAAAATGTACATTATTTTCTTTAGGAATGTAGTGAAGTAAAAGTAAAAGTAGTCAAAAATGTAAATAGTAAAGTACAGATACCTAAAAAACTACTTAAGTAGTACTTTAAAGTATTTTTACTTAAGTACTTTACACCACTGGCTATAGCTTACCTCAATGTGTTGCAGGCCTCTCAATAATCCCTCCCTCTCCAACCAGTAGCTGTTCTTCACTTCAGTCACATGCAGAGTCTCCTGGAGGATGATCAGGTGAGAAGCAGAGTCCAGGATGGTGTAAGAGCCAAAGGAGGCTCCAGATATGATCAGTGCTAAGTCCACATGTGGTTAACTTCTGGCATAATGTAGAAGCGCTGTTGGTTTGCGAACTGCCGCAGTGACATGTTTCCACAAATATGGAGTGGGAGCTGCCGGTAAGGAAGACCGCTGATGGCACCAACAGATTCTCTGCAAACAATTTTCCCTCTCTGGTCTGGGACTCCCACTTCATCCTGATGCCCACAACACACTGTCTCCATGGTGATGGCAAAACCATTTATTTTCAGGAATAAGCTGATGACACCTGCTCGACATCCTGGCTCATGGCTGACAATGTATTTCGGATCTTGCACACACTCTTCGATAAAATATCTTGGCCCGCACTGTGATGATTGTGATTCTGAACCTCGAGCCTGACTTCAAGCTCATTAGTGATGTAGCATAGGAACACTGGCACCCAGGGGTCAGTTTTGCATGCTTGTGTCTTGTGTCAGATTGTGTCTTGAAATAAACAATAGCCTTAGAAATAATATGCATTTACATGTGCCTCCTCCTGAACAGTGTCCTCCAGGATGAAAACCTTTTCAGGGATGAAGATGTGATCCTGAAACATTTTGTTAAGACAATTGAACCCAAACAAACTCTGCAAAAAAAGAAACATCCTCTCACCGTCAACTGTGTTTATTTTCAGCAGACACAACATGTGTAAGTATTTGTATGAACATAACAAGGTTCAACAACTGAGATATAAACTGAACAAGTTCCACAGACATGTGACTATCAGAAATGGAATAATGTGTCCCTGAACAAAGGGGGGAGTAAAAATTCAAAGTAAGTCAGTATCTTGTGTGGCCACCAGCAGCATAAAGTACTGCAGTTCATCTCCTCCTCATAAACTAAACCAGATTTGCCAGTTCTTGCTGTGAAATGTTACCCCACTTTCCCACCAATGCACTTGCAAGTTCCCTGACATTTCTGTGGGAATGGCCCTAGCCATCACCCTCCAATCCAACAGGTCCCAGACGTGCTCAATGAGATTTAGATCCGGGCACTTCGCTGGCCATGGCAGAACACTGACATTCCTGTCTTGCAGGAAATCACGCACAGAACGAGCAGTATGGCTGGTGACATTGTCTTGTTGGAGGATGAGCCTGCAGGAAAGTTACCACATGAGGGAGGAGGGTGTCTTCCCTGTAACGCACAGCATTAAGATTGCCTGCAATGACAACAAGTTCAGCCCAATGATGCTGTGACACACCGCCCCAGACCATGACGGACCCTACACCTCCAAATCTATCCCGCTCCAGAGTACAGGCCTCGGTGTAATGCTCATTCCTTCGACAATAGACGCGAATCCGACCATCACCCCTGCTGAGACAAAACCGCAAAACTGCTCTTCATCATCAGTGAAGAGCACTTTTTGCCAGTCCTGTCTGTACCAGCGACGGTGTACTTGTGCCCATAGGTGACGTTGTTGCCGGTGATGTCTGGTGAGGATGTGCCTTACAATAGGCCTACAAGCCCTCAGTCCAGCCCCTCTCAGTCTATTGCGGACAGTCTGAGCACTGATGGAGGGATTGTGCGTTCCTGGTGTAACTCGGGCAGTTGCCACCCTGTACCTGTCCCGCAGGTGTGATGTCCGGATGTACCGATCCTGTGCAGGTGTTGTTACACTTCGTCTGCCACTGCGAGGACGATCAACTGTCCATCCTGTCTCCCTGTAGCGCTGTCTTAGGCGTCTCACAGTACGGACATTGCAATTTATTGCCCTGGCTACATCTGCAGTCCTCATGCCTCCTTGCAGCATGCCTAAGGCATGTTCACACAGATGAGCAGGGACCCTGGGCATCTTTCTTTTGGTGTTTTTCAGAGTCAGTAGAAAGGCCTCGTTAGTGTCCTAAATTTTCATAACTGTGACCTTAATTATCTACCATCTGTAAGCTGTTAGTGTCTTAACAACCATTCCACAGGTGCATGTTCATTCATTGTTTATGGTTCATTGAACAAGCATAGGAAACAGTGTTTTAACCCTTTACAATGAAAATCTGAAAGTTATTTGGATTTTTATGAATTATCTTTGATAGTCAGGGTCTTGAAAAAAAGGCTGTTTCTTTTTTGCTGAGTTTATATCAGTTGGCCTTAAAAAGCTACCTGTCTTGTATGCCATGTCAACACAAAAACACAGCAAATACAGGGACATGTATTTGTCAACAAACATTAGCTATGTCACTTCAGTCTAGCTAAATGAGGTGGAGCTAACAAAACATTCCAAAAACAAATCTTTCAGCAAAATGTATTACAGTAAATCAAATCAAAGGTTATTTGTCACACGCGCCAAATACAGTGAAATGCTTACTTACAGGCTCTAACCAATAGTGCAAAAAAAGGTATTAGGTGAAAAATAGGTAGGTAAAGGAAAAAAAACAACAGTAGAAAGACAGGCCATATACAGTAACGAGGCTATAGAAGTAGCAAGGCTACATACAGACACCGGTTAGTCAGGTTGATTGAGGTAGAATGTACATGTAGATAGGGTTGAAGTGACTATGCATATATGATAAACAGAGAGTAGCAGCAGCGTAAAAAGAAGGGTTGGGGGGGCACACAATGCAAGTAGTCCGGGTAGTCATTTGATTACCTGTTCAGAAGTCTTATGGCTTTTTGTCCTAGACTTGGCACTCCGGTACCACTTGCCATGCAGTAGCAGAGAGAACAGTCTATGACTGGGGTGGCTGGGGTCTTTGACTATTTTTAGGTCCTTCCTCTGACACTGCCTGGTGTAGAGGTCCTGGATGGCAGGCAGCTTAGCCCCAGTGATGGGCCGTCCCCTCTGTAGTGCCTTGCGGTCGGAGGCCGAGCAATTGCCATACCAGGCAGTGATGCAACCAGTCAGGATGCTCTCGATGTTGCAGCTGTAGAACCTTTTGAGGATCTCAGGACCCATGCCAAAACTTTTTAGTTTCCTGAGGGGGAATAGGCTTTGTCGTGCCCTCTTCACGACTGACTTGGTGTGTTTGGACCATTCTAGTTTGTTGTTGATGTGGACACCAAGGAACTTGAAGTTCTCAACCTGCTCCATTACAGCCCCGTCGATGAGAATGTTTGCATGCTCGGTCCTTTTCCTGTAGTACACAATCATCTATTTCGTCTTGGTTATGTTGAGGGATAGATTGTTATTCTGGCACCACCCGGCCAGGTCTCTGACCTCCTCCCTATAGGCTGTCTTCTCGTTGTCGGGATCAGGCCTACCACTGTTGTGTCGTCTGCAAACTTAATGATGGTGTTAGAGTCGTGCCTGGCCATGCAGTCATGGGTGAACAGGGAGTACAGGAGGGGACTGAGCACACACCCCTGGGGAGCTCCAGTGCTGAGGATCAGCGTGGCAGATGTGTTGTTCCCTACCCTCACCACCTGGGGGTGGCCCGTCAGGAAGTCCAGGATCCAGTTGCAAAGGGAGGTGTTTCGTCCCAAAGTCCTTAGCTTAGTGATGAGCTTTGAGGGCACTATGGTGTTGAACACTGAGCTGTAGTCAATTAATAGCATTCTCACATAGGTTTTCCTTATTTCCAGGTGGGAATGGGCAGTGTGGAGTGCAATAGAGATTGAACCATCTGTGGATCTGTTGAGGCGGTATGTAAATTGGAGTGGATCTATGGTGTCTGGAATAATGGTGTTGATGTGAGCCATGACCAGCCTTTCAAAGCTTTTCATGGCTACAGACGTGAGTGCTACCGGTCGGTAGTCATTTAGGCAGGTTATCTTTGTGTTCTTGGGCACAGGGACAATGGTGGTATTACAGATTCAGCCAGGGGTTTGAAATGACAGGTTTGACAGGTTTGAAATGTCAGTGAAGACACTTGCCAGTTTGTCAGCGCATGCCCAGAGTACAAGTCCTGGTAATCCGTCTGGCCCTGTGGCCTTGTGAATGGCCTTTTTAAAGGTCTTACTCACATCGAGTACGGAGAGTGTACTCACATTGTCCGGAACAGCTGATGCTCTCATGCATGTTTCAGTGTTACTTGCCTCGAAGCGAATCTAGAAGTTATTCAGCTTGTCTGGTAGGCTTGTATCACTGCGCAGCTCTCGGCTGTGCTTCCCTTTACAGTCTGTAATAGTTTGCAAGCCCTGCCACATCCTATGAGGGTCAGAGCCGGTGTAGTACGATTCAATCATAGTTCTGTAGTGACACTTTGCCTGTTTGATTACTAGTCTGGGGCATAATGGGATTTCTCATAAGCTTCCGGGTTAGAGTCCCCCTCCTTGAAAGAGGCAGCTCTACCCTTTAGCTCAGTGCGGAAGTTGTCTGTAATCCATGGCTTCTGGTTGGGGTTTGCATGTATGGTCACTGTGTACTCCTTAATGCCATTGGAAGAATCCTGGAACATATTAAAGTCTGTGCTGGCAAAACAGTCCTGTAGATTTGCATCTGCTTCATCTGACCACTTTTATTTTGAACAAGTAACTGGTGCTTCCTGCTTTGGTCAGAGGGAGAGCTTTGTACGCCTCTCTGTATGTGGAATAAAGGTGGTCTAGAGTTTTTTTTACCCTCTGGTTGCACATTTAGCATGTTGGTAGAAATGAGGTACAACAGATGTATTTTTCTCTGCATTTAAGTCCCTGGCCACTAGGATTTTCAACCTCTGGATGAGCGTTTTCCTGTTTGCTTATGGCCGTATACAGCACATTGAGTGCTATCTTAGTGCAAGCATCGGTATGTGGTGGTAAATAGACAGCTACGAAGAATAGATGAAAACTCTCTTGGTAAATAGTGTGGTATACAGCATATCATGAGATACACTACCTCAGGCTAGAAAAACCTTGAGGCTTCCTTAGATTTTGTGTACCAGCTGTTGTTTACAAATATACACAGACCACCACCCCATGTCTTACTGAAGGCAGCTGTTCGATCCTGCTGAAAAAGCATAAAACCCGCCAGCTGTATGTTATTCATGAGGGCCTTGCCGGGTGTCCGAAGTAAATACTTTCCAGTTTGGGGTGAGTAATCGCTGTCCTGATATCTAGAAGCTATTTTCAGTCATAAGAGACGGTGGCAGAAACATAAAACATAAAATAAGTTACAAAAAAACACACACAATAGCACAATTGGTTATGGGACCGTAAAACGGCAGCCATCTCCTCCGGCGCCATTATTACCTTCAACTAGTGTTGCAACATAGCTGTCCACTGTCTAATGCTAGTTTAGTCCAACAACAGTCATGACTCATGACCAGTTAACGTTACCTCAGGCTCTCCATTGACTCGCATCGCCTCTTCCGTTCAGTCCAGATATTGCTTGACTCCAAAGTCAGCGATGTTGATGATGGTCCTTCAGTAACCCTTACACCATAACCCTTGAAAATTGAGGGGTAAGGAGAGCGTTTCAACGTAGTCCTATGACTTCTTTTCATTTGGAAACTCCCGGTTGCCCCTCTGAAAGTTCTCTTCATTGCAAAGTCTTCCTCCGCGAAGTGCTGGACAGAGATCTTGCTAGCTCGATTTGGCACTTCCTTCCTCTTCAGGAAATGGAGCCACCTCTTCAAAAGTTATTGGTCCTTGGGCAGCCTATGGGCTGGGATTTTTTTGGGATTTCTCAAGGGATTTTTTTGGAGCCAATCCCTACAGCCTGGCGCTATACATGTTTGAATTACTATTTGTTGTTGCCGTCTTCGTTGTTCGCACCTAACCTCACTCTCTTCGATAAGTAACAACTGGTGCAAGTTGTTACTATGGCAATTTAGAATGGCGCTGACTATAGCTAAAATAAACCTTGTCGGCGATCAAAATTCTAAATATAGAGATGTTGGAGCAGGTCTCTGGAGCTGCTGAGCCAGTGGAGCGTGTATCAATCCTGCTGTAGGACTCATCGCGGCCTGCCAGCAGGCCAAACGAACAGCTGAAATAAAAAAATCAATCAAATGTATTTATAAAGCCCTTTCTACATAAGCAGACGTCACAAAGTCCTAAACAGAAACCTAGCCTAAAACCCCTAAACAAGAAGCAATGCAGATGTAGAAGCATGGTGGCTAGAAAATAAACTCCCTAGATAGGAAGAAACCTAGAGAGGAACAAGGCTCTGGGGGTGGCCAGTCTTCTTATAGCTGTGCCGGGAGTTGTTCTTCAAGATTTTGAAACGTTCATAGATGACCAGCAGGGTCAAATAATAATCAAAGTGATTGTAGAGGGTGCAACAGGTCAGTGCCTCAGGAGTAAATGTCAGTTGGCTTTTCATAGCCGAGACAGCAGGTGCGTTAGAGAGAGAGTCGAAAACAGCAGGTCCGGGACAAGGTAGCACCTCCGGTGAACAGGTCAGGGTTCCCTGGCTGCAGGCAGAACAATTGAAAATGGAGCACCAGCATGACCAGGTGGACTGGGGACAGCCAGGAGTCATCAGCCAGGTAGTCCTGAGGCATGGATCCTAGGGCTCAGGTCCTCCGGGAGGGGAGGGAGAGAGAGAGAATTAGAGGAAGCATACTTAAATTCACACAGGACACCAGATAAGACAGGACAATTACACCAGATATGATGGACTGACCCTAGCCCCCCAGCGCATAGTCTATTGCAGCATAGATACTGGAGACTGAGACTGGGGGGGGTTAGGGGACACTGTGGGCCCATCCAACAATACTCCTGGACAGGTCCAACCAAGCAGGATATAACCTCACCCACTTTGTCAAAGCACATCCCGACACCACTAGAGGGATATCAACAGACCACCAGCTTACTACCCTGAGACAAGGCTGAGTATAGCCCATGAAAATCTCATTTACTCCTGAGGTGCTGACCTGTTGAACCCTCTACAACCACTGGGATTATTATTATTATTATTATCTTTGACCCTGCTGGTCATCTATGAACATTTGAACATCTTGACCATGTTCTGTTATAATCTCAATCTGGCACAGCCAGAAGAGGACTGGCCACCCATCTGAGCCTGGTTCCTTCCTAGGTTTCTTCCTAGGTTCCTGCCTTTCTAGGGAGGAACATTCCTAGCCACCGTGCTTCTACATCTGCATTGCTTGCTATTTGGGGTTTTAGGTTGGCTTTCTGTACAGCACTTTGTGACATCGGCTGATGTAACAAGGGCTTTATAAATACATTTGATTGATTGATTAATTACTGCTGAAGTGAAAGCTAACCTCTCTTGTTGAATGCTGCTTTTTAGTTAGCTTTGCGAGAGTATCAAAAATATATTTGTGATTGTTCTTATTCTCCTCAATTAGGCTGGAAAAATAGAACAATCGAGCAGCAGTCAGGGCTCTTCGATATTGCACGTCGGAAGACTTCCAGTTTGGTGCAGTGCCATTTCGTTACAATTTTCTGGAAGCTTGCTTCAGGATTTGGGTATTTTCTGTATACCAGGGAGCATATTTCTTGTGACAAATTATATTTGTTTTTTGGGGGTGTGACTGCATCTATGGTATTACACAAGGTTAAATTAAGATCCTCAGTTAGGTGGTTAACCGATTTTTGTACTCAGACGTCCTTGGGTAGGTGGAGGGAGTCTGGAAGGGCATCTAGGGATCTTTGGGTTGTTCGAGAATTTAAAGCACAGTTTTGATGATCCTTGATTGGGTTCTGAGCAGATTATTTGTTGTGATTTCAAACATAATAAAATGGTGGTCCGATAGTCCAGGATTATGAGGAAAAACATTTAAATCCACAACATTTATTCCACTGGACAAAACCAGATCCAGGGTATGACTGTGGCAATGACTAGGTCTGGAGATATGTTGGACAAAACCCACAGTTGTTGATGGCTCTGAAAGCCTTTTGGAGTGGGTCTGTGGACTTTTCCAAGTGAATATTAAAGTCACCAAACATGTGAATATTATCTGCTATAACTACAAGGTCCGATAGGAATTCAGGGAACTCAGTTTCTGTACCCTGCCCAGGAGGCCTGTAAACAGTAGCTATAAAAAGTGATTTTGTAGATTTCATAGATTTCATGACTAGATGCTCAAAAGATGATAACGCAGTAATTTATTATATTTTTGTTATTCAAATTTGCTGTCAAATGTTAGCAACACCTCCACCTTTGCGGGATGCGCGGGGGATATGGTCACTAGTGTAACCAGGAGGAGAGGCCTGATTTAACACAGTAAATTCATCAGGCTTGAGCTATGTTTCAGTCAGACCAATCACATCAAGATTATGGTCAGTGATTATTTAATTGACTATGACTACCTTGGTGGTGAGGGATCTAACATTAAGTGACCCTATCTTGACTTGTGAGGTATCACAATCTCTATCAATAATGGCAGGAATGGAGGAGGTCTTTATTCCAGTGATATTGCTAAGGTGAACACCACCATGTTTTGTTTTGATCAACCTAGATCGAGGCACAGACACGGTCTCAATGGGGATAGCTGAGCTGGCTACACTGACTATGCTAGTGGCAGACTCCACTAAGCTGGCAGGCTGGCCTGCACCCTGCTGCCTGACCTGCACCCTGCTACCTGACCTGCACCCTGCTACCTGACCTGCACCCTGCTACCTGACCTGCACCCTGCTACCTGACCCGCTCCCTGCTGCCTGACCTGCACCCTGCTACCTGACCTGCACCCTGCTACCTGACCTGCACCCTGCTACCTGACCTGCACCCTGCTACCTGACCTGCACCCTGCTACCTGACCTACACCCCGCTACCTGACCCGCTCCCTGCTACCTGACCTGCACCCTGCTACCTGACCTGCACCCTGCTACCTGACCTGCACCCTGCTACCTGACCTGCACCCTGCTACCTGACCTGCACCCTGCTACCTGACCTGCACCCTATCTCATTGTGGAGCTAGAGGAGTTAGAGCCCTGCCTACATTCATAGATAAGATTGGAGCACCCCTCCAGCTAGGACGGAGTCCGTCACTCCTCAGTAGGCCAGGCGTGGTCCTGTTTCTGGGTGAGTTCCAATTATCTACACATTCTATGTTTTGGGGCAGAAAACAGTTTTCAACCAGCGATTTAAGCTATGTTGCGCTTGGTGACCTCTGACTGTTTGATCCTAACATCGTTGGTGATGATGTGGATAACAATATCCCTACACTGTCTACACTAGCCAGTTTTAGCATAAGCCAGCACCATCATCAGTTCGCCTTTACGTCGGTAGACCTGCCGCCTCGTAAATAGTGTAAGATCACTGGATGAATCTTTTTAAGTCTAATAATGCGGGTAATGGAGTCGCCAATGACTCGGGTTTTCAATTTGTCAGAGCTAATGGTGGGAGGCTTTGGCGGCTCAGAGCCTGTAACAGGTGGAAGAGAGACCTGAGAAGGCTCGGCCTCTGACTCTGACTCGTTGCTTTCTTGGGAGAACCGGTTAAAAGTTTGTCGGCTGAATGAGCGAGACCAGTTGAGTATGCCGATAGCACTTATTCCAGAAGCCTTGAGAATATTGTCCGGCTGCGGGGACTGTACGGGATTGTGCAGGATTTATACAACTATCTGTACTTACTGGTGGCACAGACACTGTTTCATCCTTTCCTACACTTAAATGGTGGAGATCCTGTAGAAACATGTCCAGATAAAGCGTCCTGGGTCCTGGGAAAAAACTAAGATATTGGTAAATGTATTAAAATAAAAACTGGAAAGTTTAGCAGATATCCAAGTAGCAACAAACAGCACATCCGCATTAAGACAAGTCCGGAAGTTGAAGGAGTCACCCAGAAAAACAAATCATGACTCTCGAGTCAATAAAATTAGTTGTTAAAAAATAAGAAATCGACCTGCACTAATCACTAATAGCATACAAACTAGATGAGATGAGAGGACGTACACTACAATTCAACGTTTGATGTCACTTAGAAATGTCGTTGTTTCTGAAAGAAAAGCAATTTTGTTGTCCATTAAAATAACATATTGATCAGAAATTCAGTGTAGATGTTGTTGTTGTAAATGACTATTGTAGCTGGAAACGGCAGATTTTTTATGGAATATATACATACGTGTACAGAGGCCCATTATCAGAAACCATCACTCCTGCATTCCAATGGCACGTTGTGTTAGCTAAAAGGCAAATTGATCATTAGAAAACCCTTTTGCAATTATGTTAGCACAGCTGAAAACTGCCGTTCTGATTAAAGAAGCAATAAAAAACTGTCCTTCTTTAGACCAGTTGATTGTCCCTAGAATTTCTAAGCAAACAGCTGGAGGCAGGGCCTTCTCCTATAGAGCTCCATTTTTATGGAATGGTCTGCCTACCCATGTGAGAGACGCAGACTCGGTCTCAACCTTTAAGTCTTTACTGAAGACTCATCTCTTCAGTAGGCCATATGATTGAGTGTAGTCTGGCCCAGGAGTGTGAAGGTGAACGGAAAGGCTCTGGAGCAACGAACCACCCTTGCATGTCTCTGCCTGGCCGGTTCCCCTCTCTCCACTGGGATTCTCTGCCTCTAACCCCATTACAGGGGCTGAGTCACTGGCTTACTGGTGCTCTTCCATGCTGTCCCTAGGAGGGGTGCGTCACTTGAGTGGGTTGAGTCACTGACGTGGCATTCCTGTCTGGGTTGGCGCCCCCCCCTTTGGTTGTGCCAGGGCGGAGATCTTTGTGGGCTATACTCGGCCTTGTCTCAGGATGGTAAGTTGGTGGTTGAAGATATCCCTCTAGTGGTGTGGGGGCTGTGCTTTGGTAAAGTGGGTGGGGTTATATCCTACCTGTTTGGCCCTGTCCGGGGATATCATCGGATGGGGCCACAGTGTCTCCTGACCCCTACTGTCTCAGCCTCCACTATTTATGCTGCATTTGTTTGTGTTTTTCTGGAGTATTTCTCCTGTCTTATCCCGTGTCCTGTGTGAATTAAAGTATGCTCTCTCTAATTCTCTCTTTCTTTCTTTTGCTCTCGGAGGGCCTGAGCCCTAGGACCATGCCTCAGGTCTACCTGGCATGATGACTCCTTACTGTCCCCAGTCCACCTGGCCGTGCAGCTGCTCCAGTTTGAACTGTTCTGCCTGAGGCTATGAAACCCTGACCTGTTCACCGGACGTGGTACCTGTCCCAGACTTGCTGTTTTCAACTTTCTAGAGACAGTAGGAGCGGTAGAGATACTCTCAATGATCGGCTATGAAAAGCCAACTGACATTTACTCCTGAGGTGCTGACTTGCTGCACCCTCGACAACTACTGTGATTATTATTATTTGACCATGCTGGTCATTTATGAACGTTTGAACATCTTGGCCGTATTCTGTTATAATCTCCACCCGGCACAGCCAGAAGAGGACTGGCCACGCCTCATAGCCTGGTTCCTCTCTAGGTTTCTTCTTAGGTTTTGGCCTTTCTACTGAGTTTTTCCTAGCCACCGTGCTTCTACACCTGCATTGCTTGCTGTTTGGAGTTTTAGGCTGGGTTTCTGTACAGCACTTTGATATATCAGCTGATGTAAGAAGGGCTTTATAAATACATTTGATTTGATTTTTGATTTTGAGTATCTGGAGAGTCAGCAATTGTGGGTTCGATTACAAGCTCAAAATGGCCAGAAACAAATAACTTTCTTCTGAAACTTGTCAGTATATTCTTGTTCTGAGAAATGAAGGCTAGAGTTCCTCTGTCCAGTGTATGTGTTCTTTTGCCCATCTTAATCTTTTCTTTTTATTGGCCAGTCTGAGATATGGCTTTTTCTTTGCAACCCTGTCTAGAAGGCCATCATCCGGAATCGCCTCATCACTGTTGATGTTGAGACTGGGGTTTTGCAGGTGGGGAAAGTAAAACTATTCAGGGTGATCATAACATGCAAATTAAATTTAGAACAAAATTAGAAACGTATAATATCTGAAACAGTAGCTAGACTCTTACCCGTAAACATGGATGAATGTTTCACGGCAGACTGCAACCCCTTTCAGTAAATAATATGTCCTGTGTCGTTTCCGGTTTGTACGGCTTGCTTGGCCCGTTGCGTCAAATCACTCTGGTTCACACTGACCGTGTGCAATGCCATAAGAATCATCATAAGCTTTAGCCCCAACCCAAACTCTAACCATTTTACTTACCCTAACAGAGCTGGTTAGGCTGTTTTCATGTTATTCAGAGCGTTGGTGACTGTAACTGTGCTCCTGGCAACAATTGAATTACCCTTTTTTGCCGACATTTACTGACACCGGCCATGTTCATCTGGTGTTGAGCGTTAGTAATTTCATCAGTTATTCTGTACTCAGACGAGAGTGATCTGTAACAGTTGTTGCAGTGATGTTCTATTGAAATGGATACTTTCATACATGGAGTCTTTTGTTAAGTTTTACTACGTGATACAAAACCTACACATACTGACCAGCTCAAATAGACAGAATCGTGCTATATGTCATAACAATCCAAACACATCTCTCTGCATGTCCAGCCCACTCATTATCTCAGCAAATCAAGGCTAGCGGGAAGGTTGCTGACTTTTTCTGTGGCTTAAACAACTAGGCTCGTAATTTAACAATTGTATTTGTATTTACAGATGGCATACAAGTTTGTTATTAAGGTACATGAAAGTTCACAAGTTCGAGAAGGCATTTCTGCCAAAAATAAGCATTTTGATTTAAAAAAAACATTAAGTTCAAATGGCTCGTGTGAAGTAGTGACCCACGACATACGCCTAGTTTCCTGAAATGGGTCAGATAAGTGCATTTGTCCCAATACAATTTGTTCCCCTAAAATGGGGGGACAGTGTACAAAAACTGTCATTTCTAAACGCTTCACCCAATGTAGATGAAATATCCTCAAATTAAAGTGGACAGTCTTCACTTTAACCTCATAGTCATTCTATCATGAGTACAGAGCCAAAACAACAAGAAATGTGTCACTGTTCCAATACTTTTGGAGCTCACTGTATATAACCTTTTATTATATTTTATAGAGCTTTCCCTTTAATAGCATTACTATTAAAAATATGTTTTCACATAATTGTTCAGGCATGACTCAAGCTGCCGATAACCCCTCCAATGAGTTATACAGTGCCTTGCAAAAGTATTCATCCCCCTTGGAGTTTTTCTTATTTTATTGCATTACAACCTGTCATTTAAATATATTTTTATTTGGATTTCCTGTGATGGACATACACAAAATAGTCCAAATTCTTGAAGTGAATTGAAAAAAAAAACTTGTTAAGAAAAGTCTAAAAAATAAAAGAAAATTGGCGTGTGCATATGTATTCACTCCCTTAACTATGAAGCCCCTAAATAAGATATGGTGCAACCAATTACCTCTCAGTAAATATACACCCAAAATCTGCAACACCACTAAGCAAGGGGCACCACCATGCAAGCGGCACCGTGAAGACCAAGGAGATCTCCAAACAGGTCAGGGACAAAGTTGTGGAGAAGTACAAATCAGGATTGGGTTATAGAAAAATATCAGAACATTTGAACATCCCACTGAGCACCATTAAATCCATTATTTTAAAAAATGGAAAGAATATGGCACCACAACAAACCTGCCAAGAGAGGGCCACCCACCAAAACTCACGGACCAGGCAAGGAGGGCATTACTCAGAGAGGAACAAAAAGACCAAAGATAACCCTGAAGGAGCTGCAAAGCTCCACAATGAAGATTGGAGTATCTGTCCATAAAATCACTTTAAGCCGTACACTCCACAGAGCTTGGCTTTATGGAAGAGTGGCCAGAGAAAAGCCATTGCTTAAAGAAAATAATAAGCAAAAACGTTTGGTGTTCACCAAAAGGCATGTGGGAGACTCTCCAAACATTTGGAAGAAGGTACTCTGGTCAGATGACACTAAAAGTGAGTTGGGCATCAAGGAAAGCGCTACGTCTGGCACAAACCCAACACCTCAAACATCACCCCGAGAACACCATCTCCACAGTGAAGCATGGTGGTGGTAGCATCATGCTGTGGGGATGTTTTTCATCGGCAGGGACTGGGAAACTGGTTAGAATCGAATGAATAATGGCTGGGGCTAAATACAGGGAAATTCTTGAGGGAAACCTGTTTCAGTCTTCCAAAGATTTGAGACTTGGGCGGAGCTTCACCTTCCAGCAGGACAATGACCCTAAGCATACTGCTAAAACAACACTGAAGTTGTTTAAGGGGAAACATTTAATTAAATGTCTTGGAATGGCCTCGTCAAAGCCTAGACCTCAAACCAAATTAAATTCTGTGGTATGACTTAAAGATTTCTCTACACCAGTAGAACCCATCCAACTTGAAGGAGCTGGAGCAGTTTTGCCTTGAAGAATGGGTAAAAATCCCAGTGGCTAGATGTGCCAAGCTTATAGAGACGTACCCCAAGAGACTTGCAGCTGTGATTGCTGCAAAATGTGGCTCTACAAAGTATTGACTTCGAATAGTTATGCACACTTAAGTGTTCTGTTTTTTTGTCTTATTTGTTGTTTGTTTCGGAATGAAAAATATTTTGCGTATTCAAATCTAATCAAATCAAATCAAATGTATTTTTCACATACACATGGGTAGCAGATGTTAATGCGAGTGTAGCGAAATGCTTGTGCTTCTAGTTCCAACAATGCAGTAATAACCAACGAGTAGTCGAACTAACAATTCCAAAACTACTACCTTATACACACAAGTGTAAAGGGATAAAGAATATATACATAAAGATATATGAATGAGTGATGGTACAGAGCGGCATAGGCAAGATGCAGTAGATGGTATCGAGTACAGTATATACATATGAGATGAGTATGTAAACAGTGGCATAGTTTAAAGTGGCTAGTGATACATGTATTACATAAAGATGCAGTAGATGATATAGAGTACAGTATATACGTATACATATGAGATGAATAATGTAGGGTATGTAAACTTTATATTAAGTAGCATTGTTTAAAGTGGCTAGTGATATATTTTACATCAATTCCCATCAATTCCCATTATTAAAGTGGCTGGAGTTGAGTCAGTGTGTTGGCAGCAGCCACTCAATGTTAGTGGTGGCTGTTTAACAGTCTGATGGCCTTGAGATAGAAGCTGTTTTTCAGTCTCTCGGTCCCAGCTTTGATGCACCTGTACTGACCTCGCCTTCTGGATGATAGCGGGGTGAACAGGCAGTGGCTCGGGTGGTTGTTGTCCTTGATGATCTTTACGGCCTTCCTGTGACATCGGGTGGTGTAGGTGTCCTGGAGGGCAGGTAGTTTGCCCCCGGTGATGCGTTGTGCAGACCTCACTACCCTCTGGAGATACTTACGGTTGTGGGCGGAGCAGTTTCCGTACCAGGCGGTGATACAGCCCGACAGGATGCTCTCGATTGTGCATCTGTAGACGTTTGTGAGTGCTTTTGGTGACAAGCCGAATTTCTTCAGCCTCCTGAGGTTGAAGAGGCACTGCTGCGCCTTCTTCACGATGCTGTCTGTGTGGGTGGACCAATTCAGTTTGTCTGTGATGTGTACGCCGAGGAACTTAAAACTTACTACCCTCTCCACTACTGTCCCATCGATGTGGATAGGGGGGTGTTCCCTCTGCTGTTTCCTGAAGTCCACAATCATCTCCTTAGTTTTGTTGACGTTGAGTGTGAGCTTATTTTCCTGACACCACACTCCGAGGGCCCTCACCTCCTCCCTGTAGGCCGTCTCGTCATTGTTGGTAATCAAGCCTATTCAAAGTGGTAGGCATGTTGTGTAAATCAAATTTTGCACAATAAGTGCATCAAAATCCATTTTAATTCCAGGTTGTAAGGCAACAAAATAGGAAAAATTGTCAAGGGGGGTGTCTACTTTCCCAAGCCACTGTATATAATTTAAAGTTGGAACTGGATTTGCATTTCCAAGACCCACTGCATTTCTTTTCCCTTGACATATTTCTCTAATAAGAGATTGTTCCTGACTGAGGTGATAATAACTGTCATCATAAATAAAGCTAACACTAAGCAATAACACTTTATTTCATTTGCATATTGTGATCACCCTGAATAGTTTTTCCACCTGTAAATTGGAGAAAGAAAACATTTGTTTTTCCACACAGCAAATTTGCAAGTGTTAAAATCTTGGTTTTAAAAGGTCAAAAGTGTTGTGAGTGTTATGAGTGATGATTCTAGTGGGGTTAAAACCAGTGAGACTGAAATGTACACCCCATGCAGTGAATAAATGAAGTGTTATTTGAATCACAGTGGAATCAACATGGTAGGGGACTCATTGTCATTCTTCCAAGAATGCTTTGATCCAGGTAGATTTTTTTTAATAGTTTGTTTTAATATCTATGTTTCTGCATGCACATTGATTCATTGATCTTATAGTATGAAGATCAAAGATAAATAACTGAAACAATTCTGAACTAATCCAATCTGTAAACGATTTGATTTATTGCACCCATTAATTAGATGGTTGTTCCAGTTTAGATTGTGTAGGTAGTCTTGTTTGTCAAGTCCTTCACCATAGCAATCATTCTGAATGCAGGTCGTGGGTGATAAAATATTCAAATTGTTGGATGTCGTCCCTTTGTCTGGATTCCGGTAGGAATTTGTAATCACTTCACAAACCAGCTTATTTTGACTTGCAGGTAAGATTTGGTCCATGAGCCAGGATTGTGACTTGCATGTAAGATTTGGTCCATGAGCCAAGATTTTTAGGATAACTAGACCATAACTAAAGGCCTCATGAAATGTATGATATAGGAATGTATCCTGAAGGGTTTCTTTTTAAAGGTGCTACACCTAGAATTTCTCATAATGTTCCCCTATGTTGAAGCTAGCTGAATTGCAACAGCACGAGGCTGCATTCAAAATAAATCTACCCCTCTCCCGTATCCCATTCCCAGTAACATGGTGGAGACTTTTATTTTGGTTTTGGTCCACCAGCTCCAAACAGCTGTAAAAATAAAATGTTTGTTATTGAAAACATATTTCATAGCGATTTAGATGCAGGAAAACTTAAATCAGTTTTACCTAATTTCAACTAGCATGTCACGTGCAACCATGAGAAAATAAACTCAAGACCACCTTTACTCAACACACAGAGATGTGTACAAA
This sequence comes from Oncorhynchus tshawytscha, assembly GCF_018296145.1. Taxonomy (NCBI): domain Eukaryota; kingdom Metazoa; phylum Chordata; class Actinopteri; order Salmoniformes; family Salmonidae; genus Oncorhynchus; species Oncorhynchus tshawytscha. Next base: position 4,435,600 of record NC_056446.1, on the reverse strand, counting down.
GCTCTCTCTTGCCCTCCATTTGGCAAATCTGACCATAATTATATCGTCCTGTTTACAAGCAAAAACTAAAGCAGAAAGTATCATTGACTCGCATGACGCAGATGCTAAACTACAGGATTGATTTGATAGCACAGACTGGAATATGTTCTGGGAATTAATCTGATCACCCGTAGGCTCAATCACTGTTATACTTTTAATTACAAAGCCATTTTCGGTTTACTACCTTTTTATTTGTGCATTTTTATTGTTCAGAAATGTGGTGGGTACTCTCTTCGTTCGCTGGACTTTATCTTGCTAACTGTTCCAAATGTCCAAACTGGCTTTTCTGTACTCTGCACCATTGTCTTGGAACACCTTACAAAATACTTATAAACTGGAAGAACTTGTCTCGATTGGTGCTTTTAAATCACTGATGAAGGATGTTGAGGCTGATTCCCTGACCTGTCAATGTTTTTAATTTGCTGTTTTATACTCTTGTGAATTCATTGGCTTTTACTAGATTACTTGTAGTTTTTCATGTTTTCTGTCTGTAATATTTTTGTAATGACTTGGTGCTGCCTATCTTGGCCAGGGTGCTCTTGAAAAAGAGATTTTAATCTCAATTAGCCCTTCCTGGTTAAATAAGGTTAAATAAAATAAATAAATGATGGCATTGGAGAGTATACCTCATCAGTCACAGGCTTAATCAATAAGGGCATCGATGACATTGTCCCCACTGTGACCGTACATTCATACCCCAAACAGAATCCATGGATTACAGCCAACATCCACACTGAGCTAAAGGCTAGAGCTGCCACTTTCAAGGAGTGGGAAACTAACCTGGACGCTTATAAGAAATCTTGCTTTGCCCTACGACGAACCAAACAGGCAAAGTGTCGCTACAGGACAAAGATTGAATCCCACTGACGTTCATCGGATGTGGCAGAGCTTGCGAACTATTATGGACTACAAACGGAAGTCCAGCCGGGAGCTGTCCATCCGGGAGCTGCCCAGCGACACGAGCCTACCAGATGAGCTATATTAAATGTGCGCTTTGAGGCAAGCAACACTGAAGCATTCATGAGAGCACTAGCTGTTCCGGACGACTGTGTGATCACACTGTAGGCGATGGAAGTAAGACTTTTAAACAGGTCAACATTCACAAGTCCGCAGGGCCAGATGGATTACCAGGATGTGTACGCAGAGCATGCGCTGACCAACTGGCAAGTGTCTTCACTGACATTTTCAACCTGTCCCTGACTGTCAACCTGTAATACCTACATGTTTCAAGCAGACCACCATAGTCCCTGTGCCCAAGAACGGCAAGGTAACCTTCCTAAATGACTACTGACCCATAGCAATCGTGTCTGTAGCCATGACGTGCTTTGAAAGGCTGGTCATGACACACATCAACACCATCATCCCAGTAACCCTAGACCCACTCCAATTTGCACTCCACACTGCCCTTTCCCACCTGGAAAAAAGGAACCCCTATGTGAGGATCCTGTTCATTGACTACAGCTCAGAGTTCAACACCATAGTGTCCTCAAAGCTCATCACTAAACTAAGGACCTTGGGACTAAACACCTCTCTCTGCAAATAGATCCTGGATTTACTGACAGGCTGCCACCAGGTGGTGAGGGTAGGCAACAACACATGTGCCATGCTGATCCTCAACACAAGAGTCACTCAGTGTGTATGCTTAGTCCCCTTCTGTATTCCCTGTTCACCCATGACTGCGTGGCCAAGCACGACTCCAACACCATCATTAAGTTTGCCAACGACACAATGTGGTAGGCCTAATCACCGACAATGATGAGACAGCCTATAGGGAGGTCAGAGACCTGGCAGTGTGGTGCCAGGACAACAACCTCTCCCTCAATGTGATCAAGACAAAGGAGATGATTGTGGACTACAGGAAAAGGAGGGCCCCCCAATCGACGGGGCTGTAGTGGAGCAGGTCAAGAGCTTCAAGCTCCTTGGTGTCCACATCACCAACAAACTATACTAACGCCTATTCCCCCTCAGGAGAGTGAAAAGATTTGGCATTGGATCCCCAGATCCTCACAAAGTTCTACAGCTACACCATCTAGAGCATCCTGAATGGTTTTTATCACCGCCTGGTTTGGCAACTGCTCAGCATCAGACCACAAGACACTACAGAGGGTAGTGCATACGGCCCAATACATCACTCGGGCAAAGCTTCCTGCCATCCAAGACCTCTAACAGGCAGTGTCAGAGGAAGGCTCTTCAAATCCAGCCACCCTAATAATAACTGTTCACACTGCTACAGCACGGCAAATGGTAATTCCAAAAGGCTCCATAACAGCTTCTACCCCCAAGCCATAAAAATGCTGAGTTAATCAAATTACTATTCTGACTATTTTGTGTAACTTTTTTTTAAACTTCAGTTTAGTTAGTAAATATTTTCTTAAAACTGCATTGTTGGTTTAGGGCTTGTCAGTAAGCTCTACAGCTGTTGTATTCAGTGCATGTGACAAATCAAATCAAATACAATGATTCCGTACACTATTCAGTGCTTGTTTTCTTACGTAAACTGAAACTGAGTAAACAGTGTAGAATTGAACCAGGAAATCACAAAACAATTTCTACATTGGCCTCTTCACACAATTTCCACTAGGTAACACATTCACAAAGTCAAACAGATTTCCCATTTTGATAACAGATGCCGCTCTGGTGGGATAAATCAATAGGTGAATACCACAGCCATTCACAACACTGGCGGATAAGTAATTGTGTAAATTTCTATTATTCCACTACTACTGCCACTATATTATCGATGTTCTCGGATATTAGATGTGTAGCACCTTTAATACAAACACATTCCCTTCCGCAGTCACTTTGTGAAGGCTTCAGGACTTGAAAGGCATGCTGGGAAATATGCAAATAAGGCTTTACAACCTACAATGTTAAACACAACTAGATGTGTTATTCCCTAAAACTAAAAAAGTTTTACAGCATCAACTCTAACTCTAAAGTGTTAATTTGCAACACCCATGGTGTTAGGGACCAACACTCTAGAAGTTTTAGTTTGTGAACACTTTGAAAAGTGTTAGTTTAACACTATTTCAATTGGTCACATCTCAAATTCTGATAAAGAATTTGCTGTGCATGAGTTTTGTAAATGCATTTGATACAGCTATGTTAGCATCAAAGGGGAGCTGTGAAAGGAACCTGGGTTGTGTTCATTTCTGTTTTCTGTTGCAAAACGTTTTACATTTCTTTCCGTTGTATGCCCTAATGAACCCAACCCAGCTGTAGTGGGTTATTGTTAGCATGTTCCGCTTTTGTAAAAAATGTCAAACCCATACAGAAACAAACGCAAAACTCTGTAAAGACTTGCAATGTGATTAGGTAATAATAATCGTTATTATTATTACTATAATTCTTATTTTATATAGCACTTTTCATTACAAACAGAATCCCAAAGTTGCTTTAAAAACAAAAAACAAATAAAATGTAGGGATCTGGATTCTTTGGCGATTGGCTTCCACAGCTTGGATAGGTAGTAGCTTAAGCTACTATGTCTCACTCTTCCATTTATCGATCTTCAGTAACTGTCAAAAGTTTGGACACACCTACTCATTCAAGGGTTTATCTTTATTTTAATACTTTCTACATTGTATAATAATGAAGACATCAAAACTGAAATAACTCATATGGAATCATGTAGTAAGCAATGTTAAACAAATATCTGAGATTCTTCAAAGTAGCCACCCTTTGCCTTGATGACAGCTTTGCACACTCTTGGTATTCTCTCAACCAGCTTTCATGAGATAGTCACCTGGAATGCATTTCAATTAACAGGTGTGCATTTTGAAACGTAAATGTGTGGAATTTCTTTCCTTCTTAATGCGTTTGAGCCAAACAGTTGTGTTGTGACAAGGTAGGGGTGGTATACAGAAGATAGCTCTATTTGGAAAAAGACCAAGTCCATATTATGGCAAGAACAGCTCAAATAAGCAAAGAGAAATGACAGTCCATCGTTGCATTAAGATATGAAGGTCAGTCAATCCGGAAAATGTCAAGAACTTTGAAAGTTTTTTCAAGTGCAGTCGCAAAAACCATCTTGCGCTATGATGAAACTGGCTCTCATGAGGACCGCCACAGAAACGGAAGACCCAGAGTTACCTCTGTGACAGAGGATAGGTTCATTAGAGTTACCAGCCTCAGAAATTACAGGCAAAATAAATAGTTCAGAGTTCAAGTAACAGACACATCTCAACATCAACTGTTCAGAGGAGACTGCGTGAATCAGGCCTTCATGGTAGAATTACTGCACACAAAAAAACACTACTAAAGGACACCATTAAGAAGAATAGACTTGCTTGGGCCAAGAAACACGTGTAAAGGACATTAGACTGGTGGTAATCTGTCCTTTGGTCTGACGAGTCCACATTTGAGATGTTTGGTTCGAACCGCCAGAAGCAGAGAAGGTGAACGGATGATTTCCGCATTTGTGGTTCCCACTGTGAAGCATGGAGGAGGAGTTGTGATGATGTGGGGGTACTTTGCTGTTGACACTGTCTGTGATTTATTCAGAATAAAAGGCACACTTTAACCATCATGACTACCACAGCATTCTGCAGCGATACGCCATCCCATGTGGTTTGCACTTAGTGGGACTATAATTTGTTTTTCAACAGCACAATGACTCAGCACCCCATCCAGGATGTGCAATGGCTATCTGACCAAGAAGGAGAGTGATGGAGTGCTGCATCAGATGACCTGTCCTCCACAATCACCCGACCTTAATCCAATTGAGATGGTTTGGGACCGCAGAGTGAAGGAAAAGCAACCAAAAAGTGCACAGCATATGTGGGAACTCCTTCAAAACTGTTGTAAAAGCATTCCAAGTGAAGCTGGTTAAGAGAATGCCAAGAAAGTGCAAAGCAGTCATCAATGCATAAAAAGTCATTAAAGAACAAATTCTTATTTACAGTGATGGCCTACCCCTGCCAAACACAGACGGTGCTGCCCTATGGGACTCCCAATCATGGCCTGATGTGATGCAGCCTGGATTCAAACCAGGGACTGCAGTGATACCTCTTGCACTGAGATGCAGTGCCTTAGACTGCTGTGCCACTCGGGAGTAAAATATATTTTGATTTGTTTAACACGCTTTTGCTTACTACACGTTTCCATATGTGTTATTTCATAGTTTTTTTTCTCAATATCAAATCATTTCTGGGTAACAAATCAAACTCAATTAAGTGACCCAGATGTTTTATAGGAGACACAGATGTTCTGTTAAAGGAATCGGAAATATTGGAAAACACAACTCCACTTTTACATTATGGAGTATTGTGTGTAGGCCAGTGACAAAACAAACACAATTGTATCCATTTTAAATCCAGGCTTTAACACAATACAATGAGGAAAACTGTTGTTTACTAGCTAAGTGTACACTGCAAAGCCATGATCATGCAAGGTATAATAGTTCATTTCACTCTAATATGCATTAGGCAAGCTTCTCCCTCCCTGTGAAAAGAGTAGCCATGCTGTGTGAGGCTGATGATGGTTGTATTGGTCTATTTGACTTCCTCTGTGTGGTGGGGGGGCACATGGCGCCCCAGCCAGGCAACAGAATCCTCCATTCGGCCTGCATTGATCTGGAAATTCACCCCTGGACTGTGTGCCAATTCTTCAATATTTGGTTTTAATTACTTCCACAACCTTTGCTCTCGCAGGTTACTATTGAAACATAATCCCCTAGAGGCACACAGCGAGGGCTCACAGATATTATTCAGCTAGAGTCAGGCTGGGAGAGTTCCCAACCAATCTGCCTTTATCAGGAAAATGGGACACAGCAAGGCTACAGTATAGGCTGACTTTGACACACAGACCAGGAAATAGTGAAGAGGAGAGACATCATACCCCATAATTACAGCTCAGTTGATCAGCAAAGTGTATTACTCCAGAGTGGTAGAGCATTTCTATTCACTTTTCATCAATCAGCTCCAATGTACACAGGAAAAAAAGGTACCGAATTGTCCTTAAGGTGTACAAACGCTCGTCACTGTGTTAATAAACTTGCTACAATCATGCAGTAACGTTAGTGTTTAGTCTGTAAGCAGTTACACCAGCAGCCTCAGTGGCAATATATTAATAAAATCAAAAGCTTACCTTAACTTGAAAGAGTTCCAGTGTTGTTTTAGATAGTCATAGCCAGCTAACTAACATAGCATCCCTCTGTTTGAGCTCCAATGTACCCTCAGGAAAAAATGGCACCGAATTGTCCTTAAAGGGGTACAAACGTTTGTCACTGTAGTGGTACCCTTAGTTATAGGTTATAGGTACATAGAGCGTACCCTTGCAGTTTGTACCTTAAAATAGCCAAAAGGTTTAAATGTGCTTTTTTTAGGGTAGCACCAGTGACAAACCCATTTGTTCCTTTCAAGTGGCAAAAATGTACCTCTTCCTTATACCAAGTCCCTCATGTTAACACACCGCTCCGCCGTCCCACTTCTGACACCAATGTAGCAAATGCAGGGGTTAACCCTGACCAGGACTCAAACCTGAGATTTTGTCCTTCCAACCTAATACCCCATTGGTGGTGTTAGATCTAGGAATAAAAAAATATCAAATTGTAATTGGCATGTGCACAGGATACAACAGGTGTAAAGAGTACAGTGAAATGCTTACTTCCACAACAATACAGTAATACTGAATCATAAAATAAATCCACAAGATAAATAAAAACAAGTACACACGCAAATATGAGTGTCTGCCTGTATACAGAGTCAGTGCAGATGGGTGTAGGTAGTCAGCCATTGAACAGTCTTACCTCTTGCCAGACGGTAGCAGGCATAACAATCTTTGACAAGTCCTTCCTCAGACACCGCCTGGTATAGAGGTCCTCAATGGCTGGGAGCTTGGCCATAGTGATGTACTGGGCCCCCAGCACCAACATCAGTAGAGCCCTGTGATCAAAGGTGGTGCAATTGCTTTACCAGGTGGTGAAGCAGCCAGCCAGAAAGCTCTAAATAGTCACCTGTAGAAGTTCCTGAGGATTGGCGGCGTCATGCCAAATATCTTCAGCTGCGGAGAGAAGAGGTGCTATAGTAATAGTTTTACTATTTACCTCATTGGGGTTATTTCGGGTTAGGGTGACGGGAAGGGAAATCTGAGCCTAGATCTGTGCCTACGAGGAACATCAGCCTGGAGTCTGGGAAGCCTCTCATGGGCAGGGTCTGGTAGATGACTACCTGACCCAGCTTTATCTAACACATTAATTAGCGATTAGCATCAGTGAGGTAAACATGAAGGACTTGCTGTCTTTCTGAGTGTTATTTATTACACAGTGCTCCAGGGATTCTTTATTTTTCCTGAGGCCAGCATCTCAAGTACAAAAGATATGTTTCAAACCAAAGTTTCAGCCGGATTCATTTAAAAGCCATGGGACCTAATCAAGTTTTGGCACAGGTAGATAGGTTGGCAGAGATTAAAGAAATACAATACTCATCAGCTTTGCCCAGTGGTGGTCAGTGCTGTTAATGATGAGGGAGGACACTTTTTTTCATGAACATGGCCTTAATTCTATAACAGCATATTGGATGACTGTCATTCATATTCTATTCACCCAGCTCAATGTAATATTGACAGGTTCAGGCTACTAGTGACAGTGACACATTCAATACCGCCTTGCACACTCTTGCCTGCATCTAGTTAACCTACGTTGTAATCATTAGTCCAACAGTTGCAAACAAGAGTTTCTATTGGACAAATTCAAATATGTTTATCCCTGTTTCGTTGGCTTCGTTTAAAGAAATGTTTTTCAACAGAATCGGCAGACGGAATATAGCCCTGATCACACGTAAACACCACATTGCATTCCTTCTTGCCTCTATGCACTCCCTTTCTCTCACCTTTTCCCCTCCTTTATAGCCAGCAGGAGCGGTAGAGATATTCTCAACGATCGGCTATGAAAAGCCAACTGACATTTACTCCTGAGGTGCTGACTTGTTGCACCCTCGACAACTACTGTGATTATTAGTATTTGACCATGCTGGTCATTTATGAACATTTGAACATCTTGGCCATGTTCTGTTATAATCTCCACCCGGCACAGCCAGAAGAGGACTGGCCACCCCTCATAGCCTGGTTCCTCTCTAGGTTTCTTCCTAGGTTTTGGCCTTTCTAGGGAGTTTTTCCTTGCCACCGTGCTTCTACACCTGCATTGCTTGCTGTTTGGGGTTTTAGGCTGGGTTTCTGTACAGCACTTTGATATATCAGCTGATGTAAGAAGAGCTATATAAATACATTTGATTTGATTTCAATGCACAACACATCAGCTGTATGTGACCAGGCGAAAAAAACTTCCTAGCCAAACCTTGTCATATCCACTACACACAGCCTACATCGTTGTCCCCATGTTAGCTAAAGTAATGCCATAGTCAACATAGCTAATATAACTAATGCGTTAGTAAACCTGCTACAATCATGCAGTAACGTTAGTGTTTAGTCAGTAAGCAGTTACACCAGCAGCCTCAGTGGCAATAAAATAATAAAATCTAAAGCTTACCTTGACCTGGAAGAGTTCCAGTGTTGTTTTGGATAGTCATAGCCAGCTAACTAACATAGCATCCCTCTGTTTGAGCTGGGTGTTTGAGTAGGCTTAACTAGCCAGTGGCATTTTCTAGCTTAGTAAGTGAAACTGAAAAAAAAATGTCACGCTCTCTCTTGCTTCTTCATTTTTGAAAACCGTTTTCTTTCTCTTTTAGTCAAATACACACCACATTTTATGCACTGCAATGCTAGCTAGCTGTAGCTTATGCTTTCAATACTAGATTAATTCTCTGATGCTTTGATTGGGTGGACCACGTCAGTCCATATTGCAAGAGTTCTGATAGGTTGGAGGATGTCCTCCGGAAAGTTGTCATAATTACTGTGTATATCTATGGAAGGGGGTGAGAACCAAGAGCCCCCTAGGTTTTGTATTGAGGTAAATGTACCAAGAGGAGGATGGAAGCTAGCTGTCCTCCGGTTACACCATGGTGCTACCCTACAGAGTGCTGTTGAGGCGACTGTAGACCTTCCTTGCAAAACCATGTGTTTTAATCAATTATTTGGTGAAATGTGAATATATTTAGTACAGTTAAATCTAAAAAGGATAACTTTTTACATGTTTAAAAAATAACTTCATCTTTAATGAAGTTCACTGAGGAGGATGGTCCTCCTGTTCCTCATCTGAGGAGCCTCCACTCGCCTTGCCTGATTAGGTATGAAATCTACCGTCTTAAATTAAATAATTCATTTTCTGTATTTGTTCAATATCATTCGTATTATATTGAGCATCCAGCCCTCTTTTGCTGTCTACCAAATCTCCATCCCTTTGGTATGAGTTTTGGAAAGCATGAAAGGGTGGGAAACCAGAAATTGCTCAACATATTGGCTTTGTCTCTAAACTCTCCCATAATTGGACTCTATCACTGTTTACACATATATGCTTTGATGTATTTTTGTCTAGATAATCACAAAGCTGTGCTTACCCCAAGGACTCCAGAGACCGCTTTCCAACAGAAACACAGCTCTGCCTTGTGTTAACTGCTCTCCCAACAGTGTTTACCACTCTCATAAACATTATATCCACAAATCACACTCCTGGGTAGCCCTGTGAGCAAGGCTGTTTACCCAGGGCTAAATATTGTCTACCAATCCGATCCTATCATCTTCTGATTAAAAATGACAGCGAGTCCCTATTGGTGACAGATTGTGGGTTGCTGGCATCCCCATATATTTTTGGTGCAGAGACAAGTGCAGGAAAGCTGAGAGTGTGTGAGTGGGGTCACGGAGAGTGAGGGCTGCTCATCAGTGGCCTGTAGCTAGCCCTCTCCGTAGCAGCCGGGCTGAGCTCCAGAGCTAATTTGTGACAGAGAGAGGCCGTGATTTTCGTGACAAGATTGTCAGAGGGCCCTTGTCGAAAACAAGTGTGAGGTGCACCAGCAAAAATTACATGAGCTGATCGTGACTGCCCAGCGTTTGTTCTGTGTGTCAAGGCAGCGCACAGGCAGGTGGATGGGCGGGGAGTGTATACGTGGGTGGCTGTGACTTTGCCAGAATCACCTCTCGGAGGAGAGCTATGTCGGGCACAGCTGAAGTTTATCAGAGCCCCCTCTAGACCTGCTCCATCTGTTCCCACTGGTCACTTGACTCTGACTTGTCATTCAAGGGGCACACAAACAATCTGCTGCCTGTTTGCACTCGTATTGCTGAGTGCACCAAGGTTGTCTTTGAAATTCAAAGGCTGATTGTTTTGTTGATGTATCACTCCATGGGGTTCTTTAAGTCATCTTCATCTAGTCATCTTCGTAAAGAATTTTTGAATTAGACATACAGACACACATCCATATGTGACCTTATTCAGGAAACTAGGCTTATGTCGCAAGTCATGACTTCACAGGAGAGCTGTTTGGACGTAAAAAAATATTTTATTAAAATGTGTTTTTGGGGCAGAAATGCACATGATCTTTCATATGCCTTAATATCAAACGTGTATGCCATCTGTAAATACGAATAAAATGGTTAAATTACAAGCCTAGTTGGTTTAGCCACAGAAAAAGCAAGCAACCTTCCCGCTGAGATAATGAGTGTGCTGGCCATGCCGAGAGATGAGTTTGGATTGGTCTATCATATAGCATGGGTCAGTCTATTGGAGCAGGTCAGTATGTTTAGGTAAGCGTGTTGAACGCGGCTTTAAAAAAAATATATATATATATGTGTATATATCGCTTAGTAAAACTGCATAAACCTCATTTAAAGTTAAAGTATACTGTTAAGCTAACATTGTGTATGTTCTCCACTTTCTGGAGGACCGAGTTTTGAAATCAGTGGAATTTGAGTATATTAGCTAAGGTTTTAGAGAAAACACCAGTCTGGATTACATTGTCAAACTAAGCCGGGCAATCATGCATGGCATCAGGCAGGAGACGCGTCCAACCATGATGTATACTGGTAAGATTTTCAGATATTACACGTTTCTAATTTTGACAGAAAGTGGTATCATTTCAAGTGTACTGTTAGCTATCTAATGTTAGCTGGCTGGGTCGCTAGCTAACGCTATGTGTACGATTTCATTCTTTGTATCTCAGACACATTTGTTGGACTAGTTATAGCCATGTACCCTGTTTGGTTAGCTACCTGCAGATTCATGCAGGTTAGTAATGTCATGATGTGTGATTATGGTCAATTTTTTAGCTAGCTACTTACATGTCTTAACAAAAGACTCCACTTTCATTTTGACAAAGTATTTTCATTTCAAAGTGTAATGTAAACTCACTCACTTTTGCACATTGCCTTGGTCCGTACAATTGACCTTATTTTAGTGCCGCAAAACCGTAATACTTCCAGATCAACTTTAATGTCAATACCATTGTAAAGCACAATTTCTCCCCTTTCCAGCATAATCAATTACATGACCCCCATGCTGCCCGTTTCTGCATGATTCAAGAAGGCAATGAGCCCCATCGGGTCTTTTTAAAAATGGTGGGTGTGGAATCAAAACTAATGCCTGATAGTGAGAAGGAGAGATGTTGTGTGGGAAAATTGCTTTTTTTTTCACTCGATCTGTCCAACTTATCACTTTATTGTCTCTAAAATGTAAATAAAACACTATAAAGAGTTTATATAATGTGTCATTACATAACTATAATAACTAACTATTTAGTGTACAAGAGTGCAGTATAACTGATGCATTTTTTAATGCTCAACACACGTTGAATATGTCCAGTGTCAGTAAACGTCGGCAACAAAGCGTAATTCAGTTGTTGCCTGCAGCCCAGTTACAGTCACCAATGCTCTGGATAACATGAAAAAAGCCTAACCAGCTCTGCTAGGGCGAATAAAATGGTCACAGTGTGGTGTTCTCTCATTATGTGTCTGGAAGTAGCTAGCCAGTTAGATTGGGTGCTTGACTGTAGTTGTGAGGTCAGAGTTTTCGGAACAACCCTACTTATTGGCAATAGCATCCAGTGTGTGCTCTGAATGCGAAACCACAGATAGAGCGATAGGGCGAGTAATGTTCAGTGAGCTGTTCTCTCTCAGATGTTTGGAAGTACAGTGAGGGAAAAAAGTAGTTGATCCCTGCTGATTTTGTACGTTTGGCCACTGACAAAGAAATGATCAGTGTATAATTTTAATGGTATGTTTATTTGAACAGTGACAGACAGAATAACAACAACAAAAATCCAGAAAAACGCATGTCAAAAATTTTATAAATTGATTTGCATTTTAATGAGGGAAATAAGTATTTGACCCCTCAAAACATTACTTAGTACTTGGTGGCAAAACCCTTGTTGGCAATCACAGAGGTCAGACGTTTCTTGTAGTTGGCCACCAGGTTTGCACACATCTCAGGAGGGATTTTGTCCCACTCCTCTATTCAGATCTTCTCCAAGTCATTAAGGTTTCGAGGCCGACGTTTGGCAACTCAAACCTTCAGCTCCTTCCACAGATTTTCGATGGGATTAAGGTCTGGAGACTGGCTAGGCCACTCCAGGACCTTAATGTGCTTCTTCTTGAACCACTCCTTTGTTGCCTTGGCCGTGTGTTTTGGGTCATTGTCATGCTGGAATACCCATCCACAACCCATTTTCAATGCCCTGGCTGAGGGAAGGAGGTTCTCACCAAAGATTTGACGGTACATGGCCCCGTCCATCGTCCCTTTGATGCAGTGAAGTTGTCCTGTCCCATTAGCATATAAACACCCTCAAAGCATAATGTTTCCACCTCCATGTTTGACAGTGGGGATGGTGTTCTTGGGGTCATAGGCAGCATTCCTCCTCCTCCAAACACTGCGAGTTGAGTTGATGCCAAAGAGCTCCATTTTGGTCTCATCTGACCACAACACATTCACCCAGTTGTCCTCTGAATCATTCAGATGTTCATTGGCAAACTTCCGACGGGCATGTATATGTGCTTTCTTGAGCAGGGGGACCTTGCGGGCGCTGCAGGATTTCAGTCCTTCACGGCGTAGTGTGTTACAAATGGTTTTCTTGGTGACAATGGCCCCAACTGCCTTGAGATCATTGACAAGATCCTCCCATGTAGTTCTGGGCTGATTCCTCACCGTTCTCATGATCATTGCAACTCCACGAGGTGAGATCTTGCATGGAGCCCCAGGCCGAGGGAGACTGACAGTTCTTTTGTGTTTCTTCCATTTGCGAATAGTCACACCAACTGTTGTCACCTTCTCACCAAGCTGCTTGGCAAGATCTCTCTTGTAATCCATTCCAGCCTTTTGTAGGTCTACAATCTCGTCCCTGACATCCTTGGAGAGCTCTTTGGTCTTGGCCATGGTGGAGAGTTTGGAATCTGATTGATTGATTGCTTCTGTCGACTGGTGTCTTATATACAGGTAACAAACTGAGATTAGGAGCACTTCCTTTAAGAGTGTGCTCCTAATCTCAGCTCGTTACCTGTATAAAAGACACCTGGGAGCCAGAAATCTTTCTGATTGAGAGGGGGTCAAATACTTATTTCCCTCATTAAAATGCAAAACAATTTATAACATTTTTGACATGCTTTTTTCTGGATTTTTTTGTTGTTATTCTGTCTCTCACTGTTCAAATAAACCTACCATTAAAATTATAGAATGATAATTTCTTTGTCAGTGGGCAAATGTACAAAATCAGCAGGGGATCAACTACTTTTTTCCCTCACTGTAGTTGGCAAGTTAGTGTAGAACGTTTGGATCATCCTTTAAAGAGATGGGTGGAGCTAAGGCTTAAGAGGGTGTGAACAATGCTAAATGGGTGTAGACAAAGAAGGACTCTCGAATAGTAGCACCAAAACATTGAAAGACGGTTCTCAAAAGTGAGATTACAAGTTGATCAACTTTCAAAGCAGAATTACCTTCCCATTGTTCCCTCAAATGCGGTGTATGATATACCTTTTTTTAGCTGAGTCTCTTCTTTTATCAAATGTAACAAACATAACTTAAAATGTTGCTACATAAGACCAAATCCAGGTGGTGAGTCACATATAGTGTTTACCTTACTTTGGTCATTTTTTTTGTCAGTCTGCAAGTCCAATGCCTTCCACTTCTATAGTGATCCTAACCTGCAGGTGTGATATATTCACGTAATTATTTTGCCATAAGCCTTGTGCCATTAAAAAGGAAATGTAATACTGGATTCATCTGCCAAAGTGTAAGCTCATTGTGGACTTTTTGATTCTAACACGATTGCTTTTGTGTTTCCAGATATAATAAGATGTGTTGGTCTGTACCTTCGCTCTGCTAAGGTGCTTGTTTCTTGTGTTAGCTATGATCAGATGGAATATAAGGGATTGTCAGGATTCAAATTGGAGGGGATTAATAGAAAATCAAAATAAATATGTATCTTATCTGTAAAGTAGGCTACTATTAAACCCAGTATGGACTTCAAACACTGAACAGAACACCTTGAGTTGCACATCCCCTTTTGCCCTCAGAACAGCCTCAATTCATCGGGGTATGGACTCTACAATGTATTGAAAGCATTCCACAGGGATGCTGGCCCATGTTGACTCCAATGCTTCCCACAGTTGTGTCAAGTTGGCTGATAGTCGTTTGGGTGTTGGACCATTCTTGATACACACGGGAAACTGTTGAGCGTGAAAAACCTAGCAGCATTGAAGTTCTTGACTCAAACTCTAAGGAGTAGGAGGTGATCGAATAAACCCTCACTCCCCTCAATACTGCTCGTAAACACACAATCTTTGGACCATAAAATGGATGAGTTATTGGGAAGATTATACTACCAACGGGACATTAAAAACGGTAACATCTTATGATTCATGGAGTCGTGGCTGAACGACGACAATATCAACATACAGCTGGCTGGTTATACAATGTACCGGGGCTAGGATCTACGTATTTTTGTAAAAAAAACAGCTGGTGAACGATATCTAAGGAAGTCTCGAGCCATTGTCCACCTGAGGTAGAGATTCTAGTGATAAGCTGCAGACCACATTACCTACCGAGAAAGTTTTTATCTATAATCTTTGTAACTGTTTACATACATCGAATAGCCCCCTGTGAAATGCAACGTTCAGGACAGTTAGAAACCAATATACACAGGCAGTTAGATAAGCCAAGGCAAGCTTTTTCAAGCAGAAATTTGCTTCCCGTAGCACTAATTCCAAAAAGGTTTGGGACACTGTAAAGTCCATGGAGAATAAGAGCACCTCCTCCCAGCAGCACTGAGGATAGAAAACACTGTCACCACCGATAAATCTACGATAATCAATTATTTCAAGATGCATTTTTCTATGGCTGGCCATGCTTTCCACCTGGCTACCCCTTCCACGGCCAACATCTCAGCCCCAACTGCAGCAACTTGCACAAACTCCCCTTGCTTCTCCTTCAAACAAATCCAGACAGCTGATGTTCTGAAAGAGCTGCAAAATCTGGAACCCTACAAATCAGCTGGGCTAGACAATCTGGACCCTCTCTTTCTAAAATTATTCGTTGACATTGTTGAAACCCCTATTACTAGCCTATTCAAGCTCTTTCGTATCGTCTGAGATCCCCAAAGATTGGAAAGCTGTCGTGGTCATCCCCCTCTTCAAAGGGGGAGACACTCTAGCTTGTTGGGGATAGGAGGCAGTATTTTCACTTTGGATGGATTGCGTGCCCATAGTGAACTGCATCCTACTCTGTCCTAGATTGCTAATATATGCATACTATTATTACTATTGGATAGAAAACACTCTGAAGTTTCTAAAACTGTTTGAATTATGTCTGTGAGTATAACAGAACTCATAGGGCAGGCAATCTTCCAAACAGGAAGTGAAATTCTGAATACATGTCTAATTTCAAGTCATCGCCTATTCACTTCCAAATAAGATATGGATCTGGTAGCACTTCCTACGCCTTCCACTAGATGTCCTCATTCAGTAGAACGTGGAATGGAGCTGCTGGTGTGAACTCTGACCGAATGGGAGGGGAAATAGTCATTGTCTTGGCAGAATGCAATTTCCCTGTGGCGCATTTGTCTGTTGATGTCACCATAGTTCCATTTGACTGCAGATGAAAACGTATGATCCGGTTGGAACGTTATTGGATATATATGAAAATAACATCCTGAAGATTGATTCTCTACTTAGTTTGACCAGTTTATTCGACCTGGAATATATATTTTTGAAGGTTTCGTCCGAGTTCTCATGGACCAGCGTCAGCTTTTGGGCACGTGAGCTGAAAGTGCTAGCAAATGCAGCTAATTGGACACTAGTATTGGACGTTATGGAACAAAATAAAGATTTATTGTGGAACTAGGACTCCTTGCACTGCATTCTGATGAAAGATCATCAAAGGTAAGGGAATATTTATGATGTAATTTCGTATTTCTGTTGACTTGGCGGAGAAATATGTTTACGTCTGAGCGCTGTCTCAGATTATTGCATGGTAGGCTTTTTTCGTAACGTTTAAAAAAAAATCTGAGTCAGCGGTTGCATTAAGAACCAGTGTGTCTTTAATTATAGGTAGAACATGTATCTTTAGTCAAAGTTTATGATGAGTATTAATGCTATCTGGCGTAGTTTTATATAATTCCTCAGGATATTTTGGAGGCATTTCTGAACATGGCGTCAATGTAAACCGAGATTTGTGGATATAAATATGCATATTATTGAACAAAACATAAATGTATTGTGTAACATGTCATATGAGTGTCATCTGATGAAGATTTTCAAAAGGTTAGTGATTAATTTGATCTCTAATCCTGCTTTTGTGACTCTATCTTTGGCTGGGAAAAATGGCTTTTTTTAAATTTGTTGGTGGTCTAACAAAAATATATGTTGTGTTTTCGCTGTAAAACTTTTAAAAAATCGGACATGATGGGTAGATGATCAAGATGTTTATCTTTCATTTGCTGTATTGGACTTGTTAATGTGTGAAAGTTAAATATTTCTAAAGAATATTTTTGAATTCCCCGCGCCACCTATTCAGCTGAATGGGGGGGTAGTGTGAACTCCACACCATAACAGGCTAGACCCAAACTGTTATAGACCTATATCCATCCTGCCCTGCATTTCTAAAATCTTTGAAAGCCAAGTCAATAAACAGATCCCCGACCATTTTGAATCCCACCGTACCTTCTCCACTATGCAATCTGGTTTCCGAGCTGGTCATGGGTGCACCTCAGCCACGCCCAAGGTCCTAAATGATATCATAATCACCATCGATAAAAGACAGTACTGTGCAGCCGTCGTCATCGATCTGGCCAAGGCTTTCGACTCTGTCAATCTCCACATTCTTATCGGCAGACTCAATAGCCTTGGCTTCTCAAATGACTGCCTCGCCTGGTGCACCAACTACTTCTCTGATAGAGCTCAGTGTGTCAAATCGGAGGGCCTGTTGTCCAGACCTCTGGCAGTCTATGTGGGTACCACAGGGTTCAATTCTCAGCCCTACTTTTTTCTCTATATCAATCAATGATGTCGATTTTGCAGGGGGTGAATATTTGATCCACCTCTATGCAGACGACACCATTCTGTATACATGTGGCACTTCTTTGGACACTGTCCTAGCAAACCTACAAACGAGCTTCAACGCCATACAACACTCTTCCGTGGCCTCCAACTGCTTTTAAATGCTAGTAAAAGTAAGTGAATGCTCTTCAATTGCTGCCCCCACCCTCCCGCCCGACTAGCATCACTACTCTGGACGATTCTGACCTAGAATATGTGGACAACTACAAATACCTAGGTGTCTGGTTAGACTCTCCTTCCAGACTCACATTAAGCATCTCCAATTCAACATTAAATCTAGAATCGGCTTCCTATTTCGTAACAAAGTCTCCTTCACTCATGTCGCCAAACATAACCTCCTAAAACTGACTATCCTACCGATCTTTGACTTCGGCAATGTCATTTACAAAATTGCCCCCAACACTCTACTCAGCAAACGGGATGTAGTCTAACACAGTGCCATCTGTTTTATCACCAAAGCCCCATATACTACCCACCACTGTGACCTGTATGCTCTCGTTGGCTGGCCCTCACTACATATCCGTCACCAAACCCACTGGCTCCAGGTTATCTATAAGTCTTTGCTAGGTAAAGCCCCACCTTATCTCAGCTCGCTGGTCACCATAGAAACACCCACCCGTATAATGTGCTCCAGCAGGTATATTGCACTGGTCATCCCCAAAGCCAACACATCCTTTGTCCACCTTTCCTTCCAGTTCTCTGCTGCCAATGACTGTAACGAATTGATAAATCTCTGAAGAGGGAGAAATAAGACTCCAGCTAACTTTAAGCATCAGCTGTCAGAGCAGCTTACCGATCACTGTACCTGTACACAGGCAATCTGTAAATAGCACACCCAACTACCTCATCCACATATTATTACTTACCCTCTTGCTTTTTTGCACCCCAGTATCTCTACTTGCACATCATCATTTGCACATCTATCACTCCAGTATTAATGCTAAATTGTAATTATTTTTCGTCTCTAGGGCCTATTTATTGCCGACTTTCCAACTCTTCTACTTTTGCATACACTGTACATAGATTTTATATTTTTCTTTTGTGTTATTGACTGTACGTTTGTTTATAACTCTGTGTTATTGTTTTTGTCGCTCTGCTTTGCTTTATCTTGGCCAAGTTGCAGTTGCAAATGAGAACTTGTTCTCAACTGGCATACCTGGTAAAAAATAAAATACAAATACAAATAACATAGTGATGAAATTTGTGGGCAATATGGTGTTGAACACGCATGCTCTGAGTACACGTCCTGGTTAACCGCCTGGCTCCGTGGTCTTGTGAATGTTTACCTGTTTAAAGGTCTTGCTCACATCGGCCACGGAGAGGGTGATCACACACTCGCCAGGAACAGCTGGTGCTCTCATGCATTCTTTAGTGTTGCTTGCCTCGAAGCGAGCATAAAAGGCATTTAGCTCGTCTAGTAGGCTCGCGTAACTGGGCATCTCACGGCTGAGTTTTCCTTTGTAGTGTATAATATTTTTTAAGCCATGCTACATCCGATGAGCATCAGAGCCGGTGTATAGGATTCATTCTTAGTCCTGTATTGATGCTTTGCCTATTTGATTGTTCGTCTGAGGGAATAGCGGAATTTCTTATAAGCGTCCAAATTAGTTTCCCACTCCTTGAAAGCGGCATCTCTAGCCTTTAGCTCAGTGCGGATGTTGCCTGTAATCCATGGCTTCTGGTTGGGATATATACGTGCGGTCACTGTGGGGACGAAGATGTCAATGCACTTATTGATGAAGCCGGTGACTGAGGTGGTATACTCCTCAAAGCCTTTGGATGAATCCCAGAACATTTTCAAGTCTGTGCTAGCAAAACAGTCCTGCAGTGTAGCATCCTCGTCATCTGACCACTTCCATATTGAGCGAGTCACTGGCACTTCCTGCTTTATTTTTTGCTTGCCAAATGGAGGGTGAAGGAGAGATTTGTATATACAGTATCTCTGTGTGTGGAGTAAAGGTGGTCTAGAGTTTTTTTTCCTCTGGTTGCACATGTGACATGCTGGTAGAAATTAGGTAAAGAGGATTTAAGTTTCCTGCATTAAAGTCCCGGCCAACAGGAGCGCTGCTTCTAGGTGAACATTTTCTTGTTTGCTTATGGCCTTATACAGCTCATTGAGTGCGGTCTTAGTGCCAGCATCAGTTTGTGGTGGTAAATAGACAGCTATGAGTAATATAGATGAGAACTCTCATGGTAGATAGTGTGGTCTACAGTTTATGATGAGGTTCTCGAGAGAGAGAGAGACATCGCGCACCAGCTGTTATTGAGAAATATACACACACCTCCGCCCCTCGTCTCACCAGACGTAGCTGCTCTGTCCTGCCGATGCACGGAAAACCCAGCTCTGTAATGACACAGGGCGAGACCCAGATGCAGACACAGGATTCAGATGGTTAGAGTCTCTGATATTTATTGTAAAACAATGGGCAGGCAAGATGCAGGCTGAGGACAGGCAAAAGTTCATAAACCATGTCAGAGTCTAAACAGTGCAGGGCGGCAGGCAGGCTCGAGGTCAGGGCAGGCTGAATGGTCAGGCAGGCGGGCTTAGTGTCAGGGCAGGCAAATGATCAAAACCGGGAGGACTAGAAAAAACAAAGACTAGGAAATACAGGAACTCTGAAAACATACTGGCAAGCTTGACAAGACAAGACGAACTGGCA
The DNA here is from genome assembly GCF_018296145.1 of Oncorhynchus tshawytscha. NCBI lineage: Eukaryota > Metazoa > Chordata > Actinopteri > Salmoniformes > Salmonidae > Oncorhynchus > Oncorhynchus tshawytscha. Next base: position 4,415,471 of record NC_056446.1, on the reverse strand, counting down.
ACAGACAAACAGAGAACACAGGTATAAATACACTGGGGATAATGGGGAAGATGGGCAACACCTGGAGGGGGTGGAGACAAGCACAAAGACAGGTGCTTGTCTCCACCCACTGCGTTGTCGTGACCGTTCTTTCCTATGGATTTCTGAACATAACGCGCCAAACAAACGGAGGTATTTTGGAAATAAAAATAATATTTTTGGAACAAAAGGAACATTTGTTGTGTAACTGGGAGTCTCGTGAGTGAAAACGTCCAAAGATCATCAAAGGTAAACGATTCATTTGATTGCTTTTCTGATTTTCGTGACTGTCACGCTCTGGTCGAAGTATTTTGTGTTTATCTTCATTTATTTGGTCAGGCCAGGGTGTGGCATGGGGTTTTTGTATGTGGTGTGTTGGTATTGGAATTGTAGCTTAGTGGGGTGTTCTAGTTCGGTCCATGGCTGTCTGAAGTGGTTCTCAATCAGAGGCAGGTGTTTATCGTTGTCTCTGATTGGGAACCATATTTAGGCAGCCATATTCTTTGAGTGTTTCGTGCGTGATTGTCCTTAGTGTCCTGATGTCCTTGTTCTGTGTTAGTTTACACAAGTATAGGCTGTTTCGGTTTTCGTTACGTTCATTACGTTTATTGTTTTGGTAGTGTTTGTGTTTAGTGTGTTTTTTCATTAAACATGAATCGTAATCTACACGCCGCATTTTGGTCCGACTCTCCTTCACACCTAGAAAACCGTTACAGTGACCGAGCTATTCGAGTCTAAAACGTAATGTTTTGTCGAGCGATGGATAAACTTACACAAATGCTTGGATTGCTTTCGCTGTAAAGCATAATTTCAAAATCTGAGACGACAGGTGGATTAACAAAAGGCTAAACTGTGTTTTCCTATATTGCACTTGTGATTTCATCAATATAAATATTTTTTGTAATATTCATTGAATGTAGCGCTATGCTATTCAGCGGTTGTTGATGACACTTATCCCATTAACGGGATTGCAGCCATAACAAATTAAGCTTTAGACCCCACTTCCTACCGAGAGACTTTTCATCTGTATTCTTTGTAGCTGTTTACATACCACCACAGTCAGAGGCTGGCACTAAGACAGCATTGAATGAGCTGTATTCCGCCATAAGCAAACCACAAAATGCTCACCCAGAGGCTGAGCCCCTAGTAGCTGGGGACTTAATGCAGGGAAACTTAAATTTGTTTTACCAAATGTCTATCAACGTGTTAAACCAGAGGAAAACCAGAGGAAAAAGAACTCTGGACTACCTATACTCCACACACAGAGATGCATACAAAGCTCTCCCTCACCCTCCATTTGGCAAATCTGACCAACATTATATCCTCCTGATTCCTACTTACAAGCAAAAGCAGGAACCACCAGTGACTAGATCAATAAAAAAAGTGGTCAGAAGAATCAGATACTAAGCTACAGGACTGTTTTGCTAGCACAGACTGGAATATGTTCCCGGATTCCTCCGATGGCATTGAGGTGTACACCACATCAGTCATTAGCTTCATCAATAAGTGTATCGATGACGCCATCTCCACAGTGACCGTACATACATACCCCAACCAGAAGCCATGGATTACAGGCAGCATCCACACTGAGCTAAAGGCTAGAACTTTCAAGGAGCGGGACTCTAACCCAGAAGCTTATAAGAAATCCTGCTATGAACTCCGACAAACCATCAAAAAGGCAAAGCTTCAATACAGGACTAAGATCGAATCATACCACACCAGAGCTAAATTACTTCTATCCTCGCATCAAGGCAAATAACACTGAAACATGCATCAGAGCACCAGCTGTTCCAGAAGACTGTGTGATCATGCTCTCCGCAGCCGCTGTGAGTAAAACCTTTAAACAACCTCTCCCTGTCCGAGTCTGTAATACCAACAAGTTTTAAGCAGACCACCATATTCCCTGTGCCCAAGAAAACGAAGCTAACCTGCCTAAATTACTACCGACCCGAAGCACTCACGTCTGTAGCCATGAAGTGCTTTGAAAGGCTGGTCATGGCTCACGTCAACACCATCATCCCAGAAACCCTAGACCCACTCCAATTTGCATACCGCCCCAACAGATGATGCAATCTCTATTGCACTCCACACTGCACTTTCCGAAGTGGACAAAAGGAACACCTATGTGAGAATGCTATTCATTGACTACAACACCATAGTGTCCTCAAAGCTCATCGATAAGCTAAGGACCCTGGGACTAAATACCTCCGTCTGCAACTGGATTCTGGACTTCCTGACAGGCGGCCCCCAGGTGGTAATGTTAGGTAACAACACATCTGCCAATCTGATCCTCAACACAGGGGCCCCTCATTGGTGCGTGCTCAGTCCCCTCCTGTACTCCCTGTTCACTCATGACTCCAACACCATCTTCACAGTCCTCATGTCCATAACAGACTATGGGAAGAGCACAGTACTACATAGAGCCATGACTACATGGAACTCTACATCAAGTAACTCATGAAAGCCGTACAATCAGATTTAAAAAATAGATACAACTACTCCTTATGGAACAGCAGAAATTATGAAGACACACACACACACGCACGATAACATGCCATATTTGGTGCTGTAGATATGTGGTAGTAGAGTAGTGGCCTGAGGGCACACAATGTGTTGTAATGTTTTTAAAATTGTATAAGTGCCTTAATTTTGCTAATGGTGATCCATAATAAATATAAATACAAAATATATACTCAGGCAGGATTCCAATAGGAATTACACATCACTTTGCAAGCCAGCATAATGTGACTTAATGCTGGTTTTGCGGGTGACCAGCATATGCTAGGGTGTAGGCAGAGTGGATGAAAATGCACATTAGTGATGACATTTCACTTCCTTATAAAATATAATTCATTTTGTAACCTTATACATCTGAAAATAAGCACAAAGCTCTGTTGACATCGAGGTTGCAGGTTTATCTTAATAACTTTACAGGATTTTACATTTTGTGGTCGTCGTCTTCAAAGTTATTTCCGCGGATCGCAAAAGGCATGACTCCAGCTCAATTAAATGTAAAGGGCTTTTAAAATAAAATAAAAATTGGTATACGCTCAGTGCTGGTCACCAGCGAAAACACAATGAAGCTGGTCACCAGCCTATGCTGGTCTATGCTGTTGTCTTCCATAGGGTTGTCAACAGAAGGGGAAACAGAATACACAGCAGTATCCTCCGCATACAAATGGAGGTTACAATTTCCTACAGACAAACCAATGTTTTTTATATAGACAGTATAAAGTACAGGACCCAAGATCGACCCCTGTAGGACACCCTTAGTAATATCAAGGAAACCTGGCTTAACACCATCAGAAGAAACACTTTTTTGTCCTGTCTGCTAGGTAGTTGTCCATCCATGAGGCTGCCTGACCCAGGCCAATTTCAGACTAATTAGTAATGAATGGTCAACAGTGTCAAAAGACAGCACTGTGGGAGATACGTTGTTTCCTAGGTAGTCTGACATGCCCCTCTGATCTAGAGTTATACACTTGATCACATTCTCACACTATGTCTGATCATCATTGTCCTCTCAGCTATCATTGCCCTCTCAGCCTCCTCCCTCACAGCCTATCAGCAGTTCACTAGAGCTCCATTGATGTGATCCATCCAAGCACTGTGGTTCAGGAAATGGGGGTCAAAACACCCAAAGAACCCCACCTCCCTGCTGTCCATAAGCATGAATCTGGTGTGATTCCTGTTAGTCTGTTCTACATGGCTCCTGCTGGGCCTAGACTAGTATCAAGTGCATTGATTGGCTACTCTACCCATAAAATCTGGCCTGCCCAGTATTCATAGTGGGCTAGCAAGAGTTGTCTATTTATAGGTTTGTAATTAAGATATCCCACTGACTGCAGTGTGTTCCCTTTGGCACGGCACGTGTGACAATCTCACACATTGGCATTATGATGTGTCATGCTAATAGGCACACAAAATGTACTGTCAGGTACTGCTGACCCAGTCCCTGCAAATCTATGGCCATGCATGTGCCTGCAGTTGTCTTGGGAAATACATTTTGGAATGTCGAGGGGAGGATAATCTGAGATTATTTACATGCAGATTGCTTGGAATGCAGCAATCACATCCATATATTGAAATGTACCAAAAATAGCCTCACATGATGTCACAAGACAACTACTGCTTCTCTTATAGAACCCCCACCTCCAGGAACACTTTGCCCTGTACTATCCTCTCATCCCATATCCCTTTGCAGTATTGTGAATCCCTCCTTCAAGACCCATGGGAATTAGCCAGGATATTGCTGTTAACATTTCAACCTTTGTATGTTATTTCATGGTGAGGATAACAAGCTAAATGGACAAGATATAGTATCCAAGATTGACTGCAGCAAATAGATACATTACAGTGTTACAATAAAAAATGGAACAGAGCCTGGCCTAAAATGACTGAGGCTAAATTATTGATCCTCTGAATTGATTAGCACATGAAGAGTGTGCATGAATGCGGCATGGAACAGCTGTCAAACCCTGACATCTAAAGTGTCACCACAGAAAGTATCCTGGCCTTTTATTGCTGTCAGCAAGCCTGAGCAACCATACAGTTGCTTTTCAAACTCATTAGAGATCCTCATCATGATGAACTCATCAAAGGCATCATCATCTGTGATGGTGTAATGTGAGACACCCTCCACTCTCCAGCAATCCCGCTCCGGATTTCTCGCCCATGCCAGGCTCAGAGAGGTATTACTGTACGACGTGCACAATTCAAAAGTCTGAATTAATTGTGTGCTGTATTTTAATACGAAAGGCCATCAGTGTCACCAAGGACAGCCGTGTTGTAGCAGTAGATGTTTGAATGGATGTAGCTCCTGAGTTTATGACAGAAAGTGCATTCATGGGCAGTGTGCATTTATGACCACATTCTCAAATAAAAAGGTAATAACAAGAAAAGACGAAGGTCTACAGTGAGAACGGGCTGACGGAGGGGCCGGTGGCCTATTATACAGAGGTTAGAGACAAATCTGACATGGGCAAACACATTCTATTACCTGGCTTTAATGGTGCTTAAAGAAAGGCGGTAGAACATTGGGATGATGAATTTCTATGGAACTGCATTTCTCTTTATGTAACTGACTGAATTTGTCTGTATGGAATCTTGGTGAGAGTCTTCTTTGTCTGTCTGAATTCAAAGGTGTTTCATTCAATGATTATGTCTCAGACTTCAGTTTGCTGCACAATTATTATAATTAAACAGGAGGATCATCGCCAGCAATCACAATTGCCAAACTTATCATTACAACTGAGGTCATTAGAGAGTGAATTGTTAGCCATATAGCCATACTACAATGTAAATAAGAGGCCTTTCAACATATTTAATAACCCCAATTAAAGATGATGAAAACATATTCCCATTTACCTTCCATCTAGAATGTGATCTATATCTTGAGTTGTTTGAAAAATGTAACATCTATACTTATGATGGGGACTATGGGTATACATAGCAACAGTGTCATCTGGTGGTGTGATATATTTATAAATCATCTCAACATCATCTCTGTCTGTCTGTCTCTTTTGACTTGTCAGGAGTCCTCAAATTGTCAGACACAATTGTAGCCAGCTAGTTTGATGTAATGTCAAGAAAATTGTGGAAGGTATTGAATGTGTGGGAAATTGCAAAGTGCAAGGAATTTTAGTTGATACTGTTGATTCTTTTGAAAAGTATCCGTTAATGGGTAACACTTTACTTGTGTCATAACACATGACCATATATTTACACCTGTTGTGACATATATTGCATTATTTTATGGCTGGTTATGACACCTACATCAGTGTCAAAACCAAAATGTCTTATTTTGTTCTGCAAAGAAGTTTCTTTTCATTTTAAAGTTTGTTTCTTAAATCCTTTGTTGTCATTGTAATGAATTGTATACAGTCATGCTTATTCTCTCATCATATTTTAAATAATTTCTATAAAATACACTTCATGACACTGTCATGAAGCATTATGACCAGCCTGTGTAATTTTTTTATATTTTTATTTGGTACTTTTTTCTCCCCAATTAGTAGTTACAGTCTTGTCCCATCGCTGCAACTCCCGTACGGACTCGGGAGAGGTGAAGGTCTGGAGCCGTGCATCCTCCAAACGACACAGCTAAGCCGCACTGCTTCTTGACACAATGCCCGCTTAACCCGGAAGCCAGCCGCACCAATGTGTCTGAGGAAACACTTTACACCCGGCGAGCGTGCCAGCATACATGCTCCCGGCCCGCCACAGGAGTCGCTAGAGCACGAAGGGACAAGGTCAATCCGGCCGGCCAATCCGGCTGGCCAGACCACTGCGCCACTCAGGAGGCCATCCTGTGTTACTGTACTTGGACTAAGAAAATACACTTTATGGCACTGTCAAGAAGCATTATGACCATCATAATCATATAAGCCAGATAGACCTATCACGTACATGCCCTTATATCGGTCATCAATTAAAAAGAGGGTGTCTTGTCCTTCTCACGAAATCTGCTCCTCCATTCATCCCAGTCATCAGCAACAGAGCATTGGGGTAGGTGCATGTCTGACATCAATGTTTTGGCAATTACAATGATCATTTAATATGGTCAATAAAACAATATATGTACAGTATATAATATAAACATACTGTTGACTAATAGGCTATAGTATAATGGAATGTTTTGCCTTGTGTGGTAGGTTTTGTGGGTTTTATGTAGGTGTTATAACCAGCCATAACATTACTACCGTGGTAGGTTTTGTGGGTTTTGACACTTTTACGTAGGTGTCATAACCAGGCATAAAATAATGCAACATATGTCGCAGCATGTCTAAATATAAGTGTTATGGAAGTGCTTTAACCTATATTGTAACAGGTTATGACAAGTTATGTCAGCCGTTATGACATTATGACATGGTTATGACCGTGTCGTAACGTGTTATGATGCTGGGAATCAAGTAGAGCCTTAACAGTTTATGTAATGTATGAAACATCACAAATTCCGATACAGTGCTGTAGATACGAATATATTAGCATCTCATCATTTGCTAACTAGTGGGAAACAGGCAGAGCAATGCATTTGGTTACCCACATATCCCTCTTCTAGTGAAAACCTTTTGAAAATAGGGGGGCACTATTTTCATTTTTGGAAAAATAACGTTCCCAAAGTAAACGGGCTATTTTGTCAGGACAAGATGCTAGAATATGCATATAATTGACAGCTTAGGATAGAAAACACTCTAAAGTTTCCAAAACTGTAAAAATATTGTCTGTGAGTATAACAGAACTGATATTGCAGGCGAAAGCCTGAGAAAAATCCAATCAGGAAATGACTCGTTTTCAAAGCTCTGCGTTCTGATGCGTCCCTATTGAGCAGTGAATGGGCTATCAACCAGATTCCTTTTTCTACTTATTCCCCAAGGTGTCTACAGCATTTTGACGTAGTTTCAGGCCTTTATGTTGAAGAATGAGCGTAAACGACTACATTGCGTAAGTGTCCGGCTGATGGCTCTCAGAGTAATTATTGTGTAATAGACAGAGGTAGCTATTTTTCCTCCCGGTCTTACAGAAAATACAACTGTCCCGGTTGATATATTATCGAATAGATATTTGAAAAACACCTTGAGGATTGATTATAAACAACGTTTGCCATGTTTCTGTCGATATTATAGAGCTAATTTGGAATATTTTTAGGCGTTGTCGTGACCACAATTTCTGGTCGAATTCTCAGCCAAACGTGAAGAACTAACGGAGTTATTTCTGCTACAAAAATAATATTTTTGGAAAAAAGGAACATTTGCTTTGGCTGTAAAGCATAATTTCAAAATCTGAGATGACAGGGTGATTAACAAAAGGCTAAGCTGTGTTTCAATATATTTCACTTGTGATTTCACGAATATGAATATTTTCTAGTAATATTATTTGACTGTGGCGCTATGCTATTCAGCGGCTGCTGACTAAAATGATCCCGCGACAGGGATGGGTAGCGTCAAGAAGTTAAGATGTTGAGCTGGAATACACTATACATTTAGGGTGAGAGGGGCCACCACAAGCTTTGAGATTTCAAAAGGGGACTCCATTAAGATATAGCAGAATCAACAAATCAAACACTGCAAATGAGACTGAGGTCCACAATTCAAACCCTTTCTCTATCTTAGTGATGTCTACGTGTGTGTGTGTGTGCGCGCGCGCGTGCATGTGAGCGCGTGTGTGTGTGGGCTCGCTCCTAAATCATCCCAAATGACCTTGATCCTCATTATTCCTTAGAGGCAAACACTTCAAAGCTGACTGTGGAATGGGAGAGGGGTTGACAAAATGTTTTCTGATCTTGCAGTGATATCTGAGTGATACCAAGCATTTCAACATTATTACCAGGGGTGTTTTATGCTTTGGGACAGAAAAGGGAACCTTCAAAGTCATCCTCAAAAGACAATAATGTGTGTGTGTGGGACAGAAAAGGGAACCTTCAAAGTCATCCTCAAAAGACAATAATGTGTGTGTGTGTGTGTGTGTGTGTGTGTGTGTGTGTGTGTGTGTGTGTGTGTGTGTGTGTGTGTGTGTGTGTGTGTGTGTGTGTGTGTGTGTGTGTGTGTGTGTGTGTGTGAACTGAACTTGCGCTAAGAATATATTTTCTTTCCTTGTTTCTTATCAGGTAATTATGGGTTCACCCCAAAAATACCTGCAAGGCACGTGCTTGTGATGGTGAAAAGGTGAATCAGGTCATCATGTAATTATGGCTTTCCCTGCTTCACATCAGGTTTTATTGTCTCTGCATAATCAACTCCATCAGGGGAGAAATAAGTGATTCTCCGTTTATGCTAATGGTATGGATCCAGAGCTGTGATGAGCAAATACTCACGGATGTTGTCTTTTGTGCGTGACATTTAAAAGGGATTGAGAAAACTGTTACATTCAAGCAGGGACATCATGCACCCATTATTCCCCCAATGCTGCTTTATCAGCCTCCACTCTTCTGGGAAGGCTTTCCAATAGATTTTGGAACATTGCTGCAGGGACTTGCTTCCATTCAACCACAAGAGCATGAGTGAAATTGGGCACTGATGTTGGGTGACTAGGCCTGGCTCGCAGTCGGCATTCCAATTCGTCCTAAAGGTGTTCAATAGAGTTGAGGTCAGGGCTCTGTGTGGGCCAGTCAAGTTCTTCCACACCGATATCAACAAACCATTTCTGTATGGACCTTTCTTTGTGCATGGGGACATTGTCATACAGAATAAAAGGGCCTTCCCCAAACTCTTGCCACAAAGTTGGAAGCACAGAATTGTCTAGAATTGTCTAGTCCGAACCTAACTTTACAGTTGGCACCTTGCATTCGGGCAGGTAGCATGCTCCTGGCATCCACCAAACCCAGATTCGTCCGTCGGACTGCCAGATGGTGAAGTGAGCTTTACACCACTCCAGCCGACACTTGGCATTGTGCATGGTGATCTTCGGCTTGTGTGCGGCTGCTCAGCCATGGAAACCCAGTTCCGAACAGTTCTTGTGCTGACTCTTTTGTGCAATAAGTGGGGCAGAGCGCTGCAAAAGGAAGGGATCAAGTGCATCAGCCCCTATGTTTGTTTAATATCAATCTTTAGCAAAGCAATTAGTACATCATAGACATCAAAGGGTTGCAATTAAAATAAAGTATGTGAGTCTGTTAACTTCTTTGGGACAGGGGCGCAGTATTGAGTCGCTTGAATAAAAAGGTGCCCAGAGTAAACTGCCTGCTACTCAGTCCTAAATGCTTGAATATGCATATATTAGTAGATTTGGATGGAAAACACTCTGAAGTTTCTAAAACTGTTTGAATGATGTCTGTGAGTATAACAGAACTCATATGGCAGGTAAAAAAACTGAGAAAAAATCCAATCAGGAAGTGGGAAATCTGAGGTATGTAGTTTTTGAACTCATTGCCTATCGAATATACAGTGTCTATGGGGTCAAATTGTTTGATGTTTCTACTGTGAAGGAGGGGGAAATGGGAGCTGAATGAGTCAGTGGTCTGGCAGAGTGGCATGAGCTGACCACGCGCGTTCACGTGAGAGTTAGCTTGCGTTCCGTAGCATTTCTGAAGACAAAGGAATTCTCCGGTTGAAACATTATTGAAGATTTATGGTAAACACATTCTAAAGATTGATTATATACTTCATTTGACATCTTTCTACGAACTGTATATAACTGACTTTTCGTCTGAACTAAGCAATCGCGCATTGAGCATTTGGATTACTGGGCTAAACACAAACAAAAAGGAGGTATTTGGACATAAATGATGGACTTTATCGAACAAATGATTTATTGTGGAACTGGGATTCCTGGGAGTGCATTATGATGAAGATCATCAAAGGTAAGTGATTATTTATAATGCTATTTCTGACTTTGATGACTCCACAAATTGGCGGATACCTGTATTGCTTGCTTTGTTGTCTGAGCGCTGTACTCAGATTATTGCATGGTTTGCTTTTTCGGTAAAGCTTTTTTCAAATCTGACACAGCGGTTGCATTAAGGAGAAGTATATCTAAAATTCCATGCATAATACTTGTATCTTTTAGCAATGTTTATTATGAGTATTTCTGTAAATTGATGTGGCTCTCTGCAAAATCACCGGATATTTTGGAACTACTGAACATAACCTGCCAAGGTAAACTGAGATTTTTGGGATATAAATATGAACTTTATCGAACAACACATACATGTATTGTGTAATATGAAGTCTTATAAGTGTAATCTGATGAAAATCATCAAAGGTTAGTGATTAACATTATCTCTATTTCTGCTTTTTGTGACTCCTCTCTTTGGCTGGAAAAATGGTTGTGTTTTTCTGTGACTAGGTACTGACCAAACATAATCGTTTGGTGTGCTTTCGTCATAAAGCCTTTTTGAAATCGGACACTGTGGCTGGATTTACAATAAGTTTATCTTTAAAATGGTGTGAAATACTTGTATCTTTGAGGAATTTTAATTATGGGATTTCTGTTGTTTTGAATTTGGCGCCCTGCACTTGCACTGGCTGTGTCACTGGCTGCCACCGTCCCGAATATCCCAGAGAGGTTAATGACTCCCTCTAGTGGGATGAGATTAATGTTCAGAGATGATCCTTTCAAACATGTAGCCAGCTGAAGCAAAATAGTTGGGACCAGAGCCTGTCAAGGCCGCAGCTGCAGGATTTCATATCAGACAGTTTCAAATACAAAGATGCCATATTCAACTGGTAACCCCCTACCAGGAAATACCATGAGGTTGGCTTGAATTGAACCATTGGGCCTATGCCTCAACTGGATCCAAGATGGCGCAGCAGTAAGACGTGTTTGTTTTCGTGCCATTGTTTTGTATACATTTCAATCTCATTTCTCCATTTTCAAAATAAATATACATTCCTGCATCCCACCTCACCCGATCAGCTACTTTTTTTAGACCTTATAACTGGAACCTCCATCAGAAGCTTGCCAGCTAATTAGCTCCTAGCTATTTAGTCATTGTTAGCCTCTGCTAGTGGTCTTTACCTTTAGCTCGGACTCCTGCCGCTTTAGCCTGGATAGCCTGGATAATACCTGCCAGTCTGCACAGCGCGATACCAGCCCTGAGCATATCGGGCTGCTTTTTTCCACTACATTACTGGATTCCTACCGCAAGCTCTGGACCATTTACCGAATCTTCACAGCTAAATAGTTGCTACGGAGGAGCTATTGTGGCTAACGCCCTTGTCCAGAAGCATGCACCAGTTAGCCCCACGCTAGACCCATCACTTCTCTTGCCAATTGGCCTGGACCCTTTGTCGACATGGAGCCCCGCCGATCCAAAACGACTGGTCTGCTGATCTGCTGACGTATCTCGGCCGATGTGCTCTCAACCGGTCTCTGCGTTGTAGATGTTTGGTGATGATCCAACTGCTAGCCTCGGCCTGCTAACTCCCTGAATGCTGTGTCTCCCACTCGCTCAACGTTGTAATCGACTACTGAACAGTTCACTGTTTCATCTAGTGCTGCTCATTGGACCCTATGATCCCTCAGCTACACAGCCGATGCCTGCTGGACTGTCTATTAAAACAGTACTTCATTTTGTTTATCTTTCTGCCGCAGCCTCAAACTCAGACCCTGTGTGTAGCTAACTGACCCTCTCTGCCCATTCATCGCCATATACCCGTTGCTGTTGTCCTAGCTGTTTACCCGTTGTTGTCTTAGCTCTCCAAATCAACACCTGTTATTGCTTATGCCTTTCTCTAATGTCAATATGCATTGTATACTGTGGAGCCCCTAGCCTTGCTCAACATGCCTCAGGTAGCTCCTTTGTCCCACCCCACACATATGTGGAGACTGCAATATGTGGGCAAGTATAAATACCTAGGTGTCTGGCTAGACTGTAAACTCTCCTTCCAGTCTTACATTAAACATCGCCAATCCAAAGTCAAGTCTAGAATCGTCTTCCAATTTCAAAACAAAGCCTCCTTCACTCATGTTGCCAAACATACCCTCGTAAAACTGACTATCCTACCGATCCTTGACTTCGGCGATGTCATTTACAAAATAGCCTCCATCACTCAACTCAGCAAATTGGATGCAGTCTCACAGTGCCATCCGTTTTGTCACCAAAGCACCATATACTACCCACCACTGCGACCTGTATGCTCTCGTTGGCTGGTCCTCGCTACATATTCGTCACCAAACCCACTGGCTCCAGATCATCTATAAATCTTTGCTAGGTAAAGCTCCACCTTATCTCAGTCCACTGCTCACCATTGCAACACCCACCCGAAGCATGCGTTCCAGCAGCAATATTTCACTGGTCATCCCCAAAGCCAACACCGCTTTTGGCTGCCTTTCCTTCCAGTTCTCTGCTGCCAATGAATGGAAATAATTGCAAAATCCCCAAAGTTGGAGACTTATATCTGCCTCACTAACTTTAAGCGTCAGCTGTCAGAGCATCTTTCCGATCAGGGCAGCTGTACACAGCCCATCTGTAAATAGCCCATCTGTAAATAGCTTATCCAACTAACAAACTACCTACAGCATCCCCATATTTATTTTTGTTTTTCTGCTCTGTTGCACACCAGTGTTTCTTCTTGCACATCTATCACTCCAGTGTAAATTGCTAAATTGTAATTAATTTGCCACTATTGGCCTATTTATTGCCTTACCTCCGTACTTAAATTGCACACACTGTATACAGATTTTTCTATTGTGTTATTGAGGGTACATTTGTTTGTTCCATGTGTAACTCTGTTTTGTTTTTGTCAAACTGTTTCGCTTTATCTTGGCCAGGTCGCAATTATAAATGAGAACTTGTTCAGAAACTGGCCTACCTGGTTCAATAAAGTTGAAATAAAAATTATATATTTTTTAAACTGTGCTCATTTGGTATACCCTTATTTGATAATGTTAGCTTGAATTAGCATAGCTATACGATTGTCTACAACTTTACCATTGGGCCAATGCCTCGAACGAGGACGTTGGTTAAACAAGAGTCAGTGATGGTTACTTGTTGCAGGCCTGCAGTATGATGATAATTGGTTGATAAGTCAATGTCTCAGTGCAGCCTTAAAATGCACCAAGATGATTTGGATGAACCCCATCTTCTCCGTAGAACATCTTCTGTTTCCAAAAGGTGTCAAAGTTATCCTCTAAAGTAACTCCAACAGAGCTACGGTGGACTCATAGCTAGTTGTTTAGTGCCAGCAACCTACTGAATCCAAGACTCAGGGATGGCAGACCTGATATTATTGGAAATTTACTGGAGTCTTTCAGAGTTCCAATCAGTTCTATAAAATCCAATTTCAGGTGTTCAGTGCTAGCCATCCTATTGTCATTAGATCCCACATGTATTACAACAGCGATAGCCCTTGTGTAAAATGGTAGGAAGCAGCCTAGTGATGTCCTGTACCCGAGCCCCATGAACGATAGTGCAAGGTTTTTTCCCTGGGAACTGATGTGTTTCTCATCATAGAGTTGACCTGATTATAACGGCTGGTGAGATGGCAGAGGGGATCCAGAAGTTTTTGCCCCTCGAGCCGGCTACAAAACACATTTTGGCTGATGGAGGAGCCGGTATGTCAGGTACCCTTGAGGTCCGGTGATCCGAGTCCAAGGCAGAATCTGAGGGAGAATCCCCCTGGGAAGGTGTCAGGATAGGGGACGATAGTGCTGGAACCACTGAAGCCACGAGGGCGAAGCTGTTCGACAACTGGATTTGGGTCGGGGTACCAAACGCCAAGGAAGCCCTTCTAGCCACAGACCGCTTCCCTCCATTTCAACTATGGCAGGTGAAGTTCTTCCCTCGTTGGCCAGGAGGAATGGTGACCATATCATCCACCAAATCCATCAGAAGCAACAGTCCTGCTCCATTTTCAAGAGAAGTGGGAGATTTCTTCGGGGAGGGATCCCGGAAGGCATTGGCCATTCAGTCAATGAGTGTTGACATGGCAGTGATACTTTCAACACATCGGAAGGTAATCCAGCGTGTAGAGTAAAGAAGGAGAAGGTAGGTGGGGGTGCTTTCCCCAATAGATTATGCAAGGTCTTAAGAACACATTCTTATTTTCAATGACAGCCTGACAACGGTGGGTTAACTGCCTTGTTCAGGGGCAAAACGACAGATTTTCACCTTGACAGCATGGGGGATCCAATCTTGCAACCTTACAGTTAACGAGTCCAACGCAATAACGACCTGCCTCTCTCTCGTTGCACTCCACAAGGACACTGCCTGTTACGCGAATGCAGTAAGCCAAGGTCAGTTGCTAGCTAGTTACACTTCTTATAAAAAACTTCTTATAAAAATCAATCAATCAATCATAATCACTAGTTAACTACACATGGTTGATGATATTACTAGATATTATCTAGCGTGTCCTGCGTTGCATATAATCTGACTGAGCATACAAGCATACAAGTATCTGACTGAGCGGTGGTAGGCAGAAGCAGGCGCTAAACATTAATTCAAACAGCACTTTCGGGCATTTTTCCAGCAGATCTTAGTTGTGCGTCAAGCATTGCGCTGTTTATGACTTCAAGCCTATCAACTCCCGAGATGAGGCTGGTGTAGCCGAAGTGAAATGGCTAGCTAGTTAGTGAGCGCTAATAGCGTTTCAAACGTCACTCGCTCTGAGCCTAGGAGTGGTTGTTCCCCTTGCTCTGCATGGGTAACGCTGCTTCGAGGGTGGCTGTTGTCGTTGTGTTCCTGGTTCGAGCCCAGGGAGGAGCGAGGAGAGGGACGGAAGCTATACTGTTACACTTGCAATACTAAAGTGCCTATAAGAACATCCAATAGTCAAAGGTTAATGAAATAGAAATGGTATAGAGGGAAATAGTCCTATAATTCCTATAATAACTATAACCTAAAACTTCTTACCTGGGAATATTGAAGACTCATGTTAAAAGGAAACACCAGCTTTCATATGTTCTCATGTTCTGTGCAAGGAACTTAAACATTGGCTTTTTTACATAGCACATATTGCACTTTTACTTTCTTCTCCAACACTTTGTTTTTGCATTATTTAAACCAAATTGAACACGTTTCATTATTTATTTGAGGCTAAATTGATTTTATTGATGTATTATATTAAGTTAAAATAAGTGTTCATTCAGTATTGTTGTAATTGTTTAATTTGCAAATAAATTTAAAACTTAAAAAATCGTCTGATTAATCGTTATCTGCTTGTTTGGTCCTCCAATAATCGGTATCGGCGTTGAAAAATCATAATCGGTCGACCTGTAATATATATATATATATATCAATTTGTATGCAGATGATACAGTATTGTATTCCATTTGTTCCATCGGTTGGCCAAGCCATTTCACATTTGAATCTTGATTTTTAAGCAGTGGATCTAGCACTATTGGATCTAAAGTTAGTGCTAAATGTAAACAACTAAATTCATGCTTTTTTTTGAAGTCTCATAACCAATATTGTAATTAATTTGTAATGACCAATTTGAATGGTACATAAATTGAGCGAGTTCCTTTTTACACATATCTTGGTATCTGACTTGATGACAAACTGTCATTTAAAAAACATGTCACTGAGATGGTAAAGAAGTTGAAGTTCAATGTTGGTCTCTGTTAAAGAAGCAAAGCATGTCTGACTTTCGTAAATAGGAAGGAAATTATCCAGGCAAATTTTATGTCTATTATAGATTATGAGGATATTATCTATATGCATGCAGCAGCATTTGCACTTAAACCACTACATGCTGTTTTCCATTGTGCCCTCAGGTTTATTACTGGTGATGGTTATAGAACTCACCATTGTGTTTTGTATCAAAAGGTGGGTTGGCCTTTTTATGTAAGGAGAGAGCAGTATTTTCATGTGTTTATGTCTCTGAAAATAGATTTTCTTGTCCATCCTTGGTCAGTTCAAATCAAATGAAATATTATTGGTTGCATACACATATTTAGCAGATGTTATTGCAGGTGTAGAGAAATGATTGCAGTAATATCTAACAATACACAGAAATATAAAAGGTACATTGCCAAGCCAAACTTATTCAGTATCTGTCACACGCTGACCATCGTTTGGTTTGTATGTTTTGTTTGGTCAGGGTGTGATCTGAGTGGGCATTCTATGTTGTGTGTCTAGTGTAGTCTATTTCTATGTTTGGCCTGATATGGTTCTCAATCAGAGGCAGGTGTTAGTCATTGTCTCTGATTGGGAACCATATTTAGGTAGCCTGTTTTGTGTTCTGTTTTGTGGGTGGTTGTTTCCTGTCTTTGTGTTTGTTGCACCAGATAGGGCTGTTTTTTTTTTTTTTACGTTTATTGTTTTGTATTATGTTCATGTTTAGTTTTCTTATTAAAAAACATGAACTTCATCCACGTTGCATTTTGGTCCGCCTCTCCTTCCCAGGAGGAAAACCGTGACAGTATCCTGAGGTTGAAGAGGCACTAAGCGCCTTCTTCACCACACTTTCTGTGTGGGTGGACCATTTCAGATTGTCAGTGATGTGTACGTTGAGGAACTTGAAGCTTTTCACATTCTCCACTGCGGCCCTGCTGATTTTGGATGGGGGGGTGCTCCCTCTGCTGTCTCCTGAAGTCCACGATCAGCTCCATCATTTTGTTGACATTGAGGGAGAGGTTACTTTCCTGGCACCACTCCAGCAGGGCCCTCAACTCCTCCCTGTAGGCTGGCTCATCATTGTTGGTAATCAAGCCTACCAATGTTGTGCCGTCAGCAAACTTGATGATTGAGTTGGAGACGTGTGGCCACGCAGTCATGGGTGAAGAGGGAGTACCGGATGGGGCTGAGTATGCACCCTTGTGGGGCCCCTGTGTTGAGGATCAGCATAGTGGAGGTGTTGCTTACCTTCATCAACTGGGGGCGGCCTGTAAGGAAGCCAGAACCCAGTTGCACAGGGCGGGGTTCAGACCCAGGGCCCCCAGCTTAATGATGAACTTGGAGGGAACTATAAGATGTTGAAGGGCGAGCTGTAGTCAATGAACCACATTCTTAATGTTGTCCAGACGGGATAGGGCAGTGTGCAGTGTGATGGCTTTTGTGTCATCTGTGGATCTATTGGGGCGGTATGCAAATTACAGTGGCTCTCAGTTGTCGGGTAAGGTGGAGTTGATATGATCCTTGAGTAGCCTCTCAAGGCACTTCATGGTGACAGAAGTGAGTTCAGTTACCTTCACTGTCTTGAGTACAGATGCAATAATGGCCCTCTTTAAGCTAGTGGGTACAACAGACTGGGATAGGAAGGGATTGAAAATGTCAGTAAACATTCCAGCCAGCTGGTCTGCGCATGCTCTGAGGACGTGGCCAGGGATGCTGTCTAGGCCGGGAGCCTTGCGACGGTTTAGATGATTAAATGTCTTTTTCAAGTCAGCCACAGAGAATGATACCTCAGTCAGAGTAATGATCGGATACCTCTGTTGATAAATGTGTCTTAAAATGTTTTTTAAATTGTGTATTTTGTATATGTTTGATGTATTTATGCAGGGCTAATCTGTAAAAGAGACCCTAGTCTCAGTATGACTTCACTGCCAAATTAAAGGTTAAATAAAATCTATCATGACACAAGAATGAAAAACTATTTACATTAAGCAGCAGTTGCTTTCTATTCAGACACTTGTTGCAAAACTACTTTAACATGTGGTGCAGCTGAGGTTCAGATTTTACAACAGGTAGTTATGAAACTCACCATGTTTCCAATGAAAAATAGGTAAACTGTTTATTGAATTGGGCTTCCATTAGTCCAACTTCCACTGTCACCAGACAATACAAAGCCTCCTCTTCAAAATGCCAAATTACATCAAAGACTTTCATCCTGTGATAAAGTACAATTATAAAACATTCCAAAAAGCCTTCGCACAATATTTCTCAGAAAATTAAAACATTTTAGCACACCTGATTTTTAAAGTTATCTTGCCTTCCTTTTATACAATGTTCTTTAAATTGCAGTCCTTTTTTCAATGCCAATCTCTGTCCTCAGTTGATTGGCTGCCAACAGACCAGCTGGTGGCCTTTGGTAGGAAGGGTTCATGGGAATTAAATTTTCCTCCTTGCCAATCATTGAAGACAAAGTCTCAATTTTCCAAAGATGCACTGTCCGTAAATACCAGGATAGGAGATGAATTGAACATAGCCACTAACTAACTTAGATGATTACACACAGTGCAGCAGATAGTCAAGTGATTCTAAAGTCTTATGCATTTGATCAATCTGCCATACCTCGACTTTGCATGGTCGACCACGAGAATAACAATCTGCCAGTAAAAATCAGTGTTCTATTTGAGCTCATTAGCTTTCTTCCACCAACCGCCTGGCCTCACCAGCTGTGTCAAAGACAAACCGGCTGGTAAACAAAGACTGCTTCTGAAGGAAGTGTCTCCTTCATTTTGTCTTTCTCCAGAGGAAACTTCACAACACGAGAAGCCTTTTGGAGAGCAGAGCATTGATGGCTCTATTTCATGTCCCGGCTGCCACTCAGAGCCCTCACACATCAATCACGCCCGCGCCTGAGCCACTCCTTGGATGCAATTTGTCACAGGTGCTTAAGCAGTGACATGCCTTCTAAAAGGTTTTACTAATATCTTAAGAACTGGGTTTGATTTCCTAGTGTGGTGTTAATCAAAATGACCTGCTGGATGTCGAAGGTCGGCCATTGGTAGCTTGTAAGGAAAGTATGCACAATTAACAATGTAATGTAAATGGATGATCATATCGCATAAAAATATTTGATCAATTAAACGCTGTATTTCATTTGCTTTGTGACACAAATTATAAAAAATGTAGCATACTTTTTTAGTTCTCCAACATAGAATAAATCAAGCTGTTCTGTCTCAGCCACAAAATACAATCTATTGTAAATGTTCAACATACATTACATGACCAACAGTATGTGGACACCTGCTCGTCGAATATCTCATTCCAAAATCATGGGCATTGGTCCCCCCTTTGCTGATATAACATCCTCCACTATTCTGGGAAGACTTTCCAATAGATGTTGGAACATTGCTGCGGGGACTTCCATTCAGCCACAAGAGCATTAGTGAGGTCGGGCACTGATGTTGGGCGATTAGGCCTGGCTTGCAGTCGGCTTCCTAATTCATCCCAAAGGTGTCAGATGGAGTTGAGGTCAGGGCTCTGTGCAGGTCAGTCAAGTTCTTCCACACTGATCTTAACAAACCATTTCTGTATAGACATCTCATTGTGCACGGGGGCTTTGTCATGCTGATGCCACAAAGTTGGACGCTCAGAATCTTCTGGAATGTAATTGTATGCTTTATCATTAAGGTTTCCCTTCACTGGAACTAAGGGGCCTAGCCCGAACCATGAAAAACAGCCCAAGAACATTATTCCTCCTCCACCAAACTTTACAGTTGCCAGTATGCATTCAGGCAGGTAGCATTCTCCTGGCATCTGCCAAACTCAGATCCATCCGTCGGACTGCCAGATGATGAAGTTGTCATGCCCTGATCTGTTTCACCTGTCTTGTGCTTGTCTCCACCCCCCACCAGGTGTCTCCCAATTGTCCCCTGTGTATTTATATGAGTGTTTTCTGTTTGTCTGTTGCTAGTTTGTCTCGTCCCATCAAGTCTTACCGCGTGTTTTCCCGCTTTCGAGTCTTTCTACTTGCTGTTTTCTAGTCTTCCCGGTTCTGACCATTCTGCCTGCCCTGACCCTGAGCCTGTCTGCCTGCCGATCTGTACCTCATTGACTTTGCACTGGATTACTGACCTCTGCCTGCCCTCAACCTGCTTGGCCTGCCTGTCCCCTTGTAAAATAAATATTATGAGAACTGTACTATCCACCTCCTGTGTCTGCATCTGGGTCATATCCTGAGTCATGAAAGAAGTGTGATTCATCACTCCAGAGAACTCGTTTCCACTGCTCCAGAGTCCAATAGCGCTGACCTTTACACCCCTCGTGCCGACACTTGGCATTGCGCATAGTGATATTAGGCTTCTCGGCCATGGAAATCCATTTCATGAAGCTCCTGATGAACAGTTGTTGTGCTGACATTGCTTCCAGAGGCAGTTTGGAAAATCGGTAGTGAGTATTGCAACCAAGGACAGAAGATTTTTACGGGCTTCAGCATTCGCCGGTCCTGTTCTGTGAGCTTGTGTGGCCTACAAATTTGCGGCTGAGCAGTTGTTGCTTTTAGACGTTTCACTTCACAATAACAGCACTTACAGTTGTCCAGGGCAGCTCTAGATGCGTAGATATTTGACGAACCGACTTGATGGAAAGGTGTCATCCAATGACAATACCACATATAAAGTCACTGAGCTCTTCAGTAAGGCCATTCTACTGTCTATGGATATTGCATGACTGTGTGCATGATTTTATACACCTGTCAGCAACGGATATGGCTGAAATAGCCAAATCCACTCCTTTGAACGGTGTCCACATACACTATACAGTATGTGCCACAATTAAAACATGGAGATGGCAGGACTCCATTATTACCTTGAAAATAAAACCCAATGTGTTGAGAGGCAGAAAATGGATAGACCATGCCAATGGCTTGATATTCAACCAATAGTTCTGGATCACAGTGACGGCTCTATTTTTGGCTGGCGTTAAGGCAGAGGTAAACGCACACTCATTGGCAATTTAGGCTTATAAAAGTAGGCACTGCTATTTTCCAACCCTTGCGCCAACATCAGCTCGCTTGCGCTGAGGTGGGAGGTGTAGTAATTTCTTAAAATCGTGTCAAGATGCCAATTTCATGCAGCACATGTATGGATATTTAAGACCCACCAAAAGCTGATCTTGGCAGTAAGGCAATTGGCATATTAATGTTTTATATCACATTTGGAAGCCGCTGTCACGTTCTGACCTTAGTTCCTTTGTTATGTCTTTGTTTTAGTTTGGTCTGGGCTTGAGTTGGGGTGGGTAGTCTATGTTCATTTTTCTATGTGTTTGGCCTAGTAGGGTTCTCAATCAGAGGCAGGTGTCGTTCGTTGGTTCTGAGAATCATACTTAGGTAGCCTTTTCCCACCTGTGTTTTGTGGGTGATTATTTTCTGTTTTGTGTCTTCACCAGACAGGACTGTTTCGTTGTTGTTTCGTCTTTCACTATTGTTTTGTATTGGTCTCATTCCAACAACGATCGTTACAGAATCACCCACCAACCAAGGACCAAGCAGCGTGGTAAGGAGCAGCGCTATCTCGAGGAGGTGACAACATGGGACAAAATAGAGAGGTGGTTGGTCGACCTAGGGAGAGTGCTGGAGCCCGCCTCGGATTTTCTGGAGCAGTGCGTGGAGGGTTACAGGAGAATGGAGTTGGCAACACGAACGCGGCAGCTCCACAGGGACGAGAGGCAGTCCCAAAAATGTATTGGAGAGGCGGCACACAGGGAGTGTGGCTAAGTCAGGTAGGAGACCTGAGCTAACTCCCCGTGCTTACCGTGGAGAGAGGTGGACCGGGCAGGCACCGTGTTATGCCGTGAGGCGCACGGTGTCCCCAGTGCGCAGGCATAGCCCGGTGCGCTACATCGCAGCGCCTCATATCGGCCGGGCTAGAATGGGCATCGAGCCAGGTGCTATGAAGTCGGCTCAGCGCATCTGGTCTCCAGTGCATCTCCTCGGCCTGGGGTATATGGCACCAGCCATACGCACGGTGTCCCCGGTTCGCCAGCACAGCCCAGTGCGGTCTGTTCCACCCCGCCGCACTGGCCGGGCTACGGGGAGTATCCATCCAGGAAAGGTTGTGCAGGCTCTGTGCTCGAGACCTCCAGTGCGCCTCCACGGTCCAGGCCCTCCGGTGCCTTCTCGACGCACCAGGCCTCCGGTGGCAGCCCCATGCACCAGGCTGTCTCTCTGTCTCCTCCCTCCAGGTGCTCCCTCCTGTCCAGCGCTTCCAGGTGCACCATCCTGTCCAGCGCCGCCAGAGTCTCCCTCCTGGGGTCTACGTCCCACGCCAGAACCGCCACCGTGGACAGACGCCCACACAGACCCTCCACTATAGGTTCAGGTTTTGCGGCCGGAGTCCGCACCTTTGGGGGGGAGGGGGGTACTGTCACGTTCTAATCTTAGTTCCTTTGTTACGTCTTTATCTTCTAATGGCTGCGATCCCCGTACAGGGATCAACATCCGGGGAAATTTCAGAGTGGCTAACTAAAAATACATGTTACGTCATAACATTAAACATTCTTGAAAATGCAAGTGTCTTACATCCTTCAAAAGATTAGAATTGGTAATCAAACTACGTTTTGCTATTTAAAATAGCTATTACAGAGAAAAAATGCCATGCTTTTGTTTGAGAAGAGCAATCAACAACAAAAACATGTTCTGCCATGACAGTTTTGACACATTGACATCTGAAGGTAAAATTATGACCTGCATTCTGATATCTTGCTCTTATTTCTCTTCCTGAGGGTCCCAGTGATAAAAAAAAGTGCTGTTTTCTTTGATAAAATCCATTTTTATAACCTAAAACGAAACATTTTGTAAACTGTTTGTGTCGTGAATTCTATCTCTTTCAACTTTTGACAGAGCATTCGACGTAATTACACACACACTAAACAATCGTTTATCTAGTCATAGTTGGTTTCATTGTAATCCTCTGGATGTTTGCAACACAGCCAAACTTGATAGTTTTTTTTGCGGGGAGTATTGACCGAAGTGAACTGATTTGAAGACAACGAGCAAAGACCTCATTGCGCACCAATAATATTAGCGAAGCTTCTTTGATTGACTGTATTTCTGCCCAATGACCACTGATCTTCTTGAAATCTAGCTGGGTAGATAGCCAATGAGCTGAGGTAAACGGCAGTATGTGATGGTTATGGGTTGGACCACCATCCCTTGTTTGTAAATGCACGCGTAACGAACTTCATTCTCGCCATTGACCATCAGACTAGGTGCAGTCATGCTTGTTACGCACAGCAGTGTTTTGGAAAGTAGTATTTTGGAAGCAGTATTTTGGAAAGTGTTTTTTCAACGATTTCATTGAAGACATCATGGCGAATAAATCAGTCCAAGTCCAAAGCCAATATACAGATTTGCACCAGATTATAGAAGAGATTGATCGGGAAAGTGATACAGATTTTTTGTTTGAGGAATCTTTGAGTGAACACAGTTATATTTCAAACATTGAGGAGCTGTTTCTGCAAGGACAGGACGTACTTCTGGACTGGTAAATGCTAATGCCGTTTTATGAAATATAAATATATATTATTTTATTTTTTTGCAAAAAAAAAAAACCTATATATATATATATATATGTTGCAATTTGCAATGAAAAGTGTGATGAAATGTGTGAAGTACATATTGGCTATAGTGTGTGTGTGTGTGTGTGTGTGTGTGTACGACCCATAACCTGTGTGTGACGTAGAAGTCCGTCATTTACTTACAGCTCCCCCTACTTTGTACAATTTCCGCCTGAAGACATACCCAAATCTAACAGCTTGTAGCTCAGGCACAGAACCAAGGATATGCATATTCTTGGTACCATTTGAAAGAAAACACTCTGCAGTTTGTGTACATGTGAATTGAATGAGAATATAACACTAGATCTGGTTTAGATAAAACAATATCATCAAAACATGTTTTTTATTTGTATTTTTGTATCATCTTTAAACTGAGCAAGATAAAACAAATATTCAGATAGGATGATGGGGACAATTTCAGTGAAAAATATAAGAGGGCAACAGTACTTGTGCAAAGTTTCAGAATGAGTGTGCTACATGACATGTATCATGAAGTCACCCAGGTGTCCCACACAAGTAGCCCAAATGTACCCAAGTGGCCAAATTGGTGAAGATATACATTTTGAAACAAATAACTATGTACAAAATACCAAAATGGTATTCTAACACACCCCCCAAATTTTTTTTTTGAAAAATATAATAATTAATGATTAAAAAATATATGAAAAAAAAAAAATATATATATATATATATACATTTACAAAATAACATGGGTAACTATTTACACACTTTGAATATTTGGAAGACACTCAGTCCTCTATCAAATCAAATCTAAATCAAATCAAATCAAATTTTATTTGTCACATACACATGGTTAGCAGATGTTAATGCGAGTGTAGCGAAATGCTTGTGCTTCTAGTTCCGACAATGCAGTAATAACGAACAAGTAATCTAACTAACAATTCCAAAAAAACTACTGTCTTATACACAGTGTAAGGGGATAAAGAATATGTACATAAGGATATATGAATGAGTGATGGTACAGAGCAGCATAGGCAAGATACAGTAGATGATATCGAGTACAGTATATACATATGAGATGAGTATGTAAACCAAGTGGCGTAGTTAGTGGCTAGTGATACATGTATTACATAAGGATGCAGTCGATGATATAGAGTACAGTATCTACGTATGCATATGAGATGAATAATGTAGGGTAAGTAACATTATATAAGGTAGCATTGTTTAAAGTGGCTAGTGATATATTTACATAATTTCCCATCAATTCCCATGATTAAAGTGGCTGGAGTAGAGTCAGTGTCATTGACAGTGTGTTGGCAGTAGCCACTCAATGTTAGTGGCTGTTTAACAGTCTGATGGCCTTGAGATAGAAGCTGTTTTTCAGTCTCTCGGTCCCAGCTTTGATGCACCTGTACTGACCTCGCCTTCTGGATGACAGCGGGGTGAACAGGCAGTGGCTCGGGTGGTTGATGTCCTTGATGATCTTTATGGCCTTCCTGTAGCATCGGGTGGTGTAGGTGTCCTGGAGGGCAGGTAGTTTGCCCCCGGTGATGCGTTGTGCAGACCTCACTACCCTCTGGAGAGCCTTACGGTTGAGGGCGGTGCAGTTGCCATACCAGGCGGTGATACAGCCCGCCAGGATGCTCTCGATTGTGCATCTGTAGAAGTTTGTGAGTGCTTTTGGTGACAAGCCGAATTTCTTCAGCCTCCTGAGGTTGAAGAGGCGCTGCTGCGCCTTCCTCACGATGCTGTCTGTGTGAGTGGACCAATTCAGTTTGTCTGTGATGTGTATGCCGAGGAACTTAAAACTTGCTACCCTCTCCACTACTGTTCCATCGATGTGGATGGGGGGGTGTTCCCTCTGCTGTTTCCTGAAGTCCACAATCATCTCCTTAGTTTTGTTGACGTTGAGTGTGAGGTTATTTTCCTGACACCACATCTATTTATATAGACCCAGCCTAAAACCCCAAACAGCAAGCAATGCAGGTGTAGAAGCATGGTGGCTAGGAAAAACTCCCTAGAAAGGCAAAAACCTAGGAAGAAACCTAGAGAGGAACCAGGCTATGAGGGGTGGCCAGTCCTCTTCTGGCTGTGCCGGGTGGAGATCACAGTGGTTGTAGAGGGTGCAACAGGACAGCACCTCAAGAGTAAAAATAAACAGTTTAGGGTTCCATAGCCGCAGGCAGAACAGTTGAAACTGGAACAGCGGCAAGGCCAGGTGGATTGGGGACAGCAAGGAATCATCATGCCAGGTAGTCCTGACGCATGGTTCTAGGGCTCAGGTCCTCTGAGAGAGAGAAAGATAGAATTAGAGAGAGCATACTTAAATTCACACAGGACACCGGATAAGACTCCCATTCGGAGTCAATGTCACTGTGAAAGAAAATGTTCAGTTAGAATAGTTTCACATATGAGCCCTGTATCAACAGGTATAATACACAGTTATATATAGAGAGTTGAAGGTTGAAGGTTGAATATATTAGGTTGAGTATATTATTATTAACTGCTAGATCTACTGTCTCTTTTATATTATGACATTTCATCTAGATCTACTGTCTCTATTATATTATGACAGACCAGCTAGATCTACTGTCTTTATTATATTACAACAGACCAGCTGTATCTACTGTCTCCATTTCACTTTGGCCATTGATGTGGTCCTGCCCTCTCCTCAACAGCCTCAAATAGGCTATTTCATGTGGGTTGGGGTGAGGCGGCAGACACACGCGTCTCAGATTTCATGACATTACATGTTTATATATTGCTTCTAAAATGAATAAAAAAATCAAATAATATTTTATATTATTAATTTCAAACAAGGACTTACCAGAACTTAAGAACTTACCAGTCCAAAACGATGTCTTCTCCCGTTCAAAACATATTCCTCGACAATCGCTAAATGAAGCATCCTACAACAATCTCTGTCTCACCTTCCCAATCAATTTATTCTAAAGTTGTGTGTACATCTGTATATCTAGACTTAGATTTCCTTGACTTAGTCGCCATAATGATTGATGTATAAATAGCTGAATCTGCGCGTTCACCAAACAATGCAGTGTGTAATATGTGCTTCTCCTTCCG
This sequence comes from Oncorhynchus tshawytscha, assembly GCF_018296145.1. NCBI lineage: Eukaryota > Metazoa > Chordata > Actinopteri > Salmoniformes > Salmonidae > Oncorhynchus > Oncorhynchus tshawytscha. The sequence goes on along the minus strand of NC_056446.1, from coordinate 4,388,809 downwards.
GTATGAAACTTAAATAGCGAATGACTCTCGTTACGCTGGAGCTTACTACATGGGTTGGTCTTGCAACACATAAACATGGCGTATTGCCGCTTAGCTCAGCTCATTGGCTATCTACCCAGCTAGATTTCAAGACGATCAGTGGTCATTAGGTTAAAAGACAGTCAATCAATGAAACAGCGGGCAAATCATTGGTGCACAATGATGTCATAACTTGTTGTCTTCAAATCGGTTTCTTCAGTCAATACGTCCCGCGAAATGTCCCATCAGGTTTGATTGTGTTACAAACAAACCAGTTGATTGCAGTGAAACCAAACATGACTGGAAAATTCACGTTCTGTGTGGATTAATATTTACCTGGAATGTGTCGTCAAAAATGGAAGGAGACGGAATTCACGACACAAACGGTTCACAAAATGTTTCGTGTTAGGCTATAAAAACGGATTTTATCAAACAAAAGATCATTCATTGTGCAACAATGAACATTGGAATTACAAACAGACGAAGATTGTCAAAGGTAAACGATTTATTTTAATGCAGTTTGTGATTATGTTACGCCTGTGCTAGTTGAATTTTAGTAAAAAAAATTTATGGGGCTCTATGCTCAGATAATCGCATCGTATTCTTTCGCAGTAAATCCTTTTTTAAATCTGACAACATAGTTGGATTAGCAAGATTCTGGGCTTTCGATACATGTGAGACACTTGTATTTTCATGAATGTTTAAGATTACTATTTATGTAGGGATCTCACCGTATGTTGTGGAATTTCAGCCCGCTAGCGGGTTCCGTGCACAGGTTAACACACACACACACATTAACACACGCACACATTCATCACTCCTCCCTGCTCCATTATCAGATAAGGTAACAATGTGGGTCGACACACAAGTTAACCTCTCTGTCTTAGTACATACATTTCACACTTATGTCAATGTTCATAGTTAATATAAGAAAAATGTATTATACTTACAGTGGGGCAAAAAAGTATTTAGTCAGCCACCAATTGTGCAAGTTCTCCCACTGAAAGAGGAGAGGCCTGAAATTTTCATCATAGGTACACTTCAACTATGACAGACAAAATGAGAAAAAAAATCCAGAAAATCACATTGTAGGATTTTAAATGAATTTATTTGCAAATTATGGTGAAAAATAAGTATTTGGTCAATAACAAAAGTTTCTCAATACTTTGTTATATACCCTTTGTTGGCAATGACAGAGGTCAAATGTTTCTGTAAGTCTTCACAAGGTTTTCACACACTGTTGCTGGTATTTTGGCCCATTCCTCCATGCAGATCTCCTCTAGAGCAGTGATGTTTTGGGGCTGTTGGTGGGCAACACGGACTTTCAACTCCCTCCAAAGATTTTCTATGGGGTTGAGATCTGGAGACTGGCTAGGCCACTCCAGGACCTTTGAAATGCTTCTTACGAAGCCATTCCTTCTTTGCCTGGGCGGTGTGTTTGGGATCATTGTCATGCTGAAAGACCCAGCCACGTTTCATCTTCAATGCACTTGCTGATGGAAAGAGGTTTTCATTCAAAATCTCACGATACATGGCCCCATTCATTCTTTCCTTTACACGGATCAGTCCCTTTGCAGAAAAACAGCCCCAAAGCATGATGTTTCCACCCCCATGCTTCACAGTAGGTATGGTGTTCTTTGGATGCAACTCAGCATTCTTTGTCCTCCAAACACGAGGAGTTGAGTTTTTACCAAAAAGTTATATTTTGGTTTCATCTGACCATATAACATGCTCCCAATCTTCTTCTGGATCATCCAAATGCTCTCTAGCAAACTTCAGACGGGCCTGGACATGTACTGGCTTAAGTAATGGGGACACGTCTGGCACTGCAGGATTTGAGTCCCTGGCGGCGTAGTGTGTTACTGATGGTAGGCTTTGTTACTTTGGTCCCAGCTCTCTGTAGTTCATTCACTATGTCCCCCCAGTGTGGTTCTGGGATTTTTGCTCACTGTTCTTGTGATCATTTTGACCCCACGGGGTGAGATCTTGCGTGGAGCCCCAGATCGAGGGAGATTATCAGTGGTCTTGTATGTCTTCCATTTCCTAATAATTGCTCCCACAGTTGATTTCTTCAAACCAAGCTGCTTACCTATTGCAGATTCAGTCTTCCCAGCCTGGTGCAGGTCTACAATTTCGTTCTGGTGTCCTTTGACAGCTCTTTGGTCTTGGCCATAGTGGAGTTTGAAGTGTGACTGTTTGAGGTTGTGGACAGGTGTCTTTTATACTGATAACAAGTTCAAACAGGTGCCATTGATACAGGTAACAAGTGGAGGACAGAGGAGCCTCTTAAAGAAGAAGTTACAGGTCTGTGAGAGCCAGAAATCTTGCTTGTTTGTAGGTGACCAAATACTTATTTTCCACCATAATTTGCAAATAAATTCATTAAAAATCCTACAATGTGATTTTCTGGATTTTTTTTTCTAATTTTGTCTGTCATAGTTGAAGTGTATCTATGATGAAAATGACAGGCCTCTCTCATCTTTTTAAGTGGGAGAACTTGCAATTGGTGGCTGACTAAATACTTTTTTGCCCCACTGTATCTATGTTGTGGATGAGGGCTTTGTTTGTTTGTTTGTTTGTTTGTTCTGTTCCTCTCTATCACTGTAGCTTCCGGGTATGTTGGATAAGGACCCGCGCTAAGGGAATTGGGCTGACTTTGTAATGCCTGTCCCAAATGGCTCATTAATGTAAATGTTCATATTGAAAGACACTGTCAGTAGTGATGTAATTTTGTAAATGTTATGTTGTGATATTGTTTCATAAACATGTTGCAATGTATATACTTTAGTATTTTTAGTTAATGGAAAATGTAGGTTTGACGAGGTAATTGCTTAATTAATTGGTGTTAATTGTTCTGAGGGGAGGGGCTAGCCCTAGAAAAGGAGCCTCTCTTTCAGTTCATGGAGAGGCCATTTTGGATTGAGCTGTGAATGGGGGTAGCATTGTTTTTAGCTGTCCCATAAGGTATATGTTTGATGGCAGTACAGTTGTTTTTGTTCCGGAATCACTTTGTAAATAAACACCCTTGCACAGAAGAACATTTGCGGCTCCGCCATCTTTTTATTTTGATAGAGGTTAGGTTTTCCAGTATAGCCTTCTGGCCTACTCTACGTGACATATGGTGGCAGTGGTGGGATGGCTCACCGCAAATCAGTGAATTCCAACAAGAGAGGTAAAGGAATGCGTACAGGATTGCGTTCTCAGCAGCAGCATCAACTGTCAGAAAAGGTACCTGAAGTTGAACCGGGGTAAAATACCATGGACTTGTCTGGTGAAGAAGAGGTCAAGTATGAGAAACTAGGAGACCAGCTGACTGAAGGAGCAGTTCGGGGACCAGAACCACACCCAACAATGGTAGCCCTTTTCCAGCAACTGTTCACCTGCCTTGAGAGGATGGCCGAAGACCTCAAGCAGGAGTTATGGGGTCTACGCCATTCTGTCCTCACAGCTCCTCACCAAGCGGAACTCGTCAGTGAGAGCCCAAGATTGGGTCTGCCAACACCAGGACGACAAAGGCTCAACGCAGTAGGGACTTCAACTCCACAGCAGGCTCCCCAAGCAGTAATGAGGCCAACCCCAGCACCAGGAGACCAGTCCAGCAGTGTTAACATCCATCTTTCAGCATTCATGAGGAAGGAGCCAAAGATGCCCTCATACCAGCAGGGGGAGGACATTGAAAACTACCTGCTGAGGTTTGAGCGCATGGCCAAGATGTGGCAGTGGCCGGAGGTAGAGTGGGCCTGCAGGCTTGTCCCAATGCTCACGGGCAAGGCCTTAGAGGCTTACACAGCAATGGATGAGGGGCTGTCCAACATCTACAAGGGCTTGAAGGAGGCGCTGCTGGTGAAGTTCGACATCTCCCCAGAGACCTACCGTCAACGCTTCAGAGCTGCATCGACGCCATCGGGTGAGTCGCCGACAGAGACGTACCACCGCCTTAAGGGTCTCTACCGACAATGGGTTCGACAAGAGGAGAAGACACAGGACGAAATCGGTGAGGTCATCATCCTCGAGCAACTTCTACAAGTTCTACCACACGACCATCGAACCTGAGCCCAAGGACGGGCTTATGGCAGCCAAGCTTGCACTGCAGTACCTTAATGCACGTACAGCGGGCCCACCACGACCTGCAGCACCCACTCCAAGGAGTCTCAGAGACATCGGTGACGCCAGAGAGGGTGGAGGTAACTCTGGGGGTTATGTGATATGCAACTGTTCAGGGAAGTCCGGAACCAATACACGCAGTCAGTCAGGAAAGCTAAGGCCAGCTTCTTCAGGCAGAAGTTTGCATCCTGTAGCTCCAACTCCAAAAAGTTCTGGGACACTGTGAAGTCCATGGAGAACAAGAGCACCTCCTCCCAGCTGCCCACTGCACTGAGGCTAGGTAACACGGTCACCACCGATAAATCCATGATTATCGAAAACTTCAATAAGCATTTCTCAACGGCTGGCCATGCCTTCCGCCTGGCTACTCCAACCTCGGCCAACAGCTCCTCCCCCGGCAGCTCCTCGCCCAAGCCTCTCCAAGTTCTCCTTTACCCAAATCCAGATTGCAGATGTTCTGAAAGAGCTGCAAAACCTGGACCCGTACAAATCAGCTGGGCTTGACAATCTGGACCCCTATTTCTGAAACTATCCGCCGCCATTGTCGCAACCCCTATTACCAGCCTGTTCAACCTCTCTTTCATATCGTCTGAGATCCCCAAGGATTGAAAGCTGCCGCAGTCATCCCCTCTTCAAAGGGGGAGACACCCTGGACCCAAACTGTTACAGACCTATATCCATCCTGCCCTGCCTATCTAAGGTCTTCGAAAGCCAAGTCAACAAACAGGTCACTGACCATCTCGAATCCCACCGTACCTTCTCCGCTGTGCAATCTGGCTTCCGAGCCGGTCACGGGTGCACCTCAGCAACACTCAAGGTACTAAACGATATCATAACCGCCATCGATAAAAGACAGTACTGTGCAGCCGTCTTCATCGACCTTGCCAAGGCTTTCGACTCTGTCAATCACCATATTCTCATCGGCAGACTCAGTAGCCTCGGTTTTTCGGATGACTGCCTTGCCTGGTTCACCAATTACTTTGCAGACAGAGTTCAGTGTGTCAAATCGGAGGGCATGCTATCCGGTCCTCTGGCAGTCTCTATGGGGTACCACAGGGTTCAATTCTCGGGCCGACTCTTTTCTCTGTGTATATCAATGATGTTGCTCTTGCTGCGGGCGATTCCCTGATCCACCTCTACGCAGACGACACCATTCTATATACTTTCGGCCCGTCATTGGACACTGTGCTATCTAACCTCCAAACAAGCTTCAATGCCATACAACACTCCTTCCGTGGCCTCCAACTCCTCTTAAACGCTAGTAAAACCAAATGCATGCTTTTCAACCGATCGCTGCCTGCACCCGCATGCCCGACTAGCATCACCACCCTGGATGGTTCCGACCTTGAATATGTGGACATCTATAAGTACCTAGGTGTCTGGCTAGACTGCAAACTCTCCTTCCAGACTCATATCAAACACCTCCAATCAAAAATCAAATCAAGAGTCGGCTTTCTATTCCGCAACAAAGCCTCCTTCACTCACGCCGCCAAGCTTACCCTAGTAAAACTGACTATCCTACCAATCCTCGACTTCGGCGATGTCATCTACAAAATTGCTTCCAACACTCTACTCAGCAAACTGGATGCAGTATATCACAGTGCCATCCGTTTTGTCACTAAAGCACCTTATACCACCCACCACTGCGACTTGTATGCTCTAGTCGGCTGGCCCTCGCTACATATTCGTCGCCAGACCCACTGGCTCCAGGTCATCTACAAGTCCATGCTAGGTAAAGCTCCGCCTTATCTCAGTTCACTGGTCACGATGGCAACACCCATCCGTAGCACGCGCTCCAGCAGGTGTATCTCACTGATCATCCCTAAAGCCAACACCTCATTTGGCCGCCTTTCGTTCCAGTACTCTGCTGCCTGTGACTGGAACGAATTGCAAAAATCGCTGAAGTTGGAGACTTTTATCTCCCTCACCAACTTCAAACATCAGCTATCTGAGCAGCTAACCGATCGCTGCAGCTGTACATAGTCTATTGGTAAATAGCCCACCCATTTTCACCTACCTCATCCCCATACTGTTTTTATTTATTTACTTTTCTGCTCTTTTGCACACCAATATCTCTACCTGTACATGACCATCTGATCATATATCACTCCAGTGTTAATCTGCAAAATTGTAACTATTCGTCTACCTCCTCATGCCTTTTGCACACATTGTACATTGTATATAGACTCCCCCTTTGTTTTCTACTGTGTTATTGACTTGTTAATTTGTTTATTCCATGTGTAACTCTGTGTTGTCTGCTCACACTGCTATGCTTTATCTTGGCCAGGTCGCAGTTGTAAATGAGAACTTGTTCTCAACTAGCCTACCTGGTTAAATAAAGGTGAAATAAAAAAATAAATGTGTCTTGGAGGAGGGATGTAAGGGATCATTCAGTTTGCTCTGATGGGGGGGGGTCTGACCTGTTTTTACTGCCGGCAGCAGGGGCACAAAGCTTCAATGTGACCGCTATGTAAATCCAAGCTCTCAGGTTACTGTTATGTACCCAGATAGGGGGATGGTGTTCAGAATAGACAGACTTGGGAAGGGTCAGGCTTGGTACCTGTAAAAGTGAATGGTAAGTCTTACTGTAATGATTGACACTGGCAGTTCCCTGGCGTTGATCAGAAAATGTAATGTACCTGTTAATGACATTGATTACGGTCACCAGACGCTGATCCAATGTGTCCATGGTGACCAGTCACAGCAGCCCACAGCTGAACTCACAGTGGAGATTCAGGGTCAGAAATACCTCCTCAAAGTTGGGGTAATGGAGAAACTACCTTTTGAGATGATTTTGGGGATGGATGTGCCTGTACTCTCTGATCTGTTGGGAAGTGTGGGGGGTCAGCTATATGAGCAGCCAGTTTGCCAGTCTGATGTTCAGGTGTCATGTTCAGTTGTCACTCGTTCCCAGGCCAAAGCTGGTTTACAACCTCTGCCTGACTTGTGTGATAGTCTGTGCGAGGGGGGAACCAAAGGACCCAGAAAGTCACGCCGCCAGTGGCGTCTTGAGAAGTATGTGGGAACAACTGTACCTGTTGCTGATGTGTCTGGGTTAGAGGTGCAATGGGATGTTCCGCAAAATTTTACTACACTGCAGAAGTCTGATGCAACCTTGAACTGTTTGTTTGACAAGGCCTTAGCTGGGGACAGTCAATCTTCATGTGGGTGGATTTACACGGTTAACGACCACATACTCTACCTTGGGTCAGAGGCAGATAGCAGGAAGTTGGTGGTGCCATCTACCTGTAGACCACTTGTTCTCCACCTTGCACATACAGTTCCATGGGCAGGTCATCTAGGGTAACATAAGACCTATCTTAGGCTCCCATTTCTTTTGGCCCTCCATGTATACTGATGTACAAACCTACTGCAAATCATGCCCCACGTGCCAGAAAACCAGTGCTTTCCGTAGGTCTGACCGGGCTCCTTTATGTTGACTGCCAGTTATCTCTACCCCATTCAAGAGAATTGCAATGGACATTGTTGGACCCTTGGAGAAGAGTAGCGCAGGTTACAAGTATATATTGGTGATCTGTGACTATGCCACCCGGTTCCCAGAAGCCTTCCTACTCCGTTCCATAACCACTCCAAAAATAATCAGTGCTCTTGTTCAGCTCTTCTCTCATGTAGGAATCCCAGATGAAATTCTGACGGACCAAGGGACAAACTTCACTTCGCGACTGATGGTTCAGCGAGTATAATCTGGTGCATATTCTGGAGGGAGATGAGTGGAAACCGCGTTTAGCACCACATCTGGCCATTTTGAGTACCTTGTCATGCCGTACGGGTTAAAGAATGCTCCAGCCATCTTTCAATCCTTCGTTGATGAGATTCTCATAGACCTGCACGGACAGGGTGTAGTGGTGTATATTGACGACATCTTGATCTACTCCGCTACACGCGCCAAGCATGTGTCTCTGGTGCGCAAGGTTCTTGGCAACTGCTAGAGCATGACCTGTACGTGAAGGCACAGAAATTGGAGTTTTCCAAAGGAGCCGTTTCCTTCCTGGGTTTTCGCATTTCCACCTCGGGGGTGGTAATGGAGGGTGACCACGTCAAGGCCGTGCTTAACAAACTATAGTTTTGGCGGTTAGGACATCTACTTTGTGCATGACACAAGTCATTTTTCCAACAATTGTTTACAGACAGGTTATTTCACATACATATCACTGTATTTAAATTTCAGGGTGTCAGAAGTTTACATACACTAAATTGACTGTGCTTTTAAACAGCTTGGAAAATTCAATAAAATGATGTCATGGCTTTCGAAGCTTCTGATAGGCTAATTGACATCATTTTAGTCAATTGAGGTGTACCTTTTGGATGTATTTCAAGGCCTACCTTCAAACTAAGTGCCTCTTTGCTTGACATCATGGGAAAAAAAATCTAAATAAATCAGCCAAGACCAAAAGCAATGGTAGACCTCCACAAGTTTGGTTCTTCTTTGGGAGCAAATTCCAAATGCCTGAAGGTACCACGTTCATCTGTACAAACAATTAGTACGCAAATATAAACACCATTGGACCACACAGCCATCATACCTCTCAGGAAGATGATGCTGGAAGAAATAGGTACAAAAGTATCTATATCCACAGTAAAATGAGTCCTATAATCGACATAACCTGAAAGGCCGCTCAGCAAGGAAAAAGCCACTGCTCCATAACCGCCATAAAAATGCCAGACTACGGTTTGCAACTGCACATGGGGACAAAAATCATACTTTTTGGAGAAATGTCCTCTGGTCTGATGAAACAAAAATAGAACTGTTTGGCCATAATGACCATCGTTATGTTTGGAGGAAAAAGGGGGAGGATTGCAAGCCGAAAAACACCATCCCAACCCGTTTAAGTATGGGGGTGGCAGCATGTTGTGGGGGTGCTTTGCTGCAGGAGGGACTAGTGCACTTCACAAAATAGATGGCATCACAAGGAAGGAAAATTATGTGGATATATTGAAGCAACATTTCAAGACATCAGTCATGAAGTTAAAACTTGGTCGCAAATGGGTCTTCCAAATGGACAATGACCCCAAGCATACTTAATAAAGTTGTGGCAAAATGGCTTAAGGACAACAAAGTCAAGGTATTGGAGTGGCCATCGTAAAGCCCTGACCTCAATCCTATGGAAAATGTGTGGGCAAAAAGCATGAGCGAGCAAGGAGGCCTACAAACCTGACTCAGTTACACCAGCTCTGTCAGGAGGAATGGGCCAAAATTCACTCAACTTATTGTGGGAATCTAGTGGAAGGCTCCCCGAAACGTTTGACCCAAGTTAAATAATTTAAAGGCAATGCTACTAAATACTAATTGAGTATTTGTAAACTTCTGACCCACTGGGAATGTGATGAAAGAAATAAAAGCTGAAATGAATCATTCTCTCTTCTATTATTCTGACATGTCACATTCTTAAAATAAAGTGGTGATCCTAAAACAGGGAATTTTTACTGGGATTAAATGTCAGGAATTGTGATAAACTGAGTTAACGTATTTGGCTAAACGTATGTAAACTTCCGACTTCAACTGTAAATATCATGATCTCATTATCCCATATATCTAGTTGAAACATAAAATACCTGAACACTTTCCCTTGCGCAAAAACAGCTGTCTGTCCCAAGCTCACTGGTGCACGAAACTGAGGGCCTGGAATAGGCTAATTGATACAATGTTGGAATTATTTATTATGGTGTACATACCCAACCATGTATATAATTCCACAATCCTGCCCTAGTTATCTTTATACTCTCCATTTCATCACGATTTATTCAATTTAAGACAAAGTCAATCTCACTACTGGCCTAACAATGATATATTTAAGGGCTAATCTGTGTATGTACAATCTCTAATGGAAGATATTACCAGTTTTTCAGCATGCTTCCTGTCCAAGTCGGCATTCCCTCTCAGCTGTGACATGGCAGTGCCAACCAGTGATTAATGTGATGGAATTCATCATATTATGTTGACATGTGCTGATAAATGCCTTGTAAACAGCAGTCACAGCTGATAATGCATCATCGTAATCCAAGGAGATGTGAGAAGGACCAATAATTTCAATTATGCTCTGACAAAATTAATTCCCCCATATCATGGGGTTTGCCAGGCTGTTCCTGGGGAGACTCAAGCATGTTCCGCCATTCTGGGCATCATCTAGGATCCATGTGTCGAACATGTCCTCTAAACAAGGGAATCAAACTCAATTTACTCATATGCAGTGTTTGACTGCAGTATTATCTACTTAAACCTCAGTTGTCTTGAAAAAATAATCTGGTAGAGTAGAATAACATTGTTGCTGCATGTAACGCTCAGATTGAATAATAAGATTATTGTTTCTCATTTACAACTCTCTAAGAAGAGATAATAGGTGACTTAAAAGTGATTTGTCCAGTGGGTCGCCAAGGCAACCATTAGCTAGCTGCCTTCATGCATCATTTGCGGCAGTCCCATCCCGGGCATTTCTTTAAGCTTTCACTCAGACATTATTTTTAGCTCTCCAAACGTTAGGCTGATGTTTTTCCAGAGACTTATAAAGACTCCCGCTCATTATGAGAGTGATGGTCAATTGAGAGGATCAATTTGCATAATGGAGCATTAAATTCAGCCCATCACATTCACCTTCAGCAGCTTGCTCCCGTTGATGACTCAATGAGAAGGGCAACTCCCAACAGCTACAGAAGAGCATCTTCCACAAATGCAAATGTAAAACTTTTGCATTGTGGATGTGTCAGAAATATTGTTGCTATTTTGACAGCGGGAATTATGGGCAAAACAGCTGGCATTAGCATAAAGAGTCAGGTGAATTAATAAGTTGTATGGTGACTTTGAAGAATTGTCAAGTTAAACAAGCACCCAAATATTAACATCAAATTCAGCACCACAGACAGTGAATTCAGTGGGAGGACAGTGGGCGATTATTTATTTAACAAAACCATATTTTTTTAACAACTTGATGTTTTTCTAAATACAGTGGCTTACGAAAGTATTCACCCCCCTTCACATTTTTCCTATTTTGCCTTACAACCTGGAATTAAAATTGATTCTTGGGAGTTTGTATCATTTGATTTACACAACATTTCTACCACTTTGAAGCTGCAAAATATTTTTTTTGTGAGACAAACAAGAAATAAGACAAAAAAAAAAGAACACAAGAGCGTGCATAACTATTTATCACCACCCCCAAAGTCAATACTTTGTAGAGACGCATTTTGCAGTAATTACAGCTGCAAGTGTCTTGGGGTATGTCTCTATAAGGTTGGCACATCTAGCCACTGAGATTTTTGCCCATTCTTCAAGGCAAAACTGCTCCAGCTCCTTTAAGTTGGATGCATTCCGCTGGGGTACAGCAATATTTAAGTCATACCACAGATTCTCAATTGGAAGGAGGTCTGGGCTTTGACTAAGCCATTCCAAGACATTTAAATGTTTCCCCTTAAACCACTTGAGTATGCTTAGGGTCATTGTCCTGCTGGAAGGTGAACCTTCGTCCCAGTCTCAAATCTCTGGAAGACTGAAACAGGTTTATCTCAAGAATTCCCTTTATTTAGCACCATCCATCATTCCTTCAATTCTGAAAAGTTTCCCAGTCCCTGCTGATGAAAAACATCCCCATAGCATGAGGCTGTGCTCCATGCTTCACTGTGGGTATGTTGTTCTCGGGGTGTTGAGAGGTGTTGGGTTTGCGCCATACATAGCGTTTTCCTTGATGGCCAAAAAGTTCAATTTTAGTGTCATCTGCCCAGAGTGCCTTCTTTCATATGTTTGGGGAGTCTCCCACATGTCTTTTGGCGAACACCAAACATGTTTGTTTATTTTTTTCTTTAATTAAGCAATGGCTTTTTTCTGGTTACTCTTCCGTAAAGCCCAGCTCTGTGGAGTGTACGGCTTAGTGGTCCTATGGACAGGATTCTCCAATCTCTGCTGTGGAACTTTGCAGCTCCTGCAGGGATATCTTTGGTTTCTCTGTTTCCTCTCTGATTAATACCCTCCTTGCCTGGTCCGTGAGTTTTGGTGGGCAGCCCTCTCTTGGCAGGTTTGTTGTGGTGCCATAGTCTTTCAATTTTTTTTAGAATGGATTTAATGGTGCTCCGTGGGACGTTCAAAGTTTCTGATATTTTTTTATAACCCAACCCTGCTCTGTACTTCTCCACAACCTTTACATTTGTTTTATTTAATTGAATATCCAAAACATACAATATTGTTGCAGTGAAGCCACTCAACGACATCATACCAGTCATATAACAGACTCCCAATTAGAGCGACACATAGAAGCATCCAGGGATGATGCCCTGCTTAAGGGCGCATTGACAGATCTCCCACCAGGCCAGAAATGTAAACCCGAACCCTCCAAGATCACCCGCCAGTTCCCCCAAAACTGTCCCTCAACCATTCGAGACTCCTCCCACAGTCCCCCCCTCCAAGAAAGAAAAAAAGAAAATACAATTCTATTTCCCACCCCCAAGAACCCCCCAATGCACCAACAACCAAGAGAATGAACAAAAGAGAAAAATGAAAAAAGACAGAAGAAAACAGCAAACATTGCAAAAAAATAAATAATAATTCATACATTTAAAACAAAGGACATTAGGACATGATTATTATTATTTGACCATGCTGGTCATTTATGAACATTTGAACATCTTGGCCATGTTCTGTTATAATCTCCACCCGGCACAGCCAGAAGAGGACTGGTCACCCCTCATAGCCTGGTTCCTCTCTAGGTTTCGGCCTTTCTAGGGAGTTTTTCCTAGCCACCGTGCTTCTACACCTGCATTGCTTGCTGTTTAGAGTTTTAGGCTGCGGTTTTAGGCTTTCTGTACAGCACTTTGAGATATCAGCTGATGTAAGAAGGGCTATATAAATAAATTTGATTTGAAGGACAACTAAAATAATAACAGCAATGCCAACTGTATGTTTGTGCGCATGTCTGGCACTATTACATGTATGTGTGTGTTCTTGTATGTGTTTTTTTTGAATGAGAGTGTGTATATATATGCATGTGTACAAACACCTGCACGACATCAGCCTCAGGCAAACCGGCATCAGTTGTAAAAACACTGCCCATCAGTGTCATTCAAACATACTTTTTTATTTATTATGTTTTAATTAGACTTATCTTTGACCATCATTCTATCTCCCGCACAGTGACAGTGTCTCCAATTCCACATCCCAACCCTCTGCTTTGCTCAGCCCATCCCATCCATCTCTGCTGGCCACCCACTTCGGGTTTCTATTCAACACATATCTTTCAACTATGCTGTGATGTTTAACATTCAATTTCAATCCATATAATCAAATAGAATCCACATAGATTCCACAGAGTTGAAGATAAATACTTTTACTAAGAATATTAGTAATTGACTGACCGGTCTCTCCAGATCTCCTTACAGTACTATTTCTAGGGTCAATTTTAGATCAATGCATTTTCTGCCATTCTAGAACAGAGACCAGAAACAGGCTACCTGAGGGCAAAACCAAAATAAATGGTCTATTGATTCTGTATCCTAGCCAGGAGTAGTCATCTGGGATTGAGGTTAGCTAGTTGTGAACATCCAGATGAAAATGTTCAGTTTGCGGTAGGAATCCGGGGATAAAAATAACATGTCCGTTATGCTCTGGTTAGAGTCACGTTGTTCGAACTGGCGAGAGCATTCCGAGCTGAAGGTTAGCTGATGACCGCTGGCAATGGTTTGCTGAATGATGGCTGTTAGTTTGCTGGCTAGCTTCAGTTGAGGGATTCCAGATCCAAAGTAAATATAAATACTTTAGGGGAAAAAAGCAGATCCTTGCCACATTGGGTGAGGCGGGTTGCAGGAGAGTATTTAGATGTTGAGGTTTAGCAAAATATTTTAAAGGATAGGCGACGAAAAAGATGTAAAACGATATATACAAGGGACACAACAGGGCAAAGACTGTTACGCCATCTTGGATTAAACATTTTTTTAAAGTATCAACTCATACACCCTGTACCATGGAATCGGTACATCAAAATTCTCTTCCCAACTATTTTGCAATCTGTATGGCACAGTTGTCAACATCCTGGTCCTCAAATGAAACTGGTACACTTTCCTAGATATGCTATTTATATTCAGCCACCACCTCCTCCCACTGCCTCCTGCCTTTTTGGGGTAATGCTATAATAAATTGGTTGTACTCTTGGATTGAGCAGACCTTCCTGTACAATTCTGAACTACATGAAGGCCATAACTCTACCATTCCATTTTACAATATCATTTAAAGAACAAAATACACTTTTCAAACATATCTACACAGGTATTTTATCAACCAGCACATTTGAGTTCAGCCATAATATTTGTTCTATCTTTTCAGGGTGAAGAAATTGAAATTGTAGCCAGCTCTGCAATGCTTGTTTGAAAAAGAGAGATACTTTGATTATTCTCTACAACTTTGTCCCTGACCTGTTTGGAGAGCTCCTTGGTCTTCATGGTGGTGCCCCTTACTTAGTGGTGTTGCAGACTCTGTTGGCCTTTCAGAACAGGTGCATATACAGTGGGGCAAAAAAGTATTTAGTCAGCCACCAATTGTGCAAGTTCTCCCACTTGAAAATTACAGGCCTCTCTCATCTTTTTAAGTGGGAGAACTTGCACAATTGGTGGCTGACTAAATACTTTTTTGCCCCACTGTATACACTGAGATCATGTGACATATCATGTGACACTTAGATTGCACACAGGTGGACTTTAGCTAATTATGTGACTTCTGAAGGTAATTGGTTGCACCAGATCTTATTTAGGGGCTTCATAGCGAAGAGGGTGAATACATAGTTTTTTTTGTAAACAATTAATTTATTTCATTTCACCATTTTGGACTATTTTGTGTATGTCCATTACATGGAATCCAAATAAAAATCCATTTAAATTACAGGTTGTAATGCAACAAAATAGGAAAAATGCCAAGGGCGATGAATAATTCTGCAAGGCACTGTAGGTTTCCTACTCAGCCACTGACATCTTTCATTCAATGGTCATCACACATGATGAATCCAAACTTTTCACAGGAGCTGGATGAAAACAATATCCAATTAAAAGAGAAAAGTTGTTTGCGGCTGTAAACAATAAACAGAAAATAATGAACACACAGGTGGGAAAAGGCTACCTAAGTATGATTCTCAATCAGAGACAACGAACGACACCTGCCTCTGATTGAGTACCCTACTAGGCCAAACACATAGAAAAAAGAACATAGACTACCCACCCCAACTCACGCCCTGACCAAACTAAAATAACTTGTTAAAACTGCATCCCTTGTTCTCAATTTCTACCTGAAGACATACCCTAATCTAACTGCCTGTAGCTCAGCCCCAGAGGCAAGGATATGCATATTTTTGGTATCATTTGAATGGAAACATTCTGAAGTTTGTGGACATGTTAATTGAATGTAGGAGAATATAACACAGTAGATCTGGTGGAAGAAAACAGAAATAAAGAGCATACGTTTTCTGTTTTTTATTGTTGTAGCATCATCTTTCAGATGTACTAGAATAGTCACAGTCAGTCAGGATGCTGGAGATAATTTTGATGGATAGCACAAGAGGGCAACTGTAGGTGTGCAAACTGATTTCAGATTGATAACTTCAGGAATGGGTGAGCTACATGACATATAGCATGAAGTCACCCAGGTGTCCCACACAAGTTGCCCAAATGTACCCAAGTGGCCGAATTGGTGAAATTACCTATAACTATATACAACAGTGCAAATAACTATATACAACATATCAAAAAGCAATTCTAACACAAAATATATATATAATAAAAGACCCGTTGGAAGTCCTCTACACAATATTTTGCTGCCTGTTGTAACGGTGGGTGAGTGATGGGGGTGGAGTCAGACGCAGAGAGCAAAAGTAAACGGGAAAAAACGCTTTAATGTCCTCTACAAAGTAACAGGTCCAAACATGGGTGAAGCTCTAAACACAGGTGCAAACAAACCCAAAACCTTAGTTACAAATCCCGGACAGCGAAAACCCAAAAGACAACGATACACCACAAACGTAACAATAACAACAAGCCCGCACAAACACCAGCGGGCAAAACAAACTTAAATAACACCCATCCAAAAAGCCCAATAAGGAACAGGTGAAAACAATTAGACAAAAACAAACGAAAAGGAAAAAGAGATCGGTGGCAGCTAGTAGACTGGCGACGACGACCACCGAGCGCCATCCGAACAGGAAGGGGAGCCACCTTCGGCAAACCCTAAGAACCGCTGCACCTCCTTTACCGTGGTCGGAGTCTGCCATTTAAACAGCCACCACTAACATTGAGTGGCTGCTGCCAACATACTGACTAAACTCCAGCCACTTTAATAATGGACATTTATGGAAATTGATGTACAAATGTATCACTAGCCACTTTAAACTATGCCACTTTATGTTTATCTACCCAACATTTCTTATCTCAAATGTATATACTGTACTCTATACCATCTACTGCATCTTGTCTATGCCGTTCTGTACCATCACTCATTCATATATCTTTATGTACATATTCTTTATCCCTTTACACTTGTGTGTATCAGGTAGTAGTTCTGGAATTGTTAGGTTAGATTACTCGTTGGTTATTACTGCATTGTCGGTACTAGAAGGACAAGCATTTCGCGGCAATCACTTTTGGATAAATAGCGTGCCCAATTTCAACTTCCTGCTACTCATGCCAAGAATATAAGATGTGCATATCATTCATGGATTTGGATAGAAAACACTCTGAAGTTTCTAAAACTGTTTGAATCATGTCTGAGTATAACAGAACTTATGTAGCAGGCAAAACCCCGAGGACTAACTGTTCAGATTTTTTTTTTTTGCCCCCTCTCTGTTAACTATTTTGTCTTTGCCATTGTATATTTAATAGGAACCTATTTTCAGTTCCTACTGCTTCCACACGATGTCGCCAGTCTTTGGAATATGGTTGAGGTTATTCCTTTGTTCTATGAAGAAGTAGGCCAACTCGGAACTGGGGACACTTTTGTGAGTTGCGCAAGACGTGAACAGCAGTGCTGGTTTGTTTTGGTTCCTGTATTGAATATAGATTGCCCTGTCTTCAATTTGATCGATTACTAACGTTTAAAAATACCTAACGTTGTATTACAAAAGTAGTTTGAAATATTTTGGCAAAGTTTATAGGCAACTTTTGAAATATTTTGTAGTGACGTTGCGTTTTTGTAAGCTGTCTTTTTCTGGATCAAACACGCTTTATAAATGGACATTTGATATATATGGACGGAATTAATCAAACAAAAGTACCAATTGTGATGTTTATGGGACATATTGGAGTGCCAACAAAAGAAGCTCGTCAAAGGTAATGCATATTTTATATTTTATTTCAGCGTTTTGTGTAGCGCCTCCTATGCTAGCTCCTTTGTTTACTGCTGGTGCAGATGGGTGCAGGCTATCAGATAATAGCTTCTTATGCTTTCGCCGAAAAGCATTTTTTAAATCTGACATGTTGGCCGGATTCACAACGAGTGTAGCTTTAATTGAGTATCTTACATGTGTGATTTAATGAAAGTTTGAATTTTATAGCATTTTATTTGAATCTCGCTTTCTGCATTTCCCCTGGCAATTGGCCAGTTGAGACGCTAGCGTCTCCCCTATCCATTAGAGGTTTTAACATCTGCTAACCATGTGTATGTGATTTTATTTGATTTATGTGAAGAATGCAACAAAGATGCAGAATCATCTAGCCAAGTGCATAAAGTTCCCTCAGCGCTCACAACAAGCAACCTTTGACAAAAGTCCCTCTACTACTATTCGAGGTGAATTTTTTTATTTTATTATTTTACCTTTATTTAACTAGGAAAGTCAGTTAAGAACAAATTCTTATTTTCAATGACAGCCTAGGAACAGTGGGTTAACAGCCTGTTCAGGGGCAGAACGACAGATTTGTACCTTGTCAGCTCGGGGGTTTGAACTTTCTACCTTCCGGTTACTAGTTCAAATCTCTAACAACTAGGCTACCCTGCTGCCCCCCAAAAAATTATGAAAATGATGAATCGAACACCTTATCGATGGCAACAGCTCATGGTCCTCCTGGAATCTAATTTTTTTTTACTCAATGGAGGAACATAGTCAGAGAAATGCGGATGAATGTCTTGCTCGAGCTGTGTATGCAATTGTCCTCAACTGCATCAGGACATCAAAAAGCTGCTCCTAAACACTTTAAACCTGGATCAGGACATCAATAACCTGCTCCTAGACATTATAAACCCTGGATGAGGACATCAATAACCTACTCCCAAACATTATAATCCAGCGGCAAGACATCCATAAGCTGCTCCTAAACCTTATAAACCTGCATCAGGACATCAAAAAGCTTCTCCTAAACACTTTAAACCTGGATCTGTACATCAATAAGCTGCTCCTAAACATTTTAAACCAACATCAAGACATCAATAAGCTGCTCCCAAACATTATGAACCTGCATCAGGAAATGAATAAGCTGCTCCTAAACACTTTAAACCTGGATTAGGACATCAATAAACTGCTCCTAAACATTATAAACCAGGATCAGAACATCAATAAGCTGCTCCTAAACATTATAAACCTGCATCAGGACATCAAAAAGCTGCTCCTAAACACTTTAAACCTGGATCAGGACATCAATAAGCTGCTCCTAGACATTATAAACCAACATCAAGACATCAATAAGCTTCTTCCATATATTATTAACCAGCATCAGGACATCAATAAGCTGCTCCCAAACATTATAAACCCTGGATCAGGACATCAATAAGCTGCTCCTAAACATTATAAACCTGCATCAGGACATCAATAAGCTGCTCCTAAACATTGTAAACCAACATCAAGACATCAATAAGCTGCTCCCAAACATTATAAACCTGCATCAGGACATCAAAAAGCTGCTCCTAAACACTTTAAACCTGGATCAGGACATCAAAAAGCTGCTCCTAAACACTTTAAACCTGGATCAGGACATCAATAAGCTGCTCCTAAACATTATAAACCTGGATCAGGACATCAATAAGCTGCTCCTAAACATTATAAACCAACATCAGAACATCAATAAGCTGCTCCTAACCCTTTTAAACCAACATCAAGACATCAGTAAACTGCTCCCAAACATTATAAACCAGCATCAGGACATCAATAAGCTGCTTCCATATATTATTAACCAGCATCAGGACATCAATAAGCTGCTCCTAAACATTATAAACCTGCATCAGGACATCAATAAGTTCCTCCTAAACATTATAAATCTGGATCAGGACATCAATAAGCTGCTCCTAAACATTATAAACCAAGATCAAGACGTCATCAAGACGTCAATAAGCTGCTTCATATACAGTGCCTTGCGAAAGTATTCGGCCCCCTTGAACTTTGCGACCTTTTGCCACATTTCAGGCTTCAAACATAAAGATATAAAACTGTATTTTTTGTGAAGAATCAACAACAAGTGGGACACAATCATGAAGTGGAACGACATTTATTGGATTTTTCAAACTTTTTTAACAAATCAAAAACTGAAAAATTGGGCGTACAAAATTATTCAGCCCCCTTAAGTTAATACTTTGTAGCGCCACCTTTTGCTGCGATTACAGCTGTAAGTCGCTTGGGGTATGTCTCTCAGTTTTGCACATCGAGAGACTGAAATTTTTTCCCATTCCTCCTTGCAAAACAGCTCGAGCTCAGTGAGGTTGGATGGAGAGCATTTGTGAACAGCAGTTTTCAGTTCTTTCCACAGATTCTCGATTGGATTCAGGTCTGGACTTTGACTTGGCCATTCTAACACCTGGATATGTTTATTTTTTAACCATTCCATTGGAGATTTTGCTTTATGTTTTGGATCATTATCTTGTTGGAAGACAAATCTCCATCCCAGTCTCAGGTCTTTTGCAGACTCCATCAGGTTTTCTTCCAGAATGGTCCTGTATTTGGCTCCATCCATCTTCCCATCAATTTTAACCATCTTCCCTGTCCCTGCTGAAGAAAAGCAGGCCCAAACCATGATGCTGCCACCACCATGTTTGACAGTGGGGATGGTGTGTTCAGAGTGATGAGCTGTGTTGCTTTTACGCCAAACATAACATTTTGCATTGTTGCCAAAAAGTTCAATTTTGGTTTCATCTGACCAGAGCACCTTCTTCCACATGTTTGCAGTGTGTGTGTCTCCCAGGTGGCTTGTGGCAAACTTTAAACGCCACTTTTTATGGATATCTTTAAGAAATGGCTTTCTTCTTGCCACTCTTCCATAAAGGCCAGATTTGTGCAATATACGACTGATTGTTGTCCTATGGACAGAGTCTCCCACCTCAGCTGTAGATCTCTGCAGTTCATCCAGAGTGATCATGGGCCTCTTGGCTGCATCTCTGATCAGTCTTCTCCTTGTATGAGCTGAAAGTTTAGAGGGACGGCCAGGTCTTGGTAGATTTGCAGTGGTCTGATACTCCTTCCATTTCAATATTATCGCTTGCACAGTGCTCCTTGGGATGTTTAAAGCTTGGGAAATCTTTTTGTATCCAAATCCGGCTTTAAACTTCTTCACAACAGTATCTCGGACCTGCCTGGTGTGTTCCTTGTTCTTCATGATGCTCTCTGCGCTTTTAACGGACCTCTGAGACTATCACAGTGCAGGTGCATTTATACGGAGACTTGATTACACACAGGTGGATTGTATTTATCATCATTAGTCATTTAGGTCAACATTGGATCATTCAGAGATCCTCACTGAACTTCTGGAGAGAGTTTGCTGCACTGAAAGTAAAGGGGCTGAATAATTTTGCACGCCCAATTTTTCAGTTTTTGATTTGTTAAAAAAGTTTGAAATATCCAATAAATGTCGTTCCACTTCATGATTGTGTCCCACTTGTTGTTGATTCTTCACAAAAAAATACAGTTTTATATCTTTATGTTTGAACCCTGAAATGTGGCAAAAGGTCGCAAAGTTCAAGGGGGCCGAATACTTTCGCAAGGCACTGTATTATTAACCAGCATCAGAACATCAATAAGCTGCTCCTAACCATTTTAAACCAACATCAAGACATCAGTAAGCTGCTCCCAAACATTATAAACCAGCATCAGGACATCAATAAGCTGCTTCCATATATTATTAACCAGCATCAGGACATCAATAAGCTGCTCCTAAACATTATAAACCTGACATCAATAAGCTGCTTCCATATATTATTAACCAGCATCATCAATAAGCTGCTTCCAGGACATCAATAAGTTGCTCCTAAACATTATAAATCTGGATCAGGACATCAATAAGCTGCTCCTAACAATTTTAAACCAACATCAAGAAGTCATCAAGACGTCAATAAGCTGCTTCCATATATTATTAACCAGCATCAGGACATCAATAAGCTGCTCCCATATATTATTAACCTGCATCAGGACATCAATAAGCTGCCCCTAACCATTTTAAACCTGCATCAGGACATCACTAAGCTGCTCCTAAACATTATAAACCTGCATCAGGACATCAATAAGCTGCTCCTAAACATTATAAACCTGCATCAAGACATCAATAAGCTGCTCCTAAACATTATAAACCTGCATCAAGACATCAATAAGCTGCTCCTAACCATTTTAAACCAACATCAAGACATCAATAAGCCGCTCCAAACATTATAAACCTGCATCAGGATATCAAAAAGCTGCTCCTAAACACTTTAAACCTGGATCAGGACATCAATAAGCTGCTCCTAAACATTATAAACCTGCATCAGGACATCAATAAGCTGCTCCCATATTTTATTAACCAGCATCAGGAAATCAATAAGCTGCTCCTAAACATTTTAAACCTGCATCAGGACATCAATAAGCTGCTCCTAAACATTATAAACCAACATCAAGACGTCAATAAGCTGCTTCCATATATTATTAACCAGCATCAGGACATCAAAAAGCTGCTCCTAAACATTTTAAACCAACATCAAGACGTCAAGAAGCTGCTCCCATATATTATTAACCAGCATCAGGAAATCAATAAGCTGCTCCTAAACATTTTAAAACTGCATCAGGACATCAAAAGCTGCTCCTAAACATTATAAACCTGCATCAGGACATCAATAAGCTGCTCCCATATTTTATTAACCAGCATCAGGAAATCAATAAGCTGCTCCTAAACATTTTAAACCTGCATCAGGACATCAATAAGCTGCTCCTAAACATTATAAACCTGCATCAGGACATCAATAAGCTGCTCCTAAACATTTTAAACCAACATCAAGACATCAATAAGCTGCTCCCAAACATTATAAACCAGCAGCAGGACATCAATAAGCTGCTCCCAAACATTATAAACCAGCATCAGGATATCAATGAGCTGCTCCCAAACATTATAAACCCTGGATCAGGGCATCAATAACCTACTCCCAAACATTTTAAAACAGCATTAGGACATCAATAAGCTGCTCCTAAACATCATAAACCTGCATCAGAACATAGTAACCTGCTCCTAAACATTATAAACCAGCATCAGGACATCAATAAGCTTCTCCTAGACATTATAAACCAGCATCAGGACATCAATAAGCTGCTCCAAACATTATAAACCTGCATCAGGACATCAATAAGATGCTCCTAAACATTTTAAACCAACATCAAGACATCAATAAGCTTCTCCAAACATTATAAACACTGGATAAGGACATCAATAAACTGCTCCTAAACATTTTAAACCAGCATCAGGACATCAATAACCTGCTCCCAAACATTATAAATCAGCATCAGGACATCAATAAGCTGCTCCTAAACATTATAAACACTGGATCAGGACATCAATAAACTGCTCCTAAACATTATAAACCAACATCAAGACATCAATAAGCTGCTCCCAAACATTATAAACGAGCGTCAGGATATCAATAAGCTGCTCCTAAACATGATAAACCAGCATCAGGACATCAATAAGCTGCTCCCAAACATTATAAACCCTGGATCAGGGCATCAATATAATGTACTCCCAAACAGTATAAACCTGGATCAAGACATCAATAACCTACTCCCAAACATTTTAAAACAGCATTAGGACATCAATAAGCTGCTCCTAAACATTTTAAACCAACATCAGGACATCAATAAGCTGCTCCCACATATTATTAACCAGCATCAGGACATCAATAAGCTGCTCCTAAACAGTATAAACCTGCATCAGGACATCAAAAACTGCTCCTAAACATTTTAAACCAACATCAAGAAGTCATCAAGACGTCGATAAGCTGCTCCCATATTTTATTAACCAGCATCAGGACATCAATGAGCTGCTCCTAAACATTTTAAACTAGCATCAGGACATCAATAAGCTGCTCCCAAACATTATAAACCTGCATCAGGACATCAATAACCTAACACCAAACATTATAAACCTGCATCAGGACATCAATAAGCTGCTCCTAAACATTTTAAACCTGCATCAGGACATCAATAAGCTGCTCCCAAACATTTTAAACCTGGATCAGGAAATTGAGTCTGTCGTAGTTCATGTGGGATTCAATGACATTATGAATTTTAGCTCAGAACAGCTTAAGATGGATTTTAAAGAACTGATTGGGTCACTTTTTAACACCAACAAACACCCCATAATATCTGTCCCTCTGCCCTCCCTAATTTGTGGCATTTAACGGTTCAGCAGACTTTCAGCCCTCCATATTTGGCTACGATTGGAGACTTTTACAGCTCTGTGGGTTTAACATTTATGCATTTGGTTTTACTAGCGTTTACAGTTGACAATTTTGATACCTTCTGGAAACAAAGCTTGCTTATATAAGGACAAGGGATCCACCCAAATCTATGGGTTCCTGGATCCTTTCACAGCATTATACGGCTGTGTTGAGACGATTACTTATCAAGGACCCAAGCCCAGCTCATTTAATCCCTACCATTGTGTCGCTGAGTTGTCATAATGCTTCAGCAAATGTACAATATCCCAGGGGCATTGGAAGACACAATGTAAGTAACCCCATTTATGTCCCTCTTACTGCCCTGAATGTCTCTGCTGATCCCACAGTTATTGTATGCAGTAATCATGTGCCTATGAACCAGAGTGATACTGTTATCACTGAGGCAGTGTTCCCTAGTAGGAAGTCCACTGTGTGCAGCTCAACCTGCACTACCATAAATAACATGATCATGTCTACTTCTGGTAAGCATCCAGAAAAGTGCTAAAAATAGCCCACGCTACAATATGTAGCTTAAGAAATAAGATTCATGAAATCAATAATTTGCTAGTAACTTATGACATTCATATTCTGACAATCTCTGAAACTGTTAGATAATACCTTTAACGATACAGTGGTAGCAATACATGGTTATCAGTTCTACAGAAAATATATAAATGCCAATTGTGGAGGTGTGGCCATTTATATTCAGAACCACATTCATATAAAGCTTAGAGAAGATCTCATGTTAAATGCTGTTTAAGTAATATGGCTACAGGTTCATCTGCCTCACCTGAACCCCATTCTGGTGGGAAGCTGCTATAAATCACCGTGCTAACAGTCAGTGTCTGGATAACATGTGTGAAATGCTTGATAATGTATGATATATCAACAGAGAAGTATATTTTCTGTGATTTAAATACTGACTGGCTTTCATCAGGCTGCCCACTCAAGAGGAAGCTTCAAATTGTAACTAGTGCCTGCAACCTGGTTAAGGTTTTCAGTCAACCTACCAGGGTAGTTACAAACAGCACAGGAATTAAATTATATTAATTATAATAATAATCAACATGTATAGATCACATATTTACTAACAGGATGACTACACCACTCGTGCCGCTTGCGCGAGCGTTACAAAATAAATTTAGAAAACTATATTATTCAATTATTGCACCCACACTGCTCGCACGCGCCAACGAGCATCTGCATTGCCAAGGGCTAAAATAGAAGTCAGCTTTATTTCTGACGCAGATCGTGCTGCAAGTCCTGCCTCTCCCATTTCCTCATTGGTTTATAGAAGTGGGTACCCACGTGCCATCTCCTCATTGGTTATACCCACGTGGGTGACTGAAAGACGAAATAGGTCGGTGGTGGTAATACACCTAATTTATGAAAGTTGCCAATCGCAATATAAAGTCAAGAGAAGAAAACGCCTGGAAGGAGAAGAGATGACTAGAAATGATTCGGTTGACCGTTTAATTTGAACCGAATCCTGCCTACCAAGATGGCGTAGCAGTGAAGACGTGTTTTGTTCGTGTCTCGTGTACTTTTGTATATATATATATATATATATTTCACTTTTATTTTCTCTCTTTTCGGTTTTTAATTCGATTATACTGTACCTTCCGATAACCTGCCTCACCCAATGTGATACGGTATCACTATTATTTTAAATTTTAGAATACATTCAAGAACCTCCAGACGCTAACCAGCTAATTAGCTATTCAGTCATTGTTAGCCACTCCTAGCAGCTTTTACCTTCTGCACAGATACCAGCCCTGTTCTTAGCCTGGATAATACTCACCAGTCTACTAGTATCGGACTGTCTCTCCACAACAATGCTGGATTCCTGCCGTAATCCCTGGACCACTACTTCTGATCTTCACAGCTAGCTTGCAGCTAGCTAGCTCACCGTGGCACCCAGTACCGAAGCTATCCCTGAGGCAAGGATCGGACCAAAATGCAGCGTGATGATGATTCATGATATATTTTAATGAAGGAAAACCTATACATACAGAAACTACAAAACTAATGGAATGAAATAATGAAAACCGAAACAGCCTATCTGGTGAAAATACAAAACACTAAGACAGGAACAATCACCCACAAACATACAGTGAAACCCAGGCTACCTAAATATGGTTCCCAATCAGAGACAACGAGAATCACCTGACTCTGATTGAGAACCTCAGGCAGCCATAGACTATGCTAGACACCCCTACTCAGCCACAATCCCAATACCTACTAAAACCCCCAATACCACAACACAACACAAAATAACCCCATGTCACACCCTGGCCTGACCAAATAAATATATAAACACAAAATACTAAAACCAGGGCGTGACACTGAGCTTGTGCTACTAGGTGACCTAAACTGGGACATGCTTAACACCCCGGCCATCCTACAAACTAAGCTTGATGCCCTCAATCTCATACAAATTATCAATGAACCTAACAGGTACAACCACAAATCAGTAAACACGGGCACCCTCATAGATGTCATCCTAACTAATTCGCCCTCCAAATACACCTCTGCTGTTTTCAAACAAGATCTCAGCGATCACTGCCTCATTGCCTGCATCGGTGATGGGTCTGCGACCAAATGATCACCCCTCATCACTGTCAAATGCTCCCTGAAACACTTCTGCGAGCAGGCCTTTCTAATCGACCTGGCCGGGGTATCCTGGAATGACATTGACCTCATCCCGTCAGTAGATGATGCCTGGCTATTCTTTAAAAGTGCATTCCTCACCATCTTAAATAAGCATGCCCCTCTCAAAGAATGTAGAACTAGGAATAGATATAGTCCTTGGTTCACGCCAAACCTGTCTGCCCTTGACCAGCACAAAAACATCCTGTGGCGTTCTGCATTAGCATCGAAAAGCCCCCGTGATATGCAACTTTTCAGGGAAGTTAGGAACAACTATACACAGGCAGTTAGAAAAGTTAAGGCAAGCTTTTTCAAACAGAAATTTGCATCCTGTAGAACTAACTCAAAAAAGTTCTGGGACACTGTAAAGTCCATGGCGAATAAGAGCACCTCCTCCCAGCTGCCCACTGCTCTGAGGCTAGGAAACACTGTCACCACCAATAAATCCACTATAATTGAGAATTTCAATAAGCATTTCTCTACGGCTGGCCATGCTTTCCACATGGCTACCCCTACCCCGGTCAACTGCCCGACACCCTCCACAGCAACCCGCCAAAGCCCCCACCATTTCCCCTTTACCCAAATCCAGATAGCTGATGTTCTGAAAGAGCTGCAAAATCTGGACCCCTACAAATCAGCCGGGCTAGACAATCTGGACCCTCTCTTTCAAAAATGATCGGCCGAAATTGTTGCAACCCCTATTACTAGCCTGTTCAACCTCTCTTTCGTATCGTCTGAGATTCCCAAAGATTGGAAAGCTGCCGCGGTCATCCCCCTCTTCAAAGGGGGTGACACTCTAGACCCAAACTGCTACAGACCTATATCTATCCTACCCTGTCAAATCAAATCAAATCAAATCAAATGGTCTTCGAGGTCTTCGAAAGCCAAGTTAACAAACAGATTACTGACCATTTTGAATCCCACCATACCTTCTCCGCAATGCAATCTGGTTTCAGAGCTGGTCATGGGTGCACGTCAGCTCAAGGTTCTAAACGACATCATATCCGCCATCGATAAGAGACATCACTGTGCAGCCGTATTCATCGACCTGGCCAAGGCTTTCGACTCTGTCAATCACAACGTTCTTATTGGCAGACTCGACAGCCTTGGTTTCTCAAATGATTGCCTCGCCTGGTTTGCCAACTACTTCTCTGATAGAGTTCAGTGTGTCAAATCGGAGTGCCTGTTGTCTGGTCCTCTGACAGTCTCTATGGGTGTGCCACAGGGTTCAATTCTCAGGCCGACTCATTTCTGAATACATCAATGATGTTGCTCTTGCTGGTGGTGATTCTCTGATCCACCTCTACCCAGACGACACCATTCTGTATACTTCTGGCCCCTCCTTGGACACTGTGTTAACTAACCTCCAGACGAGCTTTAATGCCATACAACTCTCCTTCCGTGGCCTCCAACTGCTCTTAAATGCAAGTAAAACTAAATGCATGCTTTTCAACCAATCGCTGCCCGCACCTGCTCGCCCGTCCAGCATCACTACTCTGGACGGCTCTGACTTAGAATACGTGGACAAGTCTGGTTAGACTGTAAACTCTCCTTCCAGACTCACATTAAGCATCTCCAATCCAAAATTAAATCTAGAATCGGCTTCCCATATCGCAACAAAGCATCCTTCACTCATGCTGCCAAACATACCCTCGTAAAACTGACCATCCTACTGATCCTCGACTTCGGTGATGTCATCTATAAAATAGCCTCCAACACTCTACTCAACAAACTGGATGCAGTCTATCACAGTGCCATCCGTTTTGTCACCAAAGCCCCATACACTACCCACCATTGCGACCTGTACGCTCTAGTTGGTTGGCCCTCGCTTCATACTCGTCGCCAAACCCACTGGCTACAGGTTATCTACAAGTCTCTGCTAGGTAAAGCCCCGCCTTATCTCAGCTCACTGGTCACCATAGCAGCACCCACTCATAGCACGTGCTCCAGCAGGTATATCTCACTGGTCACCTCCAAAGCCAATTCCTCCTTTGGTAGTCTTTCCTTCCAGTTCTCTGCTGCCCATGACTGGAACGAATTGCAAAAATCTCTGAAGCTGGAGACTCACATCTCCCTCACTAGCTTTAAGCACCAGCTGTCAGATCAGTTTACAGATCACTGCACCTGTACTTAGCCTATCTGTAAACAGCCCATCTATCGACCTACCTGATCCCCATACTGGTATTTATTTATTTTGCTCCTCTGCACCCCAGTATCTCTACCTGCACATTCATCTTCTGCCGATCTACCATTCCAGTGTTTAATTGCTATATTGTAATTACTTCACCACCATGGCCTATTTATTTCCTTATCTTACCTCATTTGCACTCACTGTATATAGAATTTTGTGTTCTTTTGTTCTACTGTATTATTGACTGTATGTTTTGTTTATTCCATGTGTAACTCTGCGTTGTTGTATGTGTCAAATTGCTATGCTTTATCTTGGCCAGGTCGCAGTTGCAAATGAGAACTTGTTCTCAACTAGTCTACCTGGTTAAATAAAGGTGAAATAAATACATTTACATTTCTGATCAATTTTGTTGTTTTAATGGGCAAAAAATGAGCTTTTCTTTCAAATTTTCTTTCAAATACAAGGACATTTCTAAGTGACCCTAAACGTTTGAAAGGTAGTGTACTTGTTTTGGAACATGTCCCATTTTCATGGTCTGTTTGTGCTAATAGTTGTGAAAATGTCCCAAATACTTCTAAATAATTGCACCAGTGATTGAAAGAAACTGTAATAAACACCCCGGGAGCCCAGGAGAATGCTTTTGTATGTTACTCAATCCCATTGACATCCTTCTACAGTATAACTTCTCTCTTTTAGCCAAAATGAATACATTTACAATGTATGGTAACACTGCATTTTGATAGTCTGTAGAGCATGGACTACCAGTAACATGTCAACTAATTAGCTACTAACCTTTAACCTAACCGTTATTCTAAACCAAACTGTAACATAGCCCATCTCTAAATAGCCCATCCAACTACCTTATCCCCATACTGTTATTTTATTTATTTTTCTCCTTTGCACCTCAGTATCTCTACTTGCACGCTCATCTTCTGCACATCTATCACTCCAGTGTTTAATTTCTATTTTGTAATTATTTCGCCACTATGGTCTATTTATTGCCTTACCTCCGTTATCCTACCTCATTTGCACACACTGTATATAGACTTTTCTACTGTATTACTGACTGTATGTTTGTTTATGTGTAACTCTGTGTTGTTATTTTTGTCGCACTGCTTTAATCTATCTTGGCCAGGTCGCAGTTTTAAATGAGAACTTGTTATCAACTGGCCTACCTGGTTAAATAAAGGTGAAACTTAAAAAAAACAGAGCCGTATTGATTTGGGCAGCTAGTTCATCAGGTGAGTTGGGGGCATGGTCAAGGGACAGGGCAGAGCAGATGGCATCAGAGAGTTGGAGGCGGTCAACAGCTTTGATGTTGCGTATGGAGATGAGGTTTTTGTCAGTGTTTTGGGGTGAGTATGAGGTAAGAGAGAGATTAAGGATATTGTGGTCAGGGAATGGGGAATATGAGTTAGGTTGAGGCCAACAGAACAGACGAGGTCAAGTATGTGTCCCTTGATGTGAGTTGGAAAATTGACATGTTGGGTAATATTGAAACAGTCCAGAATAGCAATGAAATCAGTGGCAAGTTTTGAGTTTGAGTCCATGTAAATATTAATATCGCCAAGTAACAGTAAACAGAGGGGAGGGGAGGGGGGGGGTCGAAAGTAGTTCAAATACATAAGACAGGAATAATTCATTAGAATTAGGAAGTTGGTACACAAGGATTGTGGTCATGGAGCAAGATGATTTGTAGGCAATGTATTCAAATGAGGAGGCAATAGGGAGAAACAGTTCAGTTATTTTGACACAGGTAGCCATAACCAGCGGGAGTAGCTTGTTTAAGAGAAAGGGGCCATAGGTTGAAGGGGCCGTAGGCAGTCAGATGATGGATTGGGAGCAGGGCACGAGTGACACCAGAGAGAGTTTTTGTTGCTACCAGTACCATAGTTGACAGAACAGTTGCTGTGAGCCATGATGCAGGTAGCGGCTTCTACGTATGCATGATGAGCAGGCAGGGATAAATGCATCAGAGGAGAGACAATAGTTATTATTCAGGGGGCAAAGATGGTCGGGAAAAAAACAGGGAGGGGGAAACCAAAGTAATCCAGGGCAGAGTGCAACAGGGGGAATATTGAGGAGCCATTGGTAAGATGCATGACAGTGATTTGCTGTAGAGCCAATAAAACGTCAGATAATACCACACATAAACCCCCACGGTCAGCAAAGCAGCAAGCCAGAGCCCAACTAGCCTGCTCTAAATCAGCTAGCACTGTTGACTGGGAGGGCCTGGAACAGGGTGATATAATAGACAGCCAAGTGGTGAATTGCTTCTTCTTCTAAAAAAAGGACAAAGCTTTTTGTTAATGCACTTCTCAAGAGATTATCTGGCAGTGAGGGAGTAGGTGTCACAAGGGTACTTGTGTCGCATGACACACTTATATTCTGGGATCTTGCCTGGCAAGCTGTGAAAATAGCAAGTGAACAGTCAATTAAATTATTTTTGGAGGTCGCTAATCCATTGCAATCACATTGCTGGACATGTTAAGATAACCACCTTTACTCCCTCTGGTAGGTCGTGGCATCTGTTCATGACCATGGCCCAGATTCACAAAACTTTCTTAAAGAATACATTTCTTCTAAACTGCCATTTTCTCCTTAACTATAGATTTAAGAAGGAAGTTAAGTTGCTATTGCTCAAAAAGGTTATTTTCTTACGCTATTTCTTATGTTTCTCCTTAAGCAAACAGTTGTAAATGTAATTCTTGAAAATAAAGTTATTAGAAGTGTTCTTAATTCCAAGTCTATTGTCTAGAGTTTTGGCAAAGTTGGTGGGGTTATATGGCAAAGTGGGTGGGGGCTAGGGTCAGTATGTTATATCTGGAGTACTTTTCCTGTCTTATCCGGTGTCTTGTGTGAATTTAAGTCTGCTCTCTCTTTCTCTCCTTCTTTCTCTCGGAGGACCTGAGCACTTGGACCATGCTTCAGGACTACCTGCCATGATGACTCCTTGCTGTCCCCAGTCCACCCGGCCCTGCTGCTGTTCCAGTTTTCCACTGTTCTGCCTGCGGCTATGGAACCCTAAATTGTTCATTTTTACTCTTGAGGTGCTGTCCTGTTGCACCCTCTACAACCACTGTGATCTCCACCCGGCACAGCCAGAAGAGGACTGGCCACCCCTTATAGCCTGGTTCCTCTCTAGGTTTCTTCCTAGATTTTTGCCTTTCTATGGAGTTTTTCCAAGCCACCGTGCTGCTACACCTGCATTGAGGGTCTTCCAAGTATTGAAAGTGTGTAAATAGTTACCCATGTCATTTTGTAAATGTATATACAGTGCCTTGCGAAAGTATTCGGCCCCCTTGAACTTTGCGACCTTTTGCTACATTTCAGGCTTCAAACATAAAGATATAAAACTGTATTTTTTTGTGAAGAATCAACAACAAGTGGGACACAATCATGAAGTGGAACGACATTTATTGGATATTTCAAACTTTTTTAACAAATCAAAAACTGAAAAATTGGGCGTGCAAAATTATTCAGCCCCCTTAAGTTAATACTTTGTAGCGCCACCTTTTGCTGCGATTACAGCTGTAAGTCGCTTGGGGTATGTCTGTAACATAGAATGCCCACTCAGCTCACACCCTGACCAACCAAAACATAGAAATATACAAAGTAAACTATGGTCAGGGTGTGACAGTACCCCCCCCCCCAAGGTGCGGACTCCGGCCGCAAAACCTGAACCTATAGGGGAGGGTCTGGGTGGGCATCTGTCCGCGGTGGCGGCTCTGGTGCTGGACGTGGCCCCCACTTCACCGTAGTCTTAGTCCCCCACCTTGTCCGCTTCCGTGACCTCCTAGCCACGGCAACCCTACTTAATAACACGGGACAGAGGGGCAGCTCGGGACAGAGGGGCGGCTCGGGACAGAGGGGCGGCTCGGGACAGAGGGGCAGCACAGGAGAGGAGGAAGGCTCTGGCATATCCTGGCTGACTGGCGGATCTGGAAGAGTCTGGCAGACTGGCGGATCTGGAAGAGTCTGGCAGACTGGCGGATCTGGAAGAGTCTGGCAGACTGGCGGATCTGGAAGAGTCTGGCAGACTGGCGGATCTGGAAGAGTCTGGCAGACTGGCGGATCTGGAAGAGTCTGGCAGACTGGCGGATCTGGAAGAGTCTGGCTGACTGGTGGATCCTGGCAGACTGACAGCTCTGGCTGCTTCATGCAGACTGACAGCTCTGGCTGCTCCATGTAGGCTGGCAGCTCTGGCTGCTCCATGCAGGCTGGCAGCTCTGGCTGCTCCATGCAGGCTGGCAGCTCTGGCTGATCCATGCAGGCTGGCAGCTCTGGCTGCTCCATGCAGGCTGGCAGCTCTGGCTGCTCCATGCAGGCTGGCAGCTCTGGCTGCGCTGAACAGGCGGGAGACTCCAACAGCGCTGTAGAGGAGGAAGGCTCTGGCTGCGCTGAACAGGCGGGAGATTCCGGCAGCGCAGGAGAGGAGAAAGGCTCCAGCAGCTCTGGAGAGGCGAGGCGCACTGTAGACTTGATGCGTGGTGCTGGCACTGGTGGTACTGGGCCGAGGACACGCACAGGAAGCCTGGTGCGGGGAGCTGCTACCGGAGGGCTGGGGTGTGGAGGTGGTACTGGATAGACCAGACCGTGCAGGCGCACTGGAGCTCTTGAGCACCGAGCCTGCCCAACCTTACCTGGTTGAATACTCCCAGTCGCTCTGCCAGTGCGGCAAGGTGGAATAGCCCGCACTGGGCTATGCAGGCGAACCGGGGACACCGTGCGCAAAAGTAAGCCGGCCCAAGGAGACGCACTGGGGACCAGATGCGTAGATCCGGCTTCATGGCATTTGGCTCGACGTTCAATCTAGCCCGGCCGATACGCGGAGCTGGAATATACCGCACCGGGCTATGCACCCACACTGGGGACACCGTGCGCACCACTGCATAACACGGTGCCTGCCCGGTCTCTCTAGCCCCCCGGTAACCACAGGAAGTTGGCGTAGGTCTCCTACCTAGCATCGCCATGCTCCCTGTGAGCCCCCCCCCAATACATTTTTGGGGCTGACTCTCGGGCTTCCATCCGCTTCGCCGTGCTGCCTCCTCATACCTGCGCCTCTCAGCTTTCGCCGCCTCCAGTTCTTCCTTGGGGCGGCGATATTCTCCAGGCTGAGCCCAGGGTCCTTCACCGTCCAGTTCGTCCTCCCATGTCCATTCCTTCTCTTGCTGCACCTTGGGGCGGCTACACTCCCCTGGTTTAGCCCAGGGTCCTCTCCCGTCGAGGATTTCCTCCCAAGTCCAGAAATTCTTGTCACACTGCTCCTGCTGCTGTTGTTGCCTGTTACCACGCCGCTTGGTCCTGTTGTGGTGGGTGATTCTGTAACGGTTCTCTTTAGTTGAAGGAGAGGCGGACCAAAATGCGGCGTGATGATGATTCATGTTTGTTTAATAAAGGAAAAACTATACATGAATAAACTACAAAACAATGAAATGTGAGAACTCAAAACAGCCCTATCTGGTGCAAACACAAAGACAGGAACAATCACCCACCAACACACAGTGAAACCTAGGCTACCTAAATATGGTTCCCAATCAGAGACAATGACTAATACCTGCCTCTGATTGAGAACCATATCAGGCCAGGCCAGACATAGAAATAGACAAACTAGACATGTAACATAGAATGCCCACTCAGCTCACAACCTGACCAACCAAAACATAGAAATATACAAAGTAAACTATGGTCAGGGTGTGACAGATGATGATATAAAAATAAAAAACTTGTTTTATCTAAACAAGATCTATTGTGCTTTATCCTCCTACATTCAATTCACATTTACACAAACTGCAGAGTGTTTTCTTTCAAATGGTACCAAGAATATGCATGTCCTTGGTTCTGTGCCTGAGCTACAGGCTGTTAGATTTCTGTATGTCTTCAGGCGGGAATTGCACAAAGTAGGGAGGTAGCTCTAAGAGGTTTTAAAGCTAGTGAGGGAGATTTGAGTCTCCAGCTTCAGTGATTTTTGCAGTTCGTTCCAGTCATTGGCAGCAGAGAACTGGAAGGAAAGGTGGCCGAAGGAGCAATTGGCTTTGGGGGTGACCAGTGAAATATACCTGCTGGAGCTACGGTGGGTGCTACGGGTGGGTGCTGCTATGGTGACCAGTGAGCTGAGATAAGGTGGGGCTTTACCTAGCAGAGACTTGTAGATAACCTGGAGCCAGTGGGTTTGACGATGAGTATGAAGCGAGGGCCAACCAATGAGAGCATACAGGTCGCAATGGTGGGTAGTATATGGGGTTTTGGTGACAAAACGGATGGTACTGTGATAGACTGCATCCAATTTGTTGAGTAGAGTGTTGGAGGCTATTTTGTAAATGATATCGTCGAGAATCAGCAGAATGGTCAGTTTTACAAAGGTATGTTTGGCAGCATAAGTGAAGGATGCTTTGTTGTGAAATAGGAAGCTGATTCTAGATTTAATTTTGGATTGGAGATGCTTAATGTGATTCTGGGAGGAGAGTTTAAAGTCTAGCCAGACACCTAGGTATTTGTAGTTGTCCATATATTCTAAGTCGGAACCGTCCAGAGTAGTGATACTAGTTGGGCGGGCAGATGCAGGCAGCGATCGGTTGAAGAGCATGCATTTAGTTTTACTTGCATTTAAGAGCAGTTGGAGGCCAGTATTGAGTAGCTTGGATGAAAAGGTGCCCATTGTAAATGGGCCAGCTCCTCAGTCTCAGTTGTTAATATGTGCATATTATTATTAGTATTGGATAGAAAACACTCTAAAGTTTCTAAAACTGTCAAAATATTGTCTGTGAGTACAACAGAACTGATATTGCAGGCGAAACCCTGAGGAATATCAAACCAGGAAGTGGCTTCTTTTTTGAAAACTCCATGTTCCATAGCCTCCCTTTGCTCCATGTAAAGGGATATCAACCAGATTCCTTTTCCTATCGCTTCCTCAAGGTGTCAACAGTCTTCAGACATAGTTTCAGGCTTTTATTTTGAAAACTGAGCCAGAATGATAACATCGCGTCAAGTGTTTGCATGAGTTTTGCTCGCGCAACAGAGTTTGGGCAGACATTGCCGTTCCCTCTCCTACTCAACAAGACCGTTGCAGTTGATATATTATCGATTATATATTTTAAAAACAACCTGAGGATTGATTATAAAAACGTTTGACATGTTTCTGTGGACATTACGAAACAATTTGGAATTTGTCTGCGTTGTCGTGACCGCTCTTTCCTGTGGATTTCTGAACATAACGCGCCAAACAAACTGAGGTATTTTGGATATAAAAATCATCTTTATGGAACAAAAGGAACATTTATTGTGTAACTGGGAGTCTCGTGATTGAAAACATCTGAAGATCATCAAAGGTAAACGATTCATTTGATTGCTTTTCTGATTTTCGTGACCGAGCTACTTGATGCTAAGTGTACTTAATGTTTTGTCGAGCGATGGATAAACTTACACAAACGCTTGGATTGCTTTCGCTGTAAAGCATAATTTCAAAATCTGACACGACAGGTGGATTAACAAAAGGCTAAACTGTGTTTTCCTATATTGCACTTGTGATTTCATGAATATAAATATTTGTAGTAATATTTATTGAATGTAGCGCTATGCTATTCAGCGGTTGTTGATGACAACTATCCCGTTAACGGGATTGCAGCCATAACAAGTTAACACAGTGTCCAAAGAAGGGCCAGAAGTATACAGAATGGTGTCGTCTGCATAGAGGTGGATCAGAGAATCACCAGCAGCAAGAACGACATCATTGATGTATACAGATGTCACAATCTGACCATAGTTTGCATTGTTTGTTTCTTATGTTTTGGTTGGTCAGGGTGTGATATGAGTGGGCATTCTATGGTGTATGTCTAGTTTGTCTGTTTCGATGTGTTTAGATATGGTTCTCAAGCAGGGGCAGGTGTTAGTCGTTGTCTCTGATGGGGAACCATATTTATGTAGGCTGTTTTGTATTGTGGGGTTTGGGTGATTGTTCCTGTGTTTGTGTTCACGTTACGGGACTGTTTTGTCTTCGTTC
Source organism: Oncorhynchus tshawytscha (assembly GCF_018296145.1). Classification (NCBI taxonomy): domain Eukaryota; kingdom Metazoa; phylum Chordata; class Actinopteri; order Salmoniformes; family Salmonidae; genus Oncorhynchus; species Oncorhynchus tshawytscha. Next base: position 4,352,278 of record NC_056446.1, on the reverse strand, counting down.
ATTTTGTCGGTTTATTGTTTTTGTTCGTTGTTAAAGTATTCTATTAAAATGGATAATCATCACGCTGCATTTTGGTCCTCCTCTCTTTCACCCGACGAAGAACGTTACAACAGAGAAGAGATTCGGCCCGAGAATTGGACCCTGTGGCACCCCCATAGAGACTGCCAGAGGTCCGGACAACAGGCCCTCCGATTTGACACACTGAACTCTATTAGAGAAGTAGTTCGTCAACCAGGCGAGGCAGTCATTTGAGAAACCAAGGCTGTTGAGTCTGCCAATAAGAATGTGGTGATTGACAGAGTCTAAAGCCTTGGCCAGGTCAATGAATACGGCTGCACAGTAATGTCTCTTATCGATGGCGGTTATGATATCATTTGCCATTGCTAGCTAAATTGCTAGCTAAAACGGTTGCCTTGCAGCAAACATCTTAAGATTTGTAAGAAGATATTTAAGAAGTTCATAAGAAAATCATTAAACCTTAAGACATTGTTGAGGAATTGCACTTACAAACTGTTTTTCTCTTAATTAACTGTTTTTGCGTAAGGGCCCAGGGGATCAGTCTGGCACCAACTGTGTACTTTGTCAAAAGAAAAACAGAGTCAACAATTGTCATCATCCTGCAATTATAAACATAGCTCGAGAAATAAATGAATCTCTCTTGGAAGATAATTTTAGGCTTTACATAGACTGGCTTCCAGATTGCACTAAATACCTTAGTTTCAGACTCCGAATTATCCTTACACATTTGAAGACTCTAGCCACTTCCATGCCAGTCGGAAGAACACTGAACACTCAAAAGCTTGATTCTCCACCGCCTGTTGGGAAATGGGAACCAGGGGGTGTTAACAACACTCAGTGGAGACCAGAGATCCTGACTGTCAGTGTGTTTATTTTTTTATTTTTTTTATTTCACCTTTGTTTAACCAGGTAGGCTAGTTGAGAACAAGTTCTCATTTGCAACTGCAACCTGGCCAAGATAAAGCATAGCAGTGTGAACAGACAACACAGAGTTACACATGGAGTAAACAATTAACAAGTCAATAACACAGTAGAAAAAAAAGGGGAGTCTATATACATTGTGTGCAAAAGGCATGAGGAGGTAGGCGAATAATTACAATTTTGCAGATTAATAACACTGGAGTGATAAATGATCAGATGGTCATGTACAGGTAGAGATATTGGTGTGCAAAAGAGCAGAAAAGTAAATAAATAAAAACAGTATGGGGATGAGGTAGGTAAAAATGGGTGGGCTATTTACCGATAGACTATGTACAGCTGCAGCGATCGGTTAACTGCTCAGACAGCAGATGTTTGAAGTTGGTGAGGGAGATAAAAGTAAAAGTGTCCAGCCTGAGACGTGACATAAAGTTATTATAGGCTCCTGAGTGACGCAATGATCAAAGGCACTGCATCTCAGTGCAATTGACTTCACATCAGACCCTGGTTTGATTCCAGGCTGTATCACAACCGGCTGTCATTGGGAGTCCGATAGGGCGGCGCACAATTGGCCCAGTGTCGTCAGGGTTAGGCCGTCATTGTAAGTAAGAATTTAACTAGATAAATAAATGTGAAAAAAATAAAAAAAAATACACCTGCAAGTTCCACGCATATGATGAAGCAGCATCAGGCAGCCCAAATCTTGTTTACATATTTTGAGGGTTTAGACGGTATGTACTAACTGAAGGGGCATCGGCCTCCAAATGGCATAAGCTGCTCATCAACGGTAATGTTGGGCCCAGGGTAGTAAAACAGGGGAAGGTAGTCCACCCACTTATCCCACACTGACCTGATTGCAGCTGGCTTGTCTCTCTGCCTCCGAGCTTGTCTTGCGTCTTGGTTATCGAAGCAGATAATGCCAGAAATAATGTGGACGTTTTCCAGAGACATTGTTGCAAGGAAGCTTTCTGCATCCCACAGGGATTATGTTGATTCCCAAATGGATTAAAAAAAACAAAGTATGCATGTAAATGAATTTGGTCCATCTCCTTCCATCTCTCTCCAAAAACATGCCTTCCCTCCAAATTAGTGCAGTCCAGAATGATTTTCTGGATGGTGTCTTGAACTGCTCAAAACAATACGTTATGTCTTGCACATGAGTAACCACCATCCGTGTCAGCCATACAGGGTGGCTCATTCCTTGGGCAAGGAGATCATTCAATTTTACAATTTTTTTACACCCTTATTTCTCCTCCTGCAGGCTACCAATGAGCTGGTTGCTGACCCCGTTCCACTAACAGAACCCCTCGCCAAAAGCCAAAGAAATTGCAGGACGCCAAATACAAATCAACAGAAATCTCATAAATCAAATTTCTAAAACATACAAGTATTAGGCACCATTTTAAAGATACAATTCTCGTTAATCCAGCCACAGTGTCTGATTTAAAAAATGCTTTACAGAGAAAGCTCCACAAACGATTATGTTAGGTCACCACAATAAATGCTTGTTTTGTTCGATAAGGTTCATCATTTATGTCCATTTATGTCTAAAAATCTTATTTTGTTAGGGCGTTTGGTAAACAAATCCAAAAGCGCATTCTGGTCCAGTCGGACGAAAAGTTCCAAAAGTTATATTACAGGACGAAGGAACTTGTCAAACTAAGTAAAGAATCAATCTTTAGGATGTTTTTATCATAAATGTTCAATAATGTTCCAACCGGAGAATTCCATTGTCTGTAGAAAAGTCATTGGAACGAGAGCTAACTCTCTCGTGACCGCGCGTCATGAGCCTGTGACACTCTGCCAGACCACTGACTCAAAGAGCTCTCATCCGGTCCCACTTCACAGTAGAAGCCTGAAACAACATTCTATAGATGGTTGACATCTAGTGGAAGCCATAGGAAGTGCAACTTGACCATATCTCACTGTGTATTCGATAGGGCTGAGTTCAAAAACTTACAAACCTCAGATTTCCCACTTCCTGGTTGGATTTTGTCTCAGGTTTTTGCCTGCCATATGAGTTCTGTTATACTCACATACATTATTCAATCAGTTTTAGAAATTTCAGAGTGGTTTCTATGAATAATAATGTACATATATTAGCATCCGGGACTGAGTAGGAGGCAGTTCACTCTGGGCACGCTATTCATCCAAAAGTGAAAATGCTGCCCCCTATCCCAATGAAGTTAAACCAACTCACTGTTAGACTCCAAATTGACAGAGACATGGTCCTCATATTCGGGAAAATTCTTCATTCTTCATCCAAAGTGGAAGACACTCCTTACACACTAGCTTCTAAGGCCCTCTGAGCAGAGATTATTTTTGCCATACTGATTGATTGTGGTAAGGAGCCACATATGCAAAGCCATTTATTTGTTGTGTCCCTCCCCCAATTTGCACCTGGCTGGGGTAGAGTGTGGAAAAATACTGCATTTTTTACAATCTATCAAAATAAGGTATTGTAATAACATTGTGCAGGTTCCCGCAAGATATTGTGTAGTTTCACACGCTACAAAGGGTAAAGAGTGCGAGAAAAGCGGGAGACAGGCAGACAAGCAGGGAGACAGACAGGTTCTTGGTGCAGTGTTGAAACAGCAGGCCCAGGGAAGAGGAAGACAGAGTAAAGGTACACAGCAACCTTTTTGTAAAATGTTTACCTCTTTTCACCTTCACACACACTTTTCCACACTTTCATCACCCTTGGATCCAGTAGAACCTAACACCACATATGTAATATAAATGTGTAGGGGGATGCAGTGTGCACTCAATTAAAATGTGTTCTTCACAAAAAATGAGCCAAAGCCAATGAGTCTCGGGTTGAAAAAATGATTCATTGTATCATTTTTCTTTTAATAAACATTGAAAATGGGTCCCACAGACCCGAACACCACACAAGGGTTAATAGAGAATTAAAGGGGAAGCGCCACATCGGCAGGAGAATCACTGAGACGGTTCAGACAAATTCAGGGCCGTTACAACCAAAACATGCAAAAAGTTTTTTTCTAACATATACTGAACAAAAATATAAAACGCAACATGTATAGTGTTGGTCCCATGTTTCATGAGCTGAAATGGAATTTTCCATCTGCACAAAAAGCTTATTTCTTTCAAATTGTGTGCACAAACTTGTTTATATCTCTGTTAGTGAGCATTTCTCCTTTTGACAATAAAAGTCCACCCTAAATGTGCAGTTTTGTCACACAACACAATGCCACAGATGTCTCACGTTTTGTGGGAGTGTGCAATTGGCATGCTGATTGCAAGAATATCCACCAGAGCTGTTGCAAGAGAATGTAATGTTAATTTTTCTACCATAAGCTAACGTTGTTTTAGAGAATTTGTCAGTACGTCCAACCGGTCGCACAACCTCACACCACGTGTAACCACGACAGCCCAGGACCGCCACATCCGGCTTATTCACCTGCGGATGATCTGAGACGAGCCACGCGGACAGCTGATGAAACTTTGGGTTTGCACAACCGAATAATTTCTACACAAATGGTAAGAAACCGTCTCAGGGAAGCTCATCTCCTTCCTCTTTTTCCTCATCAGCGTCATGATCTGACTGGAGTTCGGCGTCGTTACCGACTTCAGTGGGCAAATGCTCACCTTCGATGGCCACTGGCGCACTGGAGAAGTGTGCTCTTCATGGATGAATCCTGGTTTCAACTGTACCGGGCAGATGGCAGACATGGTTTGCTCACCGGTTTGCTGACCAGACATTTCACCCATTGAGGTTGTTTGGGATGCTCTGGATTGACGTGTATGACAAAGTGTTCTAGTTCCCGCCAATATCCAGCAACTTTGCACAGTCATTGAAGAGGAGTGGAACAATATTCCACAATCAACAGCCTGATCAACTCTATGCGAAGGACATGTTTCACGCTGCATGAGTCAAATGGTGGTCACACCAGATACTGACTGGTTTCCCTGACTGGTTTCCCGAACTATCACATTTTGGAAAACAGCTAACTTCCCTTCATTTCTATACAGTCTACACACAAATGTGCAGTTAAAGAAAACTGTCCAGTAAAAGTCAAACTTTTAAAAGTTTCTATTCTGTTTACTAATACCCAAATAATGTCATTGACTCATGCTATACTCATATTTGTGGCCAATGCATAAAAAATATATATAAAAACTCTAACTCTTGTAACTCAAACAGAACGTTAAAAACTGCTTGCTATATCCTCATGGAGGATGAGCTGGCCAATCAGTTTAACATTTGTTATTGGGTTGTTGGGTTTCGCCCACACAATTCCAACACAGAAAAGCTGCTTTTTAACATACGTAATGGAAAACTATTTCACTCATATTGTAGTTTATTATAGCTCATATTTCATAGAAATCTGGAAACACTGGACAGTTACTTTAAAGGTTGATTTTGGGCAAAAACGCAAGAATAAGGTCTTTTAAACTGTATAACTGATCAATGCATTATCATACCAGGTCATTTAATTATTTAAAGAAAGGGATGAATAAAATATTTATCTACAGAAGTACCATTTCTTACCGATCTCTACAGCTTCCGCCCAAAAACAAATCCTGTAAAATGACATCAACACGTACTGGAGGATTTATTGGCTAGCTACAAGTGGCTAGCTTAGCTAATGAACTAGCTACGTTGGTCACGATGCACATGACCAGAATGACACATCAATGAACCACCAGGAGGAATTGGACCATTTTTTGAGCCCAAAGTCGACTGTTAAAGCTAATTTCCTGCAATTCTACCCATTTTTCCACTGCTTATGATGTTTTCATATGAGTGTAAATTATTATCATTTTTGGGGGTAAGAAATTATCGGGGTAGACGAATTGGATGTCCTCCCATCTCCCGTGGCAATTTCACCTTTGTCTGGCTAACTTAATTTGTATCTATAAAGGCAGCAGCTACTCTTCCTGGGGTCCAAACACATGAAACATAATAATAGAATATAATAATAATCCTGCTTTCTGGAATACCCCACATAACAGGAATCAAATAACTGTGATCACAAAAACACTTTAGTCTGTAGAGCTAAAATCTAGGACCATTCTAAATAGGTCAGGAGCCAGACAGGGAGCACAAGAAGGAACGAAAATGAACTATTTAGGCTATATCAATTCAATTATTTAAAGGCTGTAGCCTACAAAGAAATACACTGTGAAACATTTGCGAGTGCGACACAATAGGCTTGTAGGTATATACAGCACTCAACATTTTGTTGTAGTAAATCATTATAGTATATAAATTGTGCATATAGGCTGCCAGGCCTTTGTGCATAGATATGCCAGGCTTATCAAAATCAATTATGGCCTATTGCATAGATAATAGAACAAAAATGTATGAAAGAGATCAGATTTTTTTGTTCATAAATACTTTGCTACAATGACACACCTGTTGAATTTACTAGGGTTGATTCCTATCATGCTTTTGCGATACGTGTCTTTTCAGATTCCACAATGATTGTTTAGTTTTGAATACATCACCACACTCCCTCTCTTGTTCATTGTCCTCATCTTTGTAAGTCACCTTGATTTAGCACCTGTGTGTTTTATCAGTTTCTTTATGAAAATATTTAGCGAACTCTATGATAGTAGCTAAAGCAAGGGGTTATAGCAGTACACAAGTAGACTACAAATGCATGTTGGGCCGGGCATGCCTTGAGCTCATGAAGTGAGCGCTATTGGAGCAGGCCGACACTCCAGCCTTTGGGAATCTCACTCCCCTCTCCACTCAAATTGGGCACACTCTTCTCCTCGCTCTGCTCCTCGCTCCGCTCACATAATCTGCCCAGGAGTCAGACTTCCATCTTATTTTCTAGTGGAGTCTATTACAGAACACTTTGTGATGTCTGACAGTCACAGTTTTAAAAGGGGAGATGAGGGGAGAGTGGGCGTTGTTGATGAATGTCCTGTAAGAATTGGAAGAGACAGGTTAATTTATATGAGCATGCTTGAGATGAACTCAAACAGATATTTGGATGATTAAAAACATCTGATCAGAATCTGGTTAAGAGGCATGGGGGAGCATGCTGGAGGAAAGATAAGATATCCTTAGTGAGTGATACATTAAAAAAAATCAGTCACAGGAAATGACTGACATGACTCTCCTACCACATGTTCAGACTAAAATGCTGATGTATTGTGGAAACGAGTGCATCCCTTAGTGGTATTTGTTAATCATGTGTTCTTAAAAGTCATCCTTTATATCTTGTATGAGCTTTCCGTTAACCTCTTTGTATTAATTGTTCAGGGAGGAGATCATGAAAAATCTGAACCATTTTCACTTGTAAATTTAAGCTGAGCGTATGCTTTACACCATTAAAGTCCACAAAGAATGAGAACAGAAATGAAGAAGTAAACCAATGAATTACTCATGAGAGGATGCTGCCAATAACTGTATGTATGTTTTCCATATAGAATCACATAAATGAATCAGACGATGCAGGCAATTAAACACTACTTAAATACACAACCTCCAACCACATGGCTTTTTATCTGTAATGTTTTTAACATTTCCCTCGATCATGAGGTTGTAGGGCGGCCCCCGAAGTGACTCTCATCAACTGTATTCAAGAGGTTTATTGTCTTCTCAGGAATTCAGCATTCTCTGTGTTCTCCAACCCCCATTCTGTCTCAAATCAGTGAAGCAGAGGTTCTCTTGTCTTTACATTCTGTAGGTCTGATATCTGTTTGGAGGTTAACTTTACAGAAATGCTATTGGTCAACAACTCAGATTTTGAATCCAAACATGTTCAAATGGTTAGAGAAAGCTTAGATTCATTGTCTCTTTCTCTTTCTTTGTTCCTGACCTTCTGTGGTGACATACACTCTCTTTCTCCCTCTCTGATCATGTTTAGAAACTTAATGTTTTGTTAATGTCAATATTGCCTTGTAACTTATGTTTGTGCCTTGTATAATGTTTAATTTATATTATATTAAACATTTGCCTTTGATAAACAATTCTCAGACATTTCTTGATAGACAATTCCTGTAACTCAACTATAGTCTCTTGCATATTGCTATAACATCTTTATGGAGTCAGATATTCAGTTGTAATATCAATTCGAATTTTATTTGTCATATACACATGGTTGGCAGATGTTAATGCGAGTAGCGAAATGCTTGTGCTTCTAGTTCCAACCATGCAGTAATAGCTAACAAGTAATCTAACCTAACAATTTCACAATAACTACCTATACACACAAGTGTAAAGGAATTAATGAAAATATGTACATAAAAATATATGAATGAGTGATGGCTGAACGGCATAGGCAAGATACAGTAGATGGTATAGAGTACTGTATATACATATTAGATGAGTAATGTAGGGTATGTAAACATTATATAAAGTGCCATTGTTTAAAGTGGCTAGTGATACATTTATTACATCAATTTTTCCATTGTTAAAGTGGCTAGAGTTGAGTCAGTATGTTGGCGGTAGCTTTTGTAGTCCGTGATTGTAGTCTGTGGTTGACTATAGATCCTGCAACATACCTCTCGTGTCTGAGCCGTTGAATTGCGATTCCACTTTGTCTCTATACTGACCATTAGCTTGCTTGATTGCCTCATGGAGGGAATAGCTACACTGTTTGTATTTGGTCATGTTTCCGGCCACCTTGCCCTGGTTAAAAGCAGCGGTTTGAGCTTTCAGTTTTGCATCAATCCACGGTTTGTGGTTGAGAAATGTTTTAATAGACGCTCTGGGTACAACATCAACGATGCACTTGTTAATGAACTTGCTCACCGAATCAGCGTATTCATCAATGTTGTTGTTCGACGTTATGCGGAACGTATCCCCGTCCACATGATCGAAGCAATCTTGAAGCGTGGAATCAGATTGGTCGGACCAGCGTTAAACAGACCTGAGTGCGGGTTTTAGTTTCTGTCTATAGGCTGGGAGCAACAAAATGGAGTCGTGGTCAGCTTTTCCGAAAGGAGGAAGGGGGAGGGCCTTAAATGCATTGCAGAAGTTAGAATACCAATGATCCAGGGTTTTACCAGCCCGGGTTGCGCAATCGATATGCTGATAGAATTTAGGGAGCCTTGTTTTCAGATTAGCCTTGAAATATGTGGTTTCCAGTTTACATAGAGTTGAATGAAGTTCGTTCGGGGACGTCGATATGTCTGCTTGGGGGGGATATACACGACTGTGACTATGATCAAAGAGAATTCTCTTGGAAGATAATGCGGTCGGAATTTGATTGGGAGGAATTCTAAGTCAGGTGATCAAAAGGACTTGAGTTCCTGTATGTTGTTATGATCACACCACATCTCGTTAATCATAAGGCATACACCCCCGCCCTTCTTACCTGAGAGATGCTTGTTTCTGTCGGCGCGATGCGTGAAGAAACCAGGTGGCTGTACCAACTCCAATACTGCGTCTTGAGTGAGCCATGTTTCCGTGAAACAGAGAACGTTACAGTCTCTGATGTCTCTCTGGAAGGCAACCCTTGCTCGGATTTCGTCTACCTTGTTGTCAAGAGACTGGACATTGGCGAGTAGTATGCTCGGGAGCGATGCGCAATGTGCCGTCTAAGGAGCCTGACCAGAAGACCGCTCCGTCTGCCCCTTCTACGGCGCTGTTGTTTTGGGTCGCCGGCTGGGATCCGATCCATTGTCCTGGGTGGTGGGCCAAACAGAGGATCCGCTTCGGGAAAGTCGTATTCCTGGTGGTAATATTGGTGAGCTGATGTTGTTCTTATATCCAATAGTTCCTCCCGACTGTATGTAATAATGCCTAAGATTTCCTGGGGTAACAATGTAAGAAATGACACGTAAAAAAAAAAAAATACTGCATATTTTCCTAGGATCGCGAAGCGGCCTTCTGTCGGCGCCGGAAGTAGTGTGGAGACTTTGTCATATATAATATGCAAATATGAAAATGTCTACTTCCTACAAGGTCCGTCATTAGCACTCATAACAAGGATTTTTCACGCGTCAATGAGGCTTCGGTCCAGCGGACGCTGCGTTATAATCCAGTGCTCGGTTATGCCTGGAAGTTCAGATCTCATGCTGAGCCGCACCACTGACAGGAACAGAAACCAGAGGGTTGAAAACCCATTGCAAAACCACCAGTGCTTTCCAATACTGACAGATGGCGGGAAATTTTCCAAAATTTTCTGAAATTCAGTTGGCGCTCCCCCCTCATCTCCACATCATGAGTGTGCTCTAATCGTGGAGGCATGTATCCCCACATGCATTGGAATGGGCCACCTTTAAAATGATTTACTTTGACACAGAGCCCCCATCGAGTTTGGCAGGCCAACAAGTGATTGTATGCACACATCTGTATAAGTGTGTGTGTGTGTGTTTACATGTGATTGTGTACCCAGGAGTGTGTGTACAGTATGTGTACTGTATGTGTGTGTGCGTGTAAAAGAGAGCCTGTAAACGTCTGTCAATCTTTGCATGAATAGTGTCGAGCTGACTAGTAAGGGCCGCCACAATGACGGACCTACTAGCTTCACTCACATGTGAGTAGTCTTTGCCTATGGATCCTCTCTTGACTTCATAGAGTGGGTCAACTCCCACCCCACACTGTAGGCCTGGATTATCCCACTGAATGAGCCTCTTTCCCAGTGAGGGAGCCTCCCTGTCTTCCTACCGCTGTTCACACAAGATATGTTCTGGCCCTCCCTTTCTAATTGACCAAGCAACACCCTCACGGGTCAGTCACACTCGCTAAGACCCGGGTATAGGGTAAAGATGATATACATGCCATTACGCTTTGAACACACCAACTGCGTCATTGCGTTTTGGTACACCAGAAGTACATTCATTTCCAATGGAATGCTGCAGTGCGTTCTGTGTGGTGCATACGTTAGATAAATCGAATGTATGCATCAAATTGTATGCGTAGACTTGACAGAAAATAGCAAATTGTGAATGTTGAATTTTTGTTGCACACATATCCAGTAAAAAAAAGTGGAATTACAAAATAAAAACAGTTTGATTGCATCATTTCTTTACATATCCTCTAGCAACCCCGCATGAGGGAGCGTAATCATCAACTGACACTAATTAGCATAACGCAACGGACACAAAAGCTAGACAAGCACTGGTGTAAGTTTATCGATAGCCTAGCATAGCATTTTGTCCAGCTAGCAGCAGCTAACTTGGTCACGGAAATCAGAAAAGCAATCAAATCGTTTACCTTTGATGAGCTTCGGATGTTTTCACTCACGAGACTCCCAGTTAGATAGCCAATGTTCCTTTTTTCCAAAAATATTATTTTTGTAGGCGAAATAGCTCTGTTTGTTCCTCACGTTTGGCTGAGAAATCGCCCGGAAATTGCAGTCACGAAAACTGAGAAAATATTCCAAATTAGCTCCATAATATCGACAGAAACATGGCAAACGTTGTTTATAATCAATCCTCAAGGTGTTTTTCAAATATCTATTCAATAATATATCCACCGGGACAATTGGTTTTTCAGTAGGACCGATTGGAATAATGGCTACCTCTGTATTTTACGCGAGAATCACTCTGGGAGCATCAGGTGACCACTTGCGCAATGTAGCCGCTTACGGGTATTCTTCAACATAAATGCGTAAAACTACGTCACAATGCTGTAGACACCTTGGGGAATACGGAGAAAAAGTAATCTGGTTGATAGCCCATTCGCTGCTCAATAGGGACGCATTGGAATGCAGCGCTTTCAAAACATGAGGCACTTCTGGATTGGATTTTTCTCAGGCTTTCGCCTGCAATATCAGTTCTGTTATACTCACAGACAATAGTTTTACAGTTTTGGAAACATTAGAGTGTTTTCTATCCTAAGCTGTCAATTATATGCATATTCTAGCATCTTGTCCTGACAAAATATCCCGTTTACTACGGGAAAGTTATTTTTCCAAAAATGAAAATACTGCCCCCTAGTCACAAAAGGATATTATTTTAATTTATTTGCCAAGCAGCAAACATATTATTTATTCGATGACATGTAAACATTTATTATGAGAGCCTATAATATTTTCCCTCCAAAATACATAGTTTTGGAACGAAATGCAATAATAAATAGTCAGCGAGTAAGCTCTTTAAACAATGAGACCAACGTTGAAGAAGGTGGTTTTGATTGTGCTGTTGGGCTGGGACCAACCCCACCGAAAGCAGGTCTGTGTAGGTTCAGAGATGGTTGAAATCCCGAGAGCATGCAGTGGAGATCCACCATCTCATTCAAGAGCTTTGTCTATTTCGAGAGGAATTTCGAAGTTACTTTCGCCTGGACCGAAGTGAGTTCAATCCCCTGCTCCAGATGGTTGGAGCCAGGATCACCATGGATACCAACTACCGGGAGTCCATTAGCCCAGTTGAACGCCTGGCGTTTTGTCTCTGGTAAGCTAAATGCTAGTGAATTTTTTGATACCGTAAATGATTGATATTAGATATATTTTATGTGCAACCTAGCTACCTAAAGGGCTTTCTAGTTAATAGACCCTATGTGACATGAAATGTACTTTTACAGAATGTTCATTAGCATTATAACTTTTCCCAAAGTTGGTTAAAATCCTTATTCGAGGCAAGGTTCGTTTTTGAATGCACCTTTGGGATTCTGGCAGACAGAATGGTGGAGAATGTATCGAGAATGTATGGAGAGTGCTTGGTCTCAGCCCCTCAAATGTCGATGCCTGTGTGAAGGCCACATGTGTTCTCCACAATTTCCTGCAGAGGTCATTCCAGGAGCCGCTCCGGATGGAGACGGGCACGGCAAATGGTCACCTACCTGATGTCACCAAGGCAGGTGCCAACAACGCCCCCAGACAGGAACTCCAGGTGAGGGAGAAGCTGACCACCTACTTCTCATCACCAGCAAGTGAAGTCCCATGGCAGTATGCCATGGAGTGAAAAGGCTATTTTAAGAGCCCCCTAAATTATTTTAAGAACCATCCACCATTGTCCCCAGATTATTGTATGTCTCCTTGTCTCTCTTCATTTGGAAGTTGTATTTAAGTGAAATGTAGGAGTAAAGACCACATCTTAACCCCTTCCCTCTCCCATTAACATCAGTATAATACACACCTGGCATGGTACATCAGGTGAGCAGGACCTCTAAGGTTATACGACATACAGATAATATGATAAGAATGGGAAAAGGTAACCTAGGGTCTAAACAGATAATTCAGTTTAACGCCATCTTCAATGGCCTGACAAAATGCAGGTGGGAAAAAAACTATTAGGAAGATAATGTGTCTCATCTTAGATCTGAAAAGGTGTAGGGAAGAAATAAGCAGATTAAGTCTAAATAAGATTTTAATAAACAACTGACTATGAAAACATTAGAATTAATAAGTATTCCAGTACAGGTAAGAACATGACAGTGTGTTGTAAAATGTGTACAAAAAATAAAAACAATTGTAAGAGGTGTATGTGTGTGCATGTATGTGTGTCTAAAAATCCCCAAATGTATGTGTAACTTGTAATCTGTAAGAGAACAACAAGAGCATGTATTTTTGGCACAACTGCAGATAGATACAGGGACTACTCATAAAGCCTAGACATAGTAGGGGAACTTCAGACATGGCCATAAAGAGAGAGAGGGCAGGGCACTGGAGATCTGAGGTATAGAGAGGAATGGAGGAGAGGTGTGTGTCTGAAAAAGAGGAGAGGTGTGTGTCTGAAAAAACACAATGTGTAGCCACAACACAGGTAAACACACATTTCACCTTTAGTCTTTTAAAAGAACAACAAGTGCATTAGAGTTCTCCGCTTTGTCAGTTTCAATTCAGTCAATTTTCATGCAATCTATGTAAAACTAATGATGAATGCTATCCTAAGTATTGAGAAACTACTAACAAGGACATCGTAAGCGGAATAAGGACAGTTGTAAAATCTCAATTGCATTTTCTTGATTCCTCACATCCTCTCTCCTCACTTCCTGCTCAAAAGAGGAGGAGAAGGACAAAATAACAATCAGACAACTCCTGTTCCTGTCCTTCCTGTGAGCTGGTTGGCTAAATTGACTCCATCTCTGGAAGGGAAGAGAAAAACAACACATACACGCATTACATAATATAACACCATAGAAGGTGAGATTTATATGAACCAAATACTGCTTGTATAGTGTAGTTAGTGGCGTAAATATTGGAACAGTGTGGTAAAGTTGATAATACTTGCTGTTTACTCATGGAATTTGTATTTCAGATCAAAAGATGACAGGCAAATATTTAGACAGCAAGTATTTCAGCAAATATTTGACAGGCAAATATTTAGACAGCAAACTGTTTTAGGATATTTTCTAACCCAGAAACAACAGCTACACATTTGCCTCATATTAATTATTTGATCTGAAATATAAATTAGCCTACATGAGTATACTGTAAAAATGACCTACTTCAATGTCGCAATACTTATGACACTGCCTGTGTTGTGGAGAAAAAAAACGTACCATTGGACTCAGCATCGAAAAGTAGCTGATGAATTTGAACCTTGACTGCTGCTTTTCTTTGCTGAGGCAGCCTCTTCGGGGTTGGCACCAGGCTCATGGAAAATAGAGTCTCATCCTCCTTCCTGTGAGCATCAGGATTGGCTGCATCCCTTTCGACGGCTTGGAGGAGCCTCTGCTGAAATTAGTTGAGTGGATCTGGGGGCTGGAACCGCCGATGGCGCCTGGTGTGACGTTGTTCCTCTTTGTTTGTCTCCATGGCCACATCCTGTTCAACAAGGTCCTCAGTGGTGACTTCTGTGAGTGTCAAAATCTCAGGTGGTCATAGATCCAGAGGTGCTTCCTCTATTTCATCATCTTCCATGGCTGCACCGGTGGTGGTCTCACTTGTAAATGACGTAGAGGGTCTGGATGCACAGGTGGATGCGATGGTTTCACTTGTAAATGACGTAGAGAATCTCGACGCAACGGTGGAGGCGGTGGTCTCACTTGTAAATGACATAGACAGTTTCGCTGCACCGGTGGAGGTGGTGGTCTCACTTGTAAATGACGTAGAGGGTCTCACTGCACCGGTGGAGGCGGTGGTCTCACTTGTGAATGAAGTAGAGGGTCTTGATGCACCGGTGGTCTCACTTGTGAATGAAGTAGAGGGTCTCGCTGCACCGGTGGAGGTGGTGGTCTCACTTGTGGATGACGTAAAGGGTTTGGATGTAAAATTGCCACTCGGCGCAATAAATGGATCCAGAAAAGAATGAATGTGACAGAAGCGCCAAGGCTGCTGGCCTGAAGCTGCTGACCCAGACCTCTTCTCTTTCTCTGCACTTCTCTCTCCCTGATACCTGTCCCTGAGTCCTCTCCACTTCCTCCTACAGTCTTCTTCTACATAGACATGAACATGATAATCCAAACCATCACCTGGCATAACTAAAGTTTTTAGATAGCTATCACAGACATGTCACCTACTGTACACACAGACACTCACGGTTATCTGACCAAATTATCAGGGGTACAGTAGTATCTACCATTTCTATTTATCTAACATACACATTCACACTCTTTCAAACATGATTATTTGGGCAAGTTATCAGGGGTAGTAACTAGCATCATTTACATGACTATTTATTTCACACACTCACCTCATTGGCTAGGTTAGCTAGCTAACTAGCCACATCTAGCACAAGCTCACTACTAAACTGACCTGGCAAACCTACTATTGTGGACGCTTGTCTCCAAGTTGATTGTGTTTATGTCCCTGTAGCTGTCAGCAGTTGTGTAAAAAAACAAGGTTTTGAGGATACTGCGAACATGATTCTCTCCTCCATGTGTCCAACCACATGCGACCATCTGCAAAACATACCTGCATCAGTATAGTGGCCTAGCTGCACAAAATGTTATTCCGCATTAATGCAATGACGCAGTCGGTGTGTTCGAAGCGTTATTCCCCAACCATTCAAAACACCTCACCTCTATCTACGGTACATGTGTTTTCACAATTTTTCTTCTTTTAGAGATGGTTGTTTTGAATGTAAGAGAATGGCTTTGACCTCTCTTAATCAGTATACACATCTTCATCCTCATCTTCTGCTATTCTTTTAAACTTTCTTTGCAACTCTACTTCATCTCGTTTCCGGGCGCACATGCTGTTTATTGCTGCACTCATACAGCACTTTCCTAGTAGAAACAAAATTAACCCTCCAGCTAGAACACCCACTAGATAAAACTACTCTGGCCCATTCTCGCAACATCTCCATTAACCAGTCTCAACCGACTGTTACTCCTTCTACAACCTTTTCTACAATTTCTTTAACCGTTTCTTCAATAGCTATGTAGTTTGTAAACACCACCATACTCTACCCTTATTTGTGGTAAAAACCTGTGTATAAGACCTTATGCACTTTTAACAGTGCTTGACTGGGGAAGCCGTGTGCAATTATACAATCAGTATCTTTCTCCATAGGTCCTATTTGACATATAGGGCATCTAGGAGTGCCCCGTGAATTGCCATGGTGAAGTCCCTTCCCTCCAGAGCTTCTGCCATTGTCTTACACACTTATCCAATTATCTGAAATGTGTTTTATTAACCCCCTCCATGTCCCCAGGACTAGGCTGGCATTGTACCCACATTTCTCTTCCCCACTCTTCTGTAGGTGAGTTTGGATTGAGTAGGTATAAAATTACAGGTCATTTCCACACAAAGCGTTAACGAATATATCAGTCCTTGGACATGTTAAATTTAAAAATCCCAGAACAGACTTGACCGTGGTATGTTTGCATTACGTTCTTCCAGTCCTTGGTTTGCTGTTTCTACACACTCCTTTCCCCAATAAAAGGTGTGCCCTGGTCCCATTTCAGGTATTGAACACACCAATCTGCACATAGCCTTAGATCAGGGCCCCCCAAGCCCCTCCAGTTTTCTTAACAAAAATGTAAGCAAGGTTTGAAATTATTATGTTTTAGTCAAACATTATATCTGTTTGGGCTTCTTGTGGTCAATTTGCAGTCTACAAATTATTTGTGATTATGTTCCGGTTCCCCGACCATCCGCTCAACAAAAAAATCAGCCCGCTGAATCTAGTTCATGATCCCTGCCTTAGATGTTCTCCTTCCCTTTTAACCCAGTTTACTTGTGTCGTGACATGCCTATCATTAATCTGATGAATGTTATTTGTTGAATCAAACAAACTATGTTAATTGTTACTCGATTAATATAATCATGTAACTATTACCTCATTAGGATTTTGGGGCACCACGGGAGAAGTTGTTTACAGAGTTACCATCTCCCAAATTAACTCAAGAATATATACCGCTCAAAAGTTTAGGGTCACTTAGAAATGTCCTTGTTTTTGAAAGTAAAGCAACTTTTTGTCCATTAAAAGAACATGAAATTTATCAGAAATTCAGTGTAGACATTGTTAATGTTGTAAATGACTATTGTAGCTGGAAACGGCAGATTTTTATTAGAATATCTACATAGGGGTACAGAGGCCCATTATCAGCAACCATCACTCCTGTGCTCCAATGGCACGTTGTGTTTGCTAATCCAAGTTTATCATTTTCATAGGCTAAGAAAACCTTCTTGCAATTATGTTAGCACAGCTGAAAAACTGTTGTTCTGAATAAAAAAGCAATAAAACTGTCCTTAAGACTAGTTGAGTATCTGGAGCATCAGCATTTGTGGGTTTGATTACAAGCTCAAAATGCCCAGAAACAAATAACTTTCTTCTGAAACTCGTCAGTCTATTCTTGTTCTGAGAAATGAAGGCTATTCCATGCGAGAAATTGCCAAGAAACTGAAGATATCGTACAATGCTGTGTACTACTCCCTTCACAGCACTGCGCAAACTGGTTCTAACCAGAATAGAAAGACGAGTGGGAGGGCCCGGTGCACAACTGAGCAAGAGGACAAGTACATTGGAGTGTCTAGTTCGAGAAACAGATGCCTCACAAGTCCTCAACTCGCAGAGTAATTAAATAGAACCCACAAAACTCCAGTCTCAATGTCAACAGTGAAGAGGCGACTCTGGGATGCTGGCATTCTAGACATAATTGCAAAGAAAAGGCCATATCTCAGACTGGCCAATAAAAATAAAGATTAAGATGGGCAAAAGAACACAGACACAGGAACTGCCTAGAAGGCCAGCATCCCGGAGTTGCCTCTTCACTGTTGACGTTGAGACTGGTGCTTTGCGATAACTATTTAATCAACTTTGTCCCTGACCTGTTTGGAGAGCTCCTTGGTCTTCATGGTTCCACTTGCTTGGTGGTGCCCCTTGCGTAGTGGAGTTGCAGACTCTGGGGCCTTTCGGAACAGGTATATATATATATATATATATATATATATATATATATATATATATATATATATACACTGACATCATGTGACACTTAAATAAAGTCTAATCTAACTAATTATGTGACTTCTGAAGGTAATTGGTTGCACCATATCTTATTTAGGGGCTTCATAGCAAAGGGGGTGAATACATATGCACGCACCATTTTTAGTTTTTTATTTCTAAAAAAATTTTTAAACAAGTTATTTTTTACATTTTACTTCACCATTTTTGAATATCTTGTGTATGTCCATCATATGAAATCCAAATAAAAATCTATTTAAATTACAGGTTGTAATATAACAAAATAGGAAAAGCACCCAGAGGGATTAATTATTTTGCAAGGCACTGTGTTTACGTATTTAAGATCTTTGTCTGGTATCTTTGTTGGGCCTTTGTGGAAAGGGTTCTGCTTTATGAGAAGGGTCGATTGGGCCTCTTTCTTCGAAGGGCCTTCTTCGTTCTCAGGTGTAAGTCTCTGATTGTCCACAAGAGGCCACAATGTGCTTCTACTTTGTTGTCTGTTTACTTGCACTCGTTCTGGAAGAGTGGTCTTCTGAGGATGGCTAATCATCCGTGTCGATGATACCCAGAGTGGTGATGAGAGCAGTATAGGCGACGATGATTTGAAGAGAATAAACAGATGGTCCAACTTAAATTCACCTTCTTAGATACAGTACATCAAAACAGCTACTCAACCGAAGCATTGATTGTTAGATGTCCCTATGTCAGATGAAAAATCCAAATAGTATCCGTAAAGTTCATAGAAACATGTCAAACGATGTTTATAATCAATCCTCAGGTTGTTTTTAGTCATAATAATCGATAATACTTCAACCGGACAATAACGTTGTCAATATAAAATGTAAACAAGAAATGCAAGCTCTCAGTTGCGCGCATGAAAAACCTCTGGGACACTGTTAGGGTTCACTCATTCAGAGTGGTCTTACTCTCTCATTTTTCAGAAGACAAGCCTGAAACAATTTCTAAAGACTTTTGACATCTAGTGGAAGTCATAGGAAGTGCAATTTGAGTCCTAAATCAATGGATACTGTAATGGCATTCAGTAGAAAACTATAAACATTTTAAAAAATCCCACTTCCTGGGGGATTTTTCTCAGGTTTTCGCCTGCCAAATCAGTTCTGTTATACTCACAGACATTATTGTAACAGTTTTGGAAACTTTAGAGTGTTTTCCATCCAAATCTACCAATTATATGCATATCCTAGCTTCTGCGCCTGATTAGCAGGCAGTGTACTTTGCGCATGCTTTTCATCCGAAAGTGAAAATAGTGCCCCCTACCCTAGTGAAGTTAACTCAATCTTTTATTCCCTCGGGTAAAAAGGGGGCATTTTCATCATAGTTACAAGGGATGGTATCATAATTACTATGATCTCATTAGAGCACTCAAATCACAATCCTATCGTCGCAAAAATATTCTCTTCATCCCTTGATGTATCCTACACAACGTGAAGGAGGTAAACCTGATATACACAGTAAAAGCTCTTCAACTTACAATGTTTTTGTTAAAACTTCTTTATACCAATTTTAATGTCACAAAATAGACATTTATTTTCCATATTCCATCTCTCATCATTCTCAACATTAGGATGTTGAATATATTGTCCTAGTGTTCATTGTTTGATGTTGAAATTTTGGGTGGCAAACTCTTCTGTAACAAACAGACATTCCATTCACTTAAACTAGAGTCCAGAAAGGAGTCGTCTGCTGCATTACAATTTATGATCAATGTGAGGTGTCATAAAACCCCCACACCAATCCATCCCCCACTCTGTGGGTGAAAGGGTTCTGTAAGACGTTGATCCACTGTCCCGATCTTTGGATCCTCACAGGAGACTTGTATGGCCTTATGTCCTAACTTGGACCAGTACACTGTGACACGGTAGAAATACCTGCGGCCCCAATTTATGTCCAAGACTTTGTAGCCAACCTCATTCAAGTGCCCATCCAATTCACTAATCTCTGTGAGTACCCAGCTCGAGTCTCATTGATCTCTTTTACAATATCCTTTAAAAAGTTCTCTCATTTTATTATCAAATTCCAGTGAACAAGTTTTGGTTTATTTATTTATTTATTGTCATTTGTTTGGAGTGCTCCATGTGAGCAGTGAGCATGTGTCTGGTTTCTCTGTCCTGTTAATGTTGAAGGAGCACACATAGAAGTACCTGGCCTGCTGTGCACAAATGTAGGAAAGTGTCCATTTGGCAATGACTGATTTCTGATTGTCTTAACCACGTCCACCACTAATAAACTGAGCTTTTCAAAAAAATGTTTTTACCTCACACAATAAGTCAACGAAGTACAGTTTTTTAACATCCATTGCAAATGATAATAGTTCCACAATCTTCACCCTTTTGAACAATATTTCCAACACTCTCCCACTCGATAATCACCAAGGCTCGGTGTGAAAGAGATACAGTTGAGGTCGGAAGTTTACATAAATTAGTTTTAATGACTCCAACCTGTGTTTCAACCACAACACAAATGTTTTGTTAACAGTCTGATGGCCTTGAGATAGAAGCTGTTTTTCAGTCTCTCGGTCCCTGCTTTGATGCACATGTACTGACCTCGCCTTCTGGATGATAGCGGGGTGAACAGGCAGTGGCTCGGGTGATTGTTGTCCTTGATGATCTTTATGGCCTTCCTGTGACATCGGGTGGTGTAGGTGTCCTGGAGGGCAGGTAGTTTGCCCCCGGTGATGCCTTGTGCAGACCTCACTACCCTCTGGAGAGCCTTACTGTTGTGGGCGGAGCAGTTGACGTACCAGGCGGTGATACAGCCCGACATGATGCTCTCGATTGTGCATCTGTTGAAGTTTGTGAATGCTTTTGGAGACAAGGCAAATTACTTAAGCCTCCTGAGGTTGAAGAGACGCTGCTGCGCCTTCTTCACGACGCTGTCTGTGTGGGTGGACCAATTCAGTTTGTCCTTGATGTGTACGCAGAGGAACTTAAAACTTACTACCCTCTCCACTACTGTGCCGTTGATGTGGATAAGGGGGTGCTCCCTCTGCTGTTTCCTCAATCATCAACAATCATCTCCTTTGTTTTGTTGACGTGAGTGTTATTTTCCTGATACCACACTCCGAGGGCCCTCACCTCCTGCCTGTAGGCCGTCTTGTCGTTGTTGGTAATCAAGCCTGCCACTGTTGTGTCATCCGCAAACTTGATGATTGAGTTGGAGGCGTGCATGGCCACGCAGTCGTGGGTGAACAGGGAGTACAGGAGAGGGCTCAGAACGCACCCTTGTGGGGCCCCAGTGTTGAGGGTCAGAGGGGTGGAGATGTTGTTACCTACCCTCACCACCTGTGGGCGGCCCGTCAGGAAGTCCATTACCCAGTTGCACAGGGCGGGGTCGAGACCCAGGGTCTCGAGCTTGATGACGAGTTTGGAGGGTACTATGGTGTTAAATGCTGAGCTGTAGTCGATGAACAGCATTCTCACATAGGTATTCCTCTTGTCCAGATGGGTTAGCGGAGTGTGCAGTGTGGTTGCGATTGCGTTGTCTGTGGACCTATTGGGGCAGTAAGCAAATTGGAGTGGGTCTAGGGTGTCAGGTAAGGTGGAGGTGATATGGTCCTTGACTAGTCTCTCAAAGCACTTCATGATGACGGAAGTGAGTGCTACGGGGTGGTAGTCGTTTAGCTCAGTTACCTTAGATTTCTTGGGAACAGGAACAATGGTGACCCTCTTGAAGCATGTGGGAACAGCAGACTGGGATAAGGATTGATTGAATATGTCTGTAAACACACCAGCCAGCTGGTCTGCGCATGCTCTGAGGACGCGGCTTGAGATGCCGTCTGGGCCTGCAGCCTTGCGAGGGTTAACACATTTAAATGTTTTACTCACCTCGGCTGCAGTGAAGGAGAGCCCGCAGGTTTTGGTAGCGGGCCATGTCAGTGGCACTGTATTGTCCTCAATGCGAACAAAAAAGTTATTTAGTCTGTCTGGGAGCAAGACATCCTGGTCCGCGATGGGGCTGGTTTTCTTTTTGTAATCCGTGATTGACTGTAGACCCTGCCACATACCTCTTGTGTCTGAGCCGTTGAATTGTAACTCTACTTTGTCTCTATACTGACACTTACAGTGGGGAGAGCAAGTATTTGATACACTGCCGATTTTGCAGGTTTTCCCACTTACAACGTGTAGAGGTCTGTCATTTTAATCATAGGTACACTTCAACTGTGAGAGACGGAATCTAAAACAAAAATCAAGAAAATCACATGTATGATATTTAAGTAATTAATTAGCATTTTATTGCATGACATAAGTATTTGATACATCAGAAAGGCAGAACTTAATATTTGGTACAGAAACCTTTGTTTGCAATTACAGAGATCATACATTTCCTGTAGTTCTTGACCAGGTTTGCACACACTGCAGCAGGGATTTTGGCCCACTCCAGATCCTTCAGGTTTCGGGGCTGTCGCTGGGCATTACAGACTTTCAGCTCCCTCCAAAGATTTTCTATTGGGTTCAGGTCTGGAGACTGGCTAGGCCACTCCAGGACCTTGAGATGCTTCTTACGGAGCCACTCCTTAGTTGCCCTGGCTGTGTGTTTCGGGTCGTTGTCATGCTGGAAGACCTAGCCACGACCCATCTTCAATGCTCTTACTGAGGGAAGGAGGTTGTTGGCCAAGATCTCGCGATACATGGCCCCATCCATCCTCCCCTCAATACGATGCAGTCGTCCTGTCCCCTTTGCAGAAAAGCATCACCAAAGAATGATGTTTCCACCTTCATGCTTCACGGTTGGGATGGTGCTCTTGGGGTTGTACTCATCCTTCTTCCTCCAAACGCGGCGAGTGGAGTTTAGACCAAAAAGCTCTATTTTTGTCTCATCAGACCACATAACCTTCTCCCATTCCTCCTCTGGATCATCCAGATGGTCATTGGCAAACTTCAAATGGGCCTGGACATGCGCTGGCTTGAGCAGGGTCGACATTGCGTGCGCTGCAGGATTTTAATCCATGACGGCGTAGTGTGTTACTAATGTTTTTTTTTGAGACTGTGGTCCCAGCGCTCTTCTGGTCATTGACCATGTCCTGCTGTGTAGTTCTGGGCTGATCCCTCACCTTCCTCATGATCATTGATGCCCACGAGGTGAGATCTTGCATGGAGCCCCAGACCGAGGGTGATTGACCGTCATCTTGAACTTCTTCCATTTTCTAATAATTGCACCAACAGTTGTTGCCTTCTCACCAAGCTGCTTGCCTATTGTCCTGTAGCTCATCCCAGCCTTGTGCAGGTCTACAATTTTAACCTTGATGTCCTTACACAGCTCTCTGGTCTCTGGTCCATTGTGGAGAGGTTGTAGTCTGTTTGATTGAGTGTGTGGACAAGTGTCTTATATACAGGTAACAAGTTCAAACAGGTGCAGTTAATACAGGTAATGAGTGGAGAACAGGAGGGATTCTTAAAGAAAAACTAACAGGTCTGTGAGAGCCGGGATTCTTACTGGTTGGTAGGTGATCAAATACTTATGTCATGCAATAAAATGCAAATTAATTACTGAAAATCATACAATGTGATTTTTTGGATTTCTGTTTTAGCTTCCATCTCTCACAGTTGAGGAATACCTATGATAAAAATGACAGACCTCTACATGCTTTGTAAGTAGGAAAACCTGCAAAATTGGCAGTGTATCAAATACTTGTTCTCCCCACTGTAGCTTGCTTGATTGCCTTGCGGAGGGAAGAGCTACACTGTTTGTATTCAGTCATGTTTCCGGTCACCTTGTCCGGGTTAAAAGCAGTGGTTCGCGCTTTCAGTTTCGCGCGAATGCTGCCATCAATCCACGGTTTCTGGTTTGGGAATGTTTTAATCATTGCTGTGGGTATAACGTCACCGATGCACTTTCTTATGAACTCGCTCACCGAATCAGCGTATTCGGCAATGTTGTTGGATGCAAGGTGGAACATATCCCAATCCACGTGATCGAAGCAGTCTTGAAGCGTGGAATCAGATTGGTTTAACCAGCGTTGAACAGACCTGAGCGCGGAAGCTTCTTGTTTTAGTTTCTGTCTGTAGGCTGGAAGCAACAAAATGGAGTCGTGGTCAGCTTTTCCGAAAGGAGGGCGGGGGAGGGCCTTATATGCGTCGCGGAAGTTAGATTAACAATGATCCAGGGTTTTACCAGCCCTGGAAGCAAAATCAATATGCTGATAGAATTTAGGGAGTCTTGTTTTCAGATTAGCCTTGTTAAAATCCCCAGCTACAATCCTACAGCCTCAGGATATGTGGTTTCAGTTTACATAGAGTCAAATAAACTTTGTTTAGGGCCATCGATGTGTCTGCTTGGGGGGGAATATATACGGCTGTGATTATAATCAAAGAAAATGCCCTTGGTAGATAATATGGTTGACATTTGATTGTGAGGAAATCTAAATCAGGTGAACAGAAGGACTTGAGTTCCTGTATGTTGTTATGATCACACCCACCACGTTTCGTTAATCATAAGGCATACCCCCCGCCCCTCTTCTTACCAGAAAGATGCTTGTTTCTGTCGGCGCGACGAGTGAAGAAACCAGCTGGCTGCACCGACTCCAATAGCGTCTCTCGAGTGAGCCATGTTTCCGTGAAGCAAAGAACGTTAGTCTCTGATGTCTCTCTGGAATGCTACCCTTACTCGGATTTCATCAACCTTGTTGTCAAGAGACTGGACATTGGCGAGTAGTATGCTAGGGAGTGGTGCGCGATGTACCCGTCTCCGGAGCCTGACCAGAAGACTGCTTCGTTTGCCCCTTTTACGGCGTCGTTGTTTTGGGTCGCCGGCTGGGATCCGATCCATTGTCCTGGGTGGAAGGCAAAACACAGGATCCGCTTCAGGAGAGTCATATACCTGGTCGTAATGATGGTGAGTTGACGTTGCTCTTATATTCAGTAGTTCCTCCCGACTGTATGTAATGAAACCTAAGATTACCTGGGGTACCAATGTAAGAAATAACATGTAAAAAAATAAATAATACTACATAGTTTCCTAGGAACGCAAAGCGAGGTGGCCATCTCTGTTGGCGCCAAAAATACAAAGTATTTTATGATTTTATGATGATGTGATTTGGCACAGCTTTTCTTTCTAGATTAGCTGCAGTGAAATGTCTCCACACATCAGATAATGCCCGTGGCATTTTCCTGTAAAGATTAGAAAAAATGGAGTAAAAAAAAATGAGTACAATTCCATGTACAGATAAATAGTCAAGCAACTCCTTTGTAAGATACATGTTTTAAAATGAACCATGTATGGAAACAGGTGAATTAACACTCCTCAGTTAGCAGGCTCAAGCAAGCTAAAACCCACATGGTAGCAAAAACTAACTAGCAGAAATGTTTAACAAGTTAGAAATCATTTAAACACACTTTGCTGTAGGCAACTATTTACTAGTGTTGGATTCGGGATAAACTTTGAACATTGAGATATTAAGTAAATGATAGATCAGAAGCATAGAATATAAGGAGTGAAAGAGACTGGGTTTTATGTCAGAAGTGAATGGTTTTCTGTAGGAAGACAGATGTCTTTGGAATGTGTTGGGTAGACAGGAGGAGATTACAGGATTGCTATAGGGGAGCAGATGGACATCTGTGGATTAGGCGAAGGAGGGGTTGAGGTCACGAAGTCAAGTCAGATCCCCTGAAGGGAGTAATACAGGTTTATTGCCCTCTTACCCTCTTCCTGTGGAACCATAAGATGTAAGGATTGGAGAGAAGGAGGAATTTATAAAGGGGGTATATATACTTGTGATGGTGAGAAATGTTTTTTTTTGTCTGAATACAGCTGTGTCGACCCTTTGGGAAGAATTAAACTTTGTTAAGCTTCTCTAGTGTCCGTGACTTATTTACTCTGAAAAATAAGAACCTAACTAACACTAGTTAACAATAAAACATGTAAGTCATATAAAATATATTCACCCCACCCAGTATTGTAATCAAAACTTACCAGAAAGCATGTAGTCCTTGGCTCAGTGTAGTAGTGTGGGCTCAATAGCATCTCATTAGTGTGCAATATCTTGAGAATCAGCTGTACATGTGATGGAAGAATGCACTGTGCATGCAGATGGTTGCAATTCCATTGAACTGGGGATTTTTTTTACCAAAATATGCCACAAGACCTAGAATTTCCTTATGTGTATCCCACAAAAAAAAGGTTTGCTGTTATGAGCTAACTTTTTTGATAAATTGAAGCAAAATTCCCCAAATTCCTGGGTTTAACTTCCCATGAAAAATTTCAGGAAATGTCCCGGAAAATTTCCGACCCTTTGCAACCCTAATCATGCCTTGGTTTTTGCTCTGACATACACTGTCAACTGTGGGACCTTATGTAGACAGGTGTGTGCCTTTCCAAATCATGTCCAATGAATTGAATTTACCACAGATGGACTCCAATCAAGATACAGAAACATCACAAAGATGCTTAATGGAAACAGGATGCACCTGAGCAAAGTTCCCATATCAAAGGGTCTGAATACCGATATAAAATAAATGTTTTAATTTTTAAAAAATTTTGCAAAAAAATCTGAAAACCTGTTTTTTCTCTGTCATTATGGGGTATTTTGTGTAGATTGATTGGGGGGGGGGAATTGCTTAATTCATTTTAGAATAAGGCTGTAATGTAACATTGTGGAAAATGCCAAGGGGTCTGAGTACTTTCCGAATGCACTGTATAGTGTATATACTGAACAAAAATATAAACGCACATGAAGCAATTTGAAAGATTTTACTGTTACAGTTCGTAAAAGGAAATTAGTCGATTTAAATAAATTCTTTAGGCCCAAATCTACAGTGACTTGCAAAAATATTCACCCCCCTTGGCATTTTCCTTATTTTGTTGCCTTAAAACCTGGAATTAAAATGGATTCTGGGGGGGATTGTATCATTTGATTTACACAACATGCCAAAATAAAAATTCTTGTGAAACAAACAAAAAATAAGACAAGAAAACAGAAAACTTGAGCGTGCATAACTATTCACCCCCCAAAGTCAATACTTTGACAGAGCCACCTTTTCCAGCAATTGCAGCTGCAAGTCTCTTGGGGTATGTCTCTATAAGCTTGGCACATTTAGCCATCTAGTGTGATTTTTACTCATTCTTCAAGGCAAAACTGCTCCAGCTCCTTCAAGTTGGATGGGTTCCGCTGGTGTACAGCAATATTTAAGTCATACCACAGATTCTGAATTGGATTGATGTCCGGGCTTTGACAAGACCATTCCAAGACATTTAAATGTTTCCCCTTAAACCACTCAAGTGTTGCTTTAGCAGTATGCTTAGGGTCATTGTCCTGCTGGAAGGTGAACCTCCATCCCAGTCTCAAATCTCTGGAAGACTGAAATAGGTTTCCCTCAAGAATTTCCCTGTATTTAGCGCCATCTATAATTCCTTCAATTCTAACCAGTTTCTCAGTCCCTACCAATGAAAACATCCCCACAGCATGACGCTGCCACCACCATGCTTTACTGTGGGCATGGTGTTCTCGGGGGTAATGAGAGGTGTTGGGTTTGCGCCAGACATAGCTTTGGCCAAAAAGCTCAATTTTAGTCTCATCTGACCAGAGTACCTTCTTCCATATGTTTGGCGAACACCAAACGTGTTTGCTTATTTTTTTTCTTCAAGAAATTGCTTTTTTCTGGCCACTCTTCCGTAAATCCTAGCTCTGTGGAGTGTACGGCTTAAAGTGGTCCTATGGACAGATACTCCAATCTCTGCTGTGGAGCTTTGCAGCTCCTTCAGAGTTATCTTTGGTCTCTTTTATGCCTCTCTGATTAATGCCCTCCTTGCCTGGTCAGTGAGTTTTGATGGGCGACCCTCTCTTGACAGGTTTGTTGTGGTGCCATATTCTTTCCATTTTTTAAATAATGGATAACGGTGCTCTGTAGGATGTTCAAGGTTCCTGATATTTTTATATAACCCAACCCTGATCAGTACTTCTCCACAACTTTGTCCCTGACCTGTTTGGAGAGCTCCTTGGTCTTCATGGTGCCGCTTGCTTGGTGGTGCCCCTTGTTTAGTGGTGTTGCAGACTCTGGGGCCTTTCAGAACACGTGTATATATCTTGAGATCATGTGACACTTAGATTGCACACAGGTGAACTTTGTTTAATTAATTATGTGACTTCTGGATGTAATTGGTTGCACCAGATCTTATTTACGGGCGTCATAGGAAAGGGGGTGAATACATATGCCCGCAACACTTTTCCTTTTTTTATTTTTTTGAAACAAGTCATTTTTTTTAAATTTCACTTCACCAATTTTGTGTATGTTTGTGTATGTTGTATTGCAACATTACAGGAAAAACGCCAAGGGGGATGAATACTTTTGCAAGGCACTGTATGGATTTCAGATACAACAACAAAAAAGTAGGGGCCTGGATCAAATCAAATCACATTTTATTTGTCAGATGCACCAAATACAACAGGTACCGTGAAATGCTTACTTACAAGCCCTTAATCAACAATGCAGTTCAAAATAGTTAAAGCTAATCAAATATACACTAAATAAACGAAACAAAAATTAATTCAATCAATCAAAAGTAACACAATAAATGTACATAAAAATAACGAGGCTATATACAGGGGGTACCGGTACCGAGTCAATGTGCGGAGGTACAGGTTAGTCAAAGTAATTTGAAAGTGACTATGCATAGATAAAACAGCGATAGGCAGCAGTATAAAAACAAAGGGAGGGGGGTCGTCAATGTTTAATTGTTCAGCAGTCTTATGGCTTGGGAATAGATGCTGCTAAGGAGACTTTTGGTCCTAGATTTGGCGCTCCAGTATTGCTTGCCATTCGGTAGCAGAGAGAACAGACTATAACTTGGGTGACTGGAGTCTTTGACTATTTTTTGGGCCTTCCTCTGACACGGCCTATTATATAGGTCCTGGATGTCAGGAAGCTTGGCCCCAGTGATGTACTGGGCTGTACGATTTACCCTCTGTAGCACCTTATGGTCAGATGTCGAGCAGTTGCCATACCAGGCGGTGATGCAACCAGTCAGGATGCTCTTGATGGTGCAGCTGTAGAACTTTTTGAAAATCTGGGTACCCATGTCAAATCTTTGCAGTCTCTTGAGGGGGAAAGGTGTCAGAAAACCAGTCCATATTATTATGTGACCACCATTTACCTCATGCAGTGCAACACATCTCCTTTGCATAGAGTTGATCAGGCTGTTGATTGTGGCCTGTGGAATGTTGTCCCACTCATCTTCAATGGCTGTATGACGTTGTTGGATATTGGCTAGAGCTGGAACACGCTGTCGTACACGTTGATCCAGAGCATCCCAATGTGTGACATGTCTAGTGAGTATGCAGGTCACGGAAGAACTGGGACATTTTCAGCTTCCAGGAATTGTGTACAGATCCTTGCAACAAGGGGATGTGCATTATCAAGCTGAAACATGATGTGATGGTGGCGGATGAATGGCACGACAATGGGCCTCAGGATCTCGTCACAGTATCTCTGTGCGTTCAAATTGCCATAGTTAGCCTCCCGAGTGGCGCAGCGCTAGGCACTGCATCGCAGTACTAGAGGCATCACTACAGATCCGGGTTCGATCCTGGGCTGTGCCGGCAACAACCGGGAGACCCATGAGGCGGCACACAATTGGCCCAGCGTCGTCCAGGTTAGGGGAGGGTCTGGCTTGCCAGGTTGTCCTTGCCCCATCGCGCTCTAGCGACTCCTGTGGCGAGCTGGGCGCATCCATGCTGACACTGTCGCCAGTTGGATGGTGTTTTCTCGGATACTTTGGTGGGCTGGCTTCCGGGTTAAGCGAGCAGTGTGTCAAGAAGCAGTGCGGCGTGGCAGGGTCGTGTTTTGGAGGACGCATGACTCTTGACCTTTGCCTCTCCCGAGTCCGTACGTGTGCTGCAGCGATGGGACAAGACTGTTACCACCAATTGGATATCACGAAATTTAGGATAAAAAAGGGGTAAAAAGCAATTGTGTTCATTGTCCATGGTTTATGCCTGCTCATACCATAATCCAACCGCCAACATGGGGCACTCTGTCCACAACGTTGACATCAGCAAACCACTCGCCCACACCACGCCATACATGTGGTCAAATGCACACTCCCTCAAAACTGGAGACATCTGTGGCATTGACAAAACTTTACATTTTAGAGTGGCCTTTGTCAGCTGGTGATTTTCAAGCAAATAACTGTTGCTTAAATAGCGACCAGATTTAGCATCTACTGGCTTCCACACAGCCTAAAAGCCATTGATGGAGACCTTTAGAACATCTACATTTTAAAAAGTCTATTAAATGCAGGTAATATAGCCTACATCTTCAGAATAAATCCATTGTTTATTTTAGACAGGCCTAAAGAAGCATGATATGAAGAAAATATAGTCTATTTCAGAAGAACAGAATAGCATACTCTGAGTTGTTCTTATATTAGGTCCTGATCTGGCTTTGCCAAATGGCTGTGGGCTACACTAGTTAATTTAGCAGACAAGATTTGCTTAGAATTCCGTGGCATTATTTTATAGTATGAAGAATTCAAGTGAAGAAAGTTGAATAAAATAAACCTATACTCCTATATGCTTACTTTTGAGTTATTAATATATCTTTAGTTCTACAAACGTTGGGCTATATGTTTAATACATACACCCTGGGTGCTGTGAGCTCCGAAACACCTCTCCCTCACATGGCTCTGATTCAAGTGATCGGGTCTTTCTCACAGGCTACAAGTGAAGACAGACACTTCAGGGACTCAACTACGTGCATCCTTATTCAATTCCGAGGTGCATATTGACGATCTTGGAAGACCTGTCCACATTTACTTTTCGGCACAAAACAAGATGAGTAGGCCAAACGAACAGCAAAAGCACTAGTCTATGTCCATCTACTATCGGCGATAGTACAAAAGTTGACCTATTCTATTCTGTGTGAGAAATAAATATTCCTTACATAGTCTGGACAGTTGTGGGATGCCAAATTAATAGTTGTGGGATACCAAATTAATACAACCACTAGCATCAAAAAAGCTTTCTTACGCAATGAGGCTGATGCAACAGATCAGAACATGTAGCTTAAAAACTATTAGGCTATTTCTTCACATTATAAGCGCAGCAATGTGCACACGGCACTAGGCTATAAGCACGAATGCTCCATTAGTGGTAAAACACCATTATCAACAGTGACAGCAAATGCGATTATCCATGTATTGCTTTTATTATAAAGGGGAAAATGAACTTCCCCAAACTTGAAACTCACACGCTGCTTATGTTTGCCAGTTAGTGTCACGCCCTGACCATAGAGAGCTGTTTATTCTCTATGTTGGTTGGGGCGTGACAGTGACTAGGGTGGTTTATCTAGGTGATTAATCATCTATGTTGGCCTGGTATGGTTCCCAATCAGAGGCAGCTGTATATCGTTGTCTCTGATTGGGGATCATATTTAGGCAGCATTTCCCCATTGTGCTTTGTGGGATCTTGTCTATGTATAGTTACCTGCGAGCACTACTTTGAGCTTCATGTTTAGTTTTTTTCGCTTTATTGTTTTTGTGCTTTGAGTTTCTCTTCCAAATAAAAGGATGGAAACATACGACGCTGCATCTTGGTCCACTCCTTATAACGATCGTGACAGAAGATCCCACCACAAACGGACCAAGCAGCGTTGCCAGGAGGAGCAGACATCCTGGACATGGAAGGATATCTTGGACGGTAAGGGATCCTGGACATGGGAGGAGATCCTGGCCGGAAAGGATCGCCTTCCATGGGAGCAGACGGAGGCAGCGTGGGAACCACAACGACGGCACCGGGGTGTGCGGCCACGACGGAAGTCAGAGAGGCAGCCTCAAAAAAATGTTTTGGGGGGTGGCACACAGGATGATTGGCGGAGCCAGGTTTTGAACCAGAGCCAACTCCCTGTACTCATCGTGGGGAGCATGTGACCAGTCAGGCATGTTTCGCGGTGATACGCACAGTGTCTCCAGTGCGCATTCACAGACCGGTGCGTTCTGTGCCAACTCCTCGCACTTGTCGTGCTAAAGTGGATATCTGTCCAGGATGGGTTGTGCAGGCTCAGCGCGCCTGGTCTCCAGTGCGCCTCCTCGGTTCAGGATATCCTGCACCGGCTCTACGCGCTGTATCCCCAGTGCGCCTTCACAGCCCAGTGCGTCCTGTGCCATGTGGTCATTTGTCCAGGCCACGTTGTGCCAGCTCTACGCTCCAGACCTCCAGTGCGTGTCCACAGTACATCCTGTGCCTCCTCCCCACACTCGCCCTGAGGTGCGTGTCACCAGCCCGGTGCCACCTGTACCGGCCCCACGCATCAGGCCTTCAGTGCGCCTCCACAGTCCATTACTTCCTGTGCCTCCTCCCTGCACACGCCCTGAGGTGCATGTCACCAGCCCGGTGCCACCTGTACCAGTCCCACGCATCAGGCCTCCAGTCGCCTCCACAGTCCAGTACGTCCTGTGCCTCCTCCCCGCACTTGCCTTGAGGTGTGTGTCACCAGCCCGGTGCCACCTGTACCGGTCCCACGCATCAGGACTCCAGTGCGCCTCCACAGTCCGTTACATCCTGTGCCTCCTCCCCACACTCACCCTGAGGTGCGTGTCACCACCCCGGTGCCACCTGTACCAGCCCCACACATCAGGCCTTCAGTGCGCCTCCACAGTCCAGAGCTTCCGACGACAGTTCCCAGTCCGGAGCTTCCGGCGACAGTTCCCAGTCCGGAGCTTCCGACGACAGTTCCACGGTCCAACCTCCAATGACGGTCCGCGGTCCGGAACCTCCTGAGACGGTCAACGGTCTGGAACCACCAGCGATGATCGACAGTCCGGAACCATCAGCGACGGTTGGCGGTCCAGAGACTTTAGCGACGGTCTGCGGTCCAGAGTCTCTAGCGACGGTCTGCGGTCCGGAACCTCCTAAGACGGTCAGCGGTCTGGAACCACCAGCGACGGTTGGCATTCCGGAACCACCAGCGACGGTCGGCGGTCCAGAGACTTTAGCGACGGTCTGCAGTCCAGAGCCTCCAGCGACGGTCTGCGGTCCAGAGCCTCCAGCGACGGTCTGCGGTCCAGAGCTTCCAGCGGGGGTTCCCAGTCCAGAGCCTCCTGCGAGGGTTCCGGTTCCTCCGGCTGCACAGCCTTTAAAGTGGAATAATGAGTTTCATTTTAAGAAGTTATTTGGACAGTTTAGTTGTGATACAAATCTTATCGAAACATATATGCTCATGGGCCAGCCTACATGAGGTGTGCGACTACAATTCGAAAAAGTTGCAATAAAAGGGATCGTTTTTTGCCTTACGCTGGGCATCATTCACAAGTGATAATGTATAATTCACAACTGATAAACTAATATTGTCACCCATCACACTATTCTTGATTTAACCTCTTGATACTAGCCATCCCGGATCCGGGAGCGTGAATACAGCCTCAAGCTCATTACCATAACGCAACGTTAACTATTCATGAAAATCACAAATGAAATGAAATTAATATGCTAGCTCTCAAGCTTAGCCTTTTGTTAACAACACTGTCATCTCAGATTTTCAAAATATGCTTCTCAACCATAGCAAAACAAGCATTTGTGTAACAGTATTGATAGCTAGCGTAGCTAGCTAAAACCCATAGGGAGGGTCCGGGTGGGCGTCTGTCCACGGTGGCGGCTCCGGCTCGGGACGTGGACCCCACTCCAACCAAGTCTTAGTCCCCCTGTAACGCGTCCTTTGATTGGACACGCACAGGAAGCCTGGTGCGAGGAGCTGCCACCGGAGGACTGGTGTGTGAAGGTGGCACAGGATGTGTGCACAGGACCTTGAAGGTGTACTGGAGAGCCTGAGAGCAGGACTGGCATAGGACGTGCAAGGCTAGGTAGGTACACAGGAGGCCTAGTGCGTGAGGCTGGCACACTCTTCACCAGCCGACTAACACGCACCTCAGGACGAGTATGGAGCGCTGACCCAGGTGCCATCAAATCCCCGACAAGCTCCGTCGGGCGAATATCGTATCTAAAGCACCAACCTAGCAACTCCCTCATAACTCTCTCTCCTCCACTTTCCCCATTAACTCCTTCACAGTCTCTGCTTCACTCACCTCCAACACCGGCTCTGGTTCTGGTCTCCTCCTTGGCTCCTCACGATAAACAGGGGAGTTGGCTCAGGTCTGAACCCTGACTCTGCCACACTCTCCCTGAGCCTGAGCCCCCCAATAAATTTATGGGGCTGACTCGCGGGCTTCCATCCGCGTCGCCGTGCTGCCTCTTCATACCAGCGCCTCTCCGCTTTCGCCGCCTCTGGCGGCGATATTCTCCAGGCTGTGTCCAGGGTCCTTTTCCGTCCAATATCTCCTCCCAAGTCCAGAAGTCCTGTGATCGCTGCTCCTCACGATAAACAGGGGGAGTTGGCTCAGGTCTGAACCCTGACTCTGCCACACTCTCCCTGAGCCCCCCCCCCCACAATAAATTTTTGGGGCTGACTCTCGGGCTTCCTTCTGCGCCGCCGTGCTTTTCTCTTCAACTCCATTCTCCTATAGCCCTCCTCGCACTGCTCCAGCGAATCCCAGGCGGGCTCCGGCAGTCTCTCTGGGTCGACCGCCCACCTGTCTATTTCCTCCCAAGTCGTATAATCCAACCTTGGTTGCTCCTGCTGCCGCTGCCTGTCACCACGCTGCTTGGTCCTGGTGTGGTGGGTGATTCTGTTACGGTTTTCCTCCGTTGAAAGAGAGTCGGACCAAAATGCAGCGTGGTTAATTTGATTCATCTTTAATGAATGATGAAACGAACAATACAAAAACAATAAACGTAACGTGAAAACCGAAACAGCCTAAACTGGTGCAAACTAAACACAGAGACAGGAACAATCACCCACGAAACACTCAAAGAATACGGCTGCCTAAATATGGTTCCCAATCAGAGACAACGAGAATCACCTGCCTCTGGCAATTTGGCAATTTGGATATACTCCAGAATGTTATGAAGATTGATCAGATGATTTGCAATTAATTGTAAAGTTCCTCTTTGCCAGGCAAATTAACTGAATCCCAAAAAAAACATTTCCACTGCATTTCAGCCCTGCCACAAAAGGACCAGCTCACATCATGTCAGCTCACATCAAGTCATTCTCTCGTTAATACAGGTGTGTGTTGACGAGGACAAGGCTGGAGATCACTCTGCCATGCTGATTGAGTTCGAATAACAGACTGGAAGCTTCAAAAGGAGGGTGGTGCTTGGAATCATTGTTCTTCCTCTGTCAACCATGATTATGTGCAAGGAAACACATGCTGTCTACATTGCTTTGCACAACAACGGCTTCACAGGCAAGGATATTGCTGCCAGTAAGATTGCACATAAATCAACCATTTATTGGATCATCAAGAACTTCAAGGAGAGCGCTTCAATTGTTGTGAAGAAGGCTTCAGGGCGCCCAAAAAAGTCCAGCAAGCGCCAGGACCGTCTCCTAAAGTTGATTCAGCTGCGGGATCGGGGCACCACCAGTCCAGAGCTTGCTCAGGAATGGCAGCAGGTAGGTGTGTGTGCATCTTCACTACAGTGAGGGGAAGACTTGAGGATGGCCTGGTGTCAAGAAGGGCAGCAAAAAAGCCAAAGGGAGGAGGTGAGGGCCCTCGGAGTGTGGTATCAGGAAAATAACCTCACACTCAACGTCAACAAAACAAAGGAGATGATTGTGGACTTCAGGAAACAGCAGAGGGAGCACCCCCCTATCCACATCGACGGGACAGTAGTGGAGAGGGTAGTAAGTTTTAAGTTCCTCGGCGTACACATCATGGACCAACTGAATTGGGCCACCCACACAGACAGCGTCGTGAAGAAGGCGCAGCAGCACCTTTTCAACCTCAGGAGGCTGAAGAAATTCGGCTTGTGAACAAAAGCACTCACAAACTTTTACAGATGCACAATCGAGAGCATCCTGTCGGGCTGTATCACCGCCTGGTACGGAAACTGCTCCGCCCACAACCATAAGGCTCTCCAGAGGGTAGTGAGGTCTGCACAACGCATCACCGGGGGCAAACTGCTTGCCCTCCAGGACACCTACACCACCCGATGTCACAGGAAGGCCATGAAGATCATCAAGGACAACAACCACCCAAGCCACTGTCTGTTCATCCCGCTATCACCCAGAAGGCGAGGTCAGTACAGGTGCATCAAAACAAGGACCGAGAGACTGAAAACCAGCTTCTATCTCAAAGCCATCAGACTGTTAATATAATGTTTACATACCCTACATTACTATTCTCATATGTATATACTGTATTCTATACCATGTTCTGCATCTTGCCTATGCCGCTCTGTACCATCACTCATTCATATATCTTTATGTCCATATTCTTCATCCCTTTACACTTGTGTGTATAAGGTAGATGTTGTGAATTGTTAGTTTGGATTACTCGTTGGTTATTACTGCATTGTCGGAACTAGAAGCACAAGCATTTCGCTATGTGACAAATGTGTATGTGACAAATACAATTTGATGATTTGATTTTACTCCAGGAAAAACATCAGGGACAGACTGATATTCTGCAAAAGGTACAGGGATTGGACTGCTGAGGACGGGGTAAAGTCATTTTCTCTGATGAAACCCCTTTCCGATTGTTTAGGTCATCCGGGAAAAAAGCTTGTCCGGAGAAGACAAGGTGAGCGCTACCATCAGTCCTGTGTCATGCCAACAGTAAAGCATCCTGAGACCATTCATGTGTGGAGTTGCTTCTCAGCCAAGGGAGTGGGCTCACTCACAATTTTGCCTCAGAACACAGAATGGTACCAACACATCCTCCGAGAGCAACTTCTGACCAACCATCCAGGATCAGTTTGGTGATGAACAATGCCTTTTCCAGCATGATGGAGCACCTTGCCATAAGGCAAAGTGATAACTAAGTGGCTCTGGGAACAAAACATCGATATTTTGGGACCATGGCCAGGAAACTCCTCAGAACTTAATCACATTGAGAACTTGTGGTCAATCCTCAAGAGGCGGGTGGACAAACAAAAACCCACAAATTCTGACCAATTCCAAGCATTGATTATTCAAGAATGGGCTGCCGCCAGACAGGATGTGGCCCAGAAGTCAAATGACAGCATGCCAGGCCGAAAAAGAAAAAAGAAAGGTCAACACTGCAAATATTGACTCTTTGCATCAACTTCATGTAATTGTCAATAAAACTATTTTACACTCATGAAATGCTTGTAATTATACTTTAGTATTCCATAGTAACATCTGACAAAAATATCTAAGAACCCTGAGGCATCAGACTTTGTGAAAATTAATATTTGTGTCATTCTCAAAACTTTTGGCTATGACTGTACATACAAAATTACAAAACATGAAGAAAAACAGACACATTAATCAACATGGAGGTCTCTGATCATTACTCTGAACTACCAAGAGGGACCAGAACATGGAGATGGGGGTGTGCTCGGCCCTATGTGTTCTGTAGTCCACGATCGGCTAATTTTTCTTGCTGACATTGAGGTAAAGATTGTTGTTGCCATGTCTCTGACCTTCTCCCTGTAGGCTGTCTCATTGTCATCGGTGATCGGGGCTTCCACCGTCACGTTGTCGGATAACTTAATGATGATTTTGGAGTTGTGCGCGGCCACAGAAAGTACAGGTGGGGACTAAGCACGCAACCCTGAAGGGCCCCCGTGTTGAGGGTCATCGTGACGGTGTTGTTGACTACCCTCACCACCTGGGGCGGCCGATCAGGAAGTCTATGATCCAGTTGCAAAGGGAGGTGTTTAATTCCACTGTCCTTTGCTTAGTGATGAGCTTGGAGGGCACTATGGTGTTGCACATTGAGCTGTAGTCAATGAAAATGATTCTCTCGTAGGTGTTCCTTCTGTCCAGATGGGAAAGTTGGATCTGTTGGGGCGGTATCCGAATTGGAGTGGGTCCAGGTTGTCTGGGATGATTGTGTTGATATGAGCCATGACTAGCCTTTTAACCTCTTGAAACTAGGGGGCACTATTTTCATTTTTAGAAAAATAACGTTCCCAAATTAAACGGGCTATTTTGTCAGGACAAGATGCTAGAATATGCATATTGACAGCTTAGGATAGAAAACACTCTAAAGTTTCCAAAACTGTAAAAATATTGTCTGTGAGTATTACAGAACTGATATTGCAGGCGAAAGCCTGAGAAAAATCCAATCAGGAAGGGACTCTTATTTAGAAACCTCTGCGTTCCTATGCTTCCCTATGGAGCAGTGAATGGGATATCAACCAGATTCCTTTTTCTATGGCTTCCCTAATGTGTCTAGTGTCACAAGACATAGTTTCAGGCTTTTATTTTGATGGATCTAATTTGGAATATTTTTTGGCGTTGTCGTGACCGCAGTTTCCGGTGGATTTCTCAACCAAACGTGAAGAACAAAAGGAGGTATTTTGGCTATAAAAATAATCTTTATGGGACAAAATGAACATTTGCTGTCTAACTGTGAGTCTCGTGAGTGAAAACATCCGAAGCTCATCAAAGGTAAAGGATTTAATTTGATTGCTTTTCTGATTTTCGTGACCAAGTTGCCTACTGCTAGCTGGACATAATGCTATGCTAGGCTATCGATAAACTTACACAAATGCTTATCTTGCTTTGGCTGTAAAGCATCATTTCAAAATCTGAGATGACAGGGTGATTAACAAAAGGCTAAGCTGTGTTTCACTATATTTCATTTGTGATTTCATGAATAGGAATATTTTCTAGTAATATTTTTTGTTTGTTGCGTTATGCTAATTAGTGTCAGTTGATGACAATTCTCCCGGATCCGGGAGGGGTAGTTCTATTAAAGCATCTTGGCTACAGAGTGCTATGGGGTGATAATCATTTAGGTAGGTTACTTTGACATTCTTGGGCAGAGGGACTATGGTAGTCTGCTTGAAACTTGTAAGTACTTTATTACAGACTGGGTCAGGGAGAGGTTGATAATGTCAGTGAAAACATTTGCCAGCTCGTTAGAGCATGCTTGGAGTACGTGTCCTGGTAATCCGTTTGGCCCTGCGGCCTTGTGAATGTTAACCTGTTTAAAGGTTTTACTCACGTCGGCTATGGAGAGCATGTTCACACAGTCATCCAGAACAGCTGGTGCTCTCATGCATGGTTCCGTGTTACTAGCCTCAAAGCGGGCATGTAGCTCGTCTGGTAGGCTTGCGTCACTGGACAGCTCGCGACTGACAGAAAAGACAACAGAGGGAAAGATGATGAAAGCTGGAGTAACAGAGATAGGCAAGACCCTGGCTGAGAAGATTCTCTTTTGTGCGAACAATTGGCAGTGTAAAATGTAAGTGACTAACTCTTCATAAAACCTCTAGATGCATGCATGGTGGATCTTAACACAGGTAATGCTTTGACTGTATGTGATAAGCACATGATTGTATGCTTTTTTTACTTATAGCTGCTGCAATGTGAACTGGGTCAGGAGGTCTGAGTGCAACATGTGTAACACTCCTAAATTTGCCAAGCATGAGGAGAGAACAGGTACACTACACAACACTGCCCAAGTTATTTGTCCTGTTTTAA
Source organism: Oncorhynchus tshawytscha (assembly GCF_018296145.1). Taxonomy (NCBI): domain Eukaryota; kingdom Metazoa; phylum Chordata; class Actinopteri; order Salmoniformes; family Salmonidae; genus Oncorhynchus; species Oncorhynchus tshawytscha. The sequence continues at coordinate 4,312,658 of NC_056446.1, read as the reverse complement.
AGTAAATTGCCTCCAAGATATTCCTTGTTTACTCTTAATTCCATTGCCCTTTCGTGTTATCAGGATATGGTGCAGGGTTCAATGAGCGGGAGAATGTGGAGTACATCGACCGAGAGGAATCTGATGGAGAATAGGACAAGGTGAATATCTTTTGTGAATAAGCGCTTACTGTCACGCCCTGATCTGTTTCACCTGCCCTTGTGATTGTCTCCACCCCCTCCGGGTGGCGCTTTTCCCCCCCCAGTGTATTTATCACTGTGTTTCCTGTCTCTGTGCCATTTTGTAATATTTTTTTTTGTCTTTCAATATTTACCGGTTTGGGAGAAAAACAAAAGTACAGCGGGAATCCTGGGAGCAAGTCTTCCTTAAAAGAGAATTTTAAAAAGGCAGATCCAGTGAAAGCAGAAGATTAGGAGGAGGATGATGGCGAAGAGGAAGGAGACCTTTCAAAATACAAACTAGATGTAAGGACATGATAAAATACAAACTAACCTGTTCAGTTAATGCAGGAGCACATTTTTAGGAACACAGTGAGTTACTGTATATAGCACTTTTCCATTGATTTACATTGTAAGGCAGTTCTAAGTCATTATTTCCACTATTAATATGTGCAGTGGTTGCTCCACTAAAAGTTTTGTGATTATGCTGACTTAAGAGGTCATTTGTGGTTTAGTACAGTATCCTGTGTCACTATTTCATTGCTCCAGACCAGCATAAGGGGGAGTTAGAGCACTGATTATGCTTTTGGGTCCTACTGTGTCTCTAACTGACAATGAATGGGCAACATAAACTTAAATAGAAACTGATAATTCTGCACGACTTCAGTATTACTTACGAAAACTGTTGTGACACAGGTTTATTGTTATTTTATTTATGATTATTTTGCTTTTGATGTAGTACTGTAAGCCACTCCCGACCAGTCACAGTGCCTGAGTGGCGTAACGGTCTAAGACACTGCATAGCAAGCAGTGCAAGCTGTGTTGCTACAGATGCTGGTTCAATAACTATGCTGCCCTCCATGAGATGATTGGTGATTTTTGGTTTCTCTCCCTCTAAAATCAGATAAATAAAAACAAATAAATATTTCTAAATAACATGTCTCACCCCATGTTCACTATACATTATTTGAAAATGTTACGCCCTGACCTTAGAGAGCCGTTTTATTTCTCTATTTGGTTAGGTCAGGGTGTGATGTGTGGTGGGCGTTCTATGTGTTGTTTTCTATGTTTCTTTATTTCTATGTTTTGGCCGGGTATCAGGGACAGCTGTCTATCATTGTCTCTGATTGGGAATCATACTTAAGTCGCCCTTTTTCCCTCCTTTCAGTGTGGTTAGTTATCTTTGTTAGTGGGAGTCTAGCCCTGTAAGCGTCATGGTTGTTTTTCGTTTGTTGTTTTTCGTTTGTTGTTTTTCGTTTGTTGTTTTTCGTTTGTTGTTTTTTGTTTGTTGTTTTGTTGGTGGCATTTTAAATAAAAAGAGAAATGTACGCTCACTACGCTGCACTTTGATCTCCTTCCAACGACGGCAGTGACAGAAAATGAAATCATTTCCAAAATATTGTTATTTTTTAAACAAAGCGATTATTATTATTATTAATTTAGTAATATGTAAAAGACTATTGGATATTTTCACAGATATATTATTAACCCTGTTATTAGCAGGACAATATATATTGGTCATATTGTTCATGGCTCCAGAGTGGGGCACAATGGGATGGGATTGCCTTGCAGTTCTCCAGATGTGTCCACTGAAAGCTCGTGAGGTTCAAGGCATGAGGTCACGGGGCACGGGATGGGCCGCAGAGCTGTGCACAGAAGACCAACCTAGCACATGGGGAAGGGAGGAGGATGGAGGGGGGGTGGACCCCTACCCCTCCACACTGGCAACACTTTAAGTGGCATTGCACTAATAATGGCGCTGACAAGGGAAATGTTCCCGCTGTTTTTAGTGCCAGTCTGCACGTTCAAAATAAAACAATGTAACTAATGGCATCTTTATGCTTTCGTTACAGTTTTTCCCAATTGCGAAAACACAATTTTGCAAACTAGGCTGGTTTTATCAAAATACTTAACACAATTCACAAAACCACACACACAAACTGCAAAATACCTCATATATCCTACAAAATGAAGCACTGCAACCAAAACTACATATAGCATTATCAAAATCAAACGTTTGCACGAAATGGCCCACACTTCATTCATATTACCAGATTTTTGTCTAACCAACTACACACTGTTGGGCTTAATGAAAAGCACTCATCTTTGGTATGCTTGGCCATAATACTAAAACCAAGTTAAAAAAAATCAAATTCACCAAACAAGTCAGTGCAACATATGCACAACAGATATATTTACATTGGCCTGAACAAAAAATATGCTCACAAAATAATTGTAAACTGAAAAAGAAAATTGCAGAAAGAATGTGCATAAAAAAATATATATAAAAAAAGAGTAAAGAAAAATAATTAGGCAGCATCTTGCCGCACAGCTGGTTCTGGCCACAACGCCTCGTCCACATCACAGGCAATATCTTCCCTTGCCAGACATCGAGGGAAGAAGCGCCTTGAGTGCCTTGTCCATCCCTGAATCGCACCCACATCAATCTCATCACATGCCTGTTCCATAGCCTGCACAAGAGGCATGCGCACAAAGGGCTGCCAGTCCTATACCTTCCACCGCCGTGCCAAAAATAACTCTTCTATGGGGTTCAGAAATGGTGAGTATGGTGGGAGGTATTGCACGAGAAATGGTGGGTGGTCAGCAAACCAGTTTTGGACTGGAAAGCTCACGTTGTCCCATACTACAACGTACCGGGTTCTTTAATGGTCTGCATCATTCATACGCTCTGGTGGTATGACAATGTTGTGGAGTCTGTCCAGAAATGTGAGAATATGGACTTTGTTGTATAGTCCAAGGTTAGCATGACGGTGGAGGACACCATGCGTATTGGAGATGGCAGTGCACATTGTGATGTTCCCACCACGTTGGCCAGGAACATCTATAATGGCTCTGTGGCCAATGACGTTCCTCCCCCTTCTTCTGGTCTTTGCTAGGTTGAACCCAGCCTCATCTATAAAGATGAACTCATGTGGGATTGCATGAGCATCCATTTCCAGTACTCCCTGAAAACAAAGAACAAAAGCAGTCAATATGGTGTTATCCAGTACATTGGGAAACAATGTTGCGTGTAGTGTACTGCAGTCAATATTGTACTTACATCCACATATGCTCGTCTGACCTCTTTGTTTCTTTGAGAGATTCTCTCAAACGGCACCTTATAAAGTTGTTTCATTCTGATCTGGTTTCGCTTGAGAATGCGAGCCAATGTGGACAGGCTGACTTGTTGAATGTTGTTGAATATAGTGTTGTCTTGGATGATGTGGCTTTGAATTTCTCGTAATCTGATTTCATTATTTTCCAAAACCAAGTTTACAATGGCAGCTTCCTGTACCCTGGTGAACATTTGGCCCCTTCCTCCACCATGGTTGCGTCTCTCAGTCATTTAGAAAAACAAAAATATAGGGCTTGGACAATGCAACCTAAAGATATTTCCCCCACAGTAGAGTAAATTCTACAGGAAATTTGTGCAGTTAGTGTATGACATCAGCCATTCTTGAAGTAAACAGGTGTCACCCAACTGATACACTATGACATGGGGTGTACTACATAGTGTGAAAGAAATTTTGGTTACATACCTGTACTCCAGTCTAAATGTCCGGATGACACAGGCGACAGTAAAATGGCTCAAGTTGGGCTGCACTCTCTGTCCAGCCTCTCGCATTGTCAGCCCATGGTTGATGACATGATCAACTAAGGTTGCTCTGATTTCATTTGAAAGTTGTTGTCTTCTTTGGCCATGAACTCTACCAGCTCTACCCTTACCTCTCACTCTTCCGCCCCCTCTCATTCTCACCCTCCCTCTTCCTCTTCCTCTCTCTGCAACGGCTTCCATTGTTGTTGTAAAACAAAAGGTGCTCACCTGTAGCCTTGTCATAGTGCTTACTTCCTTATTGAAGTGGTAACATTTAACCATTGAGGTGTTTGGCAGGTGGCACATATATTGGTAGATTAGCTGATGTAGTGTCATTTTGAATGGCAGTGTTTTGAATTGGCAAACATGTGACTTTATGTCAGATTGTTGTGTCTTATGCAGAGAACCGTGTGCAGTCCATTTAAAAAGTGCCATTTTGAATTGCAAAATGTGTGTAAAGCAGAAAATGTGTTTAGAGTTTTGGAGACTTGAGAAGAGGTTTTGCTCTCTGTGTGTCAGTTTAAATAATTGTGCTGTGCATGTCATTTTAGTGTGTTAGCAATTGGAAAAAACTGTAATAAAATAATGATAAAAATACTCTTTCAAAATGCCAATGTTTATTTAGTTATGGATCCATAACGAATTACTATGGGAATAAATATCACTGAATTACAGAAATATCCTCCGATCCTCTGTATGTAATTATTGGCGAAGAGTCACGTCATATTTTTCAATGTAGTGTAGGCCTACCGTAGGAAACATGAGTCTCACTAGTGTTCAGTAATGTGCTGTTAAAAGTGGGTTAGGTCTTATTTATTTAAAGAGAATATTGAAGTTAGAAGCAATAGGATTTGAAGCAATAGCCTACAACTATTTCAACACCGTTTCACGCTGCTCTGAAATAAGAATATGTTCTTAATTACAAGGACAGCCTACTCCTTCCACACTATCAGGGAATTAAACCCCGGTCTCACGTGTGCCTGCATGACACAGGTATTCTTTAGCTAAATAGCCCAGTACTGTACTCCTGACCATCACATTGAACAGCACCATATTTTCCGTTCCTTCCTAACAGAAGCCCAGAGGGTTTTTGTTTTTCTTGGAATAGAAACACAATAATATGAATCAAATTAATTAAGCAAGTACCAGTGAAAGGTTTAGACACACCTACTCATTCCAGGGTTTTCTTTATTTTTACTATTTTCTACATTGTAGAATAATAGTTAAGACATCACAACTATGAAATAGCACACATGGAACCAGTTAAGAACAAATTCCTATTTACAAGGACAGCTTACGCCTACCTCCCCGTCGGGGAATTGAACCCCGGTCTCCCTCATGCCTGCATTCTCTAGTAGTGTCACTATTGAAGGCTTTCAAATGCTTCTCAAAGATGCCCTCTGGTGGTCAAACTTGCACTAACTAGCATTAATGGTACCAGTGGTTCAAACTTAAATAACGTGCCATAGAATTCTGCGGCACCATGTAAGCTGCACCGCAGTACGCTGCAACTTTTAAAGGACAAACCACTGTAGCACAATGGTGGAGCACCTATTTGGGTGATGCCACAGCAGCCATTTTGCATTAGAAAGCTCACCGCAAAAGAGTTATGTTAGTCAGGCCACAATGTAAGAAAATATTGTGCAATGGAAAATTTGAATTTATGCTTTTTATTGGACACGTTCAGATAGGAGACACGTCAGGGATGGAGGTCGGAAAACACTGAATTGTCCATATCCTTCAACAGTTTTTTCGGTTTTGTGCCTAGTTAACACACAACCCAGCTATGTTTTAAAACTGTAATTCCTGGGGGGGTTGGAGGGGCGCCATGTGCGACTGACGTGTTTTCCGTTTGCTCCCGCAGAATTCTTAAATGTATGTGAAAACCAAGACTACTTTGCTTTTGAATGTCAGCATGTCGACAAAAACATAATGCCAAAAACATGACTTTGAGAAAACCCGGCCTACAAGACCCACACTCATCACCGCCCACTCCTGAGTCTGATGGCCCGGGGACCCACACTTTACCCGGGGGTGTGGCTTGGCCTGGCGGCACTGCAATGAACATTCTCGAGGCCATCAAACTACTACACTCGGAAATAGTTGCTACAATTGAGGCCCGAATACAGAAGGTTTCTGATACTTTAAAAGCAGATCTAACCATCCTGCAGAACGAGACTAAAACATCCGAAGCGGTGCAGCCAGCGGGTTTCTCCACGCATCGCGCCGACAGAAACAAACATCTTTCTGGTAAGAAGAGGGGCGGGGGCGTATGTCTTATGGCCAACGTGACATGGTGTGATGAAAGAAACATACAGGAACTCAAATCCTTCTGTTCACCTGATTTAGAATTCCTCACAATCAAATGTAGACCGCATTATCTACCAAGAGAATTCTCTTCGATTATAATCACAGCCGTATATATCCCCCAAGCAGACACATCGATGGCTCTGAACGAACTTTATTTAACTCTCTGCAAACTGGAAACGATTTATCCGGAGGCTGCATTCATTGTAGCTGGGGATTTTAACAAGGCTAATCTGAAAACAAGACTCCCTAAATTTTATCAGCATATCGATTGCGCAACCAGGGGTGGAAAGACCCTGGATCATTGTTACTCTAACTTCCGCGACGCATATAAGGCCCTGCCCCGCCCCCTTTCGGAAAAGCTGACCACGACTCCATTTTGTTGATCCCTGCCTACAGACAGAAACTAAAACAAGAAGCTCCCACGCTGAGGTCTGTCCAACGCTGGTCCGACCAAGCTGACTCCACACTCCAAGACTGCTTCCATCACGTGGACTGGGAGATGTTTCGTATTGCGTCAGACAACAACATTGACGAATACGCTGATACGGTGTGCGAGTTCATTAGAACGTGCGTTGAAGATGTCGTTCCCATAGCAACGATTAAAACATTCCCTAACCAGAAACCGTGGATTGATGGCAGCATTCGTGTGAAACTGAAGGCACGAACCACTGCTTTTAATCAGGGCAAGGTGACTGGTACCATGGCTGAATACAAACAGTGCAGCTATTCCCTCCGCAAGGCTATCAAACAAGCTAAGCGCCAGTACAGAGACAAAGTAGAATCTCAATTCAACGGCTCAGACACAAGAGGTATGTGGCTGGGTCTACAGTCAATCACGGACTACAGGAAGAAACCCAGCCCAGTCACGGACCAGGATGTCTTGCTCCCAGGCAGACTAAATAACTTTTTGCCCGCTTTGAGGACAATACAGTGCCACTGACACGGCCTGCAACGGAAACATGCGGTCTCTCCTTCACTGCAGCCGAAGTGAGTAAGACATTTAAACGTGTTAACCCTCGCAAGGCTGCAGGCCCAGACGGCATCCCCAGCCGCGCCCTCAGAGCATGCGCAGACCAGCTGGCCGGTGTGTTTACGGACATATTCAATCAATCCCTATACCAGTCTGCTGTTCCCACATGCTTCAAGAGGGCCACCATTGTTCCTGTTCCCAAGAAAGCTAAGGTAACTGAGCTAAACGACTACCGCCCCGTAGCACTCACATCCGTCATCATGAAGTGCTTTGAGAGACTAGTCAAGGACCATATCACCTCCACCCTACCTGACACCCTTGACCCACTCCAATTTGCTTACCGCCCAAATAGGTCCACAGACGATGCAATCTCAACCACACTGCACACTGCTCTAACCCATCTGGACAAGAGGAATACCTATGTGAGAATGCTGTTCATCGACTACAGCTCGGCATTCAACACCATAGTACCCTCCAAGCTCGTCATCAAGCTCGAGACCCTGGGTCTCGACCCCGCCCTGTGCAACTGGGTACTGGACTTCCTGACGGGCCGCCCCCAGGTGGTGAGGGTAGGCAACAACATCTCCTCCCCGCTGATCCTCAACACTGGGGCCCCACAAGGGTGCGTTCTGAGCCCTCTCCTGTACTCCCTGTTCACCCACGACTGCGTGGCCATGCACGCCTCCAACTCAATCATCAAGTTTGCGGACGACACAACAGTGGTAGGCTTGATTACCAACAACGACGAGACGGCCTACAGGGAGGAGGTGAGGGCCCTCGGAGTGTGGTGTCAGGAAAATAACCTCACACTCAACGTCAACAAAACTAAGGAGATGATTGTGGACTTCAGGAAACAGCAGAGGGAACACCCCCATCCACATCGATGGAACAGTAGTGGAGAGGGTAGCAAGTTTTAAGTTCCTCGGCATACACATCACAGACAAACTGAATTGGTCCACTCACACAGACAGCATCGTGAGGAAGGCGCAGCAGCGCCTCTTCAACCTCAGGAGGCTGAAGAAATTCGGCTTGTCACCAAAAGCACTCACAAACTTCTACAGATGCACAATCGAGAGCATCCTGGCGGGCTGTATCACCGCCTGGTATGGCAACTGCACCGCCCTCAACCGTAAGGCTCTCCAGAGGGTAGTGAGGTCTGCACAACGCATCACCGGGGGCAAACTACCTGCCCTCCAGGACACCTACACCACCCGATGCTACAGGAAGGCCATAAAGATCATCAAGGACATCAACCACCCGAGCCACTGCCTGTTCACCCCGCTGCCATCCAGAAGGCGAGGTCAGTACAGGTGCATCAAAGCTGGGACCGAGAGACTGAAAAACAGCTTCTATCTCAAGGCCATCAGACTGTTAAACAGCCACCACTAACATTGAGTGGCTACTGCCAACACACTGTCAATGACACTGACTCTACTCCAGCCACTTTAATCATGGGAATCGATGGGAAATGATGTAAATATATCACTAGCCACTTTAAACAATGCTACCTTATATAATGTTACTTACCCTACATTGTTCATCTCATATGCATACGTTGATACTGTACTCTATATCATCGACTGCATCCTTATGTAATACATGTATCACTAGCCACTTTAACTATGCCACTTGGTTTACATACTTATCTCATATGTATATACTGTACTCGATATCATCTACTGTATCTTGCCTATGCTGCTCTGTACCATCACTCATTCATATATCCTTATGTACATATTCTTTATCCCCTTACACTGTGTATGACAGTATTTTTTTTTGGAATTGTTAGTTAGATTACTTGCTCGTTATTACTGCATTGTCGGAACTAGAAGCACAAGCATTTCGCTACACTCGCATTAACATCTGCTAACCATGTGTATGTGACAAATAAAAATTTGATTTGATTTGATTGATTGATTTGATTTGAGACTGTGCCAGCAATCTCATCACTCAAAACAACAGAGTTGCACTCTACTACGATTGCAGCACTGGAGACCTCCACTACCAATGTCTCTGACATAACTACCTCCCTGGAGGCTGACGTGAAACGCCTGGCTGCAGATTTGAAAAAGGTGCAGGAGAGTTGTGAGTTTAAAGGGATTCTCTCGCCGCAATAACCTGAGACTTGTATTGGTCTCAGAGTCAGCAGAAATGCCTTGCGCCATGGATTTTGTTTCTGGGCTGCTGAAGGATGTTCTTGTCTTGGATGAGAAGCCCCTGATTGATCGTGCCCACCGGTCGCTGTGCCCAAAGCCCCGGGATGGTGAGAGGCCCTGTGACATATTTATTGAAGTGCACTTTTTCCATGAGAAGATGGAGATTCTCCGACGAGCCCGCAATACCACTCTGAGCTTTCAAGGACAGAGCTTCTCCATCTACCAGGACTACTTCCCCACTGTTTCCAGGCAGCGCGCAGCTTTCGGGCAGGCCAAATGACTACTACGGGACCATCCAGGTGTGAAGTATGGATTGCGATTCCTGGTCCGTTATTCTCTTTACCATCTCATGATGGTAAAGACTACACATTTGAGTCTCTGGATGAGGCCATGGCTCACATTCAACGTCACATGAAGAAGTCTTGAACTTGCCCATAGATCAGCAACTGTTGCTTGCGAACTGTGGATAGTAAGTAGCCCACCTGTGGTACAAATACGTTTAGTTTTAACATAATATTCTTATATAGTTGTTGAGTTGGCGAACACATTCAGGCTTATTTGATGATGTGATTTAATGTTTTGATCATCTAGTGTGCTTGCCTTACAAGCATTCAGTCATTTTAATTTCATTCTATTAAGGTTTTACTTAATTCCTTTGTTTAAAGGCTGTCTCATTCACCTATTCAGTTTGTTTACATAGTGTCTCAGTGACTCAAAATATTTCTGGTTATTTGTTAACCACTTCATTTCTAAAGGTTTTGAATGTAATTTATGCCCAGCAAAATGTTCAACGTTGCACACACGTAGTTTTTTGGTCTTGGCTGTAAGTTGCCTTATCGTCAAACTAGACAATTATTGTAAAAAAAATGTTTGATCGTCTTACTATGATTTGCTTACTTCAAATTAGGTTTTTGATTGAGAGCCTTTATATATTTTATTTATTTTCTCTCTCAATGCCTGTTATAAGACTGGGAATATAAGTGGTACTTGTAATTTCGTTTGCACAAGGGATTCACTTTATTTTTAATTTTTCTCTCTTTTTGCTGCTTGATCCACTAACACAAAACACGACTTTAAAGAGTGGGACTGTGGGCTTGGGTTTAACACTGCACTCTCACAGACATACAGTGCGAAGAGAACATGTTCTATTCAGGCTTGTACCTCGTTTGGGGAGGTACTGCCTGGGATGGGGGGAAGTGGTTGAGGGAGGAAGGAGGTTGAATTGTTCAGTTCTAATGTTGTCATTGAATTTTTAGTTTTTTTTCTGTACTTTCTCTAAGAATATTGCAGCGTGCCTTATTACTCGGGGCGGCATGGTAGCCTAGTGGTTAGAGTGTTGGACTAGTAACCGAAAGGTTGACAAGGTACAAAACTGTCATTCTGCCCCTTAACAGACAGTTAACCACTGTTCCTAGGCCGTCATTGAAAATAAGAATTCTTAAATGGCATCAGACCGAGGCTTTGCATCTTTCCTCGTGCTCCTAGACCTTTGTGCTGCTTTTGATACCATCGATCACCACATTCTTTTGGAGAGATTGGAAACCCAAATTGGTCTAAACGGACAAGTTCTGGCATGGTTTAGATCTTATCTGTCGGAAAGATATCAGTTTGTCTCTGTGAATGGTTTGTCCTCTGACAAATCAACTGTGAATTTCGGTGTTCCGTTTTAGGATCACTATTGTTTTCACTATATATTTTACTTCTTGGGGATGTCATTCGAAAACATAATGTTAACTTTCACTGCTTTGCAGATGACACACAGCTTTACATTTAAATGAAACATGGTGAAGCCCCAAAATTGCCCTCGCTAGAAGCCTGTGTTTCAGACATAAGGAAGTGGATGGCTGCAAACTTTCTACTTTTAAACTCGGACAAAACAGAGATGCTTGTTCTAGGTCCCAACAAACAAAGAGATCTGTTGAGTCTGACAATTAAGTCGTCTCAAATAAAACTGTGAAGGACCTCGGCGTTACTCTGGACCCTGATCTCTCTTTTGACGAACATATCAAGACTGTTTCAAGGACAGCTTTTTTCCATCTACGTAACATTGCAAAAATCAGAAACTTTCTCTCCAAAAATTATGCGGAAAAATGTATCCTTGCTTTTGTTACTTCTAGGTTAGACTACTGCAATGCTCTACTTTCCAGCTAACCGGATAAAGCACTAAATAAACTTACTTTAGTGCTAAATACAGCTGCTAGAATCCTGACTAGTACCAAATAATTGGATCATATTACTCCAGTGCTAGCCTCTCTACACTGGCTTCCTGACAAGGCAAGGGCTGAGGCTTCAAGGTTTTACTGCTAACCTACAAAGCATTACATGGGCTTGCTCCTACCTATCTCTCTGATTTTGTCCTGCCCTACATACCTACACGTACGCTACGGTCACAAGACGCAGGCCTCCTAATTGTCCCTAGAAGTTCTAAGCAAACAGCTGGAGGCAGGGCTTTCTCCTATAGAGCTCCATTTTTATGGAATGGTCTGCCTACCCATGTGAGAGACGCAAACTCGGTCTCGACCTTTAAGTCTTTACTGAAGACTCATCTCTTCAGTGGGTAATTTGATTGCGTGTAGTCTGGCCCGGGAGTGTGAAGGTGAACGGAAAGGCTCTGGAGCAACGAACCACCCTTGCTGTCTCTGCCTGGCCGGTTCCCATCTTTCCACTGGGATTCTCTGCCTCTAACCCTATTACAGGGGAAGAGTCACTGGCTTACTGGTGCTCTTTCATGCTGTCCCTAGGAGGGGTGCGTCACTTGACTGGGTTGAGTCACTGATGTGATCTTCCTGTCTGGGTTGGCACCCCCTTGGGTTGTGCCGTGGCGGAGATCTTTGTGGGCTATACTCGGACTTGTCTCAGGATGGTAAGTTGGTGGTTGAAGATATCCCTCTAGTGGTGTGGGGGCTGTGCTTTGGCAAAGTGGGTGGGGTTATATCCTTCCTGTCTGGGGGTATCATCGGATGGGGCCACAATGTCTCCTGACCCCTCCTGTCTCAGCCTCCAGTATTTATGCTGCAGTAGTTTATGTGTCAGGGGCTAGGGTCAGTTTGTTATATCTGGAGTACTTCTCCTGTCTAATCTGGTGTCCTGTATGAATTTAAGTATGCTCTCTCTAATTCTCTCTTTCTCTCTCGGAGGAGGACATGAGCCCTAAGGACCATGCCTCAGGACTACCTGGCATTATGACTCCTTGCTTTCCCCAGTCCACCTGGCCGTGCTGCTGCTCCAGTTTCAACAGTTCTGTCTGTGGCTATGGAACCCTGACCTGTCCACTGGACGTGCTACCTGTCCCAGACCTGCCGTTTTCAACCCTCTAGAGACAGCAGTAGTGGTAGAGATACTCTGAATGGTCAGCTATGAAAAGCCAACTGACCTTTACTCCTGAGGTGCTGACCTTTTGCACCCTCGACAACCACTGTGATTATCATTATTGGACCCTGCTGGTCATCTATGAACATTTGAACATCTTGGCCATGTTCTGTAATAATGTCCACCCGGCACAGCCGGAAGAGGACTGGCCACCCCTCATAGCCTGGTTCCTCTCTAGGTTTCTTCCTAGGTCCTGGCCTTTCTAGGGAGTTTTTCCTAGCCACCGTGCTTCTACACCTGCATTGCTTGCTGTTTGTGGTTTTAGGCTGGGATTCTTCACAGCACTTTGAGATATCAGCTGATGTATAAAAAAATGATTTGATTATGGTGTCAGGTACTTTTTAGAGAAACTGTATAATATTGTGAAGAGGCAACATACATGTTTTTATCCAAATTGCACAGTGTCAAGGCAGGCTACATTGTCAATCCACTCATTAGGCTTTGAGACATGAGAATATCATAGAATGAACTTCCATTTTTACGAAGGATGTTTTACAGATGTTGGTCACATAAACCCAGATTTTCTGTGATTTAGGAACATTCTTGTGTGTGCAATTGTATAAGTGAGGAAAAAATTATTACCAACTCAGGTGTGTAAAACCATCTTGAAATGTCTATTGTATTCACCAATAAGCTTGCTAAACTGATTTGATTTACTGTAAAGGTAAGTATTTTTCTTTACTTTCTTCTATTTCTTGTTTTGAATAAGTGCAAGGAATTATGATGGTGTCGTTTTAGGCTTAGCAAACTAATCATTTGTAGCTGACAGTTTAATCATTCATTTTACCTCCTTAACTAATTGGTGGCCTAAGTACACTATATATACAAAAGTATGTGGACACCCCTTCAAATTAGTGGATTCTGTTATTTCAGCCATACCTGTTGCTGACAGCTGTATAAAATTGAACCCACAGCCATGCAATCTCCATAGACAAACATTGGCAGTAGAATGGCCTTACTGAAGAGCTGTGACTTTCATCTTGGCACTGTCATTGGATGCCACTTTTCCAGCAAATCAGTTTGTAAAATTTCTGTCCTACTAGAGCTGCCCCGGTCAACTGTAAGGGTAGTTATTGTGAAGTGGAAAGGTCTAGGAGCAACAATGGCTCAGCCGTGAAATGGTGGGCCACACAAACTCACGAACGGGACTGGCGAGTGCTGGCACACGTAAAAATTGTCTGTCCTCGGTTGCAACACTCATTACTGAGTTCCAAACTGCCTCTGGAAGCAACGTCAGCACAATAACTGTTTGTCGGGAGCTTCATGAAATGGGTTTCCATGGCCAAGCACCTGCACATAAGCCTAAGATCACCATGGAGCAGTGGAAACACGTTCTCTGGAGTGATGAATTACACTTCATCATCTGGCAGTCCGAAGGACGGGTCTTGGTTTGGCGGATGCCAGGAGAACGCTACCTGCCCGACTGCATAGTAGTGCCAAATGTAAAGTTTAGTGGAGGAGGAATATCGGTCTGGGGCTGTTTTTCATGGTTCGAAACTTGCCTGACCTGCACAGTGCCCTGACCTCAACCCCCTCAAAATCCTTTAGGATGAATTGGAATGCTGACTGCGAATCAGGCCTTATTGCCTAACATCAGTGCCGGACCTCACTAATGCACTTGTCGCTGAATAGAAGCAAGTCCCAACATCTAGTGGAAAGCCTTCCCAGAAGAGAGGAAGCTACTATAGCAGCAAAGGGGGGACACACTCTATGTTAATTCCCACGATTTTGGAATGAGATGTTCGACGAGCAGGTGTCCATATACTTTGTCATGTAGTGTACACACAGTGCACAAACCATTAGGAACACCTTCCTAATATTGAGTTGCACCTCCTTTTGCCCCCAGAACAGCCTCAATTAGTCAGTACATGGACTCTACATGGTGTCAAGCATTCCACATAAATGCTGGCCCATGTTGACTCCAATGCTTCACACCGTTGTCAATATGTCTTTTGGGTGGTGGACCATTCTTGATATACACAGGAAACTGTTTAGCATGAAAAAGTGAAAAACCCAGCGGCATTTCAGTTCTTGACTCACTCAAGCCGGTATGCCTGGCACCTACTACCATACCCAGTTCAAAGGCACTTAAATATTTTGTTTTGCCCATTGACCATCTGAATGGCAATCTATGTCCCGAGGCTTAAAAATGCTTCTTTAACCTGTCTCCTCCCCTTCATCTACACTGATTTGAAGTGGATTTAACAAGTGGCATCAATAAGGGATCATAGCTTTCACTTGGTCAGTCTCATGGAAGAAAGCAGATATTCCTAATGTTTTGTACACGATGTATGTCATATAGTTACAAGCATGCTACTCAACTTTGGCAAGAGTTTACCTTATGAAATTACTTAATTTCTTTCTATTGTGCGAGCTAAAATCTTTTCGCTTCGTTTCTCTGCTGTATTCTCGAACAGCTCAGGGTATTTTTTTTATGACAAAAAATGGCTATTGGACCTTTAAATACAGGTCACTTCTACAAACAAAGCATATGTTATGGTTTAATCATGTTTGATTGCTGTTCTCAGTCTTGTCTGTAGGTGGCACTTGGTACTTTTAAACTACTACATTAAATTAACTGGCTCCGGAACAGAGCAAATGGAATGGCATCAAACACCTGGAAACCATGTGTTTGAAATCATTCCAATGATTCCACTCACTACCACGATCCCATTCTCCCCAATTAAGGTGCCACCAACCTCCTGTGTCAGGAGGCTATTGTCACATTGTATAAATGATTGGAGACAGGCGCAGGAATATGTAAAAGGGGGTTTTAATACTTCACCCAAAAATATATGCCATGAAAAGGCACGGGGACGAAGCCCAAAACAAACATGTATAGAAAAACACACGGACGTAACCCAAACAAAAGAGCGAGGTTAAACCTCTAATAAATACACAAGACAAGACCCATAATAACAGGTACACTATATAGGCAGCACGAAAGCCGAACCAACAAAGCACAGGCACTCACAAGACCAACAGACATGGGAACAACAACCAACAAGACAATGGTGAACAGAGGGCACACATAGAATTACTAATCAGGGGAATTGGAACCAGGTGTGCGCAATGAAACAGTTCAGCTGGTGACATAAACCTCAGGAGCTCATGTATGGAATGAGCAGCAGTACCTACCGGGGAATCCGTGACAGCTATGTAGAAATCTTGTGATGATGGGATAGGTCTATCAACCAAGTGCATAGTGAGGAAGAATGAACCACTCATGTTAGGTTTATGTGTGACAAGAATATTCTAAAGCTATTTTCAGTTCAGCAAATGGCTTGCCTGGCTACCGGGACACTCCTAGTTCAGGCCAAACGCTATTCCGTGCCCAATGGAAGTTAATGCCTCGATCATACCTACAGTGTTTTTGCATTTTGGTACACCAGAAGTACAGTGCATTCATTTTCAATGGAACACTGCACTTGACTTGCAGCATTGCAGAGGAAGTTGCAGTGAGTTCTGTGTGGTACATACATTGGATAAATTTAAAGTATGCATCAAATTGTATGCATAGACGGCTTGACAGAAATGGTAACAGAAGGTGAATGTTGAAGTTTCGTTCCACACATATCAAGATGATGCTGTGTACCATTTTGCGCAATGATGTTGTAGGCATCCACAACTGAGTGGAAACACTCCCTTGCTGCTGAAGGCTCTGTGGCGAGATGGACATCACTTTGAACATTTTAAAACTTTGCAGTCTCTTCAGTCTTGTTGAAAAACAGTAAGTTACCAAAACATAGATGGAAAATGTGTGGTTTTCAGTGATGGCTTAACTAGCCACTTCTAAACAATTTTCTATTCCTATAAGTGAGTACTATTATAATAGCAATGTTAAATGATACACATTGCCTGTAAAGCCAATTATATTATCACAATTGCCTCCCATTTAAGTTTATGATGGTGAAGCTTTACAAACACTACACTTCTCTGTTCAGTAGCAGGGCAAGATTCCTTGAAGATGACATACAGCAAAATGAAATACCTCTCGATTTAAAGGGTGATTAGTAATGTATGTAGTGAATGACAAAGCAGCATAATAATTTAGTTTGAGTCATCAGGCTAGCAAATGGCATTGAATTAAAAGTAAACTACAATGTGAAGGATATAGGCTTGCCTTGTGATAATTAGGCTAGTAGGCCTACATTTTCTTAAATGCAACAACTAGGCTTTTCCCATGGCTCTGAAGAGTCCTAGGTCAGTGATTCCCAACCATGTGGTTTAGGGAGCTTCCAATGGGTCCCTGAAAAAGCTGTGATAAAACTAAGATTGAATAAAACAGCAGCAAGGCCAAAATGTCTCATTTAAAAAAGCTTTTCAGTGGAACTCAGAATGGATCAGAACCCCTAGTTCAGGTAAGATCAATCATAGCTACATCAAAGCCATTAATAATAGCCTAGACCAATATTCAATGTAAGGCATAGCTGCCTACTAGGTATAGGACTATGCTAAAACATTTACAATGTAATTTTAGCAGAAAAGTGAACATGCACTTTATATTATGCCCTTGTCCAGCTGCCAAAATTAGCCTCCTGGAGCAATTGGTGTAGAAAGTTATACCTGACGAATTTTGAAATTGTGCATATGCTCTTGCAGGTAGTCCCACCTCCCGTGCTTTAAAAAGTGTGACGCGTTTTTACGCACAGTAGCTTTCCAGCAACACTTGGAGGGTGCTGGGCGTGTACAGTGGAATTAGCCTGTATGTATCCTCACATAGAGGATGATTTCCGAGAACTGAGACTCTTTGGATACCAGGCGCAACGCTTCTCCTGGAGAGATGTTGGAATCCAACAAGTCTTTGCGTGAGAGCAATGTCACCAAAAGTGGCAGCTGTGGATCCGTATCAGTTGTTTTCCCCATTACTATGATGGTAACGGGAATGGTGGGCAATTCTCTCGCTCTTATGCTGGTATATAGCTCGTACAGAAAAAAAGAAAATAACAGGAAAAAGTCTTTCCTACTCTGCATAGGGTCGCTGGCATTGACAGATCTGTTTGGACAGCTTCTCACCAGCCCGATAGTTATATCGGTTTACAGAGCCGATTTGAAATGGGACCGCATAGACTCATCCGGGAGTCTGTGTGCTTTCTTTGGAGTGTGTATGACAACTTTTGGCTTGTGTTCTCTATTCTTTGCCAGCGCAATGGCAATTGAGAGGGCATTGGCGATTACAAGTCCTCATTGGTACTCCAATCACATGAAGGCAAGTGTGACAAAGCAAATTCTGGCAGTTATATTGTGTCTTGTTCTTTTTTTCTCGCTGTTGCCGGTCGCAGGAGTTGGGCACTATACGCTGCAATGGCCAGGCACTTGGTGCTTCATAAGCACTGGAGACAGAGAGGTCCCGGGCAACATGTTTTTCTCCGTCACTTTCGCTGTTCTTGGGATATTCTCACTTCTTGTGACTTTCTCCTGCAACGTCGTTACAATTCGTGGATTAGTTATTCGTTGCAAAACGAAATCGGGCACATCTCAGTCATCCAAGCAGTGGGAACGATTAACCACGGAGACAGTCATTCAACTATTGGGAATCATGTGTGTACTGCTTATATGCTGGGTTCCTTTACTGGTAAGTTCTAGTGGTTTTCCTCTTGTTTTATAGCATTTGGTAATGTGGTGTAGAACTCTCTAAAATACTAGAATCATATTTAACACGGCACGCCTATACGACAAATAATTCACAGAACGCACATTTGAATTAAAGTTCCAAAGGAAGGGTCTCATTTACAACCTTATTGACACACAGGTGATTGGTTTAGCCATCTTGAGGTGATTAGTTAACGTTCTTGAGTGCTTGATGTCACACATATGCTCTACAAAGCAATCTGTTTAGCTAGCTCACACCGCCCACGAGTTAACACCGACTGAACAACTTGGGAAACAGCTTCAGTTTGATCACCAAATCAGTTGGGGAAAGAAATAGGGCTGTGACGATTATGGCATTTTGGGTAACGAATAATTGTCATGCAAATGTACACGATTATTGTCATAAGTGTTTTTCTTCTAATGCATCATAATGCACGTTTTGAAAATTCGTTTAGGAAATGAAGCTTCTCCTCCCAACAGTGCCATTCTGCTCATAAAACTGAAAAAAATGCTATTATCTTCTTAAATAAAGTTGAATCTTCCCTTCTCCTAAAATATACATATTAATAAGATTATGATGATTTTTTGGAGTTTACTGTTATTGTCCATAATTGTTGAACCAAATGAAAACCTCCAATCTATTTTAGGTTCACTGATCATTAAAAAATGAGCCCACTAATTGTTATTTTGACCTATCCACAAATGGTCTGGTATGTGTTGTTTGATATCAGCAAGTTAACCCAAATGTATCAAAGAATAGGTTGTGTGTCCGCAATAAGTTAGTGGCTATTGCCTGGCCAGTGGTCTAGCCAGCTACATTTCAGTAATTAGCTATCCTCCTAAATGCGGTGGTCAGTGTAAAACTAAGTGGAAAAGTTAGTTATTGTTGCCGTGGTGTAATTATATCTAACCAGTTGGCTAATGCAGCCTGTGAGCCCATGAGCTCCCAAGTCTAGGTAGCTGTGTCATTTGGTGTCCACGATTAGCTATCTAGCTACTGTTGACTAACCCCATTCCGTACAAATTTGCACAACCACTGCATTCAAACAAGGCTGCAATTAAAACTAATGGGACTGTGTGGGCATCAGTCTGTGCAGAGAACCACGTTTCTATTCAAGCTTCGATTGACATGGTAATGGCCCAATAGTATTGCAGAAAAGTTGAACCCCCCTCCCCAGGGTCTCATCATTGATTTTACTGGAAAGGGAAGAAATCGTGCTTTACAATGGTATTCATATTACAGTTGACCTGGAAGTATTAAAATAAGGTCATTGTATTGTACATTACAGCGCGATGTACAAAAGTGTGTTAGCTAACTATAGTTGGCTACTGCATGGCCATTATAAGCCAGCATGCTAAATAGCCGGCTACATTTCAGTCAGTACCTATCCTTCAAAATGGTCACTGGGATAAACTAGCTATGAGTTGAACATATAGTACCAGTCAAAAGTTTGGACACACCTACTCATTCAAGGGTTTTTCTTTATTTTGACTATTTTCTACATTGTAGAATAATAGTGAAGACGTCAACTATGAAATAACACATATGGAATCATGTAGTGACCAAAAAAGGTGTTAAATAAATCAAAATATATTTTATCTTTGAGGTTGTTCAAAGTTGCCACCCTTTCCCTTGATGAAAGCTTTGCACACTCTTGCCATTCTCTCAACCAGCTACATGAGGTAGTCACCTGGAATGAATTTCAATTCACAGGTGGGCCTTGTTAAAAGTTAATTTGTGGAATTTCATTCCTTCTTAATGCGTTTGAGCCAATCAGTTGTGTTGTGACAAGGTAGGGGGTGTACAGACACTATTCCTATTTGGTAAAATACCAAGTCCATATTATGGTAAGAAAAGCTCAAATAAGCAAAGAGAAACAACAGTCCATCATTACTTTTAGGGATGCACGATATATGGGAGAACTTATCGGAATCCGACGATAAAAGCTAAACATTTTCGTGACCAAGCTACTTTGATGCTAGGTGTTCATAATGTTTTGTCTAGTGATCGATAAATTTACACAAACGCTTGGATTGGTTTCGCTGTAAAGCATATTTTCAAAATCTGACAAGACAGGTGGATTAACAAAATGCTAAACTGTGTTTTGCTATATTGCACTTGTGATTTCATGGATATAAATATTTTTAGTAATATTATTTGAATGCGGCGCTCTGCAATTCATCGATTGTTGATGACAATTATTCCGCTAACGGGATAAGTAGCGTCAAGAAGTTAACAAATGCAGCATCTCTGTCTCTTCTCTGTCAGCCCAATGTTGAATCATGTCCCAATTGTGTGGCAACACGTGCACAGAGGTTATCCACCTATCACAACCCTAGACAGCCTTTCACTAATTGTAACCACGGCAGAGAAGTGTAACGGCGGTAAGAGTTCCACCAAAATGGAAAGTGAGGAAGCCAGCTCAGCCTCTCGTGAAAATGAAATCATCCCCAAAAAGGGCAGCAATGTTTTTTCAGTAATATGGAAGTGATTCGGGTTTAAGAGGTCTGATTTTCAGCAAACGAATGTCCTGTGCAAAATGTGTCGAAAGACAATTGCTTCAAAAAGCAGCAGGACAACTAACCTCTTCCATCACCTGCAACTGAAACACGAGGTGGAATGGGAGGAATGCGTGAGACTACGCAATGCTGATTCCAGTCGCTCGATTCCCAAAACGTCTGCTAAAAGACAAACTACCATAGCTACATCCTTTTCAAACTTAATCCCTTATGACAAGAAAAGTTTGAGGTGGAAGGAGATAACGGATGCAGTGACCTATTACATAGCGAAAGATATGGTTCCAATCTGTACAGTAGAAAAGCCAGGCTTTAACCTCTCTGGGAAATGTCACCTGGCCAAAAGCCAGGGAAAATGCAGAGAAATTAAAGCTACACTTGTTGTGAATCCAGCGGCAAAAGCAAATGATGCTATTATCTGAGGATAGCACCTCCGTAAACAAAGAGAGAAAACGTATTTCAACCCTGCAGGCGCGACACAAAACGCAGATATAAAAATATAATTCATGCCTTACCTTTGACGAGCTTCTTTTGTTGGCACTCCAATATGTCCTATAAACATCACAAATGGTCCTTTTGTTCGATTAATTCCGTCGATATATATCCAAAATGTCCATTTATTTGGCGCTTTTGATCCAGAAAAACACTGGTTCCAACTTGTGCAACGTGACTACAAAATATCTCAAAAGTTACATGTAAACTTTGCCAAAACATTTCAAACTACTTTTGTAATACAACTTTAGGTATTTATTAATGTAAATAATCGATAAATACAGAGGAAAACAAACTGTAGCTAGCTTTCTGGTCATCTAACTGTACACTTCAAGTGACCCTCGTTCAAGATGGCCGCACTTCTTCATTACACAAAGGAATAACCTCAACCAATTTCTAAAGATTGTTGACATCCAGTGGAAGCGATAGGAACTGCAAGAAGGTCCCTTAGAAATCTGGATTCCCAATGAAAACTCATTGAAAAGAGTGACCTAAAAAAGAGAAAAATATTTTATTTTCTATCCAAATCTACTAATAATATGCATATCTTACCTTCTGGGGATGAGTAGCAGGCAGTTGAATTTGGGCATGCATTTCATCCGGACGTGAAAATACTGCCCCCTGTCACCAAGAAGTTAAGAAGCTGCTAGGTACAGATGACCACAAATATCAGTTGCCAAGCCACAGGTATTTCACTGAAGAAACCCTGCCAAAATGTCTACCTCCAGACGTCTTACTTCCCCGATGATCATACGGGTGAAGTAATAGCCCAGGGTCTCAAATACTCTCTGGCATCGTGGAAGATGAGCAAAGACCGACAGGTGTGCATGACAACTGACAGCGGGAGCAACATGATAAAAGCGTTGCGCTTGAACAACTGGATCCGCCTGCCTTGGGCACAGGCTTGACCTCGGTAAGTGTGACATTGGATAATTAAAGTGCATTCAAAAAATATATGTTCAGGCCAGCTGTAGGCTAATGTGTTAGTAGTTGTGTCATTCTGCCAATCTAAACACAGGCTGTTTTAATTATAACAACATTATCTAAATTAATACATTTTCAATCAAAATGATTATATAAATTACATATTCAAACAGCTAGCTCAAATATTCCTAAACAATAGAATAGACATGGAGAGACTCGTTTCTAGCACAGACTGAGCTCAGTCTACACACTCACCAGCTCATCACAGAGTCCCCAACCAGGTGGGGTTCAAGACAGAAGATGATAGAATGAATCCTGGAACAAGAAAAGGCCATAGCCCATGTCTGGATTCAGAGAAGAAAAGCATGCACCTGGTGCCCAACTATCAGGAAAATGATGTGTTGGAGTCAGTGAACAAACCATGGGCCCACTACAGGAATTCACTGACACGCTGTCCGGGAAGAATGTTCTTAACTGGCTTGCCTAGTTAAATAAAGGTAAAAAATATATATATATATATATATATATATATATACAGTGGGGCAAAAAAGTATTTAGTCAGCCACCAATTGTGCAAGTTCTCCCACTTAAAAAGATGAGAGGCCTGTAATTTTCATCATAGGTACACTTCAACTATGACAGACAAAATGAGAAAAAAAATCCAGAAAATCACATTGTAGGATTTTTAATGAATTTATTTGCAAATTATGGTGGAAAATAAGTATTTGGTCACCTACAAACAAGCAAGATTTCTCACTCTCACAGACCTGTAACTTCTTCTTTAAGAGGCTCCTCTGTCCTCCACTCGTTACCTGTATTAATGGCACCTGTTTGAACTTGTTATCAGTATAAAAGACACCTGTCCACAACCTCAAACAGTCACATTCCAAACTCCACTATGGCCAAGACCAAAGAGCAGTCAAAGGACACCAGAAACAAAATTGTAGACCTGCACCAGGCTGGGAAGACTGAATCTGCAATGGGTAAGCAGCTTGGTTTGAACCAACAATGCAGTTAAAAAAATGAATAAGAACAAGAAAGTAAAGGAACAAGTAATTAAAGAGCAGCAATAAAATAACAATAGCGAGACCATATACAGGGGGTATCGGTACAGAGTCAATGTGCGGGGGCACCGGTCAATCGAGGTAATTAATAACTCTATTAATAATAGTTATTAAAGTGACTATGCATAGATAATAACAGAGAGTAGCGCAAAAGGGCTGGAGGTGGGGCAATGCAAATAGTCTGGGTAGCCATTTGATTAGATGTCTGTTTAGAAGCCTCATGGACTAGATTTGGTGCTCTGGTACCGCTTGCCGTGTGGTAGCAGACAGAACAGTCTATGACTTGGGGGGCTGGAGTCTTTGACAGTTTTTAGCGACTTCCTCTGACACTACCTGGTATAGAGGTCTTGGATGAGAGGAAGCTTGGCCCCAGTGATGTACTGGACCGTACGCACTACCCTCTGTAGTGCCTTGCAGTCGGTGAGCAATTGCCATACCAGGCAGTGATATAACCAGTCAGGATGCTCTTGATGGTGCAGCTGTAGAACCTTTTGAGGATCTGAGGACCCATGCCAAATCTTTTCAGTCTCCTGAGGGGGAATAGGTTTTATCATGCCCTCTTCACAACTTTTCTTGGTGTGCTTGGACCATGTTAGTTTGTTGGTGATGTGGAAACCACATAATTCCACCACTCTTCTGCTTGAGGAAACCATGAACAAGTTCTAGCGAACCTACCGGTTCCAAGTGGAAAAAGCATCTACTTTTAATTTCATCCTCCGAATGTCGGTCATGATGAGAGATGGAATGTGGAAGATTAATGTCTATTTTGTGAGGTCAATAAAAGTTGTATGAAGATGTTATTATGAAAACATTGTAACTTGAAGAGTTTTCATACAGTGTATATCATGTTCACATACTTTACGTTGTGTGGAAAATATCCACGATAAAGACAATGTTTTTGTGATGATAAGATTGTGATTTTAGTTATCTAACGAGATCATATTAAAATGTGATACCTTGCTTTAGCTACACCCCAGGGAACCCAGAGAGCATGTCAGCAAGATGTAAACGCCCCCTTTCTATCTGAGGGTGTAAAGCATTTGAGGTAATAATTAACATATCAGATTAGAATGACCACGAGCTGCAGCTGAGGTGTAAGATTAGTCGCGACCCCGTAAACGCAATACGAGGTTGAAGAAGACAAAGTAACCTCTTAGCAATCAATGCTACGGTTGAGTAGCTGTTCTAAATACTGTATCTAAGAAGGTGAATTTTAAGCAGGACTATCTGGTTATTCTCTTCAAATAAATGTTTGTCGAAATGGCTTTCATCACTACTCTGGGATCATTGACATTACTGATTAGCCGTCCTCAGGAGATCACTCTTCCAGTGGAAGTAAACAGAAAACTAAGGACAGTGTACCATCTTGTGGACAATCAGAGACTTATGAAGGAGAAGGTCATCCAAAGAACAAGCCTCCGTTGAAAACTTATCCCCAAGCGAAACCCAGCAACAGAGATACCTGACGAAGATCTTCAACACGTAAATACATGAATTACTTCTTACCTAAGAGCGACAGTTCGGGGCAAGGTATTAGGGCTAAACTAAGCGTAGTTTACAAATGTATCTAAGTGTTGCTTCACTTTCTCTCTCACTCTCTTTTTAAATCCCCATCTTGTGTAACACGTGTTATATGAGTTCTGTTATACTCACAGACATCATTCAAACAGTGTTACAAACTTCAGTGTTTTCTATCCAATACTAAAAATACTATGCATATATTAGCATCTGGAACAGAGTAGGAGGCAGTTCACTCTGGGCACGCTATTCATCCAAAAGTGAAAATGCTGCCCCCTATCCCAAAAAGGTTAAAGTTACAATGGTTCCATTATAACGTCTTCAATGATATCACCAAACAATAAATTATCCTCCTGACCATTTACCACATTCTTTGTGTAGAAATATTGTTTCATTATCCACTTTTGGATGTTGGAGTTTTGTAAATTCTCTCTGTTGTAACCTTCAGACATTCCATTCTCCATACTGCAAAGGGCCAGAGAGAGACTTTTTACAACCGGTCATTAGTCATCAACCAGCCCAATTTCCCCCCCCCCCCCTCTTCCTCTCTGGTGAGAGAGGGGGTGCTGTCTTTGATCCTTGACCAGGAGGGAAAGTCATGGCACATTAATGATAGTCACATCACAACAGAGTGTGAAAATCCTGTACAAATTCCATTGTTGGGATAGATGCCACCTTATTATAATGTAATAAATCATCTTAATATTCTGGAAGAATGTGTAAAATGCTTAAGATTTTAGGGCAATTTTATCTGCAGTTTGTAAACCTAACATGAGGTACAGGAATTGCATTTACTGTCACGGTATAGTGTACATGTGCTTAATGTCTGGAAGGAGAGTTGACAGTCTAACCAGAAACCTAGGTATTTGTAGTTGTCCACATATTCAGAACAAGTCAGAACCGTCCAGAGTAATGATGCTAAAAGCAGTTGGAGGCCACGGAAGGAGTGTTGTATGGCATTGAAGGTCGTTTGGAGATTTGTTAACATAGTGTCCAAAGAAGGGCCAGATGTATACATGTATACAGAATGGTGTCTTCTGCGTAGAGGTAGATCAGAGAATCAGCAGCAGCAAGAGTGACATAGTTGATATATACTGTACATAGAAAAGAGTCGGCCCGAGAATTGAACCCTGTAGCACCCACATGGACTACCAGAGGTCCTGACAACAGGCCCTCCAATTTGACACATGGAACTCTATCTGAGAAGTAGTTGGTGAACCTGGCGAGGCAGTCATTAGAGAAACCAAGGCTATTGAGTCTGCCTTTAAGAATGCGGTGATTGACAGAGTCGAAAGCCTTGGCCAGGTTGATGAAGACGGTTACACAGTACTGTCTTTTATCGATGGCGGTTGTGATATCATTTAGGACCTTGAGCGTGGCTGAGGTGCACCCATGACCAGCTCGGACACCAGATTGCATAGTGGAGAAGGTACGGTGGGATTCGAAATGGTCGGTGATCTGTTTTTTAACTTGTTTGGGTCTAGATTGTCTCCCCCTTTGAAGTCTGCAGCAGCTTTCCAATCTTTGGGGTTCTCAGATGATAAGAAAGAGAGGTTGAACAGGCTAGTAATAGGGGTCGCAACAATTTCGGTGTACAATTTTAGAAAGAGAGGGTCCAGATTGCCTAGCTGATTTGTAGGGATCCAGATTTTGCAGCTCTTTCAGAACATCAGCTGTCTGGATTTGGGTGAAGGAGAAGCGGGGGGGAGCTTGGGCAAGTTGCTACAGGGGGTGCTGAGTTGTTACCCGGGGTAGGGGTAGCCAGGTGGAAAGCATGGCCAGCCGTAGAAAAATGCATGATGAAATTATCGATTGTCGTAGGTATATCTGTGGTGACAGTGATTCCTAGCCTCAGTGGGCAGCCGGGAGGAGGTGGTCTTATTCTCTATGGACTTTACAGTGTCCCAAAACTTTTTGGAATTAGTGCTACAGGATGCAAATTTCTGTTTGAAAATGCTAGTCTTAACTTTCCTAACTAACCGAGTATATTGCTTCCTGACTTCCCTGAAAAGATGCATATCGCGGGGGCTAGTCGACGCTAATGCAGAACGCCACAAGATGTTTTTGTGCTGGTCAAGGGCAGTGAAGTCTGGGGTGAACCAAGGGTTATATCTGTTCTTAGTTCTACATTTTTTGAATGGAGCATGTTTATGTAAGATGGTGAGGAAAGCACTTTTAATTCAGATGAGGTCACCGCGTGTGGGTGGAACAAAAGGCCTATCTAAGGCATATTGGCCAGGGCTAGGGGCTCTACAGTGAAATAAGACAATGATCACTAATCAATACAGCAATAGACCAGGCTTATTGCCATTAGGGAGAGGCATGTGTAGCCGAGTGATCATAGGGTCCAATGAGCAGCACTAGATGAGTCAGGGAGCCAATTCCGTAGTCGCTGCTACGCTAGACAAGCTGGAGACACGGCGATTCAGACAGCTAGTGGGCCGGGGCTAGCAGTTGGGCATCCGGCGACATCACAACGAAAGAGCCTGTTCAGACCACCTCGGACGTTTACGTCGGCAGACCAGTCGTGATGGATCGGCGGGGCTCCTTGTCGGCAGTAGAGGGTCCAGGCCAATTAGCAAAAGAGGTATTGTAGCCCAAGAATTGGCTGGTGGATCTCTTTTGCTAGCTGGGAGATGGGCCTAGCTCGAGGCTAGCTGGTGCTTGCTTCGGGACAGAGACATTAGCCTGGAGTAGCCACTTTGATAGCAGCTAGCTAGCTGCGATGATCTGGTGTAAAGGTTCAGAGCTTGCGGTAGGAATCCGGAGATGTGGTAGAGAAAAAGCAGTCCAATATGCTCTGGGTTGATTTCGTGCTGTGCAGACTGGCAGGAATTGACCGGGTTGAGGCTGGCTGATGTCCGAGTTAACTGACTACTAGCTAGTAGTTAGTTAGTTGGCTAGCTTCTGAAGGGGTTTCCAGTTCTAAAGTATAAAAATGGCAGATCCATACCACATTGGGTGAGGCGGGTGGCAGGAGAGTATATTCAGTCCATAGATGGAAAGTGAGAATAAATATATAAAACGAAAATATATTTGAAGAAAACAATTTATACACGGGATATACAGTATACTTGGGGCGGCAGGGTAGACTAGTGTTTAGAGCGTTGGACTAGTACCCGGAAGGTTGCAAGTTCAAACCCCGAGCTGACAAGGTACAAATCTGTCATTCTGCCCCTGAACAGGCAGTTAACCCACTTGTTCCTAGGCCGTCATTGAAAATAAGAATTTGTTCTTAACTGACTTGCCTAGTTAAATAAAGGTAATAAAATAAAATAAATAAATAATAATAATACACGGAAGGGGACAAAACAAAGACACACATCCGACTGCTACGCCATCTTGGATTCTTAATAATCCAGTACCCAGGACCGACACATCCGGCTTCTTCACCTGGGAGATTGTTTTAGACCAGCCACCCGGACAGCTGATGAATCTGTGGGTTTGCACAAACTGTCAGAAACAGTCTCAGGGTAGCTCACCTGCGTGCTCGTCATCCTCACCAGGGTCTTGACCTGACTCCAGTTTCGTGTTGTTAGTGTGCAAACGCTCACCATCAAACAGATTACCGACCATTTCGAATCTCACCATACCTTCTCTGCTATGCAATATGGTTTCAGAGCTGGTCATGGGTGCACCTCAGCCACGCTCAAGGTCCTAAACGATATCTTAACGGCCATCGATAAGAAACATTACTGTGCAGCCGTATTCATTGATCTGGCCAAGGCTTTCGACTCTGTCAATCACCACATCCTCATCGGCAGACTCGACAGCCTTGGTTTCTCAAATGATTGCCTCGCCTGGTTCACCAACTACTTCTCTGATAGAGTTCAGTGTGTCAAATCGGAGGGTCTGCTGTCCGGACCTCTGGCAGTCTCTATGGGGGTGCCACAGGGTTCAATTCTTGGACCGACTCTCTTCTCTGTATACATCAATGAGGTCGCTCTTGCTGCTGGTGAGTCCCTGATCCACCTCTACGCAGACGACACCATTCTGTATACTTCCGGCCCTTCTTTGGACACTGTTAACAACCCTCCAGGCAAGCTTCAATGCCGTACAACTCTCCTTCCGTGGCCTCCAATTGCTCTTAAATACAAGTAAAACTAAATGCATGCTCTTCAACCGATCGCTACCTGCACCTACCCGCCTGTCCAACATCACTACTCTGGACGGCTCTGACTTAGAATACGTGGACAACTACAAATACTTAGGTGTCTGGTTAGACTGTAAACTCTCCTTCCAGACCCATATCAAACATCTCCAATCCAAAGTTAAATCTAGAATTGGCTTCCTATTTCGCAACAAAGCATCCTTCACTCATGCTGCCAAACATACCCTTGTAAAATTGACCATCCTACCAATCCTCGACTTTGGCGATGTCATTTACAAAATAGCCTCCAATACCCTACTCAACAAATTGGATGCAGTCTATCACAGTGCAATCCGTTTTGTCACCAAAGCCCCATATACTACCCACCATTGCGACCTGTACGCTCTCGTTGGCTGGCCATCGCTTCATACTCGTCGCCAAACCCACTGGCTCCATGTCATCTACAAGACCCTGCTAGGTAAAGTCCCCCCTTATCTCAGCTCGCTGGTCACCATAGCCTCTCCCACCTGTAGCACACGCTCCAGCAGGTATATCTCTCTAGTCACCCCCAAAACCAATTATTTCTTTGGCCGCCTCTTCTTCCAGTTCTCTGCTGCCAATGACTGGAACGAACTAAAAAAATCTCTGAAACTGGAAACACTTATCTCCCTCACTAGCTTTAAGCACCAACTGTCAGAGCAGCTCACAGATTACTGCACCTGTACATAGCCCACCTATAATTTAGCCCAAACAACTACCTCTTTCCCAACTGTATTTAATTTAAATGTATTTATTTATTTTGCTCCTTTGCACCCCATTATTTTTATTTCTACTTTGCACATTCTTCCATTGCAAAACTACCATTCCAGTGTTTTACTTGCTATATTGTATTTACTTTGCCACCATGGCCTTTTTTGCCTTTACCTCCCTTCTCACCTCATTTGCTCACATTGTATATAGACTTGTTTATACTGTATTATTGACTGTATGTTTGTTTTACTCCATGTGTAACTCTGTGTCGTTGTATCTGTCGAACTGCTTTGCTTTATCTTGGCCAGGTCGCAATTGTAAATGAGAACTTGTTCTCAACTTGCCTACCTGGTTAAATAAAGGTAAAATAAAATAAAATTAAAATAAATAAAAATGGCCACTGGCACACTGGAGAAGTGTGCTCTTCACGGATGAGTCTCATTTTCAACTGTACTGGCAGATGGCAGATAGCGTGACACATTTAATGGCAGATGGCAGACAGCGTGTAAGGCTTTGTGTGGGCGAGCGGTTTGCTGATGTCAAAGTGATTTGAAATCAAATCAAATTTTATTTGTCACATACACATAGTTAGCAGATGTTAATGCGAGGGTAGCGAAATGCTTGTGCTTCTAGTTCAGACAATGCAGTTATAACCAACGAGGAATCTAACCTAACAATTCCACAACTACTACCTTATACACACAAGTGTAAAGGGATAAATAATATGTACATAAAGATATATGAATGAGTGATGGTACAGAACGGCATAGGCAAGATGCAGTAGATGGTATAGAGAACAGTATATACATATGAGATGAGTAATGTAGGGTATATAAACATAAAGTGGCATAGTTTAGTGGCTAGTGATACATGTATTACATAAAGATGGTAAGATGCAGTAGATGATATAGAGTACAGTATATACATATGAGATGAGTAATGTAGAGTATGTAAACATTATATTCAGTGGCATTGTTTAAAGTGGCTAGTGATACATTTTTACATCAATTTCCATACATTTCCATTATTAAAGTGGCTGGAGTTGAGTCAGTATGTTGGCAGCAGCCACTCAATGTTAGTGGTGGCTGTTTACCAGTCTGATGGCCTTGAGATAGAGGCTGTTTTTCAGTCTCTCGGTCCCTTCTTTGATGCACCTGTTCTGACCTCGCCTTCTGGATGATAGCGGGGTGAACAGGCAGTGGCACGGGTGGTTGTTGGCCTTCCTGTGACATCGGGTGGTGTAGGGGTCCTGGACGGCAGGTAGTTTGCCCCCGGTGATGCATTGTGCAGACCTCACCACCCTCTGGAGAGCCTTAGGGTTGTGGGCGGAGCAGTTGCCGTACCAGGCGGTGATACAGCCCGAAAGGATGCTCTCGATTGTGCATCTGTAGAAGTTTGTAAGTGCTTTTGGTGACAAGCCGAATTTCTTCAGCCTCCTGAGGTTGAAGAGGTGCTGCTGCGCCTTCTTCACAACGCTGTCTGTGTGGGTGGACCAATTCAGTTTGTCCGTGATGTGTACACTGAGGACCTTAACTTCCTACCCTCTCCACTACTGTCCCATCGATGTGGATAGGGGGGTGCTCCCTCTGGCTGTGTAAAGGACCTTTACACAGCCACTATACAAATACTCACTAAACAATACAAAATACAAATACATTACATCCAATAATAAATCATTCTAACAACAACACTGTCATTGTCACGGCAGATTTCCTCCTCTTCCTCTGAATAGGTGAAACAAGGATCGGACCAATATGCAGCGTGGTAGGTGTCCATGTTTTAATAGGGAAAACTGAACATGAACACAAATACAAAATAACAAAATGAACTGGCAACGAAACAGTACAGTGTGGCACAGACACAGGAAACAATCACCTACAAAATACCCAAACAACATGGCTGCCTAAATATGGTTCCCAATCAGAGACAACGATAAACACCTGCCTCTAAATGAGAACCAATCTAGGCAACCATAGACTTACATAAACACCTAGACTAGAGAACACCCCATAAACATACAAAACCCCTAGACCAGACAAAACACATAAATCCCCCATGTCACACCCTGACCTAACCAAAATAATAAAGAAAACAAGATAACTAAGGCCAGGGCGTGACAATCATCAACTGTAATTTTACATATGAGGAAGCACAGAACTTGTGTACGTACAGGTTTGGATAGATTTTAGCCATGTTTTCAATATCAATTTAAAAAATCCCATAATCAGTGCAGCTTCTCAAGTCGAGGGGCATTGCATTCCAGTATACTGTAGCTCTAACAGAGAAGACCAATTGCACTGTGTCAAAAAGGGACAACGCAATTCCCTCTAATTTACTGCCCTTGTTATCCTGGAGGTGCTTTCCTTGAGCATGATATGCCGGCATAGGGGTGGAGGGGCAAGATCTTAAAGACTAGGTTTTCATCTACATAATGCTTAAAGCTATCCAGACTAAAATAAGTTATGTTTGTAAATGATATGACAATGGGTGGTAACTGTTTGGTTTGTTATCAAAAACCTTAAGTGTTTGTTTGTAGAGTGATTCAATTGGTTTCAGAATAGGAGCTCCTGCTTGTGACCAGCGTGTGAGGCAATATCTCAGATGTGTTTGGCGGCATCCAGGCAAAGGAAAGGTTTTATAAACATAAAGTTGGATAATCCAAACTTGACCGTGTTAACCACCTTCTTCACATATTTCTTAAATGTCAAGTTGGAGTCCAAAATGACATCAAGATACCTGAAATTAGACACAACTTTCAGATTATCCCCATTAACATGAACAGCTCGTTGAGAAGAATCAATGGATTTCTTAGAGAAGTACATAGAAACAGTCTTGTCGATATTTAAATGCAGGCAAAAATTAGTCATCCATTTAGAAACATGTACCATATCTTCAGTTAACTTGTTAACAACTAGTTGTCTATTTTGTGTAGTGTACATACAGAACTGTATCATCTGCATACATCTGTATGTTAACTTGTGTGAGAATTTATATAGATGGTAATCCGAAGGGGGCCTAATATTGACCCTTGTGGGACCCCAATGTTATAGTAGAGTCCGACTGAGTGTCTCCCAAACGAACCCTTTGACTTCTGTTTGTCAGATAGGAATACATCCAACTAATGACTTCAGTGGACACATTAAGGGAGGATAGTGTGGATAAGAGGACATCATGATTCACAGTTTCAAAGGCCTTTTCAAGATCCAAAAAGACTGTGCCGACTTCACCGATATCCAGTTTAGATTTAATGCACTCCAGAAAATAGCATTGGCTGTTTCAGTAGAATGGTTTACATCCATGCATAAATATCAACCCTGTCCAGAGACCTGTTTTGGTAAATGCGTTGCACCATTAGATTATCTTTTTGGCGTACTCTATAATGTATCCTGTTTCTGTTTCTACAGTGTGCAATAAGGCCTAAGTGTAATTTTTATTTATACTGTGCATTAACTGTATTTTGTACACACATCTAGATACTCAGCTTGTTTGTGCAATGACTTTCTTAGGGATAGGACAGGCTGTGGACAGGGCTAGGTTACCCGGAACAGTATTATGACCAGTCTTAAATCATTGGATAACAAAAGTAGGTTGTAATGATGATATTATACAGTTATTGACTATAAAACGGTGCTGTTTTCTGTCGATTTATACAGCTTGTCATAAGGGGATGTCTGAGGCAGGTTGGATTAATTTGCAGTGGGCAGATGAGACACATTTTATTACCATGTGCAGCCACAACAAATCTCAAATCAGTCAGTGATTGGATCATCTTAATCAGATGAAGGACAACCACATGTTAAACGCAGCTTCTGAGAGCTGATTAAAATCCATTGGACGCACCCGTGCGTTAATCTAAGTAACATAATCAAATAAAAAAAGTGAGCCCTGCATGACAAAACCAAACAATTACATAATGAAGGCAGGATCATCAGAAACACACCATTTTTATTATGAAATAACATTACCACGTTCCCAATGTGTCCAACTGTTTTTTTTCCGTAAGTGAGGTGTGTAGAAACTAAAAGCCGTTTTACCGAAATATGTAGTGACAGAAGGAATTTCAAGAGTTTGCCATCTCTGTGACCAG
Organism: Oncorhynchus tshawytscha; assembly: GCF_018296145.1. Lineage (NCBI taxonomy): Eukaryota > Metazoa > Chordata > Actinopteri > Salmoniformes > Salmonidae > Oncorhynchus > Oncorhynchus tshawytscha. The sequence goes on along the minus strand of NC_056446.1, from coordinate 4,279,066 downwards.
GTATGGTATCTCATATCTATAAATTAGTAATGATGTTAAGTAAAGCGAGACCCTCCAAGGTACTCTTGATTCAATTTTCACTGACTCTCTTCTTTAGGTGCTGATGTTAAGAATGATCTCGACACAGACGTCGTCACATCACTGCAAACCAGCAGAAGTGTCTTTCACTCCTAGTCAAGACATCCAGGTGGACTGTAACTTCTTTCTCACCGCCATTCGCCTGGCCTCTCTGAACCAGATCCTGGACCCTTGGGTTTACCTGCTTCTAAGGGAGATTATACTGCGCAAGTTCTGCCAGGTGGCCAATGCTGTGTCCAACTGCTCCATAGACGGACAAAAGGAGACTCAGACGGCCCTGGATGTTCTCAACAAGCAGCCTTCTGACACTAACGGTCTGTAGAAACAGTAAATGTACCCGATCAAACTTAAGGATGACCTGACGTGATTACAATTGTTTTTTATTCTATCACCCACAGTCCAAAAACAGTTATTGTGCAATAATGTTGTGCCACTAATGACAGAAATTACTTTGTTAGTGTGTTAAATGGACCTGGCAATGCTCTCCATGTGCACTCATTTTTGTTTGGTTGCATATATTCTAGTGAGGCTCACAAAACCAGAATGTGAAAAGGTGACCTCTGCAACCTTCACTTTGGACTGTTAAAGCCAATGAGTTCCAGGGGGATTTTTTTACATGGTTGCTCAATAAACATTACAGCCCTACCAAACACAAACAGACATTCTCAATCAGAAGATACCATTTTGTTTTTCAACCAACAAGTTAAAACAACTGTTAATGGAATATAGTTTTTGACTTTCTGGAATCACATTTGCATTTCATGTAACAAAGTTGATGTTAAATGTAATGATGGCTGGAATGTGTGACATTTTTAATTCAAATCAGTCTTCACTTTGTCGTGTGGAATAGACTAGATTTGTTACCAAATTTTAAAAAAAGGGGAACCTCTGAAGTGCAAGGCAAGTGTACTTAAAACTGGAATAGATTGCACAGTATTATATATGCTAATTGAAGAAGATTGCAAAATGTATTGATATATGGAAAAGGCATTGATATTTGTTGTTTCTGTGTCGAACACTGAAATGTGTGTTTAACTCTGAATGTGCTGAAGATGCTACCTATTGGGGATATGCTGTCATATGTTCAGGGGGGTCCACAATTATTGGCACCCTTGATAAAAAAATGAGCAAAACAAATTGTATGGAATAAATTGAATTTCTATATTATATGCAAAACAAATAGGAAATGTATATTATTTTATGCTAATACAATTGCTCTGATAAAGATTTTGTTTAACTCCTGAGTGGCACAGCGGTCTAAGGCAATGCATTGCAGCGCTAGAGGCATCACTACACTAGCCTGGTTGGAAACCAGTATCACAACTGGCCATGATTGGGAGTCCCATAGGGCGGTGCACAATTGGCCCAGCGTTGTCCGGGTTTGGCCAGTGTATGCCGTCATTGTAAATAAGAATTTGTTCTTAACTGACTTGCCTGGTTAGAGAAAGGTTAAATACAATTAAAATAAATAATAATAATTAAAACTCTAAAAGATAGGTGTAAAAATTATTGGCACCTCTGTTTGCAGTAGGCCTACTCCAGTACCCTTGAGAGGATAACGACACTGTTGATGCAATATAATTTTTGAGGGATTACATTTGCTTTTGTATTTCATATAACGAAGTTCATGTTAAATGTAATGATGGCTGGAATCTGTGGCATGTTTAATTCAAATAGTTCTTAACTTTTTTTCTAAACTGTTTAAAAACCTCTACAAGATTGATGTCCTACCCGCGGGACGGTTGAGCTAACATAGGCTAATGTGATTAGGTTGTAAGTAACAAGACAATTTCCCAGGACATAGACATATCTGATATGGGCAGAAGGCTTAAATGATTGATAATCTAACTGCACTGTTCAATTTACAGTAGCTATATTACAGTGAAAGAATACTATGCTATTGATTGAGGAGAGTGCACAGATATGAACTTGAACACGTATTAATAAATCAATTAGGCACATTTGGGCATTCTTGATACAACATTTTGAACATCAACACAAAAGGTTCATTGGATCAGTCTAATACTTTGCACATTCACTGCTGCCATCTAGTCGCCAATATCTAAATTGCGCCTGGGCTGGAACAATACATTATGGCTTTTCTCTTGCATTTCAAAGATTATATAAAAAACACCCTGTTTTTTTCTTTATCTATTACCAGATCTAATGTGTTATATTCCCCTACATTAATTTAACATTTCCACAAACTTCAAAGTGTTTCCTTTCAAATGGTATCAAGAATATGCAAATCCTTGCTTCAGGTTCTGAGCTACAGGCAGTTTTGGGTATGTCAATTTAGGTGAAAATTGGGGGGGAAATGGTTAGATCCTTAAATTAATGAGATTGGAGAACAATTTGGGAGGGATCTTGGAACATTCCTCCATACAGAATATTTCCAGATCCTTGATATCCTTTGTCTGGGCTTATGGACTGCCCTCTTCAATTCAAACCACAGGTTTTCAATGGGGTTCATGTCTGACAGATGGCCATTGCAAAATGTTGATTTTGTGGTCAATTAATCAAGACACAGAACATAATTGCCCCATTTTTTGAGCATACTATATATAGCTCAGTATTTATATTATTTATTTGATTGTCTTTTATGCTTATCTTTATCAAGGGTGCCAATAATTATGGACCCCATTGAGGTTATGCTATTTACATTTTGGTCATTCCTATTGTCTCTTGAATCTCTTGTTTTATAAGGGAATGAATATGTTCAAACAAAAGCCTTGGACGACCTGATTGAATGATTTTTCTTAAGCATGTACTGTATATTTCTCATACGGCCTGCAGCCGCCTACGCTGTGAATGGATATGATAACGTTCTCTTTCATGCTGTATGGTACTTCATGAATCATGTCAGTGGGATGGTGTTCTCCATGAGCCATTACTTCTTCATCAGTCTAGTACCCTGGACGACAACATGAACGACGTCATACTGTACAGTGCCTCACCTTGCCTTACCATGCCTAGCGTATTGAAAAACATTTATGAGCCAACTACCTAGTTGGTTACTTGGGTAACATAATGATGCTAACTGGCAGTCAAACTTGTATTTTCATTTTCTCACCTATGGCAATGATTATCTGTCAACATTGTTATTACAGACAGAATTTCTTCAATGATTGTCAAACCAGTCTGCCTCAGAAACCAGCTCAAAGGTTTAACCGTAGGAAGTTATTGAGATTGAAATGAGAGATAGAGTTGAATACTGTGCTATTGCAGCAGGGAGAGCAGTTTATCTATGGTGTTTCAAGTGCATTTTCCAAAGGAACACATTTCTGTGACATTGAGTAAGGTTTATATTTATGTTCAATTCTTTGTTCACTGTTAATGTGCAATCAGGGATTTGCATGTTATTCGTTTATTATAGGTGTTAAACATGCTAATTTATCATTTTGAGAGGCACGTTTCTACGATATCAGGTGGTCAATTTAATGAAGGAATTTTAATCTCTGTTTGTCTAGAAATTAGTTTCACTCCAGGTTTGCATTCATGCATTTAACATAATTATTATGTACAGGTTGTCCTGAGACATGATTGTGTGATGGAACACAATTACTCTCAAATTGAATTAACTTCAACTTAATGAATTATATATTTGTAAGCAGAGTTTACATCATCTTTCTCATGACAGAAAACATTGATGTATTAATAGCCACTTGTACAGGGTTGCAGGTATGATTGCAGTGTACAGTGAAAATCTTAGGCTTTGAGCTCCAACATGCAGGACTAGTGAAATAAAGTAATGAAAATGGTAATAAAACAATAGAAATAGCGCTATATGCATAACAACAAATGTCCAGAGTAAAGTCTGTTGAGGGGGTGGAGTGGAATGACCATAGGGGGAGTAGCAGCATGACCATTGAGTGAAATAAAAATGTAATTAATAATATCCACATTAACAACTGCAACAGTGATAAAAGTCATTGGGGTGAGGGCAGAGTAAAGTCCGTTGGGGGGGGGGACAACAGGAGAAAGTGTCCATAGGGGGAGTTGTTACAGGTAAATTAAGTGAGAGTTGAGGGTGTGGGGGTGTTGCCGTACCAGGCTGTGATGCTGACCAACAGTATGCTCTCGATGGTGCTCCTGTAGAACACTGAATTTCTTCGACATCTTGAGGTTGAAGAGTTGCTGTCATGCCTTCTTCACTATGGTGTCCATGTGGTTAGACCATTTCAGCTTCTCTGAGATGTGTACGCTAAGAAATCATTGCTCGTCTCCACGGCGGCCCTGTTGATGAGGATGGTGCCACTATCGTCTAGCCTGGTTCCTTCTGAAGTCCACAATCCACTCCTTTGTTTTGCTAACATTGAGGGAGTGGTTGTTTACCTGGCACAATTCCATCAGAGAGCCTACCTCCTCCCTGTAGGCTGTCTCATCGTTGTTGGTAATCAGGCCTACTACTGTCGTGTCGTCAGCGAACTTGATGATGGAGTTGGAACTGTGTGAGGCCACGCAGTCATGCGTAAACAGATAATACAGAAGGGGACTGAAGACGCTCCCTTGTGGGAACTCATAGGATACTATGGTATTGAAAGCCGAGGTGTAGTCGATGAACAGCATCCTCACATATGCATTCCTTTTGTCCAGGTGGGTAAGGGTATTGTGCAGTGCGTCTGTGGATCTGTCAGGGCGGTAGGCAAATTGGAGAGGGTTGAGTGTGTCGGAAGGGAGGAGGTGATATGGTCTTTGACTAGCCTCTCAAAGCACTTCATGATTACGGAAGTGAGTGCTACTGGTCAGTAGTCATTCAGTTCAGTTACTTTCCCTTTCTTGGGCACATGGATGATAGTGGACATCTTGAAGCAGGTGGGTATAGAGGCCTGAACTAGGGAGAGATAGAAAATGCCAGCCACAACAGCCAGCTGCTCTGCTGAGGGCACGGCTAGAGATGCCATCTGGGCCGGCAGCCTTGTGAGGGTTAACACATTTTAATGTCTTACATACATCCTCAGTGGAGACTGTGTGCGTAGCCCACGTTGTCATCAGGGGCTATCCTCAGTAACTCAGGGTCATAGTGCTCTATTTTTCAGAAAGGTGTCTAGCTCGTCTGGTAGGGGGGCATTGGAGTCAGTGATGCGGCTGGCTTTCTTTTTGTAATCTGTGATCGTTATGAGCCCCTGCCACATACGCCTTGTGCACGACCTGCTGAATTGCTCCTCCACTTTGTCTCAATACTTGTGTTTTGCCATCTTGATCGTTCTGCCTAAGTCATATTTGTACTGTTTAAACAAACTATTGTCCCTGGTCACCTTGCCCAGTTTTCCTACAAGGCTCCTATCAAACCACGATTTTTGATTAGTGTACGATTTGAAAGATACTATAGGTGTCACGTCATCTATGCATTTTTTGATGAACATGCTGTTATACCATTTTAATTGTCCATAGGAAACTTTCCAAGGCAGTACTTCCACAATAGAAAGGAAAAAAGGTGATAATGATCCCTGCTGAGTACACTCGCTCTGTTTCAACACTTGCAGTTCCATAATGAGCTTTGCAAGATATCATTTGCTCTCATAAAATATGAATGAATAAGACCATTAGGCCTACTACTCAGAGATATGTGGATAGAGGATTTTGAGAAAAATAACTTTAATGTTGGCTTAGCCTTGCAAAATAGGATCTCTGCTAAGAGAAAATACACTGTAATTCAATGTTACACCCTCAGGGGTAACACTGAGGTACTACATTAAGGTACCCTTTATTGGGGTTTTAAATACGTTTAATTATAGTTCCTATTGTAGAGACCATAACCCAACACCTAGCACCCTCTCCAAGAGGTTTGTAAGGGCTAAGTTGTTGGGTTGACAGTTGTTGGACCCGGATTTGAGTTCTGGGCAGGAACACCCCCAAAATGCGCTGCATCGGTGTAAGACATGAGATGAAGCTACCATGATGCCATTGACGGGGTGCCCTGAGGAGCTTGAGAAAGAGGATCACAGGGGCGCACTTTCCGAAGGACTATTCTAGGCAAGGTACAGATCTCTTGACTTACGGCTAAGATGTTGGGTTGATAGTCGATGGTTTGAATACTGGTTGGACTACTCCTGAATTCGCAAATAAGTAGTTTTTAATTAATGAGTTATTCTAAAATGTGATATTAGTTTAAATTGTGTGATTTGTCATTTTGGTGATGCCAAATAATGGGTTTATATTGCTCCACTGTCATTTCTGTTATTGATGTTTGCTACAACAGGAAAATAACCCTGCAGCAACAGGTAATGTGAATTATTATGTGTATTATAATTAATGGAATTGTTTTTAGGGGTTTATACATTTTTCGTTAGGGCAAATAAAGTCTGACATGTTAAAGTGGGAATTACAAGCCTTTATAAACCTTATACTACATTTCCTGCGGTGCAGAAACATTATCAGCAACAAAAGAGTGATCCAATTAAGATCCTACATCTGTACACACCCACATGTGACTAAACTGCTTGGAGTAACACCAGATTGTAAACTGTCATGGTCAAAACATATTGATGCAGTAGGAGCTAAGATGGATAGAAGTCTGTCTATAATAAAGCGATGCTCTGCCTTCTTAACAACACTATCAACAAGGCAGGTCCTACAGGTCCTAGTTTTGTAGCACCTTGCCTACTGTTCAGTTGTGTGGTCAGGTGCCACAAAAAAGGACTTAGGAAAATTGCAATTGGCTCAGAACAGGGCGGGGGGTGGCCCTTGGATGTACACAGAGAGCTAATATTAATAATATGCATGTCTCCTGGCTGAAAGTGAAGGAGAGATCGACTTCATCACTACTTTTATTTATGAAAGGTATTGACATGTTGAATGCACTGAGCTGTCTGTCTAAACTACTGGCACACAGCTCGGACATGCATACCCCACAAGACATGCCACACGAGGTCTCTTCACAGTCCTCAAGTCCAGAACAGACTATGGGAGACTATGGCAGTATTACATCAAGCCATGACTACTACTATAAAAAAACACCTTATGGAACAACGGGGACTGTGAAGCAACACAGACATTGGCACAGACACACACACACACACACACACGATAACATACGCACTATACATACACATGGATTTAGTACTGTAGATATGTGGTAATGGTGGAGTAGGGGCCTGAGGGCACACAGTGTGTTGTGAAATCTGTGAATGTATTGTAATGTTTAAAAATTGTATAAACTAATTCATTTTGCTGGACCCCAGGAAGCAATGCAGCAGCTAATGGGGATCCATAATAAATACAAATACATATAGCTCACTATTTGAGCAACACCAAAATGACAATCACCTAATTTTATGAGTTAATATCAATTAGCAGTCTAAAAACTACTACTCTTTACAGCCCTCCTAAAGTCATCTGCATACATAGGTATGATTTGCTCCTAGCAGAACTCGGCTAGGCGAAGTGAACGTCTGTGTTCGCATACTCCCTTAAAATCACTTGAGAAACGAGACAAAAGTGACAATATTACTGTTTGTCCCTCTTGAGATGCTGTATCAACAACATAGCCAGTACACTAATTCAGACTATTTTTAAGAAATCTAAGATAATTTAGAAATTTGTAATTCATTGACATTATTAGCAAAGAGGTCTTAGTCGTGCAATTTTACATCTAACTAAGATGTTTGGTGCTGTATTTTTTAAGTGAAAAAATGTGCATGAACTAGTAGTCTTAATAGAATAATCCCTACTGTTTGAATTACAGACGAAGGGGCGTAGTCTCCGGCTACCAAAATTTGACAAACCTCAAGAAAAATAAATGGTGTGCTCGAACAGCCGAAAAAACCCTGCCAAACACCAAAACGTCACAAATGTTTGTCATAAAAAATGTGCAAACTGTTTAGACTGGCAAGCTAGGGTACCCTAATGAAAAGTGATACCATCATTTCCTTTTTTTTGCCTTACACCAAAACCGCTAGAAACCAGTTCTGATTAATAGGGCTATATAACCTGTTGTGAGCAGACCAGCACACAGCCTGAGCAATTATCCACAAGAGAGATCTGCTTCTGCTTCAGTCTATAATTGCATAATTTTGAGAATAGTGTTTTATGAGCCCTGGAGGATCCACAGTTGCTAACTGAATCCAGGTTGCTTTGTCAGATCTCTCATGCACGTAGCTGATTCCCTGTTTTCCCCGTGGACAGTCAGTGCCCAAAGTCAGTTGACAAAAGATCCTGGTGAAGATAACAGAGAGCATTGCATATCATATATGCTGAAAGACGTGAATATTTTTGTATTCTACCCTCATGCGGTATGACAGTTCAATTTTGGTTTATTAAATACACCATTTCTATGTGCCTGTTTGTGTAATTAGAGTCCATTCCAAGTGAATGAATCCCTTTAAAAAACAATACAAGGAAATCTATCAGACATTTCATAATGGCTTGTCTTATATTACGTATTAATTTGAGCCTTCTGTAAAAAGCCTGTTTTGACCATGCTCAATTTAACTGCCTAGGTAGGAAATAATTGTACAATTGATAGATCTCAAGTGATGCGTAAAATACTTCACTCTTCTGTCTCTGCAAAGATTTTCTAAATGTTACCTGATGGACACAAAATGTATAACTATGGTGCATGCAATGGAAACAAACATATTATGCTTGTGCCCACTAGCAAATGCTCTACCAGTGAATGTTAAAATTCCAGATGACTGTCAGGCAAAGTCGATGTCTTTTCAAGTTCAAGGCATTTGCTTCTGAATGTGAAATGTGAACATTATTTTTAGTATGTGGAAAAACTCCTTCAACAAACTCTGATCTCTGAGACTCAATTTTCTAGATGAGGGCTACCTACATTTGAATTGTTAATGGAGCATTTTATTCTAATAATATTAATTTAGTATTGGTACACAATGTTGCAGTTAGAAGAAGCTTGGAACTTATTTAATTGTGTAAGTCATTGTGATGTATAGGTTTAGATTCCTGCTGCCAAATATCTCTGTCAAAGAGGATTATGTAACATTAGGGAAAGAGTGGAATATGCTCCTTGCCACCATTCATTAAACTGTCCTCTGGGTGGGTCAGTATCCTCATACCTGACTCATAGAAATGAAAACATGAAATGCACTTTTGATTCATGCTCTGTAATATTATATTATTGCGTATGTAATGTTGCATCATTGAACATTCTATTAAAGATTATGAACATACTTTTCAATATGCTGAATGTTATTTATTGGATATTTAGTAGCATAACACATTTTCAAGTTAGCATATTACCACATTTCCAGTTCTAATTTGTTGGGTCCTTGTGGAAAAATACCATTTGAATATCTAACAGACTAGGGCTCTTTATCTACTTCCCCAGAGTCAGATTTGTATGTCATGCTAGCAGATACCGATGGACTTCCAGTCAAACGCAACATTTTCAAAGATTTTAGTCAGAGTCATAGTTCATATAAGGAAATCAGTCAATTAAAATACACTGAACAAAAATATAAATGCAACATGTAAAGTGTTGGTCCTGAAATAAAAGAGCCAAGACATTTTCCATACACACAAAAGGCTCCTTTCTCTCAAATGTTGTGCACAAATGTGTTTACATCCCTGTTAGTGAGCATTTATTCTTTGCCAAGAAAATCCATCCACCTGACAGGTATGGTATATAAATCTGCCGATTTCTAAGGGTCTCTACTCCCAAAGTTGTTGACAATTTTTGTGCTTGCCAGTTAGCTAGCATTTCTCAGCTGTTACCAGCCAATAGCTAGCAGTTTCTTACTGGCAATAAAAATGGCATCATTGCTGAATTATTTAATGTAACAAATGAAACGTTAAACCTCTAAACATTCATGGTAATTCATTGTAACCTCAAACAACCCGGCTATTAAATCGGACAGGTGACTATTTGAGACTCACCATTTAATTAAAATTTTACGGTACATTAGTCCTAACAGAAGGCAAACACTCATCTTAAAATGGATCATAACAGCAATATGCACAGACTTCTTACCCATTTCCCTCTTGAGATGCTGTATCAACAACATAGCCAGTACACTTCCTCAAAATAGTCAGATAATTAAGAAATGTGTAATTCATTAACATTATTAGTAAAGAGGTCGTGTGATTTTGTATTTTTTTATTTAACAAGGCAAGTCAGTTGAGAACAAATTCTTATTCACAATGATGACCTACACCGGCCAAACCCGGATGACGCTGAGCCAGGTAGGCACAAAACCACTGTCATACTTCCATATTTTTTAAAACCAGTACCGGTTACCTTCAGATGAGTACCGTGACACTTGTGGTCTTAGAGCAAAACGTAGAACACCATCTTGTTCGTGAGAGTCTCCCCTTTCCATAGAGTGGTCATAACAGTTTGTATGTAGGTCAAACCGTTTGGACGCTACAGACGGTTTCGTGAGAAGACTGATTTCTGGGATGTCTCATGGTCTGACAAACACCACTCTAGCTCTGCCACCTTTCACCACAGATGCGGAAGTGCGACACTGGCAGATGCAGTAAATTGAGACGCATCCAATGCAAAGAAAAGTCTTTTTTTTTTGTTATATAATTTAGATTGACGCCCCGTCAATCAAATCTAGGGGGTTAAACTGTGCTGGCAAATTGTTGTTGAAATTGCTATACTGCGCTGTTAATTGCATTGATGTATCCATCGACACAAATCGCAATATACAAATCTACTTACGTATCTATTCATAGGTCGGAGCACCTAAAACACCAAGAAATTGACAACCTTTCACTGTGTACTTTGTGGCAGGTTTCCTGACAGTGCTCTCCCTCTAATCAGTAGTGAGCTTGTGGTAAACAACATTCTAAAATATATTTCCTTGAACAACTGTAAATTCTTAATTGTGGTCACTAGACAAACAACATGAATGACACATCCAGATAGCAGTTTATTAGTGATCAAAAGACCACTGCTATCTGGATGTTTCAATGTCTTAACGCAATAGAATGGCGTTCCTCAATGTCACACCAACCCATCACAGAAAGCCTCTAACATCACTTCGCACAGGACTGTCCCAACTTTCTGTGAATGTCTAACCCTCCTAGGAGAACAACAACTGAACAACTGAAATATCGAGAGAGGCAGAGTGAGAGAGAGGTCATGAGCAGATGAGCTACCACATTTTTCATCGTGTTTTTAAAAATAGATAGATTTAGATTTAGAGTTAGACAAACTTACATTTTTTGGCAGGGACATATGCAGGATATCACCCTAAACAACATAACCTTCACTCCAAATCAGAACTCCAAACCTACAACCTAATTTTGGACGGAATTACCAGGAATTACCTGGAATGTTTCCGACAAGCAGAGACCTGAAAACACCATCCAACCTGGAGCTGAGACTACCAAGCCTGCTTGGATGAAGAGATACAACTGCAATTTGCACTGACGTGTGAAGCGAGAGATGTCGAAGCCTTTGAACCCAACAGATGGCAGGCTACCCCACCCAGATCCAGAGGCCTTGAAGCCTCCTCCTGCTGTTCAGTCCATCCACTGGCATTTTCTACAAGAAATCTGCCTCCAGAAATAAAAGCTTCTCCCACCTACTCCCGTTGCCTGCTGCACTGCTGCTCGGATTCTGCCTGGCGATCTGTTCACCGTCTACCCTGGTTGTCCCCCCCCTCCCCTCTCTCTCTCTCTCTCCCCCGAGCTTTCGCTCGCCTCCAGCTCACAGGCACTGTTGGGGCAAGTGACTCTGAACTTACATTGGCAAGCTCTAAGCCGTTATATGTATTTTTTAAATCAATTCTGACTTGTGCTCTGATATCTACTGTACTGATTTCTGCTCCCGTAAAAGCCTGGGGTTTCTGCAGGTTAACACTAGAAGCTCATTATCTAAAATGGCTCAATTGAAAGTGTGGGTTCACAGCTCCAATCCAGATGTGTTGTTCATTACTGAGACGTGGCTAAGGAAGAGTGTTTTGAATACTGATGCTAACCTTTCTGGTTATAACCTTTTTCGGCAAGACAGATCTTCCAAATGTGGGGGAGTGGCAATCTTTACCAAGGATCACCTTCAGTGCTCGGTTGTATCTACAAGTGTGTCCCCAAACAATTTGATTTGCTGGTTTTAAGTATTAAACTTTCAAATAGCTCTTAGTTGAATGTTGCTGGGTGTTATCGTCCTCCATCAGCACCGGCCTGTACCCTACCTGCCCTAAGTTCTCTGCTGGCCGCTTACACCAAGTCTGAATTTGTCCTGCTAGGTGACCTAAACTGGGACATGCTTAAACCACCTGACCAATTCCTAAAGCAATGGGACTCCCTAAATCATTCTCAGATTATTACCAATCCTACAAGGTTTGACTCCAAACACCCAGAAAAGGCTACTCTTCTTGTTATTGTCACAGGTGTGTGTGTAGGTGACAAGGAAGTCAGGCACAGGAGAATTTATCTTGGGAAAATGGAGTAGTTTAATGACGTAAAAAACATAACTCCAAAACCATGAAAAAATATACAAAACAAAGTGGGTACGAGGACCCAACGCTCACCAATACAAACAATCTCTGACAAAGACATGAGGGGAAACGGAGGGTTAAACACATAACAGGTAATGAATGGGATTGGAACCAGGTGTGTAGGAACACAAGACAAAACCAATGAAAAATGAAAAATGGATCAATGATGTCTAGAAGACCGGTGACGTCGACCGCCGAGCACCGCCCGAACAATGAGAGGCATCGACTTCGGCAGAAGTCGTGGCAGTTATCCTCACAAATCTGTTTTCTGTAATGACCTTAGTGATTACTGTTTTGCACACTGTGTTCGTAATGGCTGCTCAGTGAAACAACGCTTGGTAAAACACTAATGAGCAAGCCTTCCTTCTTTTTTTTATATTTTCAGTGGTATTGTTAACAAACGCGCACCCATAAAGAAAATGAGAATTAATAACAGGTTTAGCCCCTGATTTGATCTTGCAGAGTTACTCCACCTCAAGAACAGCATTTGGCGAAAGGCTCGGCACACGCATACTCAGGTTGACTGGGTTGCGACAAATGAGAAATAAGTAAGGCTATCTGGAAGGCAAAAGTTCGTTACATTAAGGAGCAGTTCTCTCTGTGGGTGTAACCCCAAGAAGTTCTAGAAACCGGTTAAAGACCCAGAGAATAAACCCTCCTCCCCATAGCTGCCCATGTTCCTTAAAGTTGATTATGTGGTTGTTACTGACAAGAAGCACATGGCGGAGCTCTTTAATCACCACTTCATTAAGTCAGGATTCCTATTTGACTCAGCCATGCCTCCTTGCCCGTCCAACATTTCCTCATCTCACACACCTTCTAATGAGACTATCCCCGATCTTCTCCCTCTTTTTCCCCTGCCCCGCTACAAAGTTTCACCCTGCAGGCAGTCACTGAGTCCGAGGTGCTAAAGGAGCTCCTGAAACTTGACCCCAAAAAAACATCTGGGTCAGATGGTTTAGACCCTTTCTTCTTTAAGGTTGCTACCCCTATCATCACCAAGCCTATCTCTGACCTTTTTAACCTCTCTCTCCTTTCTGGGGAGCTTCCTATTGCTTGGAAGACAGCCACGGCTTGTCCTTTATTTAAAGGGGGAGATTAAGCTGATCCTAACTGTTATAGGCCAACTTCTATTTTGCCATATTTATTGTAATAAATATTTATTATTTGTCAATAATCAACTGACTGGCTTTCTTGATGTCTATATTATTCTCTCTGGTATGCAATCTGGTTTCTGCTCAGGTTATGGATGTTTTATTTTTATTTAACTAGGGAAGTCAGTTAAGAACAAGTTCTTATTTTCAATGACAGGCTAGTGGGTTAACTGCCTGTTCAGGGGCAGAATGACAGATTTGTCCCTTGTCAGCTCAGGGGTTTGAACTTGCAACCTGGTTACCAGTCCAATGCTCTAACCACTAGGCTACCCTGCCACCCCATGTGTCACTGCAACCTTAAAGGTCCTCAATGATGTCACCATTGCCCTTGATTCTGCTATTTTTATTGACTTGGCCAAAGCTTTTGATGCGGTAGACTATTCCATTCTTGTGGGCCGGCTAAGGAGTATTGGTGGTTCTGAGGGGTCTTTGGCCTGGTTTGCTAACCACCTCTCTCAAAGAGTGCAGTGTATAAAGTCTGGACATCTGCTGTCTCAGCCACTGCCTGTCACCAAGGGAGTACCCCAAGGCTTGAACCTAGGCCCCACACTTTTCTCAATTTACATCAACAAGATAGCTAAGGCAGTAGGAACCGCTCTCATCCATTTATATGCAGATGACACAGTCTTATACTCAGCTAGCCCCTCCCTGGATGTTGTGTTAAATGCTCTACAACAAAGCTTTCTTCGTGTCCAACAAGCTTTCTCTACTCTTAACTTTGTTCTGAACAACTCCAAAACAAAGGTAATGTGGTTTGGTAAGAAGAATGCCCCTCACCCCACATGTGTGATTAATACCTCTGAGGGTTTAGGGCTTGAGATAGTCATCTCATACAAGTACTTGGGAGTATGGATAGACAGTACACTGTCCTTCTCTCAGCACATGTCATGGCTGCAGGCTAAAGTTAAATCTAGACTTGGTTTCCTTTATCGTAATCGCTCCTCTTTCACCCCAGCTGCCAAACTAACCCTGATTCAAATGACCATCCTACCCATGCTAGATTACAGAGTTATAATTTATAGATAGACAGGTAAGGGTGCTCTCGAGTGGCTAGATGTTCTTTACCAGTCGGCCATCAGATTTGCCATCAATGCTCCTTATAGGACACATCCCTGCACTCTATACTCCTCTCTAAACTGGTCAACTCTTTATACCCTTGGTTGATGCTTATTTATGAAACCCTCTTAGGCCTAACTCCCCCCTATCTGAGATATCTACTGCACATTCTGTTAAAGGTCCCCAAAGCACACACATCCCTGGGTCGCTCCTCTTTTCAGTTCGCTGCAGCTAGCGACTGGAACGAGCTGCAACAAACACTCAAACTGGACAGTTTTATCTCAATCTCTTCATTCAAAGACTCAATAATTTACACTCTTAATGACAGTTGTGGCTGCTTTGCATGATGTATCGTTGTCTCTACCTTCTTGCCCTTTGTGCTGTTGTCTGTGCCCAATAATGTTAGTACCATATTTTGTGCTGCTACCGTGTTGTGTTGCTACCATTTTGTTGTAATGTTGTGTTGCTACCATGCTGTGTTGTCATGTGTTGTTGCCTTGCTATGTTGTTGTCTCTCTTGTCGTGATGTGTGTTTTGTCCTATATTTATATTTGATTAATTTTTTTTATTTGAATCCCAGGCCCCCATCCCCGCAGGAGGCCTAATTAATGCCTTTTAGTAGGCCATCATTGTAAATAAGAATTTGTTCTGAACTGTCTTACCTAGATGAATAAAGGTTAAATAATAAATAAAAGAGAAGAGAGAACAGGAATCTGAGGCACTAATCAGCACCATGTGTGCACCAATACATAATCAGATTGTCACGAATCCGGTTCCCTGAGTCTGTTTTTTTGCCTGTGTTCTGTCCTGGAGTGTTTTTTCCGGCGTCCTGGAACGCACCCTGTCTGGTTGCCGGGCAATGTAGCCAGTTGGGAGTTCTGATTACCCGCACCTGTATCCCATCAGCTATCTGCACACCTGGTCCTGATCATCTCTCCTCTTCATAAGCCCGGACCTGACATCCATTCCCTGCCGGATCGTTAGCCATGAACATTACTCACCCGGATCATTTACCCCATTCCCGCCTGGTCGTCGGAGGATTCCGCTTCCCCATTGGATCCACCTATTTACTCCCATCAACTCACCACCGCTGCCCGCTACGCCACCTGGATATATCTACCCATTCACATTCACTTGTAAATAAATACTCACCTTCTTCCTACTCTCCTTGTCCTGGTCTGCTTCTGGGTTCGATTTTGAAGAAACGTGACACAGACTTAACAGAGCACCTCTGAAATGACAGAGGTAAAAAGTTTCAACACCTGTAACTAACATGAACTTAAGCTAGGCTACTACCCAAAAACGGATTAGTGAAGTCTCTATAGCTAATTAGCTAGCTACATAATGTAAGATTTTTACATGACACAGAGAGCCATTCTGAACAGAGGTATTCCACCACACTTACATGTTTGATCCCCTTCTGCCTGCGAGTTCATTGGAGGCTGGGTGCGATGATCCCGGTAGCGGTATTGGCGGCAGAAATTTGGCAGTCTTCCTCCTCCAGCAGCAGTCCCAGTCTTCTTCGATGAGGTTTAATGGCGGTTGGCATCTAATAAATGTAGCATTACCGCCACCAAGTATACTGGTGTATGGCTCCCTTATATAGTACCAGTCAAAAGTTTGGACACACCTACTCATTCAAGGGTTTTTCTTTATTTTTTACCATTTTCTACATTGTAGAATAATAATGAAGACATCAAAACTATGAAATAACACATATGGAATCATGAAAAAAGTTTAATAAATCAACAAATATCCTACCATCTAACCCTAGACTCATTTAAAGCCCACCACCCTACTCCACTGTTTAATCCGATCTAGTCCTACATCAGAACAACCCCCTGTAACTCTTCTGACATCAAATCTCGTACACCCAAATATTTCTCCGAAGCCGCCTCTACAACTTCTATTTTCTGTGACTCAAGTTCAATCCCTGCAGTACAGTTGATCACCATTGCTATGAACGCTAAAAAGCCAATTTTACTGAATACATAAGTATCACTCTTTGGCCTATACCTCAGTAGTGACACAGATTTACTACTCACACGCCTTGGACTCTGAGGATTTCCCCACACCTGCCAGCTCTGATAATTTGCTCTCACTCACTTCCATTTATCCTCCAGACCTCGATCTAGCATATGACGCACTTTGCTTATACTTTCTACCATTCATCTTCGACAAACCATCTAGTAGCTCCAGTCTTCTTCTTTGGTGGGGTTTATTGGTGGTTGGCATCCAACGTTATGGTGCATTACCGCCACCTACTGTAATGGAGTGTGGGGCGGAGACAGAGAGAGACTAAATCATACCTGCCAGCCCCGTTGCTCTAAAAAATATGAAATATTTGAGACTTTATCTAATGAAGTTCTACTCAATGTCCTCTAAACTAATTTCCTCTATCCCCTTCTCCCAAATACTATATATATTATCCTGTCTATTTCCCTCTGATCCTGCCCACAGTGTAGTAATACAGGCTCCACGGTCTCTGTTTCCTTGCAATAATCACACTTTCCTGTTGGATGCTTTCCTATCACATTTATAGTCTATACAACCATCTGTGTCCTACCCTTAATCTTGTAAAAATAACCTCCTCTCTTCTGTAACCTTCCTGCCGTCCTCCCCTCCCCGACTTTCCTCTGTACTTGAAATAAATGCCTGCCCTTAGTATCTCTATTCCACTGTCCATATCAGGAATTTTGCCTTGCTCATTGAAACAACAACATCAACATCCCGACTACTAAGTGCTCGTTTAGCCAGTACATCAACTGCCTCATTCCCCTTCACCCCCACATGGGCTGGGACCCAAGTAAATTGTATCTGTATGCCCATCTGTCTAATCCTTCTATGGGTTTGTAGTACCTCATAAAGCAGGTCTTGTCTGCTTTGTGAGCTAAAGGACTGCAGACTCCTCAACACTGCACATGAATCAGAGCAAATAACTACTCTGTCTGGCTTGACTTCCTTCACCCACTACAAGGCCAACAGTATGGTAATCAGCTCTGCTGTAAATGCAGCCAGATGATTTGTTTCCTGACTGCCACCCCACCCCGCACTACAAATGCTATCCTGTCCTTGTATCCTTTGAACCATCTTTGTAAATGGCCACAATATCCTGATACACAGTATCAAGATGTCTATTAAACAAATCAGATGGATCAACACCCTTCCTATCTTTCTGTAGTCTTCCCAAAACTTCTGATCAACGACTGGAGGCAGGAGTAGCCGTGGTGAATTTACAGGCATAGCTACTGTTGGACTAAACTCCCTTCCAAATAGTCCCATCCCATCGCCTAGGTATTACCCACCCAAAGCTCATGTTCTGTCCTCGCTCATGTTCCCAGCATGCCTGTAAAATCCCTTTCGCAGGATGAGACACCCAATGTAGGTTGACCCAATAATTCATTGCCAGCTGAGGTCTCCTAATCTGCAATGGCATATCCCAATCTCCACTTCTAGTGCAGCCACTGCGGAGGTCCGAGACGCCCCAATACATATCCTTGCCCCTCTATGACATCTAACCCTTCCAATGCTGTCCGGGCTGTCAAATCATACACTATACTGCCATAGTCTATTACAAATTGGATCAATGCAACGTACATGGTCCTCAATGAGAAATGCCCAGCCCCCCACTCCTTACCCATCAGACAACGCATCACATTAAGCACCTTGTTACACATTCCCACAACTCTTTCAATGTGTTCTGACCAGGTCAGTCTGGTGTCAACGCATACCCCAAGGAACCTGAACCTGAAGGCCCCCACCCTCTCCAAGTTTCTCCCATATAACCTCAAGCATACCTCATCTCCCACCGTCCTCCTGGTAAAGAACACTATCTGAGTTCTCTACAGAGAACCTGAAACCCCACTTGAATTCCCACCGCTCTACCTCATCAATTGCTTCCTGTACCTTCCTGTCTATGTATGGCACATTTCTTCCCCTCTTCCATAAGGCCCCATCATCTGCAAATAATGACTTCCCAATATCCGGCTGTACCTGAGAGTAAACATAATTTGATCATGATTGAGAACAGCAGAGGACTAATCACGCTCCCCTGTGGTGTACCGTTATCCACCAGGTAGTTGCCTGATAGAGACCCTCACCTGGATAGACCTTCCAAACAGGAAATCCTTTATCCAGTTATGTTCTTCCTCCGACCCCCATAATATCAAGTTTTATTAACAACCCCTCATTCCACATTATATCATACGCCTTCTCCACATAAAAAAAGACAGCTACAACAATCTCTTTGTTCACCTGAGCTTCTTGAACTCTGCATCTTTAAAAAAAAAATGTTTTTACCTTTATCTACCCGGACGACGCTGGGCCAATTGTGCACCGCTCTATGGAACTACCAATCACGGCCGTATATGATTCAGCCTGGATTCGATCCAGGGACTGTAGTGTCACCTCTAGTAGCGGTCTATGCAGTACCATAGATCACTACAGTCCCTGGTTCGCACTACAGTCCCTACACAGAGCAATGGGTCCAGAGTTCTCCTACCATTACTGAACCCACTCTGATGTGGCGATACTAGCCCCCTGCTCTCCAGGAAGTAAGTTAGCCTCTCCATAATCATGCATTCCATAATCTTACATACATGTGATGTTAAAGTGCTTGGCCAATAGCTTGTTGGCCTCATTGGGTCCTTTCCTGGCTTCCAGATTGGTACCACTACTGCCTCCTTCCAGCTCCCTGGTAGTTTCCCCATATTCCACACTGTTGTACAACACCAATACCATATCCAGTGCCTCATCACTAAGATGGGTCAACATAGCATAGCACAACTCATCTTTCCCAGGTGAAGTTAGCTCAGCCTTTTCATCTATGCCATAGTAAATGGTGCATTCAACGCATCATTTATGTCTTCCCTCCTATCCAGCACTCCAGGGTGCTCCTCTCTCGTTCTCTCTCCCCCTCCTCTGACAAATTTGCTGAGCTATGCACTAGGACAAACGCTTTGGCCATCATATCTGCCTTCTCCTCATCTGTTACTGCCACATAATGTAATATGGCAACAGTTTCATCTGCCTCACCTAAAGCCTGTTCTGGTGGGAAACTGCTATAGAAAACAAAGTGCTAACAGTCAGTATCAGGGTTAGCGTGTGAAATGCGTGATAATGTATAATGTATGTGATATCAACAGAGAGGTATATTTTCTGGGTAATTTAAATATTGAATGGCTTTCATCAGGCTGCTCACTCAGGCTGCTCACTCAAGAGACTACAAATACCTAGGTGTTTTGTTAGACTTTAAACTCTCCTTCCAGACTCACATTAAGCATCTCCAATCCAAAATTAAATCTAGAATTGGCAACAAATTTTGCAACAAAGCATCCTTCACTCATGCTGCCAAACATACCCTCATAAAACTGACTATCCTGCTGATCCTTGACTTTGGCGATGTAATTTACAAAACAGCCTCCAACATTCTACTCAACAAATTGGATGCAATCTATCACAATGCCATCCGTTTTGTCACCAAAGCCCCATATACTACCCACCACTGTGACCTGTATGCTCTCGTTGGCTGGCCCTCGCTTCATATTCGTCGCCAAACCCACTGGCTCCAGGTCATCTATAAGTCCTTGCTAGAAAAAGCCCCGCCTTATCTCAGCTCACTGGTCACCATAGCAGCACCCACCCGTAGCACGCGCTCCAGCAGGTATATTTCACTGATCATCCCCCAAAGCCAATTCTTCCTTCGGCCACATTTCCTTCCAGTTCTCTGCTGCCAATAAACGTCACCAGCTTTCTCTTATCTACGTATACCATATCGCCACCCACCTGCCCCATAATCCCCGGTCTAGATGCTGCTACCCATCTCTCCCCTGAACCTGTATCTTTCCTACTCCCCGCTTTATCTTTCCTACTCCCCCCTTTATTCGTAGCGCTGTACTCCATACTTGCTTCACTTTCTTCTCCATCACTATCTCCTACCGTCTCTGACCCAGTCCCGGCACAGGAAATTTTGTTTATCAACTATTGATACCCACATCCCAACCTCAGCTCCAGAGTGAATGGGAAGTTCCATTTTAAGGAGCTCAAGTAGCTTGTTAGTTAGTCAGTCCCAGGTGTGGCAGACCTGGGCCAATTCTCATCTCCAAGGAGTTCAGCCAAGGGAGTGGAGTCTACAATAAGTAAATTAAGAAAACAAGGAGAGAACACAGCAAACCAAGGTAAATTATGCAAAGTAAAAAGACAAACAATTTCTAAAATGAAAAGTTACTCCAAACTCCACATATGTAATAAATACACACAAAAAGGGCTGGTCTCCAATTCAGGGAAAAACAAGGGAGGGCAATTTGTAACACAAGCAACAATGTTCAATGTCTGCTGCTCACCATGCAGTTTTCAAGGTTGTCATTGCCAACATCATGACCTAGAATTTACCCCATTTTATCTCAATGCGTTCATGAATATACTTACTTACTTGAAAGATTTTTGAGGTAAGATACATACATTTTGGTTTTTTTTGGCATAGCTCTGAGTTTAATATACTAGCTTAGTGCAGTGTTTCACAATTCTAGTCCTCGAGAAGCCACAACGGCATACATTTTTGTTGTAGCTCCGGACAAACTCACATGATTCAACTCATCCAGGGCTTGATGATAAGTTGACAAGTTGAATCAGGAGACTTTGTCTGGACCTACAACAAGAATGCGTGCTGTTCAAATTCAATTTGATTGGTCACATACACATGGTTAGCAGATGTGATTGCGAGTGTAGCGAAATGCTTGCGCTTCTAGTTCCAACAGTGCAGAAATATCTAACAATTCCACAACAGATACCTAATACACACAAATTTAAGTAAAGGAATGGAATAAGAATATATTTATATAAATATATGGATGAGCAATGACAGAGCAGCATAGGCTAAGATGCAATAGAGAGTATAGAATACAGTATATACAGTTGAAGTCGGAAGTTTACATACACTTAGGTCGGAATCATTAAAAGTCGTTTTTAAACCACTCTACATATTTCTTGTTCTTCTTATTTCTTTTCAAAACAATAGTTTTGGAAAGTCGGATAGAACATCTACTTTGTGCACGACACAAGTCATTTTTCCAACAAATGTTTATAGATAGATTATTTCACTTATTATTCACTGTATCACAATTCCAGTGGGTCAGAGGTTTACATACACTAAGTTGACTGTGCCTTTAAAAACAGTTTGGAAAATTCCAGAAAATGATGTCATGCTTTAGAGGCTTCTGATAGGCTAGTTGACATCATTTGAGTCAATTGGAGGTGTAACTGTGGATGTATTTCAAGGCCTACCTTCAAACTCAGTGCCTCTTTGCTTGACATCATGGGAAAGTCAAAAGAAATCAGCCAAGACCTCAGAAAAAAATTGTAGACCTCCACAAGTCTGGTTCATCCTTGGGAGCAATTTCTAAACGCATGAAGGTACCACATTCATCTAGACAAACAATAGTGCGCAAGTCTAAACACCATTGGACCACGCAGCTGTCATACCACTCAGGAAGGAGACGCGTTCTGTCTACTAGAGGTGAACGTACTTTGGTGTGAAAAGTGCAAATCAATCCCAGAACAACAGCAAAGGGACCTTGTGAAGATGCTGAAGGAAACAGGTACAACATTATCTATATCCACAGTAAAACAAATCCTATATCGACATAACCTGAAAGGCCGCTCATCAAGGAATAAGCCACTGCTCCAAAACCACTATACAAAAGCCAGACTACGGTTTGCAACTGCACATGGGGACAAAGATTGTACTTTTTGGAGAAATGTCCCCTGTTCTGATGAAACAAAAATAGAACTGCTTGGCCATAATGACCATCGTTATGTTTGGAGTAAAAAGCAGGAGGCTTGCAAGCCGGGGGAACACCATCCCAACCGTGAAGCGTGGGGGTGGCAGCAACATGTTGTGGGGGTGCTTTGCTGCAGGAGGGACTGGTGCACTTCACAAAATAGATGGCATCATGAGGGAGGAAAATTATGTAGATATATACCAAATACTAATTGAGTGTATGTAAACTTCTGACCTACTGGGAATGTGATGAAAGAAATAAAAGCTGAAATAAATTATTCTCTCTACTAATATTCTGACATTTCACATTCTTAAATTAAAGTAGTGATCCTAACTTCCCTCAGACAGGGAATTCTTACTTGGATTAAATGCCAGGAACGGTCAAAATCTGAGTTTAAATGTATTTGGCTAAGATTTATGTAAACTTCTGACTTCAACTGTACATGAGATGATTAATGCAAGATATGTAAACATTATGAAAGTGGCATTATTGAAGTAACTAGCGTTCCATTTATTAAAGTGGCTAATGATTTCAAGTCTATATGTAGGCAGCACCCTCTCTGTCCTAGTGATGGCTGTTTAAACAGTCTGATGGCCTTGAGATAAAAGCTGTTTTTCAGTCTCTCGGTCCCAGCTTTGATGCACCTGTACTGACCTTGCCTTCTGGATGGTAAACAGGTGAACAGGCAGTTGCTCGGGTGGTTGTCCTTGATTATTTTTTTGACCTTCCTATGACATCGGGTGCTGTAGGTGTCCTGGAGGGCAGGCAGTTTACTCCTGGTGATGCGTTGTGCAGACCATTACCACCCTCTGGAGAGCACTGCGGTTGTGGGCGGTGCAGTTGCCATATGATGATACAGCCCGACAGGATGCTCTCAATTGTGCACCTGTAAAAGTTTGTGAGGGTTTTAGGTGACAAGCCACATTTCTTTAGCCTCCAGAGGTTGAAGAGGCGCTGTTGCGCGTTCTTCACCACACTGTGGGTGGACCATTTCAGTTTATCCATGATGTGTATGCTGAGGAACTTAAAAATCCCATCTTCTCCACTGCTGTCCCGTCAATGTGGATAGGGGGGTGCTCCCTCTGCTGTTTCCTGAAGTCCACAATAGTTTCCTTTGTTTTGTTGATGTTGAGTGAGAGGTAATTGTCCTGACACCACACTCCAAGAGCCCTCACCTCCTCCCTGTAGGCTGTCTCGTCATTGTTGTTGGTAATCAAGCCTACTACTGTTGTATCATCTGCAAACTTGATGATTGAGTTGGAGGCGTGCATGGCCACGCAGTCATTGGTGAACAGGGAGTACAGGAAGGGGCTGAGCATGCACCCTTGTGGGGCCCCAGTGTTGAGGATCAGCAAAGTGGAGATATTGTTTCCTACCTTCACCACCTGGGTAGTGGCCCGTCAGGAAGTCCAGGACCACTTGCACAGGGTGAGGTTGAGACCCAGGGCCTCAAGGTCAATGATGATCTTAGAGGGTACAATGGTGTTGAATGCTGAGCTGTAGTCAAGTAACAGCATTCTTACATAGGTATTCCTCTTGTGTAGATGAGATAGGGCAGTGTGCAGTGTGATGGCGATTGCATTGTCTGTGGACCTACTGGGTGGTAAGCAAATTGGAGTGGGTCTAGGTTGACAGGTAAGGTGGAGGTGATATGATCCTTCACTAGTCTCTCAAAGCACTTCATGATGACAGAAGTGAGTGCTACGGGGCGATAGTCATTTACTTCAGCTTCCTTTGCATTCTTGGGTACAGGAACAATGGTGGCCATCTTGAAGCATGCGGAGACAACAGACTGGGATAGGGAGAGATTGAATATGTCTGCAAACACACCAGCCAGCTGGTTTGCACATGCTCTGAGGACGCGGTTATGGAAGCCATCTGGGCCGGCAGCCTTGCGAGGGTTATCACATTTAAATGTCCTACTCACGTCGGCCACGGAGAAGGAGAGCCCACAGTCCGTGGCAGCGGGCCATGTCGGTGGCACTGTATTATCCTAAAAGCAGGCAAAGAAGATGTTTAGTTTGTCTGGGAGCAAGATGTCGGTGTCTGGTTTTCCGTGATTGTCTGTAGAACCTGCCACGGGTGTCTCATGTCTGAGCCATTGAATTTGGACTCCACATTGTCTCTATACTCACATTTTGCTTGTTTTGGGTCAGAAGTCCTGGTCGTAGTGCTGGTAAGTTAACGTCGCTCTGATATGCAATAGTTTTTCCCGGCTGTATGTATTAATTAACACTTAAGATTTTATGGGCTAACAATACATTAAAAAAATAAAAATACCTCAGTTTCCTAAGGACTAGAAGCGAGGCAGCCCTCTCTGTCGGCGCCATCTTGTTGGGGGTGCTCGAGGACTGGAGTACTCCCGAAGGACTGGAGTTGTTAAACAATGGTTTAGGATTTTTAAAAATTGACAGTTGCAGTTGGATCTTCATCATTACTGATATTAAAAACTTTGTCAATGAGTCAGAGACTGCTTTTAACCAGGGCAAGGTGACCGGAAACATAACCGAATACAAACAGTGTAGCTATTCCCTCCGCAAAGCAATCAAACAAGCTAAACGTCAGTATAGAGACAAAGTAGAGTCGCAATTCAACGGCTCAGACACAAGAGGTATGTGGCAGGGTTTACAGTCATTCACGGATTACAAAAAGAAAACCAGCCACGTCGCGGACCAGGATGTCTTGCTCCCAGACAGACTAAATAACTTTTTTAACCGCTTTGAGGACAATACAGTGCCACTGACATGGCCCGCAACCGAAGCCTGCGGACTCTCGATCACTGCAGCCGAGGTGAGTAAAACATTTAAACGTGTTAACCTTCGCAAGGCTGCAGGCCCAGACGGCATCCCCAGCCGCGTCCTCAGAGCATACGCAGACCAGCTGGCTGGTGTGTTTACGGACATATTCACTCAATCATTATCCCAGTCTGCTGTTCCCACATGCTTCAAGAGGGCCACCATTCTCCCTGTTCCCAAGAAAGCTAAGATAACTGAGCTAAACGACTACCACCCCGTAGCACTCACTTCCGTCATCATGAAGTGCTTTGAGAGACTAGTCAAGGACCATATCACCTCCACCCTACATGACACCCTAGACCCACTCCAATTTGCTTATACCGCCGAAATAGGTCCACAGACGACGCAATTGCAAACACATTGCACACTGCCCTAACCCATCTGGACAAGAGGAATACCTATGTGAGAATGCTGTTCATCGACTACAGCTCAGCATTTAACATCATAGTACCCTCCAAACTCGTCATCAGGCTCGAGACCCTGGGTCTCGACCCCGCCCTGTGCAACTGGGTACTGGACTCCATTAACGGGCCGCCCCCAGGTGGTGAGGGTAGGTAGCAACATCTCCACCCCTCTGATCCTCAACACTGGGGCCCCACAAGGGTGCGTTCTGAGCCCTCTCCTGTACTCCCTGTTCACCCACGACTGCGTGGCCATGCATGCCTCCAACTGAATCATCATGATTGCGGACGACACTACAGTGGTAGGCTTGATTACCAACAACGACGAGACGGCCTACAGGGAGGAGGTGAGGGCCCTCGGAGTGTGGTGTCAGGAAAATAAGGAGATGATTGTGGACTTCAGGAAACAGCAGAGGGAACACCCCCCTATCCACATCGGCGGGACAGTAGTGGAGAGGGTAGTAAGTTTTAAGTTCCTCGGCGTACACAAACTGAATTGGTCCACCCACACAGACAGCGTCGTGAAGAAGGTGCAGCAGCGTCTCTTCAACCTCAGGAGGCTGAAGAAATTCGGCTTGACACCAAAAGCACTCACAAACTTCTACAGATGCACAGTATCCTGTCGGGCTGTATCACCGCCTGCTACGGCACCTGCTCCGCCCACAATCCTAAGTCTATCCAGAGGGTAGTGAGGTCTGCACAACGCATCACCGGGGGCAAACTACCTGCCCTCCAGAACACCTAAACCACCCGATGTCACAGGAAGGCCATAAAGATCATCAAGGACAACAACCACCCAAGCCACTGCCTGTTCACCCCGCTATCATCCAGAAGGCGAGGTCAGTACAGGTGCATCAAAGCAGGGACCGAGAGACTGAAAAACAGCTTCTATCTCAAGGCCATCAGACTGTTAAACAGCCACCACTAACATTGAGTGGCTGCTGCCAACACACTGACTCAACTCCAGCTACTTTAATAATGGGAATTGATGGAAATTGATGTAAAATATATCACTAGCCACTTTAAACAATGCTACTTAATATAATGTTTACATATCCTACATTACTCATCTCGTATGTATATGTATATACTGTACTCTATATCATCTACTGCATCTTTATGTAATACATGTATCACTAGCCACTTTAAACTATGCCACTTTGTTTACATACCCTACATTACTCATCTCATATGTATATACTGTACTCGATACCATCTACTGCATCTTGCCTATGCCGTTTTGTACCCTCTCATTCATATATCTTTATGTACATGTTCTTTATCTCTTTACACTTGTGTGTATAAGGTAGTAGTTTTGGAAATGTTAGGTTAGATTACTCGTTGGTTATTACTGCATTGTCGGAACTAGAAGCACAAGCATTTCACTACACTCGCATTAACATCTGCTAACCATGTGTATGTGACAAATAAAATTTGATTTGATTTGATTCATACTCAGCTAATGTAATGCTTACGGAAATTGTTATTTTTGTCTTAATGTATGAAAATGTTGACGTCCATCCCGCCCAGTTGTAGGACAACTCCAACTATGTTAGGGAGTATTACAAATTCCTAGATTGTCAGTATCAGTCAGAGTGTATGGAATCTGGGTCAGGCTGAGAATAACATCACTTTATTATGCATGAAATATGATGGTTCAAGTGGAAATAGCAGTTTTCCCATCCAGTATATGCACAATTGAAATCGGTATTCATTGCATCAAGGTCAATCACAGTCAAAACAATACTTGCACTGTCTGCATACTAAAAGGGGGGTGAAATCATCCAGAATTACAGGAAAGGTTATTTCGCAAACTCTCAAAGTTATGTGGAAAAAGCTATGCTTATATTTATGTACTTTTCAATAAAAAAATTGTATGACCTTTTCGTCGCTTATTGCATCAATGTTGAGGTGGCTCAAAGCAAACCGGGAATGTTGACAAGACAAACATTTAATAATTTGCACACTGTGGTTTTGTAAGGTGAACTACTAATAGGATTAGTCTAAAGTAAGCATTCTCACTGATGCTCTAAGAAAACAAGCGTAGTGCACACTTTGATGGTAAATTGCCATGGTAACACCACTGCATGCTTGTTACAAGTGGAGCAACTCTTTCTGGATGTGGAAAACAAATATCAACTGTGCCAAGGAATTGTTCAGCTCCATTGTTGTTTGGCTGCCACAGACATGGAAATGGGGAGGGATTAAGATGATTCCAAGGATAATAGTGTTCACGAAGACACAATCAACCAAAAGTACTGTGTTTCATTCCAACTCAGAGAAATCTGATTATGTTATTGTATTATTATTATTATGTATTATTGTGTAGCATATACCACATGTAAGATCCACTTTGCAATATATATGCATAAAGATTGACACCATATCAAAACTTGTTGACAAGCTACTTTCTAAGATCTAACTCAGACTCTGCTGATCTGTGAAAATTTTGGAAAACAGTAAATTATCTGAAGGGTAGAAATTCCTCACCTTCCCTGCCAAAGCAAATTCTGTCAGAATCTGCCATCATTACTGAAAAATAGATGCTTTTAATCAGCATTTTATCAGGCTTTTTATTTGAAAGAAATTATGGTCTAATTGATCATGGTCAGTGTCACGAACCTCGCCGAAGATGGTGCCTCTTCCTGTTCGGGCGGTGCTCGACGGTCGTCGTCGCCGGCCTATTAGCTACCATCGATTCCCTTTCCGTTTGTTTTTGGTTATTGGGTAATTGGGTACACCTGTTTTGTGTTAGGGTTTGTTTGTAGGCTATTTATGGGCACTAGGCCCGCTGGGTATTTGTGCGGGCTTGTTTCTTGTTACTCTGTTGGATGGTGTTATTTGTTCGTGTCTTCATTCTCCGGACTATTTTTGTCCTGTGGTTTGGACTGGCAACTTGTATACGCCCTGTGTGTTGGCGTGACCGTTTTTTGTTGCGCCGGTGAATAAATTTGACAAATGACTGAACCCTGCTCTCTGCGCCTGATTCCACCCACCACTCCTAGTTTATCGTAACAGTCAGTCAGTCAACTGGTCTTCCCTCTCCCTGTCTCCAGTTGGCTCGATGGAAGGTCAGTCAACTTCTAGTGTCACTTTGTTTTCATTAAAAAATGTAATACTTGTGATGTGATTCACAAGTGATTCACTTTTTTAAAAATGTAATAAATATATATACATTATTTAGTACCTTGCTTGTTGAATGGTCTAAAGAGTTCACTGAAATTGGAGGAGTTGGTGCCTCTGAGGAAGTTCAAAAGGCTTTGTGAAGACCTTTTAAAGGAATAATGTCTTTGTTTCTGATGATTCTATGCTTGATCTTATGTTTATTTTATTGTGTTTGTGTTTTTTCTTTCTTATACAGCATACTTTGTAGGTTAACTTAAATTTTTTATTACAGTATGTTTTGTAACTTTCCCCAGGTCTTTGCTGTAAATGAGAATGTGTTCTCAGTCAACTCATCTGGTATAATAAAGTTTTTTTTTTAGCTGCAAGCTATAGCTGACCACAACTATTCTACATGCATATGCCTAACTCCAACCACATAATAACTTTCCTCTCACCTTGACTAACTGTGCTGCCACACCAAATTGTTTGAACATATTGTTGTAGTCAATTAAGAGAGTAATTTGCATTCTGTTGATAAAGCATTTTATGAATAATGATAACATAATCAGATAATTTGTGTACTGAAAATGAATTGGATTTACAGGAAATCGATGCACATTGGTACTGCTGACTGATCTGTTAATTCTGTGAGAGTAACAATACACCTAGATTTATTGACGGTAAGCCAACAAATGAGAATGTTTTATGGATATGGTTCTTGGACAGTCAGTCTTGTAATAGCCCACAAATGAGGTATTCATATCTCAATTGATTTTAACATTTGCTGACATATGCATGTTCTCCAAAATAGTTCTTAAAGAACGATACGAATTTGCCTTATAACCACAATACTTCTTAACTAGGTTGTGTGGTTCAATCAGTATTCTCTAGTAT
Organism: Oncorhynchus tshawytscha; assembly: GCF_018296145.1. Classification (NCBI taxonomy): domain Eukaryota; kingdom Metazoa; phylum Chordata; class Actinopteri; order Salmoniformes; family Salmonidae; genus Oncorhynchus; species Oncorhynchus tshawytscha. The sequence goes on along the minus strand of NC_056446.1, from coordinate 4,249,392 downwards.
ATTAGTGATGTTATCTTGTTTTGATGTTTGAGTCTATGCCTAAAATGCCCTCTGCCCTTTTTAATTTTTCCATCTCTTGGATGTTTAAATCAGCTGCTCCCTCGTTCATCTAAATTCTGCATCCAATATTCCAGTGGCTAATTGTATTGATTTTCCCAGATACTGTAGCTCTGGAATAGATGTGAGTGTTACATTCTGCAGTCCCTCTGGAGCTCCTACGATGGTAAAGCAGGAGATTTAAACACATATTTTCATAATAGCCCTCTCACTCGTCCATTGTCTCGGTTTGGACCAAACAACTCAGGTTTGGGTGTGGAGTTCAGACAGTAGATAGGTTTCCATTGACCAAGGTTTATTTTACAAAAGCAATGACACAGGAGAAACTTTCTAAAGATGGATGTTTTTATACATTCGACAGGGGTGGATATGTTACTTCTTTATTGTGACAAATTATGATGGAAAAAGTGTTTTTCTAATACATTATGATTTGCTTATCATTTTTAAGGTACGCTGGGCACCGCATAACTATGAAGTTCCACTCCACAATTAATTCTAAATGCCTATGCCTAAAAAAAAAAAAAAATTCAGCTATACAAATGTTTCTTTGTAGGACAAGGATTGTCCTGATTTTCAAGAATGCCTGAATTGCTTCACCTTGCTTTTTTTTGGTTGCTAGCAAGTTACGCCATACAATTATTTCAGATCTACAGGAGTGTAATATTCACCATTGCACGGACTAGCCTAGGCAGACGATCCGTGGTGATACGTTGGCACATGAGAATTATTAGAATATGGCAAATATTAATCCATTTTTGCATTCTATCCATTCTAGCTTTCACGTGCTACCTGAGATATGAAACAGATAGATGGGAGGGCATACAGGCTGCCAATTTATTAATGCGAAATTTACCAATTGGGTAATGGAAAAACACTTCCACCGTTACATTTGTATTCAACACTGTAGTTATTTTTTTATTGGTGTGACGTCATTATGTCAGACACAAGATAGTTACATGGAAACGCACCCTAGCAAGCAATTGGCACATCTATTTTCTGTGTCAGAAAAAAAATGACTGGACCAGTTAAAGGAAACATAGCTATTGCTCTTCATCTTTTTTTTTGTGGAGTTTTCATTCTATTCTATTCAGATGAAATTATACATTCAAGGTCTGTATATAAGGAATGGACATAGACAGACTTCCAAGGAATGGACATGGACATAGATTTTTTTGATGGTTTGTAATAATTAGCTAATTGTGTGATGGATGCAAGCAACCCTAACCTAATTGGAATGACACAATAACCAGGCGTGGCTTTGCATGGAGGTTTGTATACTATACATGCTGTGAAACAGAAAGACGTTGTTTTTGCTAAACAACACTGATTTATGACCAGTGGTAGTCATCTCTGAAATTGCCAATTGATTTGTGTTGTTTCTCTGTAATGACAATCCCATTTGATCATTTGTTGAACAATTATTGTTTGCTTCACATAAAATATTGACTGTTTAGCATCTATAATTTAGTTTAAAGATTAACTGGTTTTGTCAATACCACTGGAATGGGAAACACACAAAGAGAAAGAGAGTGGAAAGGCTTTGCAAGTTGAGAACAAATACCTGTGTAACTATTGCTTTTCACATGAAGTAAAAAAAAATCTTTAGTTCTTACTTGGGGAACCTGTTTGAACCTGTAGTGGAATAACAGAGGATGAAGACAAACAAGCAACATAACAAATACCATTATCTTCAAAACCCTAAATGCATTATTTTAACTCCAGCAATGCCACACGTGTGAGGAAGCCTGCACTTGTAGTACTCTCATAGTAAGAAGTGAGATCGACAAGAGATTGAAATCCCTCCCAACAATATTATCATCACCATTATCCTCGTTTGTTTCTTGAATTTGGGAAGCCCGGAGAAGTGTAGATGACTATCATCATTAAGTCAACAGAAAGCAGAGCAACTTTGACTAAATACATAGACCTGTTGAGAAGGAGAATTGCATCATGTCTACAAGACATCCAGGACAGTTCTGTTATTGCATGTGAAAGAAGGATAGCTATCCCTTTACTGGCTAGTGGCCACTCGTGTGAATCAAAAGAATCATAAAACATCAGAGGCTCGTAAAAGGCTTGCCAGAATGACCTTTGAGGCACCCAAAACATATTGGTTTATTTTTTTCAACCTTTATTTTGACAAGTCATGCTGAGACCAAATGAGCCCTGTATCAAACATACACATCAATATACACTATACACAACAATATACACATCAATACATGAAAAGTTTAACATATAAAACAATCTTACATCTATAAAATGTTCTCCCATGTGAAATAACAGTAGGGGGGTATCATTTCTAAGACTGTGGTCTTGGAGTTACTGAAGCCTTGTGTACTCCACTCTAATGTTATTTGTTGGATCCATCTGTATTTGATGTGTGTGTATGTGTGTGTGTGCGTGCGTGTGTGTGCATGTCACACCACATCACTTGTCAGTCTCCTCAAGGAGGAATATCCTCACCTTCCCTCTGCTGTTGAGCTGGGATGAGATCCTTAGCCTCACATTCTAATGAATTTTTAATTGAAAGCTTGCGCTAATGAGGAAATAGGGAAATGGAGAGGTGTGGACAGCTTTGAGCAGGAAATTAATGGCAGGTAAACATGGGGGTCTTTACATCTTGGTCTCTGAGATAGTCATAAATGCAGCTACATCAGATTTGTCTTTCCCAGGAAATTTGGGGGAGGGTAATTGATGGTGTAGGACTGGGGAGTAGAGAGGAGCACATTTTGTGTTTGATTTATTAATAATCAAATTGTATTGGTCACATACACGTGTTTAGCAGATGTTATTGCGGGTGTAGCGAAATGCTTGTATTTCTTGCTACAAAAGTGCAGTAATATCTAACGCCCATTAGCTGCTGCCTACTCTTCTATCAAAAATGAAGGCAGTAATATACATTATAATACAATTTTTAAACATTAAAATACATTTTACATCAGATTTCACTCCAGCAACTACAATACACAATCCAGGTGTACGCGTGTGTATAGTATGTATGTATGTGTGTTTGTATGTTTGTACCTGTGTGTGTGACTCTTCACAGTCCTCGCTGTTCCATAATGTGCATTTGTATCGTTTTTAAAAATCTGATTTTACCTCTTACATGAGTTACGTGATGTGGAATAGAGTTCCATGTAGGCATGGCTCTATGTAGTACTGTGCGCCTTCCATAGTCTGTTCTGGACTTGGGGACTGTGAAGAGACCTCTGGTGGCATGTCTTGTGGGGTATGTATGGGTGTGCATGTTCTGGTCAATGTCCTGCCTGGATAGCATCTCCAATAGTTGAATTGACTAAGGGACAAGGAGGAAATCACACAGTCACATACACAGTGCCTTCAGAAATATCTGTAACCCTTGACTTATTCCACATTTTGTTGTGTTACAGCCTGAATTCTAAATGGATTAAACCTATTTTTTTCTCACCCACCTACACACAAAACCCATAATGACAAAGTGAAAACATGTTTTTAGACATTTTTGCCAATGTATCGAAAATGAAATACAGAAATATCTCATACTTTGTAGAAGCACCTTTGGCTATATTGTATAATATTTCCCCATTATTGGCCTACCTGGTTAAACAAAGGTGAAATAAATAGAATCAAATAAAAATGTTCTTCAAAGAATTATTGAATATCTGTCAAGTTCATTGCTCATCCCCTCCCGAGTGGCACAGCGGTCTAAGGCACTGCATCGCAGTGTTGCGGTTTCACTACAGCCTGCGGTTTGATCCCAGGCTGTGTCACAACTGGCCATGACCAAGAGTCCTATATGGCGGTGCACAATGGGCCAGCGTTGTCTGGCATAGGGGAGGATTTGGTCAGGGGGGCTTTACTTGGCTCATCTCGGTCTAGCGACTCCTTGTGGTGGGTTTACCTCGGTCATCAGTTGAACAGTGTTTCCTCTGACTCATTGGTGCAGCTGACTTCTGGGTTAACTTCTTGGATATAGGGGGCGCTCTTTTAATTTATGGATAAAAAAACGTGCCCGTTTTAAGTGCAATATTTTGTCACGAAAAGATGCTCGACTATGCATATAATTGGCAGCTTTGGAAAGAAAACACGTTTCCAAAACTGCAAAGATATTATCTGTGAGTGCCACAGAACTCATGCTACAGGCGAAACCAAGATGAAACTTCAACCAGGAAATGGGCAGAATTTTTGAGGCTCTGTTTTCCATTGTCTCCTTATATGGCTGTGAATGCGCCGGGAATGAGCCTGCCCTTTCTATCGTTTCTCCAAGGTGTCTGCAGCATTGTGACGTATTTGTAGGCATATCATTGGAAGATTGGCCATAAGAGACTACATTTGCCAGGGGTCCGCCCGGTGTCCTTTGTCTAAATTGGTGCGTAATCTTCAACTGGAGGCATTTTCCATTGAGATTCAGAGGAGAACGCACACTTCCACGAACGATATATCATCGAAGAGATATGTGAAAAACACGTTGAGGTTTGATTCTAAACAACGTTTACCGTGTTTCAGTCGATATTATGGAGTTAATTTGGAAAAAAGTTTGACGTTTTGATGACTGAATTTTCGTTTTTTTTTGGTAGCCAAACGTTACACACCAAACGGAGCGATTTCTCCTAAACAAATAATCTTTCAGGAAAAACTGAACATTTGCTATCTAACTGAGTCTCCTCATTGAAAACATCCGAAGTTCTTCAAAGGTAAATTATTTATTTGAATGCTTTTCTGGTTTTTGTGAAAATGTTGCCTGCTGATGCTAACGCTAAATGCTACGCTAGCTGTGCTAGCTATCAATACTGTTACACAAATGCTTGTTTTGCTATGGTTGAGAAGCATATTTAGAAAATCTGAGATGACAGTGTTGTTAACAAAAGGCTAAGCTTGAGAGCTAGCATATTAATTTCATTTCATTTGCGATTTTCATGAATAGTTAACGTTGTGTTATGCTAATGATCTGCGGGGATAATTACACTCCTGGATACAGGTTTTTTTCGTAGCTAAACGTGATGAACAAAACAGAGCGATTTGTCCTAAACAAATAATCTTTGTGGAAAAAGTGAACATTTGCTATCTAACTGAGAGTCTCCTCATTGAAAACATCTGAAGATCTTCAAAGGTAAATTATTTTATTTGAATGCTTTTCTTGTTTTTGTGAAAATGTTGCATGCTGAATGCTATGCTAAATGCTACGCTAGCTATCAATAATCTTACACAAATGCTTGTTTTGCTATGGTTGAAAAGCATATTTTGAAAATCTGGGATGACAGTGTTGTTAACAAAAGGCTAAGCTTGAGAGCTAGCATATTTATTTAATTTAATTTGCGATTTTCATAAATAGTTAACGTTGCGTTATGGTAATGAGCTTGAGGCTGTATTCACGATCCCGGATCCGGGATGGCTAGAATCAAGAGGAGCGGGTGTTAATAACCTCTTAAAGCTAGGGGGCAGAATTTTCACTTTTTGATAAATAGCATGCCCAATTTCAACTTCCTGCTACTCATGCCAAGAATATAAGATATGCATATTATTCATATATTTGGATAGAGAACACTCTGAAGTTTCTAAAACTGTTTGAATCATTTCTGTGAGTATAACATAACTTATGTAGCAGGCAAAACCCCGAGGACTAACTGTTCAGAATTTTTTTTCCCCCTCTCCGTTCCCTATTTTGTCTTTGCCATTGGATATTTAGTATGAACCTATTTTCAGTTCCTACCGCTTCCACTGGATGTCACCAGTCTTTGGAATATGGTTGAGGTTATTCCTTTGCGCTATGAAGAAGTAGGCCAACTCGGAACTGGGGACACTTTTGTGAGTTGCGCAAGACGTGAAAAGCATTGCTGGTTTCTTTTCTTTCCTGTATTGAATACAGATTGCCCCGTCTACAATTTAATCGATAATTAACGTTTAAAAAATACCTAACGTTGTATTACAAAAGTAGTTTGAAATATTTTGGCAAAGTTTATGGGCAACTTTTGAAATATTTTGTAGTGGCGTTGCGTTTTTGTTTTCTGGATCAAACGTGCTTTATAAATGGACATTGTTGATATATATGGTGGAATTAATCAAACAAAAGGACCAATTGTGCTGTTTATGGGACATATTGGAGTGCCAACAAAAGAAGCTCGTCAAAGGTAATGCATGTTTTATATTTTATTTCACCGTTTTGTGTATCGCCTGCTATGCTAGCTTATTTGTTTACTGCTAGTGCAGATGGTGCAGGCTATCAGATAATAGCTTCTTATGCTTTCGCCGAAAAGCATTTTTAAAATCTGACATGTTGGCTGGATTCACGACGAGTGTAGCTTTAATTGAGTATCTTACATGTGTGATTTAATGAAAGTTTGAATTTTATAGCATTTTATTTGATTCTGGCTCTCTGCATTTCCCCCAACAATTGGCCAGTTGAGACGCTAGCATCTCCCCTATCCATAAGAGGTTTTAAAGAAGCCTTTTGGGCCTAGACTTGGTGCTCTGGTACGGCTTGCCATACAGTAGCAAGAGAGAACAGTCTATGACTAGGGTTGCTGGTGTCTTTGGGAATTTTTATATATTTTATATATTTATATATATATTATAATTATATATTTATAATTGCTATATTGTAATTACTTCGCCACCATGGCCTATTTATTGCCTTGCCTCCTTTATTCTACCTCATTTGCGCATGTTGTATATAGACTTTTCTACTGTATTATTGATTGTATGTTTGTTTATTCCATGTGTAACACTGTTGTTGTATGTGTCAAACTGCTTTGCATTATCTTTGCCAGATCGCAGTTGCAAATGAGAACTTGTTCTCAACTAGCCTACCTGGTTAAATAAAGGTGAAATAATATAAATAGATAAAAAAGGGAAGGGTATCCATCTGCTTTGATGACAAATCAACTCATATTGTAGGTAGCTACCTACCTTTGCTGTTTTGCTAGATAACATTTTACTGAACCGTGACACTGACATGACATTCATACTGTTATTAAAAGACAGCAATGTATTCACCTAAAAATATAAGTGATTAGGCAAATCATTAGTTAGTCAGCTAGCTAGCTACCTATCACATGAATTGTGCAAAAATATGATAGCTAATGTTAGTTAGCTAAGCAATAGCCAGTCAGTCAGTGGCGCTGACAGATTTTTACAAAAATATTTGTCTTTTGAGCTTCTAGTCATGAAATTTATGCAGCCTACTCAATACATTTGTATAGCTACTGTTTACAGGCCTCCTAGGCCATATACAGCGTTCCTCACTGAGTTCCTTGAATTCCTATCGGACCTTGTAGTCATGGCAAATTATTTTTATTTTTATTATGAACTGTCGTTTCTCTTTGCTTATTTGAGCTTTTCTTCCCATAATATAAACTTGGTCCTTTACCAAATAAGGCTATCTTCTGTATACCACCACTACCTTGTCACAACAAAACTGATTGACTCAAACACAATAAGAAGGAAAGAAATTCCACAAATTAACTTTTAAGAAGGCACACCTGTTGAAATTGAAATGCATTCCAGGTTACTACCTCTTGAAGCTGGATGAGAGAATGCCAAGAGTGTGCAAAGCTGTCAAGGCAATGTGTGGCTATTTGAAGAATCTCAAATATATAATGTATGTTGATTAGTTTAACACTTTTTTGGAAAACCACATTATTCCATACGTATGTGTTATTTTGTAGTTTTGATGTCTACATTGTAGAACATAGTAAAAATAACTAAAAACCTTAACTTTTGACTGGTAGTGTATGTATATATATTTAGATATTTTATAATAATACGCTGCTGCTACTCTGTTAATTATATATCCTGATTGCCTAGGCACTTTTACCCCTACCCTTATGTACAGTACCAGTCAAAGGTTTGGACACACCTGCTCATTGCAGGGTTTTTCTTTATTTTTACTATTTTCTAGCAGCTTTGCACACTCTTGGCATTCGCTCATCCAGCTTCATGAAGTAGTCACCTGCAATGCATTTCAATTAACAGGTGTGCCTTGTTAAAACTATTTGGGGTAGGTGGGACGCTGCCAACATCTAGTGAAATTGCAGAACGCGAAATTCAAAATACAAAATTCGTAATATTAAACATTCATGAAAACACAAATCTCTTACATCATTTAAAAGCTTAACTTCTTGTTAATCCAGCCGCCTTGTCAGATTTCAAAAGGATTTACGGTGAAAGCATAACATGCGATGATCTGAGGACAGCCCCCCACAGACAAAAGCATTACAAACATTTTCCAAACAAGCAGAGGCGTCACGAAAGTCAGAAATACCGATAAAATTAATCACTTACCTTTGAAGATCTTCCTCTGTTGCAATCCCAAGGGTCCCAGCCACATAACAAATCATCCTTTTGTTTGATAAAGTCCTTCTTTATATCCCAAAAAAGTCAGTTTAGTTGGAACGCGCTTGATTCAGTAATCCACCGGTTTCCCTCGTTCAAAATACATACAAATGAATCTCAAACGTTACCAATAAACTTCGTCCAAACAAGTCAAACAACGTTACTAATCGATCCTCAGGTACCCTAATATGTAAATAAACAATAAAATGTAAACGTTAATTTGTGGAATTTCTTTCCTTCTTAACCTATTTAATCCCATCACTCACAATAGTGACCGTAAAAAAACGTTTCCAGTTATAAGGCTCTAAAAATGTTACTGGATGATGTATCAATGCATTTCCAGCAAATATTGAAATAAATGAGGGTCTCAATGAAATATGTGCAGTGACACATGTTAAGTGTAAATTGTCACATGACCATAGCTGTTTACTTCCTGGTTGCACCATGAGAAGAGGATGGCTACATCAAAGCTCCCAAACAAAAGGTTAGTAAAGTATGTTAACATTCAGAAAGGACAAATCTCTTTGGTTCACATCATCTTTAAGGTGTCTAGTATTGATATATGCATTTGAAATGACTCAACATTGTTCAGTGTCATAGAATGAGTGAACATGTTGACGGCAACAATAGTGACCGGCGAGATAACACAGTGCATCTAGGTATACACATACTTATACACATACATAGCTCTTGTTCTTCTACTCTGTTCTTTCTTTTAGTTTCACTTTGAGTCAAGTTTTGGATATTTTGGATCTAGGTGACCTCCCAGACAAGGCATGCAACATTGCAGTTTTCCCTCAAAATGAGAAAGATGCTGTCCTCCGTGATTGTGATAGCAATTGGTCAGATATGGACTATGAGGTGGAGACAGGCCATTTGCCAGCCAAGCTGGTTGAATGCATATGCTGAACCTATGCAAACAGATCATGACAGGAACAACGTTTTCAGTGATGATGACCTACCCATTACCACCCCCCTCCCCCATCCACCACCCTCCCTCCCCCGTTGATAATGAAGAGCAAACGGCCTCTACTTGCCAGAGGGTCCAGTCAGAAGAGCTAAGGGAAAAGCTGCAAGTGGTCAAAAATAAAGATTGAGTGTTCAAACAATCAAAGAGGCCTGCCACCTCTGTGATTCCAAAACACATAGTATACAGCCCAAATGCTGCAGAATGTGTAAAACAAAGCTGCCCCAACCCAATGGATGTGTCCTACTAATGTATCCACCCACCCTAAGAGAGATCACCATTGAAATGTCCAACCTCTACTCCACCCAGACCAAGGACAAGCAACTGTATCTGAGTATGGATGAGCTCCTTACATTCTATGGGATCCTTGTCACATATGGGTACAGCTCTGTTCCAAGATGACACATGTACAGGTCACTTGACAGTGATGTACACAATGAAAGCATTTCAGGTGCCATGCGGATAAATCACTTTGATTAAATAATGGCCTCAGTTCATGTGGTTGACAACACAAAGATCACTGACAAACAATGTTTTAAGGTTAGACCCATCTTCTCTGAGCTCAATCAGTCATACAAAGTCATGCCATTTCAGGAATGGCTATCAGTGGATGAGATCATGATCCGATACTATGGCCGACATGGATGTAAGCAATTCATTAGAGCTAAACCAATCCGTTTTGGTTACAAGCTATGGAGCCTTGCCTCACCCAGCGGTTACATGTTTCACATGGAGCTATATGGTGGATCCCACACTCTCCTCCCTGAGACTGGGTTGGGTCAGGGACCTAGTGTTGTTCTCGGTCTTGCAGACCAATCTCAGTCGCCTCAGGGTTGCAAGTTCCTTCATGACAACCTCTTCACTTCACTTGCACTCCTCGATGAAATTACAAAAAGAGGATATGGGAGCTCTGGATCGATGAGGCAAAATTGTCTGTTTGATGTCCCATTCAAGCCACAGAAGGACTTCATGAAGTTCTGACCCACGAGGAGAACTTCATGATGTCCCTCCCGGTTCCTCCCACAGTCATCCTAATAAGGAATACAAGAGCAAAGAGAAAGAATTACAGCAGACAGAGTGAGAGGGTCGTCACACAAGGGCAACAAACATGGAGGAGAAATACAGTGAGACCTCTGTCAAGAGAAGGAACAAGGAGCGACGTGCCTTTGACAAAGTCTCACAACCAAAATGCATTAACTGATACAATGAGCACATGGGTGGTGTTGACGTCCACAACCTACAGGTTTCAAGATACCATATCTCCATCAGGTCTAAGAAGTGGTTGTGGCCAATCTTTGCATGGTCTCTCAACAGTGCACTCATAAACAGCCATTTATTTTAACCTCTTGAGTGTAGGGGGCAGTACTTTGATGTTTGGATGAAAACGTACTCAAATGAAACTGCCTATTTCTCAGGCCCAGACTCTAGAATATGCATATAATTGTCATTGTAGGATAGAAAACACTCTAAGTTTCCAAAACGGTCAAAATATTGTCTGTGAGTATAACATAACTGATATTGCAGGCAAAAACCTGAGGAAAATCCAACAAGGTAGTGCCTAAGAGAAACAAATCTCCCTGTTCCATTGCATGCCTTCTCTCCATTTAAAGGGATATCAACCAGATTCCTTTCTCTATGGCTTCCACATGTGAACAGTCTTTAGACATAGTTTCAGGCTTTTATTTTGAAAAAATTAGCGAGAATGATCACATCGCGTCAGTGGATGGTTGGGTGCCAGCAGAGTTTTGCATGCGCAACAGACATTTTCTCTCTCTCTCCTATTGAAAAAGCTACCGTCCGGTTGAAATATTATCGATTATTTATTGTAAAAACAACTTAATGATTGATTACAAAAAAACGTTTGACATGTTTCTACGAACTTTACGGATACTATTTGGAATTTTCATCTGCCCCGTCGTGACTGCTCGAGCCTGTGGATTACTGAACATAACGCGCCAACCAAATGGAGGTATTTTGGATATAAAAATCATCTTTATGGAACAAAAGGAACATTTATTGTGTAACTGGGAGTCTTGTGAGTGCAAACATCCAAAAATTATCAAAGGTAAGCGATTCATTTTATTGCTTTTCTGTGACCAATCTACTTTGCTGCTAGCTGTTTAATGTTTTGTCTGCTGAGAGAGATGTCCTAACAGAAACGCCTGGATAGCTTTTACTGTAAAGCTTTTTTGAAATCTGACATGCCAGGTGGATTAACAACAAGCTAAGCAGTGTTTTGCTATATTGCACTTGTGATTTCATGAAAATTCAATATTTTTTAGGAATTTAATTTGAGTTTGGCTCTCTGCAATTCAGTGGATGTTGACGAAAATGATCCCGCTAACGGGATGGGTGCGCCAAGAAGTTAAAGAGACATTATGGGAGGGACCATCGACCTGCTCACCTTCTCATGGATAGATCCACAGTCTCTTATTCAAAAGTTTGGCCCGAAACCACTGAGCCATGGAAGGAGATCTCTACTGGCTGCTACTGTTGAAGATAGGCAAGATATGACAAAGCTTCTCACTGGCCAATCAACACGATGCACCGGTTCCAGAGACGTCGTCATTGTGACAAACGCATTACCTATGCATGTGAGAAATGCAAAGCGCCACTGCACATTGAGTGCTTCAAGATATACCACTGAGAGTAGAAACGGAGATAAGAGGGAATGAAAAAGCCAATTAAAGAAAAATAGAAAAGTCAATAAAGGCTGAGGAGAAGCAGTACAACAGACTCTAGGAAGAAAAGAAAAGTCAATGAAAAATAATCAAAATGACTGAAATGTTTTAGGGAAAAAAGGTCAATTGATTCAAGACGAATGACAGTAGGTCTGACTGATCGTAGTTCAAAATAGTGATCCACAATCTAATCATGCACTTGGTTCTGAAGCCTACCTCTATGATACATATTATTTTATTCAGTGTAGGCCTCTACTTGAATGCATATTCTACAGGCTACCTCTATCCTAAATGTTACCTTTATGTTCAGTGGGAATGAATCACACGACTGCTATACAGTTGTTGGTGAATGTTGCACTAAAATGTCACAATGACAATGTTACAATGAATATTGCACTAAAGTACAAGATCAAATGTTACAATAAAGTTACAATATTAGTGTTTCAATACATGTTGTACTAAAGTAATGGTTGTTGTTGATGGTTATTGTTTATTTTGTCTTTGCTCTCAGTATTCGTATCGGTGTTGCGTAAGGGTTTTTGATATGTAAAATTGTCACACTAGAATGTGATGGGGCATTTTAGTAGCAATGCTAGGGACTGCCAGTGAGAGACTTACTTGTGTTAATAACTGGGCTGGGTTATTTCAGAATTTTGATGACTGCATAGGAGAAATATGTTCCCTGGTAGGCTGTCATTGTAAATACAAATTTGTTCTTAACTGACTTGCCTAGTTAAATAAAGGTTTAAAAAAATGCCTTAAGACATGAAGGTCGTAAACCTTTAAGTTTCAACAAGTGCAGTCGCAAAAACCATCAAGCGCTATGATGAAACTAGCCCTCATGAGAACCACCACAGGAATAGAAGAGCCAGAGTTACCTCTGCTGCAGAGGATAAGTTCATTAGATTTACCAGCCTCAGAAATTGCATCCCAAATAAATGTTTCACAGAGTTCAAGTAACAGACACATCTCAACATCAACTGTTCAGAGGAGACTGTGTGAATCAGGCTTTCATGGTAGAACTTCTGCAAAGAAACTACTACCAATAAGAAGGGACTTGCTTGGGCCAAGAAACACGAGGGATGGACATTAGACCGGTGGAACTTTGGTCTGGAGTCGAAATTTGAGATTTTTGGTTCCAACTGCCTTTGTGAGATGTAGAGAAGGTGAACGGATGATCTCCGCCATGAAGCATAGAGGAGGAGGTGTGTTGGTGCTTTGCTGGTGACACTGTCAGTGATTTATTTACAATTCAAGGCACACTTAACCAGCATAGCTACCATAGCATTCTGCAGCGATACGCCATCCCATCTGGTATGCGCTTAGTCGGACTATCATTTGTTTTTCAACAGAACAATGACCCAACATACCTCCAGGCTGTGTAAGGGCTATTTTGCCAAGAAGGAGAGTGGTGGAGTGCCTCCACAATCACCTGACGTCAACCAAATTGAGATTGTTATGGGATGAGTTGGCTAGTAGAGTGAAGGAAAAGCAGCCAACAAGTGCTCAGCATATGTGGGAACTCCTTCAAGACTGCAATGAGTAGGTGTTTTCAAACTTTTGACTGGTACTATACATATTGTATTAGCTCAACTTCCTCAGACCCCTGCACATTGACCTGGTACTGTCCTCCTAGTTATTGTTTTAATTGTGTTACTATTTCCTTTTTTATTTAGCAAATATTTGTCTGACTTTTTATCTCTGCACTGTGGGGGATGGGCTCATAAGTAAGCATTTCACTGTAAAGTCTACCTACACCCGGTGAGTGTGACCAACACAATTTGATTGATTGACAAACTGCTGTAATTTCATGAACAAATTAAAGCTGACAGTCTACACTTTAATGTCATTGTATAATGTCAAACACTGGGGTACAGAGCTAAAACAACAAAACATTTGTCACTTTCCAAATACTTTTGGATCTCACTGTATGACTTTAATTGTATGGCTTTAAGATACAAGTAATTTCAGAAGTAAATCCTTTGGGCTCCATTATACTGACATGGGCAGGACTAAATGGATGAGCGGGTGCTTTAGGCCATTAGCTGCCAGACAGAGCTTCTTTGGACATTCATTACTTTGTGGCATAAAAAGGTCGTAAAAGGCAATATTCTAAATTAGAGTGCTTAGTAGACCTCATTGAGAAGTCAATTGAAAAAGCACTGGACGAGGCCCAGTCTTTGTTTAAATGCCCACACCAGCAAAAATCCCCTTTTTTCAGTTGGAAGACGATGCCCAGTGCTTACCCATGATGTTCCACAAACTGTGACTTATTGACTTAAATTGTTATGTCAAAGTATGATATATTTGGGCTTGAAGTGGGAAATCTGAAGTGGGAACTTTGTGGAAATCTGTGGAAATGATGTGTAAGCTCTTTCTGGCTGATGTTATAGGGCAGGCTTTAGATCATTTTGAACCACCTACCTACAAACATGTTAAAGCTAACGCACGTGGGCTCCTTACTGCTTAACCAACATGTTGCTACTGTGGCTTACTGCAATGCACTTCGACTATTGGGAGATTTTGAATAGACTGATGCTGGTAAAACGGTTAGTCAAAAAATAGCTATATTATTCTGATGAAGTGGATAGGTGAAATGCCAACAGCTGGGACACCTCGTCATTTCTGGATATGCGTATGGTGGTGCTACAGCAAGTAGCATTTGCTTGCTAACTATACAAAGTTTGGCTGGCTAGCTAACTATAGATAACTGTGCGGTGAAGTAAATCTATAATTTTGTTACAATTTTGCACTTCTGCGTAAGTAAGTTAAAAAGTAAAAAAATTGCTCCGTGATTAAATCACTGCTTTACCAGTTCTAACGCTACCACATCGCCTTGGTATTAATAACAATTTTGTTAGCAATGTTGCACTTCTGTGTTTAGCAGAGTAACGTACTGTCCTATGTTGGCACAAAAAGTGAGAACTAATATTGTAGTTGCCTATATGCCATTTTCTCTTAGACTACTCATCCCTCTTCTCTGCAAGTGAAACCATGGCCACACTTTGTAGTATATTCACAGTTAAACGAGTCCTATATCGACTTAACCTGAAAGGCCACTTATAAAAAAGACAGACTACGGTTTGCAACTGCACATGGGGACAAAGATCATACTTTTTGGAGAAATGTCCTCTGGTCTGATGAAACAAAAATAGAACTGTTTGGCCATAATGATCATCGTTATGTTTGGTGGGAAAAGGGGGAGGCTTGTAAGCCGAAGAATACCATCCCAACCGTTAAGCACAGGGGTGGCAGAATCATTTTGTGGGGGTGCTTTGCTGCAGGAGGGACTGGAGCACTTCACAAAATAGATGGCATCATGAGGCAGGGAAATTATGTGGATCTATTGAAGCAACATCTCAAGACATCAGTCAGGAAGTTAAAGCTTGGTCGCAAATGGGTCTTCCAAATAGACAATGACCCCAAGCATACTTCCACAGCTGTGGCAAAATGGCTTAAGGACAACAAAGTCAAGGTATTGGAGTGGCCATCACAAAGCCCTGACCTCAATCCTATAGAAAATTTGTGGGCAGAACTGAAAAACGTGTGCAGGCAAGGAGGCCTACAGACCTGACTCAGTTACACCAGCTCTGTCAGGAGGAGTGGGCCAGAATTGACCCAACTTATTGTGGAAAGCTTGTGGAAGGCACCTGAAATGTTTGACTCAAGTTAAACGATTTAAAGGCAATGCTACCAAATACTAATTGAGTGTATGTAAACTTCTGACCCACTGGGAATGTGATGAAAGAAATAAAAGCTGAAATAAATCATTCTCTCTACTATTATTCTGACATTTCACATTCTTAAAATAAAGTGGTGATCCTAACTGACCTAAAACAGGGCATTTTTACTAGGATTAAATGTCAGGAATTGTGAAAAACTGAGTTTAAATGTATTTGGCTGAGGTGTATGTAAACTTTAGACTTCAACTGTATGTTTGATTTTGTGAGCATTGTCAGATTGGAGTAAAAACAATTGTTGTGGTATCGATGAAGGCATTTGTTTGGGGAATGGGGATACATTTCCATGATGGGAAATTACTTCATCTTAATGTGGGAAAACAGAAGAGTGCAAATAAATCAGTTTGGTTTAAATTTCCCTGGTGCAACTGCATGGGATTTGCAACTGTAACGAGTCTGAACTATGATCAATTAAGCCATATCAATGCAGTTAAATAGGTTAATGTAAAATAATGAATTATGTTGGTTCTTCCACAGCCTTTTTATGATGATTATAACAGTTGTGTCAATCATGTAATATACTTAGGCTATTCTAACTAGGCATATGCCAGCATTTATATTTCAGACTCTACTATACCACTTTGCCCAACATGTTATACCCCAGAGGTTGTAAATAAACCATTTTAAGGTGATATAACTTGTATCATTATTATAGGGCTGTGAAACTCATAGCTGACATTGAAAATACCTTAAAAATAAAAAAGGCTAATATTATACTATTATTTCATTGACAATCTGGTTGATTAACAATATTGGGTTGTTAACGCGTTATTTTTAGATAATTTATAAATAAATGTGCAAAACAAAAAAGGCAGTGTATAACACCATTGCCCATCATGCATTGCTCTAATAACGTTCAAAAGATTGTTCCGAAGTTTGGACTTTACTATGAATGTAGTCACACAAAGATGTGTTTTTTTTCCTACGAATTAAGTCACACAGAAATGTGTGTCTTCTCACACAAATTAACTCCACACAAAAACGCATTAAATCTGCTGAAATACTTTTTGCACATATTTGCACACATTGAGTGTGAGATTGTGTTGGAAAATATGATATCATGAACATTTAACATTAACGCTGGACATACAGCACCCATAGAGTGACAGAAGGTCAAAGTACTTAAAACATAGATTACAGAAGCAGGCCCTCCCCTTCCACTGATTACAGATGTCTTGACTTTGTTGGGAACGGTTTGACCTACACAGTGAGCAATTATGGTTCCCCTCCAAAATATATAAAAGGACAACACAAAAGGTCTACAAATATGCAGAAAAAAGATGGCTGATACTGTATGTGCACACCAGACCAGGCAGACGTGCAGTATAGCTCTTTGTAATATACCACGGCTCCCTAGGCAAAAGCGTTTCTATGTCTACATTCAATTAGATAACTGATTTCTATATATTTAAAGAGAAATTAAATCTAGTGACTCATAAATCTGTAATTTAACAATGAAGTAAGGTATGGCGGAAGTTTGCACAAAAAGGCTTTATAAACAAAAAGAGAGAAGTGCATTGAGATACGAGACTTAACACTTGTGTGGTGTTCATGTTTTTGTTATTCACCCAATGTTCGCAGGTCTGATGGACCCACAACATTATTGAATTTTTAGAACAATACAGCCATAACAATTTACGTGAAAATATGTAATACCTAATACTTAGATATACTTAGATAGATATAGACAGTCATATAGACATACATGGTGTCATGACTCAAAGGTGCCAGATCAGCTTGGCACATGGCTGACAGATAGCCAGACCACCCCCCCTCCCCTCTCCCACAGGATTTTATGACTTATTAACAATCGGTCGTAAATTTAGAGAGAACTTTCACCCTTCTTGCCCTGCAGTAATGGGGATGGTAAAAATGCCTTTGTTACAGAGAGACTATTGCCGCCAAAAACTAAAACATCCAAAAGGGGATAATGGAACAATATTTATAACGTAAAGAATGTGGGAAATGGTCAGTGAGGACTTCAATAATAATCCTATCACATTGTTTATTATTTTGTGATGTCATTTTTTCAATTTAACTAGGCAAGTCACTTTCTTATTTACAATAATGAGCTAGGAGCAGTGGGTTAACTGCTTTTTTCAGGTGAAGAACAACATATTTTTACCTTGTCGGCTCAGGGATTTGATCTAGCAACCTTTCGGTTACTGACCCAACGCTTTGACAAGTAGGCTACATGGCCCCCCTATGTGATGTCATTAATTCTGTCAATAACTCTGCTAACATGGTTATCTGTAGCTGTCACACCCTGACCATAGTTTGCTTTGTATGTTTCTATGTTTTCTATTTAATTATCTGATGCACACATGTTCAAAATCACACAGGGAGAAAGTGATTATGATGTCCTATTAATTAGATATCTGACCTTAGGTTATGGGGAACATGTGGTGTTAATAACATCATTATTATTTACAATGAAGGCCTACTGGAGAACAGTGGGTTAACTGCCTTGTTCTTCTGCAGAAAGACAGATTTGTACGATCCAGCAACCTTTCAGTTATTGGCCCAATGCTCTAACCAGTAGGCTACCTGCCATTTACAATGCCAAAATTCATAAAATTCTGTCTTCTCCAACTTTGCTGTTGGATTATAGACACCTGAGTTGCCTAACCCATTAACAGGATTGGTTAACTCTTGAGATTCCTAGGGTCTCCACCGAGCTAGGCAAATCTGCTTTTTGTTTTTCTGCACCGTATAACTGGAACAAAATGTTGATGTTCTGGTGCCGTTCTGGCTATTTAAAGTATTGGTTGGGAATGTGCAACTGGGTACTGGACTTCCTGATGGGCCGCCCCCAGGTGGTGAGGGTAGGCAACAACATCTCCACACCGCTGATCCTCAACACTGGGGCCCCACAAGGGTGCGTTCTGAGCCCTCTCCTGTACTCCCTGTTCACCCACGACTGCGTGGCCACGCACGCCTCCAACTCAATCATCAAGTTTGCGGACAACACAACAGTGGTAGGCTTGATTACCAACAACGACGAGACGGCCTACAGGGAGGAGGTGAGGGCCCTCGGAGTGTGGTGACAGGAAAATAACCTCACACTCAACGTCAACAAAACTAAGGAGATGATTGTGGACTTCAGGAAACAGCAGAGGGAACACCCCCCTATCCACATCGATGGAACAGTAGTGGAGAGGGTAGTAAGTTTTAAGTTCCTCGGCGTACACATCACAGACAAACTGAATTGGTCCACCCACACAGACAGCATCGTGAAGAAGGCGCAGCAGTGCCTCTTCAACCTCAGGAGGCTGAAGAAATTCGGCTTGTCACCAAAAGCACTCACAAACTTCTACAGATGCACAATCAAGAGCATCCTGTCGGACTGTATCACCGCCTGGTACGGCAACTGCTCCGCCCACAACCGTAAGGCTCTCCAGAGGGTAGTGAGGTCTGCACAATGCATCACCGGGGGCAAACTACCTGCCCTCCAGGACACCTACACCACCCGATGTCACAGGAAGGCCATAAAGATCATCAAGGACAACAACCACCCGAGCCACTGCCTGTTCACCCCGCTATCATCCAGAAGGCGAGGTCAGTACAGGTGCATCAAAGCTGGGACCGAGAGACTGAAAAACAGCTTCTATCTCAAGGCCATCAGACTGTTAAACAGCCACCACTAACATTGAGTGGCTGCTGCCAACACACTGACTCAACTCCAGCCACTTTAATAATGGGAATTGATGGGAAATGATGTAAATATATCACTAGCCACTTTAATCAATGCTACCTAATATGTTTACATACCCTACATTATTCATCTCATATGTATACGTATATACTGTACTCTATATCATCTATTGCATCCTTATGTAATACATGTATCACTAGCCACTTTAACTATGCCACTTTGTTTACATACTCATCTCATATGTATATACTGCACTCAATACCATCTACTGTATCTTACCTATGCCGCTCTGTACCATCACTCATTCATATATCTTTATGTACATATTCTTTATCCCCTTACACTTGTGTCTATAAGGTAGTAGTTTTGGAATTGTTAGCTAGATTACTTGTTGGTTATTACTGCATTGTCGGAACAAGAAGCACAAGCATTTCGCTACACTCGCACTAACATCTGCTAACCATGTGATTGTGACAAATAAAATTTGATTTGATTTATTTGTGAAGGAATGTAACTGTTTTTTTCTGGGTGATTTGTGTTTTATTTGTGCTTCCCATTACTATATTTTTGTATTTTAATATGTATTTGTTTTGGGTATACAGGGCACCTAAGGTAAAAGAGACCGATTCGAATCCCCAAATGTAAAAAAAAATCGCTGAAGTTGGAGACTTTTATCTCCCTCACCAACTTCAAACATCTGCTATCTGAGCAGCTAACCGTTCGCTGCAGCTGTACATAGTCTATCGGTAAATAGCCCACCCAATTATACCTACCTCATCCCCATACTGTTTTATTTTTATTTACTTTTCTGCTCTTTTGCACACCAGTATCTCTACCTGTACATGACCATCTGATCCTTTATCACTCCAGTGTTAATCTGCAAAATTGTAATTATTCGCCTACCTCCTCATGCCTTTTGCACACAATATATATAGACTCTTTTTTTTCTACTGTGTTATTGACTTGTTAATTGTTTACTCCATGTGTAACTCTGTGTCGTCTGTTCACACTGCTATGCTTTATCTTGGCCAGGTCGCAGTTGTAAATGAGAACTTGTTCTCAACTAGCCTACCTGGTTAAATAAAGGTGAAATAAAAAAATCAAATAAATAAAAAATATGTTTTCCTGTTAAAATAAAGTTAAAATAAAACACTGTGGGTATGCAAAGTATCTTATACCCTTATACTGTCACGTTCTTTCAAAATCGAACCCAGAAGCAGACCAGGACAAGGAGAGTAGGAAGAAGGTGAGTATTTATTTACAAGTGAATGTGAATGGGTAGATATATCCAGGTGGCGTAGCGGGCAGCAGTGGTGAGTTGATGGAAGTAAATAGGTGGATCCAATGGGGTAGCGGAATCCTCCGACGACCAGGCGGGAATGGGGTAAATGATCCGGGTGAGTAACTGAAGACAGAACAAACAGAGGTAAGTTTAAGGCAAGCAATACGTAGAAAACAACAAAACAAATTCTATCCAACTTGAGGCTGATACTCTGGCACAACATACTGTTCATGGCTAACGATCCGGCAGGGAATGGATGTCAGGTCCGGGCTTATGAAGAGGAGAGATGATGATCAGGACCCGGTGTGCAGATAGCTGATGGGATACAGGTGTGGGTAATCAGAACTCCCAACTGGCTACATTGCCCGGCAACCAGACAGGGTGCGTTCCAGGACGCCGGAAAAAACACTCCAGGACAGAACACAGGCATCTGTGCATTGCAATCTGTTGTATACAGTTGAAGTCGGAAGTTTATATACACTTAGATTGGAGTCATTAAAACTCATTTTTCAACTACTCCACACATTTCTTGTTAACAAACTATAGTTTTGGCAAGTCGGTTAGGACATCTACTTTGTGCATGACACAAGTAACTTTTCCAACAATTGTTTACACTTGAGTGGGTTGAGTCACTGACGTGATCTTCCTGTCTGGGATGGCGCCCCCCGTTGGGTTATGCCGTGGCGGAGATCTTTGTGGGCTATACTCGGCCTTGTCTCATGATGGTAAGTTGGTGGTTGAAGATATCCCTCTAGTGGTGTGGGGGCTGTGCTTTGGCAAAGTGGGTGGGGTTATATCCTTCCTGTTTGGCCCTGCCTGGGGTATCATCAAATGGGGCCACAGTGTCTTCTGACCCCTCCTGACTCAGCCTCCAATATTTATGCTGCAGTAGTTTATGTGTCGGGGGGGCTAGTGTCAGTTTGTTATATCTGGAGTACTTCTCCTGTCTTATCCAGTGTACTGTGTGAATTTAAGTATGCTCTCTCGAAATCTCTCTTTCTTTCTCTCTCTCAGAGGACCTGAGCCCTATGACCATGTCTCAGGACTACCTGGCATGATGACTCCTTGCTGTCCCCAGTCCACCTGGCCATGCTGCTGCTCCAGTTTCAACTGTTCTGCCTGCGGCTATAGAAGCCTGACCGGTTCACCGGACATGCTACCTGTCCCAGACCTGCTGTTTTCAACTCTCTAGAGACAGCAGGAGCAGGAGCGGTAGAGATACTCTTAATGATCGGCTATGACAAGCCAACTGACATTTACTCCTGAGATGCTGACTTGCTGCCCCCTTGACAACTACTGTGATTATTATTATTATTATTATTATTTGACCATGCTGGTCAATTATGAACATTTGAACATCTTGGCCATGTTCTGTTATAATCTCCACCCGGCACAGCCAGAAGAGGACTGGCCACCCCTCACAGCCGGGTTCCTGTCTAGGTTCCTCCTAGGTTTTGGCCTTTCTAGGGAGTTTTTCCTAGCCACCGTGCTTCTACACCTTGCTTGCTGTTTGGGGTTTTAGGCTGGGTTTCTGTAGAGCACTTTGAGATATCAGCTGATGTAAGAAGGGCTATATAAATACATTTGATTTGATTTGATTTACAATCAGATTATTTCACTTACAATTCACTGTATCACAATTCCAGTGGGTCAGAAGTGTACATACACTAAGTTGACTGTGCCTTGAAACAGCTTGGAAAATTCCAGAAAAATACGTGATGGCTTTAGAAGCTTCTGATAGGCTAATTGACATAATTTGAGTCAATTGGAGGTGTGCTTGTGGATGTATTTCAAAGCCTACCTTCAAACTCAGTGCCTCTTTGCTTGACATCATGGGAAAATCAAAAGAAATCAGCCAAGACCTCTGAAAAGAATTGTAGACCTCCACAAGTCTTGTTCATCCTTGGGAGCAATTTCCAAACGCCTGAAGGTACTACGTTCATCTGTACAAACAATAGTACGCAAGTATAAACACCATGGGCCGTCATACCGCTCAGGAAGGAGATGCGTTCTGTCTCCTAAAGATTAACATACTTTGGTGCGAAACGTGCAAATCAATCCCAGAACAACAGCAAAGGACCTTGTGAAGATGCCTGGGGAAAAAGCTACAAAAGTATCTATATCCACAGTAAAATGAGTCCTATATCGACATAACCTGAAAGGCCGCTCAGCAAGGAAGAAGCGACTGCTCCAAAACCGCCATAAAAAGCCAGACTACTGTTTGCGACTGTACATGGGGACAAAGATCGTACTTTTTGGAGAAATGTCCTCTGGTCTGATGAAACAAAAATATAACTGTTTGGCCATAATGACCATCGTTATGTTTCAAATCAAATCAAATTTTATTTGTCACATACACATGGTTAGCAGATGTTAATGCGAGTGTAGCGAAATGTTTGGAGGAAAAAGGGGGAGGCTTGCAAGCCGAAGAACACCATCCCAATGGTGAAACACCATCCCAACGGTGAAGCATGGGGGTGGCAACATCATGTTGTGGGGGTGCTTTGCTGCAGGAGGGACTGGTGCACTTCACAAAATAGATGGCATCATGTGGGAGGAAAATTATGGACAGAACTGAAAAACGTGTGCAGGCAAGGAGGCCTACAGACCTGACTCAGTTACACCAGCTCTGTCAGGAGGAATGGGTCAAAATTCACCCAACGTATTGTTGGAAGCCTGTGCAAGGCTAACCAAAACATTTGAGCCAAGTTAAACAATTTAAAGGCAATGCTACCAAATACTAATTGAGTGTTTGTCAACTTCTGACCCACTGAGAATGTGATGAAAGAAATAAATGCTGAAATAAATCATTTGCTCTACTATTATTCTGACATGTCACATTCTTAAAATAAAGTAGTGATCCTAACTGACCTAAAACAGGAAATTTTTACTAGGATTAAATGTCAGGAATTGTGAAAAACTGAGTTTAAATGTATTTGGCTAAGATGTATGTAAACTTCTGACTTCAACTGTACATTCTTGACCCTCAGCCTTGCCTTTACAGCCAAATATCACTTCCGAAATGTCAAAATAAAAAAATATTGATGTGACCAGCATTGTAGACCATTTCTCTCCTCTTTCTGTAGCTTTAGCTCATCTGATAATAACAGAGAAATTCTGTGAAAACCACCCTGCACACATATTGCCGGCGGGCCAGTAGCGATCAACCGGAGTCAAAGTTAGCGGCCCACCGGCGGGCACCGTCTGCGGTTCGCCTTCATTTTGCTAGTTTTTCCAGCCTACCACCGGCACATTCCCGACAGAGATCCGCTACCGGGCCGCTGGTTCATAATAAGTATTTGTTGGCGGCCAAAGGTCGGTCCTCCCTTAATATTATTAGTATCTGTCCACACAGTAATGAATCCAAAATAATGTACACCACTCTCAATAATCATTGCAAATTTATTGTAAAACGCATTACAATATAAAAATATCTATATTGTAATGGCTGTTGGTTTGAAGAAGGTGAGGACCAAGGTGCAGCGTGGTACGTGTTCATGTTTGTTTATTGACACTGAACACTAATTACAAAAATAACAAAGGGAATAACCGAAACAGTCCTGAAAGGTGAAAAACACTAAACAGAAATCAACTACTCACAAAACCCTGTGGGGAAATGCTACCTAAGTATGGTTCTCAATCAGAGACAACGATAGACAGCTGTTCCTGATTGAGAACCATACCCGGCCAAAACAAAGAAACAGAAAAAGAACAGAATGCCCACCCAAATCACACCCTGACCAACCCAGAAATAAAAAGCTCTCTACGGTCAGGGCGTGACATATATTGAATACATGGTAACAATGAATATACATTTGATACTTTTTTAAATAAATATTATACAATTAGTAATAATAATAAAATAACTATATATATATATATATATATATATATATATATATATACAATTTAGGCTTTCTAATTGCTATTACAGAAAATCATGTCATGGAGTACAAAATAATGAGTATGTATAGTACAATACAATATTAACAGACAAACAGAAAATCGTTTCTTGAGCCTCTTCAATTGGCCTGACTTCTCTGTCAGCAGCTCCCTTCAGAAATGTTGCGACCACCTCTTGGAGGTTCCTCTCTGTTGCCTCTTTTGTGGAGGGGTTCTTTCTTATCGCTCCTGAAACCACAGAACAATTCTCATCAGTATTTGTTCTTCATGAACAAACAAGGTCAAAAACTATTTAAACACATGTTTCAGATTCAAAACTATATCTATATTACCAGTAAGTGAATTCATAGAGCAATAAAAACTTACTGTAAACAATGCTTTTTAAAGCTAGCTGCCTGAAAGAGATCTTATGTCCCAAGCCAGTCTAGTTACAAAGCCTGAACATGTCGTTGTAAAAAAGGCAGGGAAACATCCTCCTGAATTAGTCTTTGATGGACTTGCCCCCTTTAGCAGCCAAAAACCTCACCTGTAAAATAAATTGTCCATAGTTAGTGGTCTATAGAGCAGTGAACCATTCAGAAACTACAGGTCTAAAGTCAGTCCAAAGAAAAGCAGTGGGAAGCTTTTCCGAGTCACAGACTTCATAAGCACCCAATTACATAAGATGTACAGTACCCCAACAGTCTGCACTTTATTTAATCTGTTAGACAGAGCCCTAACGATGATTAAAAAAAGTTGCTGTCCAAAACATCTGGTGTCTAATATGTAGTGTGATACCATGTTCTTGCCAATTACCAATTTCTTCTGAAGCTCCACATTCCCAGCAAGCCGATGTTCAAGCTTCTCCAGCATCAGCCTGACTTGTGGCTGCTTTGTGTGATGCATTGTTGTCTCTACCTTCTTGCCCTTTGTGCTGTTGTCTGTGCCCAATAATGTTCGTACCATGTTTTATGCTGCTACCATGTTGTTATGTTGTGTTGCTGCCATGCTGTGTTGTCATGTGTTGCTGCCTTAGGTCTCTATTTATGTAGTGTTATGTCATCTCTCTTGTTGTGATGTGTGTTTTGTCCCATATTTATATTGTATTTATTCTTATTTTTAATCCCAGGCCCCCGTCCCCGCTGGAGGCGTTTTGCCTTTTGGTAGGCAGTCATTGTAAATACTAATTTATTTAAAACTGACTTGCCTAGATAAATAAAGGTTAAATACAATTAACATTAAATCAAATGGGACCCATTGGTCAGATGCATTAAGAGGTTCCTGTTTACTGTGATCTGGTATTGCAACTCTGACATCCTCTGCCAATTTCCTCAGGTGCTGATGAATCAGCCAGTGCAAATCTTAACATATGACAGTGGGCAACCTATTCCTTTCGAATGACAAGATAAAAGCTCTATGAAAACAGGTTTGATTCTGAGTTATGGAACGCAAGGGCCAAAGGTGCACAACCAATGCTGACACTGTAAACCAGTGTAAGCCACTCATTTGAAGCAATTATTTAATATCAACATTGTATAACATTCCACTTTTTGTAATTATGGAGCCCCTCACACTACGACTAAGTAGCACATATTGCAGTTACCTTCAGACTGACAAGCAGCAGGGCCCAATGATGATGAGGATTGAACTGTTTGAGATGAGAATTTTCAAAATAACGACCCAAGACTGCAGCTAATAAGAATACTTCTTATTTTAATGCATCTTTAGAGAATTACTGCTGCTAGTAGCCAGACTTAAATGTTCTAATAGACTGTATGCAGTAACAAGTGTACAGTGGAATACTTTAAATTACCTTGGACTGCTGCAAGAAAATCTTCTGACGAAGAGGCATGGGAACAAGGTCGTGATGATTCTGTTGCAAATTGAGCACAATACACAAATGTAGAATTTCAGTTAATGTAAGTAGCGCCTACATCTCAACTGGGGAAAAGTATCCAGAAAGTATCCAGATACAGTGACTTGGCTAGATATTCCCAAAAGGAAACCACTTTCACAAGGGCAAAGAGAAGTCCCCTTTGCAACAATGTTTCCCACAAACTGCAACTGGCCATATGTAGTAACATTACTAGCGCTAAAAAAGCCATTTGGAAGTTAGCTACTGCTGGAGGAATGAAGCACATGCAAACTTAATAAGTGAACTGACGTATTTCAGTTGGTGTGAACAAGACAAGTTTGTTCATGGCTAGCTAGCGGTGAACTTTCCCAGTTGGACAATGTTTTGATTCTTCTAGGCAGAGTTGCAAAGAAAAAGCCACATCTCAGACTGACCAATAAAATTAAAATATTAAGATGGACAAAAGAACAGACACTGGACAGAGGAGCTCTGCCTAGAAGGCCAGCATCCCGGAGTCTCCTCTTCATTGTTGACGTTGAGACTGGACAGAGGAACTCTGCCTAGAAGGCCAGCATCCCGGAGTCTCCTCTTCATTGTTGATGTTGAGACTGGTGTTTTGCGTATACTATTTTTGAAGCTGACAGTTGAGGACTTGTGAGGCGTCTGTTTCACAAACTAGACACTCTAATGTACTTGTCCTCTTTCTCAGTTGTACACCGGGGCCTCCCACTCCTCTTTCTATTCTGGTTAGAGACAGTTTGCGCTGTTCTGTGAAGGGGGTACCACACAGCATTGTATGAGATCTTCAGTTTCTTGGCAATTTCTCACATGGAATAGTCTTAATTTCTCAGAACAAGAATAGACTGACAAGTTTCAGAAGAAAGGTTTGGCCATTTTGAGCCTGTAATTGAACCCACACACGCTGATGCTCCAGATTTTCAACTATTCTAAAGAAGGCCAGTTTTATTGCTTCTTTAAAATCAGCAGAACAGTTTTTCAGCTGTGCTAACATAATTGCAAAAGGGTTTTCATTTTTTTTTCACCAAAATTGAACCGGTAGGCAAGTTGAGAACAAGTTCTCATTTACAATTGCGACCTGGCCAAGATAAAGCAAAGCAGTTTGACACATACAACGACACAGAGTTACACATGGGGTAAAACAAACATACAGTCAATAATACAGTAAAAACAGGTCTATATACGATGTGAGCAAATGAGGTGAGATAAGGGAGGTAAAGGCAAAAAAAGGCCATGGTGGCAAAGTAAATACAATATAGCAAGTAAAACACTGGAATGGTAGATTTGCATTGGAAGAATGTGCAAAGTAGAAATAAAAATAATGGGGTGCAAAGGAGAAAAATAAATAAATAAAATAAATACAGTAGGGAAAGAGGTAGTTGTTTGGGCTAAATTATAGGTGGGCTATGTACAGGTGCAGTAATCTGTGACATTTTTGTAGTTCGTTCCAGTCATTGGCAGCAGAGAACTGGAAGGAGAGGCGGCCAAAGAAAGAATTGGTTTTGGGGTGACTAGAGAGATATACCTGCTGGAGCGCGTGCTACAGGTGGGTGATGCTATGGTGACCAGCGAGCTGAGATAAGGGGGGACTTTACCTAGCAGGGTCTTGTAGATGACATGGAGCCAGTGGGTTTGGCGACGAGTATGAAGCGAGGGCCAGCCAACGAGAGCATACAGGTCGCAATGGTGGGTAGTATATGGGGCTTTGGTGACAAAACGGATTGCACTGTGATAGACTGCATCCAGTTTGTTGAGTAGGTATTGGAGGCTATTTTGTAAATGACATCGCCGAAGTTGAGGATTGGTAGGATGGTCAGTTTTACAAGGGTATGTTTGGCAGCATGAGTGAAGGATGCTTTGTTGCGAAATAGGAAGCCAATTCTAGATTTAACTTTGGATTGATGTGGGTCTGGAAGGAGAGTTTACAGTCTAACCAGACACCTAGGTATTTGTAGTTGTCCACGTATTTTAAGTCAGAGCCGTCCAGAGTAGTGATGTTGGACAGGCGGGCAGGTGCAGGCAGCGATCGGTTGAAGAGCATGCATTTAGTTTTACTTGTATTTAAGAGCAATTGGAGGCCACAGAAGGAGAGTTGTATGGCATTGAAGCTTGCCTGGAGGGTTGTTAACACAGTGTCCAAAGAAGGGCCAGAAGTATACAGAATGGTGTCGTCTGCGTAGTGGTGGATCAGAGACTCACCAGCAGCAGGAGCGACATCATTGATGTATACAGAGAAGAGAGTCGGTCCAAGAATTGAACCCTGTGGCACCCCCATAGAGACTGCCAGAGGTCCGGACAGCAGACCCTCCGATTTGACACACTGAACTCTATCAGAGAAGTAGTTGGTGAACCAGGCGAGGCAATCATTTGAGAAACCAAGGCTGTCGAGTCTGCCGATGAGGATGTGGTGATTGACAGAGTCGAAAGCCTTGGCCAGATCAATGAAAACGGCTGCACAGTAATGTTTCTTATCGATGGCGGTTAAGATATCGTTTAGGACCTTGAGCGTGGCTGAGGTGCACCCATGACCAGCTCTGAAACCAGATTGCATAGCAGAGAAGGTATGGTGAGATTTGAAATGGTCGGTAATCTGTTTGTCGACTTGGCTTTCGAAGACCTTAGAAAGGCAGGGCAGGATAGATGTAGCTCTGTAGCAGTTTGGGTCAAGAGTGCTCCCCCCCTTTGAAGAGGGGGATGACCGCAGCTGCTTTCCAATCTTTGGGACGACACGAAAGAGAGGTTGAACAGGCTAGTAATAGGGGTGGCAACCACTTTACACCACTCCAGCCAACGCTTGGCATTGCGCATGGGCTTAGGCTTCTGTGCGGCTGCGCGGCCATGGAAACCCATTTCATTTCATGAAGCACAAGTTATTGTGCTGACATTTCTTCCAGAGGCAGTTTGGAACTCAGGAGTGAGTGTTGCAACCGAGGACAGACAATTCTTATGTGCTCCGTACTTCAGCACTCGGCAGTCCGATTCTGTGAGCTTGTGTGGCCTACCACTTCACGTCTGAGCCGTTGTTCCTCCTAGATATTTCCACTTCACAATAACAGCACTTACAGTAGACCGGGGAAGCTCCTGCATGCCAGAAATTTTACAAACTGACTTGTTGAGGTTGCATGTATCTCAGTTGTTAGAGCATTGTGCTTGCAAAACCAGGGTTGTGGTTTTGATTCCCACGGGGGACCAGTATGGGAAAAAGTACAAAAATGTATCCATTCACTCTGGAAAAGATTGTCTGCTAAATTACTCAAATGTAAATGTTGGAAAGGTGGCATCTTATGATGGTGCCACATTGAAAGTCACAGAGCTCTTCATTATGGCCATTCTACTGCTAAAGTTTGTCTATGGAGATTGCACATTTATATTTAGATTGCTTGATTTTATACACCTGTGTGGCTGAAATAGCCTAATCCACTAATTTGAAGGGGTGTCGACATACTTTTGTATATGTAGTGTACCTACACCCTTTCTTTCTCTCTCCCATGAGCCATGGCACAAGACATGGGATCTCTCTCTCTCTCTCTCTCTCTCTCTCCAATCATGCTTAGAATAATGCCTTGCAGGGGTGCAACTTTCACTGAAAAAAACTAAACTAGCCACTCCCGAGTGGCACAACAATCTAAGGCACTGCATCCCAGTGTTAGAGGCATCACTACAGACCCTGGTTTGATTCCAGGCTGTATCACAACCGGACGTTATTGGGAGTCCCATAGGTAGGCAAACAATTGTCTCATTGTCGTCCGGGATAGGGTTTGGCCGGGGTAACCTTCTTAACTGACTTGCCTAGTTGAATACAGGTTAAATAAATAAATACAATTAAAATTATTCCCAGTGCTGAGCTAGTAGTGTAACTGACATGTAAACATAATATTTCATCCGCTCTCGACTGAAGTGAATTAATTAGCTAGCTTGTAGCTTCCACCACAAGTTCAGCTCTAGCCTCTAGCTATCTGTCAGTGCTTTAATAATAGCCATCTCATATCGCTAACAGCTGTTGTGTGTATGGGAACGTTTTGTAGCCTTTGTTTTGTCCTGTTTCAACAGAAGTAAATGAACTTGGCTAGCTTTCGTCAGTTGATGTACCGTTGGAGAGAGAGAGCTTGGGAGTTAGTTGGCTAAGGTTAGTGAGCTAGCTAGCTAGCTATTATTTTTTCCTCAGTCACACTAGACCTAAATCACACGATTAAACCAGCAGCCAAACGATTGAAGACCGATATTCTGGCGTTTTTATTAGTCAGTAAATCAATGTAAGGTTGTTGATCTCTCTGTTTCCTTAGCTAATTCCCTACTTTCACACTGACACAGTAATAAACAGCTCTACAGGCTTCACTGTTTCTTTATTTATTTCACCTTTATTTAACCGGGAAGGCTAGTTGAGAACAAGTTCTCATTTACAACTGCAACCTGGCCAAGAATAAAGCAAAGCAGTTCGACACATACAACAACACAGAGTTACACATGGAATAAACAAACATACAGTCAATAATACAGTAGAATAAGTCTATATGCAGTGTGTGCAAATGAGGTAAGTTACTGGAGACTGTTATCAGAAGAAACTGTGTTACCTATAATTTATAGTGGGTAATAAATGCATTGCCATTGGAAGGTATGTTATCCTCCCACAATGTCACAGTGGATGGCAGAAATGTCAAGTTATGCGTCACTAGATTTGATTTATTGCAAGATCAAAAGGTATATTGGGCAACTTTCTTAAGTTCTGGATGCCTTATATGGAATACAGTACGACAAAAGGAATCTGTATTGAAAACTTACCGATGTCACTGGAGTTATCTATTTAGGCAATCACAAGCTGCTGGCCTGCACAGTCCTGGCTCTGGGGTTCTGCCTTCCTGTGGGTTGTCATTTTTGGCCTTGGCCTTACACCTGGAGCGGCAGGGTAGCCTAGTGGTTAGAGTGTTGGACTAGTAACCGGAAGGTTGCAAGTTCAACCCCCCGGGCTGACAAGGTACAAATCTGTCATTAAGCCCCAGAACAGGCAGTTAACCCACTGTTCCTAGGCCATCATTGAAAATAAGAATTTGTTCTTAACTGACTTGCCTAGTAAAATAAATAAAAAACACCTGAAACCAATAATGTTTCACTAAGATCCTTATGCTGACTAGTTAAAATAAAGGTTAAAAAAATAATAAGTAGAGGTATATCAAGCCCTTTTTTATATACTCAAAACATGCCAACAATGGAGCCTTATCTACTCCTATAGAAATGGTAGTCTGTCAGGTACTCAGCAGGAACATCTGATTTCACTATTATTAAAACAAGACCCATATGGCAAATATAAAGATCCAGACTATCTTAAAAACGGGAGGCCTCTTCAATGTTGTGATACAAAAATACTAGCGAAATGCATAGCATTTTTTCCAGGTATTGTTCATCCTAATCAGACAGGTTTTTTACATGGATGATATATTGGAGATAATATACTTAATATATAACAACTACTAGAAATAATAGAACATCATGAAACATCTAAGAAGCCACAGAGGATTTTGAAAAGGCCTTTGATAACGTAAGACTGGATTTTATTCATAAATGCGTGGATTTTTTCAATTTCAGTGATTCTCTTATAAAATGGGTAAAAGTAATGTATAGCAACCAGACAAGATAAAGTGTGTTATCTATATAATGAATATGAATTGGGTGGGTTGAGATTATTTAATATAAAAGCACTAAACCTCTCTCTAGAAGCTTCACTTATTCAAAAGTTTTACTTGAACCCTAAATGGTTCTCAAGTAGATTACCAAGAAAAACTCATCCATTGTTTAAAAATTGCCTTTGTGCCACACCTGCTCGCGCTCTTTTTTAAACAAGCATTTCAGAGCTGGCTCCAATTTCATTGCCCTGAAAAGATAGAATAAATATTACCCTAAATATTATGGCTGAACTCAAATGTGCTGGTTAATAAAATACCTGTATTTATTTTATTTTATTTTGGAATTATTTTTGAAAAGGGTATTTTGTTTTTGGAATGGTAGAGTTATCAGAATTGTACAAAAATGTCTGCTCAATCCAAGATGACAAACATTACCCCAAAAATGGCAGAGGCATGTGGCAGGGGGAAGAGGTAGGTAACTGGTCTGTCTGCCCAGTATAAATAATCCAATCTGGCGGAGGAATACAAATAGCATAAAAAGGAAAGTTTCTTTCTAGGACCAGGATGTTGACAGCTGTGCCATACAGATTGGGAAGAGATTTTGATGTACTGATTCCATGGCACATGGTTTATGAATTGACATGCAAAACGAGGCTGGTTTCAAAACGTTGAATTTTTCAATTTAAATTATTATACTAAATTCTTGCAACCAATGTAATGTTATTGTATGGGGGATTATATGGGGGATACAATCTTCCAAGCTGTCACGTTCTGACCTTTATTTCCTTTGTTTTGTATTTATTTAGTTGGTCAGGGCGTGAGTTGGGTGGGCAGTCTATGTTTGTTTTTCTATGTTTTGGGGCATTTCTATGTTTCGGCCTAGTATGGTTCTCAATCAGAGGCAGGTGTCATTAGTTGTCTCTGATTGAGAATCATACTTAGGTAGCCTGGGTTGCACTGTTTGTTTGTGGGTGATTGTCTATGTTGTAGCTTCACGGTCGTCATTTGTTTATTGTTTTGTATGCAGTGTCAGTACTTTCTTGATTAAAGATTTACCATGGACACTTACCACGCCGCATATTGGTCCTCTGATCCGTTTCGACTCTCCTCTTCAGATGAAGAGGAGGACGGCCGTGACAGAATCACCCACCCAACTCGGACCAAGCGGCGTGGTAAACAGCAGCGACGACAGCAGCAGCAGCAGCAACAACAGCGGCCAGCATCACAGGACTCCTGGACATGGGAGGAGATACTGAACGGAGAGGGACCCTGGGCACAGGCTGGGAAACATCGCCGTCCGAAATCAGAGCTGGAGGCAGCGAAAGCTGAGCGGCGGCGATATGAGGAGGCAGCACGGCAGTGCGACAGGTACGAGAGGCAGCCCCAAATTTTTTTTTTTTTTGGGGGGCAGACGAGGTGTGGTACTAAGCCAGGTAGCAGACCTGAGCTCACTCCTCGTGCTTATTATAAGCAGCGCATTACTGGTCAGGCACCGTGTTATGCGGTTAAGCGCACGGTGTCGCCAGTGCGCGCCCATAGCCCGGTGCGCTATAGGGCAGCCCCGAAAGTGCCGTGAGAGTGTGGGCATCGAGCCAGGGCGTATGGTGCCTGCTCAGCGGGTCTGGTCGCCGGTACGCAGTTTGGGTCCAGGTTATCCTGCGCCGGCTCTGCGTGCTGTGTCTCCGGGCGCTGGGAGGGTGCAGTGCGTCCTCTGCCTGCGCTCCGCTCGTGCCGGGCGAATGTGGGAGTGGAGCCTAAGGGAGAGGTGCGTGTAGTAAGCACTAGATCTCCCATGCTTACCCACAGCCCGGTTCAACCTGTGCCTGCACTCTGGAGGGTCCGGGCTAGAGTAGTTGTCCAGCCTGGGGAAGTGGTGCCAAGGTTGCGCACCAGAGCTCCAGTGCTCCCCACAGCCCGGTCCTTCAGGTGCCTCCTAACACCAAGCCTCCTGAGGGTCTCCCCAGCCTGGTGGTTCCTGTGGCAGCCCCACGCACCAGGCTGTCTCTCTGTCTCCTCCCTGCAGGTGGTCCCGCCTGTCCGGCGCCGCTGCCGGAGTCTCCCGCCTGTCCGGCGCCGCTGCCGGAGTCTCCCGCCTGTCCGGCGCCGCTGCCGGAGTCTCCCGCCTGTCCGGCGCCGCTGCCGGAGTCTCCCGCCTGTCCGGCGCCACTGCCGGAGCCTCCTGCCTGTCCGGAGCCTCCCGCCTGTCCGGCGCTGCTGCCGGAGCCTCCCGCCTGTCCGGCGCCGCTGCCGGAGTCTGAGGCGCCAGAGCCCGTCAGCCCAGAGGCGCCAGAGCTTCTGCCCCTCTGTCCAGAGCTTCTGCCCCTCTGTCCAGAGCTTCGGCCCCTCTGTCCAGAGCTTCGGCCCCTCTGTCCAGAGCTTCTGCCCCTCTGTCCAGAGCTGCCCCTCTGTCCAGAGCTTCTGCCCCTCTGTCCAGAGCTTCTGCCCCTCTGTCCAGAGCTTCGGCCCCTCTGTCCAGAGCTTCTGCCCCTCTGTCCAGAGCTGCCCCTCTGTCCAGTGGGGTCATTGAGAGGGGTGGCCATGGTGAGAAAGCCACGGAGGCGGACAATAAGGCGGACTAAGACAATGGTGAAGTGGGGTCCGCGTCCTGCGCCAGAGCCGCCACCGCGGACAGACGCCCACCCAGACCCTCCCCTATAGGTCAAGGTTTTGCGGCCGGAGTCCGCACCTTTGGGGGGGGTACTGTCACGTTCTGACCTTTATTTCCTTTGTTTTGTATTTATTTAGTTGGTCAGGGCGTGAGTTGGGTGGGCAGTCTATGTTTGTTTTTCTATGTTTTGGGGCATTTCTATGTTTCGGCCTAGTATGGTTCTCAATCAGAGGCAGGTGTCATTAGTTGTCTCTGATTGAGAATCATACTTAGGTAGCCTGGGTTGCACTGTTTGTTTGTGGGTGATTGTCTATGTTGTAGCTTCACGGTCGTCATTTGTTTATTGTTTTGTATGCAGTGTCAGTACTTTCTTGATTAAAGATTTACCATGGACACTTACCACGCCGCATATTGGTCCTCTGATCCGTTTCGACTCTCCTCTTCAGATGAAGAGGAGGACGGCCGTGACACAAGCTCTACAAATTTTGCTGCGAGGAGGCAGAGTCATTAGATCATTTATTTTGGTACTATCCATATCTAGCTCGTTTTTGGTCACAGGCCCAGGAATGGCTGAAGAATTGTAACATTTATCTAGAACTAGCGCTGCAGGTATCAATACTGGCTGACTTGAAAAGTCATAGTCAATCTATCAAAAATATAATTATTTTAGAAAAAGTGCCTATCTTTAATTTACAATCTGTAGAAACTATGAGAATAGAAAGGTTTAGTACTTTTGTGAAGCATCACAGCACAGTTGAAAAATATATGGAAAATAGAAATCCAAAATGGATGCTGTAGAGAGATAGATGGGTTGGGTAGAATGGAGCTGAAGGGTGGGACTAATAACAACAAGATAAAAAATGTAAAACATACGGGGTGTGTAAAATGTATATGGGTTCAGAACTTTTGTGAAATAGCACAGTTACAAATAGAAATCAAACTGGATGGACATCAGAAATAGAGGAAGGACAGGACTAAAACAAACACAATACAACTATTGTAAAATAGGTGTGTCTGTAAAATGTGCAGCTGGAAATGACAGATTTTTTATGGAATATCTACATAGGCGTACAGAGGCCCATTATCAGCATCCATCACTCCTATGTTCAAATGGCACGTTGTGTTAGCTAATCCAAGTTTATCATTTTCAAAGGCTAATTGATCAGAAAATCCTTTTGCAATTATGTTAGCACAGATGAAACTGAAGCAATAAAACGGGCCTTCTATAGACTAGTTGACAATCTGGAGCATCAGTATTTGTGGGTTCATTTACAGGCTCAAAATGGCAAGAAACAAAGACCCTTCTTCTGAAACACGTCGGTCTATTCTTGTTCTGACAAATTAAGGGTATTCCAAGCGAAAGATTGCCAAGAAACTGAAGATCTCGCTGTGTACTACTCCCTTAGCAGAACAGCGTAAACTGTCTTTAACAAAAATAGAAAGAGGGGTGGGAGGCCCCGGTACACAACTGAACTAGAGGACAAGTACATTCGAGTGTCTAGTTTGAGAAACAGATGCCTCACAAGTCCTCAACTGGCAGCTTCATCAAATAGTACCCTCAAAACACCAGTCTCAACATCAACAGTAAAGAGGCGACTACGGGATACTGGCCAAATTGACTGCGCATGAGATATTTTGCCAAAAACAATGTGCCTTCAGAAAGTATTCATACCCCTTGACTTTTTCCACATTTTGATGTGTACAAGGTGGGATTAAAATTGATTTAATTGTCATTTTTTTTGTCAATGTTCTACACAAAATACTGTTATGTCAAAGGGTAAAAAATTCAAACATTTGTAAAAAAACAATCATGAAAAATGACATATATCTTGATTAGATATGTATTCAACCCCCTGAGTCAATACTTGCTAGAATCACCTTTGTCAGCTATTACAGCTGTGAGTCTTTCTGGGTAAGTCTTTAAGAGCGTTCCACACCTGGATTGTGCAACATTTGCCCATTATTCTTTTCAATATTCTTCAACCTCT
Organism: Oncorhynchus tshawytscha; assembly: GCF_018296145.1. Lineage (NCBI taxonomy): Eukaryota > Metazoa > Chordata > Actinopteri > Salmoniformes > Salmonidae > Oncorhynchus > Oncorhynchus tshawytscha. The sequence goes on along the minus strand of NC_056446.1, from coordinate 4,212,728 downwards.
GTCAAATTGGTTGTTGATCATTGCTAGACATTCATTTTCAGGTCTTGCCCTAGATTTTCAAGCAGATTTAAGTCAAAACTGTAACTCGAGAACATTCACTGTCTTCTGTGTAAGCTTCAGTGTACATTTGGCCTTGTGTTTTAGGTTATTATTTAGGTTATTTAGGTTACTGCTGAGAAGTGAATTAATCTCTCAGTGTCTGGTGGAAAGCAGACAACCAGGTATTCCTCTAGGATTTTGCCTGTGCTTAGCTCCATTCATTTTCTTGTTTATCTTCTTTCGGATCAGTGGGACGCTAGCCTCGACAACATCCGGTGAAACTGCAGAGCGCCAAAATCAAATATTTATAAATATTTAACTTTCATAAATCACAAGTGCAATATATCAAAATAAAGCTTAACTTGTTGTTAATACAACCGCCGTGTCAGATTTCAAAAAGGCTTTATGGCGAAAGCAAACCATGCGATTATCTGAGGAAAGCGCCCTGCATACCAACACATGAAAAACAGATTTCAACCAGGCAGGTGCGAAACAAAAGTCAGAAATAACGATATAATTCATGCCTCACCTTTGAATATCTTCTTCTGTTGGCACTCCAAAATGTCAAAGAAACATCACAAATGGTCCTTTTGTTCGATAAATTCCTACTTTATATCCCCAAAATGTTAATTTATTTGGCGCATTTGATTCAGAAATAAACTGGTTCCAACTCTCCCAACATGACTACAAAGTATCTTATAAATTACCTGTAAACTTGGTCCAACTTCAACTTCCAACTTCCAAATGCAGCCACCACTATTCTTGAACATATGGAGAGTGGTACTCAGTGATGTGCTTTATTTGATTTGTCCCAAACATAACCCTTTTTATTCAGGAAAAAAAGTGAATTGCTTAGACACAGTTTTTGCAGTATGACTTTATTGCCTTGTTGCAAACAGGATGCATGTTTTCACTCTGTCAACTAGGTTAGTATTGTGGAGTTAGCCAGCTGTAGACTTTATTAAAAGTAAGATTTGGTTAGGGTGACCCCCACCAAAAGAGCAATTTTTTTTAGTGGCCCCCCTCTTGAAGGCAGACAGAAAGATGTACTTTTGAAAGTGTATTTATTACACATGGGGTGTAGAGAACATTTTGTAGTTTTAAATAAAGTTTTCTGTAGCTCTACTCATTTTGCCATGGGGCAGAGAGACATTAACTAATTTCATTTTGTCACTAGCTATACTTTTCTCATTGCCTTCAATCACCTTTTCTGGAACACTGAATAATCTGTCATTTTTCCTGATAGGTAAGGATAAGAGACTAATGGTTCCCAATTTAAAATAAGGACAATTTTCACATCCAAACATTTATAACCTCTGAAAATGTTATGTAAGACTGCTCTCTTTTGTCATCCATTTCTCTGCAGTCTCCTCTTGGCACAGTTTGTAGGTGGCACATTACCAGGCCCAGTATAATTTGTGTACACTTTGGTCCAGATTTACTTAAGGTTTGCGGGGCTGCACAGCCTGTTTTGGATGTAGAGCTGAATTTTAATACATTTTAATACTGTCGGAGGAAAGCCCCATCTCCCGACACCTCAAGGTACTCGCAGATAGAGAGCTGCAGGCTAGCACTGGGTAGTTGCCTATCCCTCTAGTCTCTTAATAGAAAAGCAATGGACCTCTAGTCAGTGGTGCCGCCTACTGCTCTCTGTCTGCAAGTTCCTTCAGTTTGACCGCAATTTCTACTGATGCGATTAATGGTCACCCTCAGCGCGTGCAAAACTAGTCTGACTGCAGGTTGACAATAATCTTGGAAGAAATTGGATAAAAAGCAATCTGACTGCTCCAAACTCGAATTCACTTATAAACGATGGTACTTTGTTGTCCTGTGTTTCTCCAATGTATATTTACCTTTAGATAACACCTATGGTGAATTACTAAAAACATTTACTACCATAATTTACTGCATATAAAAGCAGCAATATGTTTTTGCATTTTGGGAGGCAGGAGCGCAAAATAATAGGAGAGTATGCAGAGATGTTTTACACTACTGCAACTGGTTTATCAAAGTTTTGTAACATTGTTTGCCCATGTTATTTAAGATGTGGAAAAGGTCTTAAAATCATGGACATGGCTTCAATTCTATAAACTGCATAATCAAAGGAACAACTCGCATCTGTGCTCATTTGCATGTTGGTTCTTAGTAGATCAACTGCAAAATGTATAGTTACTGGCCGCAAATGTTTGGCACTCGCAATTCATTGCACCCCTCTTCAAAAATCTGGGCCCTTGACTGCTAAACCCTCCCCCAAACCTACATACCCACAAGTCATACTTCACATAGCAGATTTAATTAGCCACATATTTTTGGATTGATTAAAAGTCTAGTTTTAATGTGGAAAATTATTGTTTTCATTATTCACTTCCATTTTTTGTAATTGAAATTGTAGTGATGTTATAGTTATTCACCTAGCCTATAGAATAGAAAATCAACAATGAAATGATGAAAAATCATTATGTTCTGCTTTAGACATGGCTAGTGTCACACCCTGATCTGTTTCACCTGTTCTCGTTATTGTCCCCACCCCCTCCAGGTTTATCTTGTTTTCCCCAGTGTATTCATCCCTGTGTTTCCTGTCTCTCTGTGCCAGTTCATCTTCTATGTCCAAGCCTACCAGTGGTTTTTCCTGTTATCCTGCTTTGCCTTTTCTCCTTTTTATAGTCCTCCTGGTTTTGGCCCTTGCCTGTTCTGCACTCTGTACCTGCCTGCCTGACCATTCTTCCTGCCCTGACCTCGAGCCTACCTGCCACTCTGTACCTCCTGGACTCTGATCTGGTTATGACCTTTTGCCTGTCTTCGACCATTCTCTTGCCTAGTCCCTTTGGATTATTAAACACCTTAATCTCCAACCATCTGCCTCCTGTGTCTGCATTTGGGTCTCGGCTAGTGTCAAGATAGCTAGGTTCTAAATATCTGAGTAAGAAATTGACTCCAACCAAGTTTATTCACCCAAAGGATCGAACAGCTGAACAGACAAAAACATATTTCCACCAGTGGTAGTATTATATATCCCAATTTGGGTGGTTTCCTCCTTCTATCTAAACATTAGATCTTTATTGCTAGGCAGGATGTTAAGTGATATGGGCAATAAACTGTTCCTTCTCCATCGACCCCGTTAACAGGTAGTTTGGCCCACTCTTCCTGAGCAAACTGCTCCAGCTGTCTCAAGTTTGATGGGTGCCTTCTCCAGACTGCAAGTTTCAGCTTTTACCATAGATGTTCGATAGGGTTCAGATCAGGACTCATAGAAGGCCACTTAAGAATAGTCCAATGTTTTGTTCTTATCCATTCTTAGGTGCTTTTAGCTGTGTGTTTTGGGTCATCCCGTTGGATGACCCATGACCTGTAACTGAGACAGAGCTTTCTGACACTGGGCAGTACGTTTCGCTCCAGAATTCCTTGATATTCTTGAGATTTCTTTGTGCCCTGCACAGATTCAAGGCACCCTGTGCAGCAAAACATCCCCAAAACATAACCAAGCCTCCTCCATGTTTCATTGTAGGTATGGTGTTCTTTTCTTTGAAAGCTTAATTTTTTCGTCTGTGAACATAGAGCTGATGTGACTTGCCAAAAAGCTCCACTTTTGACATCTGTCCAAAGGACATTCTCCCAGGTGAATTGTGGCTTGTCGATATGAATTTGAGCAAATTCCAGTCTGGCGTTTAAATGTTTTTCTTTCAAAATTGGAGTCCTCCTGGATATTCTTATATGGAGCCCACTTTTTCTCAAAAAATGATGGATGGTACGATCATAATCTGACGTACCTTCACCTTGGAGTTCAGCTTGTATCTCTTTGGCAGTTATCCTTGGTTCTTTTTCTACCATTCACACTATCGCGGCCGATTTTCCTCTTGCCCAGGGTGGTTGGCTACAGTTCCATGGATCTTAAACTTCTTAATAATATTTGCAACTGTTGTCACAGGAACATCAAGCTGCTTGGAGATGGTGTTGTAGCATTTACCTTTACCATGCTTGTCTATTATTTTCTTTCTGATCTCCTCAGACAAATCTCTCCTTTGCTTTCTCTGGTCCATGTTCAGTGTGGTGCACACAATAATACCAAACAGCACAGTGACTGCTTTTCTCCATTTAAATAGGCTGAATGACTGATTACAAGATTGGAGACATGCGAAACTAATTAAAGAAACTAAATAGTTTGAAATATCACTATAAATCAAATTATTTATTCTCTTTTATAAAGGGTACCAAAAAATGTGTCCATGCCATTTTAGAATATCTTTGTAGAATAAGCAATAATTCATCTCTTTTCACAGCTTCTTTGCTTTATTCTATGACATACCAAAGGCATGCAAGTATACATGATAAAATAGCTTTTCATTTCATCACTTTTCAGGATGAATTAAGAATTATTTCAATGATCTTTAAGGGTAACAACAAATTTGACCACGTCTGTACTATCCAAATAGAAGACATCTCCTTGAAATGTTAATATTTGATAGCATTCTTAATTCAATATACGGTTAGTCTACGAATTCATGATTAATATGTTGGATTCGCGTCTCCATCTCAACCCAAAAGAATCGAAGTAAAAAAATAGCAGTAAATCAAATCAAGCTTTAAATGCACTTCAAATAAAGTTAGATTTTAATTTAATCCTATTCAAATTAGATTTTTGGTTGAGATGGAGGTGAATACAACATTAACTTGAAGTTTAAATTTGAACTCAACCAAACATCCTTATTCGTTTTGATGATACCAACATAAACAAGTACACCATCTACATGTACGGAAGGGTGAATACTTGTAACAACATTTGTGGAATTATCTTCCAGAGTTTGGTGGTTTTGTAGAGTCGTTCTGATATTGTTCAGTGGTGTACCGGTCACGATCGTCGTAGTGAAGAGACCAAAGCGTAGCGTGATGTGAATACAACTTTTAATGAAAAGACGGAAAAACACGAAGTACACTAAGCAAGCAAACAAACAAAACAACAGTGACCGCTATCAAAACTGAGTGCAAACATGCAACATCACATAGACAATAACCCACAAAATACCCAAAGAAGATGGCTGCCTAAATATGGTTCCCAATCAGAGACAACGATAAACAGCTGCCTCTAATTGAGAACCAATCTAGGCAACCATAGACATACATAAACACCTAGATGGTAAACAACCCCATAAACCTACAAAACTCCTTGACAGTACAAAAACACATACATCACCCATGTCACACCCTGACCTAACCAAAATATATAAAGAAAACAAAGAATACTCTGGTCAGGGCGTGACAGTACCACTAATGGTAATATAATAAACAAAGCCCATGGGCTCCTAAGCCTGTGGCCTCCTCGCTTCCAGCCAGCTGTGCTTTAATGCAATTGGTCTATTATTTACAAATACGTGTGGAGCTGTAACAGCCTTCCCTCTGGGCACACACTGGTTGAATCAACATTGTTTCAACGTAATTTGTCAACGTATTGTGACATGGAATCGATGCAAAAAATGAATTGGATAACAAAAACGTCATCAACCAGTACTCTTTTCATTTAATGTCAACCAGTGTTCTAAACATTGAAATGAGTGTGAACCTTCAACTTAATACATTGATTTAACCTGACTATCAGATTATTACATTCATCTAATCTCAACATAATCAAAGGAACTATGTATATGTTGAATTTGTGTTGAAAATTCACAAATATTCTTATATTCACTGGGTGGTGGAAATTATGTTGAATTTTATATTTGATAAGACATTTTATTTGGCCTTGTTTCAATGTTGATATCAAAATGGTATGTTTTGAATCAACATTATTGTTTCAACGTCATGCCATCAACCTAAAAAAATAGTCATATTGAAAATAAAATGTGAAGCGGCAGTCCAACGATTCCTGCCTGAACAGCGATTCTTGCTGATATATGAGGGGTAATGCACTTCAGTGAGAGTCTAGTATGGAAGTTGACATTGATCAGCTTCCATACTCATCTGCGTAGACTACCGAAATAACATTGAATAGTTGAAAGTAACTAACTTTTCTTACCCAAGGTGTATGTGAAAGTAAATTAGGAGGTTGGGTCTACAATGACATTTGATTTGCCCAACAAAGGACACCATCATTTCAACGTGTAACTAGGTATACTATTATTCATCAATGGTTGGTTGGATCTTTGGAAGTTTAGAAGTCATTACACTTTTAGTCATTTTACCTTTGATCATTACTGTTGTATTCTTGATGTAATACCTTTCAATGTCCATTGCTGGTTTCTGTCCCATAATCTTGTTGTGCTCCGTAACTGCAAAGTGTGTCTGCTCCCTCATGCTTGTGTACCCAAATTGCCTCGACTTTGGGATTTTTTCAACAGGGCACTGCAGAATGACTCCAGATAACCTACGTTTTACAAAAAGAAAAGGTAAAAAGAGAAGAGGGGTAGACTAAATTGATGACATGGTCTGGAAGGTACTCTGTGGTACTCAGGCTAACTCTAACCACCTGTAACCCCATAACACAAATACAAACCATACAAACACTACCCAATTCATGTTTATGCCATGCTTATTGTAAACTGAGCTACAAATATTAGCCGTCAGCTTGTTAATATTTTGGCCAACTTACCTTCACCAAGTGCAGAGCTAGAGGTTGGAAGCGCATGTTGTTGAAATCAGATTCTGTGCCACCTACAACAAAATACAGAACAATACACAATTTAACCAACCCACTAACTGTATTGATCTCCTATTAGACTGGCTAGCTAAGCATACCTAACACGGACATTTCAATATTGTCAGCTTGCTATTAGCTAACTATCATCACTAAATTGGCAGCAAGATTGCTAGCCAGCTGGCTGGGAACCAACTAACCAACCATTTTCAATTTATACACATTCATTATTGCTACCAACACACAAACAGAGTGAGTTAGATATCTTGCCAATTCTATTTTTAGTAACAGAGTGTTTTCCAGACAAAGGTGTAATAGATGCCTACCAAATGGAGATACCAAATACGAGTAACATGTAACTTTAGCTAGCTTACATTAGCTAATGTCAGTGAAAGATAGAACAAACAAACATGTTCCCAAACAGTTCTGCCTGAAAATCCCTTTGATAGTCTTTGGTCACTGAATCATTCTTGATAGCTGCAAGCCATTAGCAGAATCAGGGTGAATCTCTGGTAGGTAGAACGGTGAAAGGAAAGACATTTCAACACTTGTTTTAATTAGCACAGCCAGGCACAGAACCACACGGCATGATTACAAACATTAGTGACAAACAAACGCTTTCAAAAAAATCTTGCCTAGAGAGGTTCTGGGATTACTGATTATTATTGAAGTTTGTGGGCATGCCCCTTCTACCTAGCGGGCGGTATCAGCATTCACTAGGAATGCCGGACTTTATGGTTCACAGCAGACCAATAGACAGTGACTCAAAACTTCATGATCCTACCAGTGAAATTAAAATGTGCAAGTTCTAGCTTGTGGTTTGGGTAATTGTAATGTTTATGACAAAAAGGTAATGTTGTTAATATAGTAATGACTATATGGCAGAGCCAGGGGGAAATTCCCCTTTAAGGCAATCATCCTACCAGCACAAATATGTCCCAGGAAGTTTGCCACAGAATCAAATGTTTGGTTGGTATTGTCATCAGACCCTGCAACAGTGTGAACGTAAGCCCTGGTATTTACAACAAGTAACTAGCTAGCTAACTACGTTAAATATGAAGTTGCCGCTCAACAGCAAGCTTACCAGGTATCAGCTGTTAACCCTGTAGCTAATGTTACTGTTCGGACAGTCAGCTATAACTTCAAGTCCTACTAAAGCACTTAGCTATTTAGCTAAAGGTACGGCAGGCTGCAAATAACAAACTGTTTTCAAAGATGTACAATTAAAAAGTCAGTAATTTTAAGGAGAACAAAAAGCTTCTTCAAGTAAATTTTTGTTCACTTTCAGAGAGAACTATCAAATCTTGAAGAAGCCCTTTTATCCGGTTCAAATCAAAATTGCACTGAATAGAACCTTACAGTGAAATGCTTTCTTACGAGCCCCTAACCAACAGTGCAGTTTCAAAAAATACGGAGAAGAATAAGAGATAAAAGTAACAAGTAATTAAAGAGCAGCAGTAAAAAAATAACTATATACAGAGGGGTGTCGGTACAGAGTCAATGTGCGGGGGCACCGGTTAGTTGAGGTAATATCTACATGTAGGTAGAGTCATTAAAGTGACTATGCATAGATGATAACAACAGAGAGTAGCAGCAGTGTAAAAGAGGGGGGGGAATGCAAATAGTCTGGGTAGCCATTTGATTAGATGTTCAGGAGTCTTATGGCTTGGGGGTAGAAGCTGTTTAGAAGCCTCTTGGACCTAGGCTTGGTGCTCTGGTACCGCTTGCCAGGCGGTAGCAAAGAGAACAGTATGACTAGGGTGGCTGGAGTCTGACAATTTATTTGGCATTCCTTTGACACCGCCTGGTATAGAGGTCCTGGATGGCAGGAAGCTTGACCCCAGTGATGTACTGGGCCGTTCGCATTACCCTCTGTAGTGCCTTGCGGTCAGAGGCCGAGCAGTTGTCAAACAAGGCAGTGATGCAACCAGTCAGGATGCTGTCGATGGTGCAGCTGTATAACCTTTTTAGGATCTGAGGACCCATGCCAAATCTTTTCAGTCTCCTGAGGGGGAATAGGTTTTGTCATGCCCCCTTCACGACTGTCATGGTGTGCTTGGACCATTTTAGTTTGATGGTGATGTGGACACCAAGGAACTTGACGGTCTCAACCTGCTCCACTGCAGCCCCGTCGATGAGAATGGGGGCATGCTCGGTCCTCTCTTTCCTGTAGTCCACGTTCATCTCCTTTGTCTTGATCACATTGAGGGAGAGGTTGCTGTCCTGGCAGCACACGGCCAGGTCTCTGACCTCCTCCCTATAGGCTGTCTTGTTTTTGTCGATGATCAGGCCTACCACTGTTGTGTTATCGGCAAACTTAATGATGATGTTGGAGTTGTGCCTGGCCGTGCAGTCATAAGTGAACAGGGGGAACAGGAGGGGGCTGAGCATGCACCTCTGAGGGGTCCCCGTGTTGAGGATCAGCGTGGCGGATGTGTTGTTACCTATCCCTACCACCTGGGGGCGGCCCGTCAGGAAGTCCAGGATCCAGTTGCAGAGGGAGGTGTTTATTCCCAGGGTCCTTAGCTTATTGATGAGCTTTGAGGACACTATGGCGTTGAACGCTGAGCTGTAGTCAATGAATAGCATTCTCACATAGGTGTTCCTTTTGTCCAGGTGGGAAAGGGCAGTGTGGAGTGCAATAGAGACTGCATCATCTGTGGATCTGTTGGGGTGGTATGCAAATTGGAGTGGGTCTAGGGTTTCTGGGATGAGGGTGTTGATGTGAGTCATGACCAGCCTTTCAAAGCACTTCATGGCTACATACTTGAGTGCTACGGGTCAGTAGTCATTTAGGCAGGTTACCTTAGTGTTCTTGGGCACAGGTACTATGGTGGTCTGCTTAAAACATGTTGGTATTACAGACTCGGACAGGGAGAGGTTGAAAATGTCAGTGAAGACACTTGCTAGTCGGCCAGCACATGCTCGCAGTACACGTCCTGGTAATTCGTCTGGCCCTGCGGCCTTGTGAATGTTGACCAGTCTAAAGGTCTTACTCACATCGGCTGTGGAGAGCATGATCACACACTCTTCCGTTACAGCTGGTGCTCTCATGCATGTTTCAGTGTTATTTGCCTCAAATCAAGCATAGAAGTAGTCACTGGGCAGCTCTCGGCTATGTTTTCCTTTATAGTCTGTAATGATTTGCAATAAAATGTGCTTATGGGATAGGGTTATGCAAACATTGAAACTGATTACCCTGGAATTCAGAATCCTGTACGTTTTATTTACTTCAAGTCCCTTCCAACAATTCTTATAAATGTCTTGATGAAAAAGGTAAATATCGGCCAGAATGATTTGTATTATCCATGTGATAATAGCATGTCCTTTTACGGTGCAAAACTGCCATTTACCCCCACCAGTCAACCTAATACAACTCTGCTGTATCCATCTGGCCCTGACTGTAGCCATCTGGTGTAGATTGCTGGCTCCCACTGTCACAGGAACATTGATATGGATTGTTTTATGAAGACCTCTGTGCCATGGAGAGGGCAGTGAACCGTAAAAAATTAAAGGTCCCACCTACTGCTAATTTATTTAAACAGAGGCTTTAGCTCCCGGTGCTGCATTAAGTCCATCTGTTTTGGGGGCAGGTAATGTCTGGAGAGAGAGCGCTAATCACTGTACCATTCAAAGTCATTACAGCCAGGATTGATTATGGCTCAACATGCAGCAATACACAGATGTGGGGGCTAATGTTTATGCATGCTAGGAGAGACCTGAAATATCTGGGTAAAGGTTGTCATGCATCTCTATATGAATGAACAGACCTACAATTTCGATTCATTGATAAGCATGTGGAATGTGTCGTAGAGACATTTTGATTCTAAGATACTAATGATCACGTAAGATACCAATGCTATTACATTGTGTTACAGCCTGAATTCAACATGTATGAAATATATTTTTCTTTTCACCCCCCTACACACAATGAAAACATGGTTTTAGACATTTTTGCAAATGTATTGAAATGAAATGCAGAAATATCTAATTTACATAAGTATTCACACTACCTAGTCAATACATGTTGGAATCCCCTTTGGCAGCGATTACAGTTGTGAGTCTCTAAGAGCTTTGCACATCTGGATTGTGCAACATTTTGCAATTATTATTTTCAAGCTCTGTCAAATTGGTTGTTGATCAATGCGAGCCATAGATTTTCAAGCAGATTTAAGTAAAAACTCAACTCAGGAACATTCACTCTCTTCTTGGTTAGCAACTCCTGTGTACATTTGTCCGTGTTTTAGGTTACTGTCCTGCTGAAAGTTGAATTCATCTCCCAGTGTCTGGTGGAAAGCAGACACAGGTTTTCCTCTAGGATAACATGATGCAGCCACATCTATGCTTTGAAAATATGGAGAGTGGTACTCAGTAATGTGTTGTATTGCAGTGCCTTCTTGCAAACAGGATACATGTTTTGGAATATATGCATTCTGTACAGTCTTTCTTCTTTTCACTCAGTCAAATAGGTTAGTATTGTGAGGATCGACGCTGGAGACGAGAAGCAGGTATAGGGAGTGAACATTTAATAAACAGAACAGGAACAGCATCTGGACAGGGGAAATAAAGACATCAATGATGACACAGGGAACAAACTGAAGAGCAGACAGATATAGAGGGGATAATCAGCAAAGTAATGGAGTCCAGGTGAGTCCAATATTGCTCAGCTGCGTGTAATGATGGTGACAGGTGTGCATAATGAAGGGCAGCCTGGTGCCATCGAGCGCCAGAGAGGGAGAGCGGGAGCAGGCTTGACAGTGCCCCTCCCTCTAGGTCGCCACCCGGTGTCCCACCTGGGCAGAACTGACGAGCCGGCCGGCCGAGGCATGGGCACTGGACAAGCTGGCTGAGGTGTAGAAGCCCTATGACCCAGCAGAGGCGTGGGAGCCTGGCGAGCCGGCTGAGGCGTTGGAGCCAGACAAACCCACTGAGGCGTAGGAGCCTGATAGGCTGGCTGAATCATGACGTGGGGGGGGGCACCTGCCGAACCAACCCAAGGCAAGAAGACCTCTCGAGTCAGCTAAGGCAAGGAAGCCTGATGAGTTAGCTGAGGCACCCGTGGTTCCATCGGCAACAGCACCCAGACCCAAGGCTACCAACCAAAGCAAAAGCTCCTTGATGCTTCCTTTAGTGGTGTCAACATTCTGTGAGGATCTACGCTGGAGACTAGAAGCAGGTACAGGGAGTGAACATTTAATAAACAACGGACATGAAACAGAACAGGAACAGCGTCTGGAGGGGGAAAAAATAGTGACATCAATGCTGACACAGGTAACAAACTGAGGAGCAGACAGATATAGAGGGGGTAATCAATAAAACAATGGAGTCCAGGTGAGTCCAACATTGCACGTAATGATGGTGATAGGTGTGCATAATGAAGGGCAGCCTGGCGTCCTCGAGTGCCAGAGAGGGAGAACGGGAGCAGGCGTGAAAAGTATTGTGGAGGAATTACAATGTTGATCCATCCTCAGTTTTTTCCTATCACAGCCATTACTCTGTAACTGTTTTAAAGTCACCATTGTCCTCATAGTGAAATCCCTGAGCGATTTCCATTCTCTCAGACAAATGAGTTAGGAAGGACGCCTGTATTTTTGTAGTGACTGGGTGTATTGATACACCATCCAAAGTGTAAATAATTACTTCACCATGTTCAAAGGGATATTCAAGGTCTGCTTTATTTTTTTTTTTTACCCATCTACCAAATAGGTGCCCTTCTTTGCGAGACATTGGAAAAGATCCCTGGTCTTTGTTGTTGAGTCTTCAGAAATCATGTTAAACACTATTATTGCACACATTGTCACGTCCTGACCTTAGTTCCTTTTTTATGTCCCTATTTTAGTTTGGTCAGGGCGTGAGTTGGGGTGGGCATTCTATGTTTTTGTTCTATGTTGTGTATTTCTGGTTTTGGCCTGGTATGGTACCCAAACAGAGGCAGCTGTCAATCGTTGTCTCTGATTGAGAACCATACTTTGGGCAGCCTGTTTTCCCACTATGGGTTGTGGGTAGTTGTTTTCTGTTTTGTGTTGCTGCACCTTACAGGACTGTTTCGTTTTCGTTTCACTCTCTTTGTTATTTTGTTTAGTGCTTCTGTTCCAATAAATAACATGAACACTTACTACGCTGCGCATTGGTCCGATCCTTCATGCTCCTCATCAGAAGAGGAAGAAAATCGTTACACACATTGAGTCCATGCAACTTATTATGTGGCCTGTTATGCACATTTTTACTCCTGAACTTATTTAGGCTTGCCATAAAAGGGGTTGAATACTTACTGACTCAAGACATTTCAGCTATTCATTTTTTATGAATTTGTAAAAATTAAGAAAAACATAATTGTGACTCATTTCAGGAGACTATGTCGCAGGTCACTACTTCACAGGGGAGCCATTTGAACGTAAACATTTAGCTAGAAATGCCTTCTGGAACATGTGAACTTTCATGTGCCTTAATGACAAACGTGTATGCCATCTGTAAATATGAATAAAATGGTTAAATTAAGAGCCTAGTTGGTTTAGCCACAGAAAAAGAGGCAACCTTCCCGCTAGCCATGATTGGTTGAGATAATGAGTGGGATGACATGCCGAGAGATGAGTTTGGATTGGACTGCCATGTAGCATGCTTCTGTCTATAACATGGACTAGTCAGTAAGTGTTGGTAATCCTTTCTAATGCTGCCTTTTTTTAAAGATATCAAGTAGTTGAACTGCATAAGTGTTGCTTTCCGCTTTCTGGTGGACCGAGTTTTGAAATCAGTGAAATTAGAGTATGTTAGATAAGGAGATTAAATTTACGAACACACCCATAGTATAAATCTTCTTAGGGCTAGGTGTTCCGTGAGCGGGACACGTGCTGACAACATCCGGTGAAATTGGAGGGCGCAGAATTCAAATAAATATTCATAATATTAAACATTCCTGAACATACAGTGTCTTATATCATTTAAAAGCTTAAATTCTTGTTAATCCAACTGTGTTGTCAGATTTCAAAAAGGTTTTACAGCAAAAGCATACCATGCGATTGTCTGAGGACAGCGCCACACATTAACATATTTTTCAACCAGCACAGGCTTCACAAAATCACAAATAGCGATTAAACAAATCACTTACCTTTGAAGATCTTCCTCTGTTTGCAATCCCAAGGGTCTCAGCTAGAACATAAATGGTAGTAATCCTTCTTTATATCCCAAAAAGTCTGTTTAGTTGGCGCCATTGATTTCATTAATCCACTCATTCAACATACAGACAAAGTAGCTAAAAGCTACCGCTAAACTTTGTCCAAACAAGTCAAACAACGTTTCTATTTAACCTTTTGCGTGTAGGGGGCAGTATTTTTGTTTTTAGATAAAACCTATTTGAAACGGCCTATTTCTCAGCCCCAGAAACTAGAATATGCATATAATTGTCAGATTAGGATAGAAAACACTCTAACGTTTCCAAAACTGGCAAAATATTGTCTGTGAGTATAACAGAACTGATATTGCAGGCGAAAACCTGAGGAAAATCCAATCAGGAAGTGCCTTTTATTTTGAAACCTCTCTGTTCCTATGCATGCCTATCCTCCATTTAAAGGGATATCAACCATATTCCTTTTTCTATGGCTTCCCTAAGGTGTCAACAGTCTTTAGACATAATTTCAGGCTTTTATTTTGAAAAATGAGCGAGAAAGATCACATTGCGTAAGTGGATAAGTGGGGGCTCTCAGAGTGAGTTTTGCGCAACAGAGTAAAGCGGCCATTGTTTCTCCCTGTCCTATTGAAAAACCTACACTCCCGGGTTGATATATTATCGAATGTATATTTTAAAAACAACCTGATGATTGATTATAAAAAATGATTGACATGTTTCTGTGGACATTATGGATGTTATTTGGAATTTTGGGATTTCTGAACATAAAGCGACAAACAAACGGAGGTATTTTGGATATAAAAATAATCTTTATGGAACAAAAGGAACATTTGTTGTGTAACTGGGAGTCTCGTGAGTGAAAACATCCGAAGATCTACAAAGGTAAACGATTAATTTGATTGCTTTTCTGATTTTCGTGACCAAGCTACCTGATGCTAAGTGTACTTAATGTTTTGTCATGTGATCGATACATTTACACAAATGCTTGGAATGCTTTCGCTGTAAAGCATCATTTCAAAATCTGAGACGACAGTTGGATTAACAAAAGGCTAAGCTATGTTTTGCAATATTGCACTTGTGATTTCATGACTATGAATATTTGTAGTAATATTATTTGACTGGGGCGCTATGCTATTCAGCGGTTGCTGATGACAATTATCCCACTTAAGGGATGGGTAGCATCAAGAAGTTAATCCTCAGGTACTATAAAATGTAAATAAACTATAATATTTCACATTGAAAGTAGTATGTTGCATAGGAAAGGACAATTTGTAAGCGTGCGCCTTCTCCATCACACACCGAAAGACTGATTTGCTTCAGGTGGTCCCATAACAAAAACTCAAAATACTTGTTTGTTTTTTAAAAGACAAGCCTGAAACTTTGAATAAAGACTGTTGACATCTAGTGGAAGCCATAGGAATTGCAATTTGGGTGACGGAGATACATAGAAACAATAGGTTTCCATAATAAGAGCCTGGGAGCTGAAAAAAAAATTATGGTCGGATTTTCTTCGGATTACTGCCTGCTATATCAATTCTGTTATAGTCTCAGACATTATTGTAACAGTTTTAGAAACTTCAGAGTGTTTTTTTTACAATGCTTCTAATTATATGCATATCCTGGCATCTGGACCTGAGTAACAGGTAGTTTACTTTGGGAACGTCAGTCAAGCAGAAATTCGGGAAACTAGACCCTAGCCCATATTATAAACCAAACTTTAAACTTTAAACTTTTAACTTTAAACTTTAGTCTTGAAATCTTCATACATGGGCTCGCATGTGAATCCTTAAAGAGAGCGGTGGGGCTAAAGCAAAAGAGGGTGTGAATGATGCTGAATACGTGTAGACAAAGAAGAGCTCTCCAGTAGGTGTACCAAAACATTCAAGGGCCATTTTTTTAAGTGAGGTTACATGCTTATCAACTTTCAAAGCAGAATTACTTAACCATTGTTCATCAACTGTAGTTTATGATATACCATTTTCTAGCTCTGAGTCTCTACTTTTATCCAATGTAAAAAACAAAATTTCTAATTTTGCTACATAAGACCGAATCAAGCTGGTTGGTCACAATTCCACTTTGACATTATGGGGTATTGTATGTAGGCCAGTGACACAGAATCTAATTTGATCCATATCAAATTCAGGCTGTAACACTAACAAATGTTGAAAAAAATCAAGGGGTGTGAATACTTTCTGAAGGCACTGTATGCCATGGCATGCATGCCAAATAGTACGTCAGAAAAAAAAGTTAAAGAAATGTAACCACTTTTTCAGTCATATTCACCCCATCTAGGATCACATATGTACTTTCTACTGACTATGATCCGAAATCTAATCCCTCCACTCAAGTGGGCCATTTTTAAAATGCAGTGTATGATATTGTCAGATTTGCACGAGTATACTTTTTTTTTTGCATGAGTATACTGAGGCAATTATCTTGATCAAAGAAAGCCTCATTGGAATTTAGTTCGCTCTCAGGGCAGTGGCGTTCGATCTCCTACTGTAAACTATTTGAAGGACTGAAATACTCCGATTAATACAAGGAAAGATCATAGCGTTTTAGAATTATGAATGCTGTGGTCACAGGATAAGTGGATAATATTCATACTATGTCAGTCACCTCAATTAACTCAAAGATCAACAACCGCCCTGGTTATGACACAGCCACCTCATTCTTTTCTCTGCAGAATGTTAAAACACAATACAAAGACATGTCTACAAAATTCCCCTGCAAAGGGCTACTATTGACAATGATCTGAATAATCTGTCAAAGTCAATGGGCTGGGTGAGGTTTACAGACAGAACTTTGAGATGAGGAAAGGGCTTTTGATTGTGTATGGTTGTGCTTAGATAGTAATAGTATTGTTGTGTATGAGAGCGATTGAGGTGCTATTTCTCCTCAATCTCCCATACATCTTCTTTACTCCACCCAGCCCATTCACCTTGTTAACTGATCTTTCCTCTCAAAAGCTGTTCCCAATGTCTCCTCATTGTCCCTAAGCAATAAGCTAGCCGGTACCTTTCAGTTGATACCTTTACGTCTCTTCCACAAATAGTGTAAAATGCAAACACCACAACCATGTCTGCCAGGAGATGTGCAGTCGAGGTTAGAGTCCCGCTTCTTGAAAGTGGCAGCTCTATCCTGGTTGGGGTATGTACAGTCAGGTCCATACATATTTGGATCTTGACCAAGTTATTATCAATTTGGTTCTGTACGCCATCACAATGGAAGTGCAGACTTTAATTTTACCTTTCTGGCGCAGGGGTCCCGCTAGCGACCCACCTCGACAACATCCGGTGAAATTGCAGAGCGCCAAATTCAAAATACAGAAAACGTAATACTAAACCTTCATGATAATACAAGTGTCATACATGAATCTTTAGCTTAGAATCTTGGCAATCTAAACTCATCGTCGGATTTCAAAAAGGCTTTACGGCGAAAGCACAGCATTTGATTATCTGAGGTCAGCGCCCCACAACAGCATATTATCCAAACAAGCACAGGCGGCACTAAATCCCAAATAGCAATAAAATAAGTGACTTACCTTTGAAAATCATCCTCTGATCGCAATCACAAGAGTCCCAGGAACACAATGAATGGTCGTTTTGTTTGATATAGGTCGTTTAGTAGGCTTCATTGAGTTCAGTAAATCCACTCGTTCAGAATGCAGACATAGGAGTTCCAAAAGTTACCAGTAAAGTTTATCCAAACAAATCAAACAACATTTCTAATTCATTATTAGGTACTCTAATATCTAAATAAATCAATAATATTTCACACAGAGCTAACTATTTTCAATAGGAAAGGAAAAGAACGCGTTGCGCTCCTTCGGTCACGCGCTCAATGAGACTTGTTTTGCCATGGGACTTCCTGAGGATAAACAACTATTCCTTGTTGCTTTTTCAGAATACAAGCCTGAAACCATGAATAAAGACTGTTGACATCTAGTGGAAGCCATAGGAACTGCAATTTGGGAGGTGGAAGTCTTTGATTTCAATTGCTTAAGCTTGGAATTGGCTGGCAGGTCTACAGAAAAATCAGTTCTGTTATACTCACAGACATAATTTTAACAGTTTTAGAAACTTGAGTGTTTTCTATCCAATACTACCATGCATATGCATATCCTGAGTAACAGGTAGTTTACGTTGGACACCTCAGTCATCCAAAATTCCGAATACTGCCCCCTATCCCTAACAAGATGTATTTTAAGCTTTAATTTGAGAGTATTTACAGTACATCCAAATCTGGTGAACAATGTAGGAATTACAACACTTTTTATATGTGTTCCCCCCAATTTTAGGGGCTCAAACGTAATTGGACAAACTAACAATCATAAATTAAATTGTGAGTTTTAATACTTGGTTGCAAGTCATTTGCAGTCAATGACTGCCTGAAGTCTGGAACCCATAGACATCACCAGATGCCGGGTTTCCTCCCTGGTGATGCTCTGCCAGTTCTTTGCTGCAGCTGTCTTCAGTTCCTGCTTGTTCTTGGGGCATTTTGCCTTCAGCAAGTGAAATAACATGCTCAATTGGATTCAGGTCAGGTGATTGACTTGGCCATTGCAGAACATTCCACTTCTTTGCCTTTAAAAAGTATTGGGTTGCTTTCGCAGTATTAAAAAATGTATATCTAATTTAACCTTAATTTCAACCCTAACCCGGACAACGCTGGGCCAATTGTGCGCCACCCTATGGGACTCCCAATCACGTCCGGTTGTGATACAGCCTGGAATGGAACCAGGGTCTGTAGTGACACCTCTAGCACGGAGATGCAGTGCCTTAGACCGCTGCCTCAGATCATTGTCCATCTGCACTGTGAAGCACCGTCAAATGAGTTTTGAAGTATTTGGCTGAATCTGAGCAGATAATATAGCCCTAATTCATCCTGCTGCTTTTGCAGCAGTCACATTATCAATAAATACAAAGGAACCAGTTCCGTAGGCAGCCATACATGCACACGCCATAACACTACTTCCACCATGATTAACAGTGCTGTTCCTTCCATTCTTCATACTGTTCTCTTCCCATCATTCTGGTAGAAGTCAATCTTTGTCTCATCTGTCCATAGGATGTTGTTCCATAAATGTACAGGCTTTTGTCGATGTTGTTTGGCAAACTCTAATCTGCTCTTCCTGTTTTTGAGACTTAACAATGGTTTACATCTTGTGGTAAACTGTCTGTATTTACTCTGGTGAAGTCTTCTCTTGACTGTTGTCTTTGACACAGATAAATCTACCTCCTGGAGGATGTTCTTGATCTGGTCAACTGTTGTGAAGGGGTTTTTCTTCACCAGGGAATAATTCTTCTGTCATCCACCACTGTTGTTTTCCGTAGCTTCCGGGCCTTTTGGTGTTCCTAAGCTCACCAGTGCATTCTTTCTTTTTAGCCTGTTGCGACTCTAGGGGGAGTTTTAAACGGGATATTTTGTTAGGACAAGATACTTGAATATGCATATAATTGACAGCTTAGGATAGAAAACACTCTAATGTTTCCTAAACTGTAAAGATATTGTCTGTGAGTATAACAGAACTGATGTTGCAGGCGAAAGCCTGAGAAAAATCCAATCCGGAAGTGCCCCATATTTTGAAAGCGCTGCGTTCCAATGAGTCCCTTTTGAGCTGTGAATGTGCTATCAACCAGATTACGCTTTCTACGTATTCCCCAAGGTGTCTACAGCATTGTGACGTGGTTTTACGCATTTATGTTGAAGAATAGCCGTAGGCGGCTACATTGCGCAAGTGGTCACCTGATGCCCCCAGAGAGATTCTCGTGTAAAATACAGAGGTAGCCATTACTCCAATCGGTCCTACTGAAAAACGAATTGTCCCGACGGATATATTAACGAATAGATATTTGAAAAACACCTTGAGGATTGATTATAAACAATGTTTGCCATGTTTCTGTTGATATTATGGAGCTAATTTGGAATATTTTTAGCCGTTTTCGTGACTGCAATTTCCGTGTGATTTCTCAGCCAAACGTGAAGAACAAACGGAGCTATTTCGTCTACAAAAATAATATTTTTGGAAAAAAGGAACATTTGCTATCTAACTGGGAGTCTCGTGAGTGAAAACATCTGAAGCTCATCAAAGGTAAACAATTTAATTTGATTGCTTTTCTGATATCCGTGACCAAGTTACCTGCTGCTAGCTGGACAAAATGCTATGCTAGGCTATCGATAAACTTACACAAATGCTTGTCTAGCTTTGGCTGTAAAGCATATTTTGAAAATCTGAGATGACATGCTAATGCGTTATGCTAATTAGTGTGAAACAGATCAGGGCGTGACATTGTGTGAGAGATTGTACAGCGTGTTTTCACAATCAGAACGATTTGGAACTATTTCAAGCTGGGAAGATTTTTACATGACATGGGACCCCCTAGCGGCCTGAGGCCGTAAGTGACCGCTTATGTCGCTTATGCCTGGAGACGGCCCTGCTGCTGTCTGTATATAATTGGGCGGACTGTAGGTTGATTCTGCTGGTTCACCCCATGCATGACAATTCTCATTGCATGTCCTGCTCTGATTATTTAGATGGATGCTGCCAGCGGTTCCGTGTCAGTGGGCATGATTGTGGGCATCCTCAAATATCCAAGGACATTGGAGATGTCATCAATTCCTTAAATCTCACAAATATCAGCATTGGAAATACTGACCAACATTTTTCTACACTTTAGTCCTTTTTGGGAATATAATTGATGTCTATGACTACTATCGGTGCCACATAGGCCATGTTCAACTTTTCAAGTTTTGTTTAGTTCCTCCAATGCTGAAACATCTGAGTCTCTGAGGTGACATTGTGGATTTTATTTTAAAGGCAGACATTCTTCATCTCTGTCAGGGACCTTTGCAGTTAGAATTAAAATAAATTAAACTACCTTACATCCTCAAGGGAGTGATTAGAAAGTGAGTCACTGATTGTACCTAAACTAATGACTCTGCTGGCCCGAGTCTCATAGGAATTAATGTTTTAATCCCAAGAATAGTGAGGGTAATACATTTGCACTGAATGTTCTCAAGGACGTCCTGCAGTCGTTTACTGCTAGTGTAACACATAAATCTGATTGGTGTGGTTGAAATATCTTGTATTTCATCCAACCTCACCATGACTGTGTTTGAAATTCATTCCACTTACTTCAACATACTTTTCAATGCAGCATGGAGAGATATTCTGACATGATTTTTGATGAGAATAAAATGCTGACTAACATTTTAAAGTATAATAGTATCCATTTTTTGCAGTGATTTGTCAGAATATTGTTAAATAAGATGATTTATTGCCCAACGCCATCTTGGCAGGACATCAAAAATTCTTTAGGATTCAGTCCAAGTCAGGATTTAGTCCAGAACGTCTAAAGGATATATTGGGTCCAGTTTGGACTGACAGATGTAAATGCAGCTTACACTGCAGATCTATGCTTTAAAAGAAAGAGTTTAGTTCAGTTTTATTTTGCATACCACAATGAAATTCATGAAAGGAGAATTGCCCATGAATCGAAATCATTAACATCTTGAAAGCTTTCCCTAATGAAAATGCATGTTAAAGCCACTAAGGTACAACAAGGCCGAAGTTAAATGCCTACATCAAACACCAAAAGTTATGAGAGCATAAACAACCACCTGGCGAATGCAAACTATGCAGGACGAAACAGAAATAAAATGGATAAATCAAAAGGGATTACTAACAATAGTCAAAGATGCATGGCAGACAAAGAAAATCAAATCAAACAATTGCTGAAATCAGGAAGTACAAAGGAAGACTCGGTCAGCTTGATCCCCTCTGTCGAAGAAACTTGGAACTTCTTTTTGATATCTTCAGTGATATTGTTAACCTTTAACAGGTTAACCAAACACGCCCCCATAACAAAAATTAGAATTTAAAACAAGTTCAGCCACTGGTTAGACCATGATCTTGCAGCGTTTCTCCACCTCAAGAATTGCATTTGGGCGAAAGGCTGGGCACACGCATACTCAGGCTGACTGGCTCTCGTTCAGGCAAATGAGAAATAAGTGCACTCAGGCTATCCGGAAGGCCAAAGTTAATTACTTTAAGAAGCAGTTTTCTCTGTGGGTCTAACCCCAAGAAGTTCTGGAAAACGGTTAAAGACCTGGAGAATAAACCCTCCTCCTCACAGCTGCCCATGTTGTCCCTTAATAACTTCTTATGGATTGGGGGCAGTATTTCGACATCTGGATGAGAAGCGTGCCCAAAGTAAACTGCCTGTTACTCATGCCCAGAAGCTAGGTTATGCATATAATTGGTAGATTTGGATAGAAAACACTCTAACGGTGACTCCGGTCATGCCGAACTAGCGACATTCCGGATAGGCTTACAGAAAGATTTTAAAACCATTTTCACAAAAAAATCTGTTTTTTTTTCTCATATTCGTGACCCAGAAACGGTGATTCTGGTCATGCCGAGCTAGCGACATTCTGGATAGGCCTACAGAAAGATTTTAAAACCATTTTCACAAAAAAGTGCAGATTTTTTTTTTCATATTCGTGACCCAGAAACGGTGACCCCGGTCATGCTGAGCTAGCAGCATTCCAGATAGGTCAAAAGAAGATTTTAACCTCTCTTGTGTAGGGGGCAGTATTTTTACATTTTGGATGAATGAGGTGCCCAATGTAAACTGCCTGTTACTCAGGCCCAGAAGCTAGGATATGCATATGGTTGGTAGTATTGGATAGAAAATACTCTAAAGTTTCAAAGTGTTAAAATAATTTCTGTGAGTATAACAGAATTGAGAACTAACATGTCAGATTTCAAGGCTTTTCGGGGGAAAGCAAATGATGCTATTATCTGAGGATAGCACCATAGTAAACAAAGAGAGAGAAGCATATTTCAACCCTGCAGGGGCGACATAAAACGCAGAAATAAAAATATAATTCTTGCCTTACCTTTGACGAGCTTCTTTTGTTGGGACTCCAATATGTCGCATAAACATCACAAATTGTCCTTTTGTTCGATTAATTCTGTCGATATATGTCCAAAATGTCAATTTATTTGGTGCGTTTGATCCAGAAAAACATTGGTTCCAACTTGCGCTAAATGGCTACAAAATATCTCAAAAGTTATCTGTAAACTTTGCCAAAAGATTTCAAACTACTTTTGTAATACAACTTTAGGTATTTTTTTATGTTAATAATCAATCAAATTGAAGACGGGATGATCTGTGTTCAATACCGAGGAAAACAAACTGTAGCTAGCTTTCTTGTCACAGTACACTTCAAGATACCCTCGTTCAAGATGGCCATACTTCTTCATTACAAAGGAAAAATCTCAATCAATTTCTAAAGACTGTTAACATCCAGTGGAAGTGATAGGAAATGCAAGAAGGTCCCTTAGAAATCTGGATTCCCAATGAAATCTCATTGAAAAGAGAGTGACCTCAAAAAAAGAAAATCTGAATGGTTTGTCCTCGGGGTTTCTCCTGCTAAATAAGTTCTGTTATACTCACAGACATGATTAAAACAGTTTTAGAAGCTTCAGAGTGTTTTCTATCCAAATCTAGATGTTAATGTGAGTGTAGCGAAATGCTTGTGCTTCTAGTTCCGACAATGCCGTAATAACCAACAAGTAATCTAACTAACAATTCCAAAACTACTGTCTTATACACACAAGTGTAAGGGGATAAAGAATATGTACATAAAGATATATGAATGAGTGATGGTACAGAGCGGCATAGGCAAGATACAGTAGATGGTATCGAGTACAGTATATACATATGAGATGAGTATGTAAACAAAGTGGCATAGTTAAAGTGGCTAGTGATACATAAAGATGCAGTAGATGATATAGAGGACAGTATATACGAATACATATGAGATGAATAATGTAGGGTATGTAAACATTATATCAGGTAGCATTGTTTAAAGTGGCTAGTGATATATTTTACATAATTTCCCATCAATTCCCATTATTAAAGTGGCTGGAGTTGAGTCAGTGTGTTGGCAGCAGCCACTCAATGTTAGTGGTGGCTGTTTAACAGTCTGATGGCCTTGAGATAAAAGCTGTTTTTCAATCTCTCGGTCCCAGCTTTGATGCACCTGTACTGACCTCACCTTCTAGATGATAGCGGGGTGAACAGGCAGTGGCTCGGGTGGTTGTTGTCCTTGATGATCTTTATGGCCTTCCTGTAACATCGGGTGGTGTAGGTGTCCTGGAGGGCAGGTAGTTTGCCCCCGGTGATGCGTTGTGCAGACCTCACTACACTCTGGAGAGCCTTACGGTTGTGGGCGGAGCAGTTGCCGTACCAGGCGGTGATACAGCCCGCCAGGATGCTCTCGATTGTGCATCTGTAGAAGTTTCTGTAGAAATTTCTTCAGCCTCCTGAGGTTGAAGAGGCGCTGCTGCACCTTCTTCACGATGTTGTCTGTGTGGGTGGACCAATTCAGTTTGTCTGTGATGTGTATGCCGAGGAACTTAAAACTTGCTACCCTCTCCATTACTGTTCCATCGATGTGGATAGGGGGGTGTTCTCTCTGCTGTTTCCTGAAGTCCACAATCATCTCCTTAGTTTTGTTGACGTTGAGTGTGAGGTTATTTTCCTGACACCACACTCCGAGGGCCCTCACCTCCTCCCTGTAGGCCGTCTCGTCGTGGTTGGTAATCAAGCCTACCACTGTTGTGTCGTCCGCAAACTTGATGATTGAGTTGGAGGCGTGCGTGGCCACGCAGTCGTGGGTGAACAGGGAGTACAGGAGAGGGCTCAGAACGCACCCTTGTGGGGCCCCAGTGTTGAGGATCAGCGGGGAGGAGATGTTGTTGTCTACCCTCACCACCTGGGGGCGGCCCGTCAGGAAGTCCAGTACCCAGTTGCACAGGGCGGGGTCGAGACCCAGGGTCTCGAGCTTGATGACGAGCTTGGAGGGTACTATGGTGTTGAATGCCGAGCTGTAGTCGATGAACAGCATTCTCACATAGGTATTCCTCTTGTCCAGATGGGTTAGGGCAGTGTGCAGTGTGGTTGAGATTGCTTCGTCTGTGGACCTATTTGGGCGGTAAGCAAATTGGAGTGGGTCTAGGGTGTCAGGTAGGGTGGAGGTGATATGGTCCTTGACTAGTCTCTCAAAGCACATCATGATGACGGAAGTGAGTGCTACGGGGCGGTAGTCGTTTAGCTCAGTTACCTTAGCTTTCTTGGGAACAGGAACAATGGTGGCCCTCTTGAAGCATGTGGGAACAGCAGACTGGGATAGGGATTGATTGAATATGTCTGTAAACACACCGGCCAGCTGGTCTGCGCATGCTCTGAGGGCGCAGCTGGGGATGCCGTCTGGGCCTGCTGCCTTGCGAGGGTTAACACGTTTAAATGTTTTACTCACCTCGGCTGCAGTGAAGGAGAGGCCGCAAGTTTTGGTTGCAGGCTGTGTCAGTGGCACTGTATTGTCCTCAAAGCAGGCAAAAAAGTTATTTAGTCTGCCTGGGAGCAAGACATCCTGGTCCGTGACGGGGCTGGTTTTCTTTTTGTAATCCGTGATTGACTGTAGACCCTGTCACACACCTCTTGTGTCTGAGCCGTTGAATTGAGATTCTACTTTGTCTCTATACTGACGCTTAGCTTGTTTGATTGCCTTGCGGAGGGAATAGCTACACTGTTGTGTTCACCCATGACTGCGTGGCCACGCTCGTCTCCACCTCAATAATCAAGTTTGCAGACAACAGAACAGTGGTTCTTAATTTAAAAGTTGCGTCATACTGGAGCACAGCTGGAGCACAGCTTCCATGGCACGTTATTTAAGTGTGAGCCATTGTTGCCATTAATGCTAGTTCATGCTAGTTTGACCACCAGAGGGCATATTTGAAAAGTTAAATTATAGAAATGACATGGAGCTGTAGACCTAAGAGTCCTGTTTACTGTAGCTGTTTTAGCATAACTTATATATTGGCGTACAGGCCTACTTCAATATACAGTATATCAACCAATCATTAATTAATTTGTGCATGTCATTACACAGCATACAAGTCATACATGAATTGAAATACATTAAAGCATTTTAGTTGTAAAATGAAATAACAATGGAGCCTTGAATATATAAACAAAACGGTGCTGAAATAGTTGACCACACACGGGTACCCTATTGCTTCAAATCCTACGATAACAATTGGATGACTTTGGGAGTTTCAGTAAGCAATAATTTGTTGCCTTCATTAGCCTACTTTATTCCAATATTTCTGTTACTCAGTGATATTTATTCCCATAGTAATTCGTTATGGATCCATCCAGATGTGGTTAGAAAACAATGCATTCTGTGGGCTATGCAAAAGTATGGGAGAAGTGACATGCCTCGGAAACACCCATGAATACATTTAAAGTCCCTAGAACTCAGCAAGAGTCTATTGTCTTGCTGATAGCCCATAAAGTGTGGAAGGCTTCTTTTCTATTCTTAAAAGAACTCCAACACAGAGACGAAAAAGGAGCCTTAAATAATTAAACAACGAATAAACCGTAACATGTCAGCTAAAACGATTGAATTCACAAATGCATTTGACCGTTTTTAATATTGGCCATCAACCAAAAACACAGCATCTACCATGGTAGAAATATGTTATTGAATTTGATGTCTTTTTTTGCTCCCCCTACCCTCCGTTCCTATTGTCCTGCTAATAGCCCATCATGGATGGATGGCTTCTTTTGTATTCCAATGTGTTGAATGAATGTATTAAATACAGACATTTACCATTCTCAGTCTCAGAGTGGAAACGTTGTCTGCAGAGTTCACAACCTGCTACACTTGTGTGAAAAACAAGTGTTTGAAAACATGTTTTCAAAATGCCCCCAGCTGTCCATCACTACCGTAAACAGAGAACTGTATTCTAAAAATAGAAACGCAGCATCTACAGTAGTACAAATATATTATTGAATTGGATTTTTAAAAAACAGTTTTAAAATGTATATGTTTATTAGGCTACTGTGCAGTCTGACAAAATCAACGGAACAATGAGAATTGGCAACAGAAGCAGGAACAGCATAGGTCTAAATGACTTACACGTTCCTGGCTTTTGTTCAAAATAAGTTATATTATTTAAACGGAGTCTGGTGCTCTCTAATGTGTGGATAGGCCACTGGGAGTAAACAGATACCCGACTGCACTCTAGTCAAAGAGTGATGACGGACACAGAAGCCCAGTCTAGGAAGTTAATGATGATCCAAAGTATACATGTGTTCTGTGTACAGAGGAAAACAGGATAAAAGAAGTAGAAAATTACTACAATGTAACTCCAATAAAAAACATTACATGAAACACTAATGTTAACAATCTCTATACACAATTGACGATAGAAGAAAATAACACACCATAAATCCTCTCAGGAGAATTAACATTACAGCTGGTAGGCTAATCACACAATTGTACAAAGTGGTAAGAGAACTGGTGAAGAAAGGTACCCCTCTACATACAGTGGGGGGAAAAAGTATTTAGTCAGCCACCAATTGTGCAAGTTCTCCCACTTAAAAAGATGAGAGAGGCCTGTAATTTTCATCATAGGTACACTTCAACTATGACAGACAAAATGAGAAAAAAAATTGGGAAAATCACATTGTAGGATTTTTAATGAATTTATTTGCAAATTATGGTGGAAAATAAGTATTTGGTCACCTACAAACAAGCAAGATTTCTGGCTCTCACAGACCTGTAATTTGTTTTTTAAGAGGCTCCTCTGTCCTCCACTCGTTACCTGTATTAATGGCACCGGTTTGAACTTGTTATCAGTATAAAATACACCTGTCCACAACCTCAAACAGTCACACGCCAAACTCCACTATGGCCAAGACCAAAGAGCTGTCAAAGGACACCAGAAACAAAATTGTAGACCTGCACCAGGCTGGGAAGACTGAATCTGCAATAGGTAAGCAGCTTGGTTTGAAGAAATCAACTGTGGGAGCAATTATTAGGAAATGGAAGACATACAAGACCACTGATAATCTCCCTCGATCTGGGGCTCCACGCAAGATCTCACCCCGTGAGGTCAAAATGATCACAAGAACGGTGAGCAAAAATCCCAGAACCACACGGGGGGACCTAGTGAATGACCTGCAGAGAGCTGGGACCAAAGTAACAAAGCCTACCATCAGTAACACACTACGCCACCAGGGACTCAAATCCTGCAGTGCCAGACCTGTCCCCTGCTTAAGCCAGTACATGTCCAGGCCCGTCTGAAGTTTGCTAGAGAGCATTTGGATGATCCAGAAGAAGATTGGGAGAATGTCATATGGTCAGATCAAACCAAAATATAACTTTTTGGTAAAAACTCAACTCGTTGTGTTTGGAGGACAAAGAATGCTGAGTTGCATCCAAAGAACACCATACCTACTGTGAAGCATGGGTTTGGAAACATCATGCTTTGGGGCTGTTTTGCTGCAAAGGGACCAGGACGACTGATCCGTGTAAAGGAAATAATGAATGGGGCCATGTATCGTGAGTTAAAACATCCTTCCATCAGCAAGGGCATTGAAGATGAAACATGGCTGGGTCTTTCAGCATGACAATGATCCCAAACACACTGCCCGGGCAACGAAGGAGTGGCTTCGTAAGAAGCATTTCAAGGTCCTGGAGTGGCCTAGCCAGTCTCCAGATCTCAACCCCATAGAAAATCTTTGGAGGGAGTTGAAAGTCCGTGTTGCCCAGCAACAGCCCCAAAACATCACTGCTCTATAGGAGATCTGCATAGAGGAATGGGCCAAAATACCAGCAACAGTGTGTGAAAACCTTGTGAAGACTTACAGAAAACATTTGACCTCTGTCATTGCCAACAAAGGGTATATAACAAAGTATTGAGATAAACTTTTGTTATTGACCAAATAGTTATTTTCCATCATAATTTGCAGATAAATTCATTAAAAATCCTAGAATGTGATTTTCTGGATTTTTTTTTATTTTAAATTTTGCATTTTGTCTGTCATAGTTGAAGTGTACCTATGATGAAAATTACAGGCCTCTCTCATCTTTTTAAGTGGGAGAACTTGCACAATTGGTGGCTGACTAAATACTTTTTTGCCCCACTGTACATATTTGTTTTATTTACATAAACAATAGCAAGAGGAATATAATTCTAGGGGAATAAGTATTTGTTCTGACTTACATTTGTCAAAAATACACAAATATCCCGACAAAGGAAAGTGGTCTGATCCCCACAAAAACCAACCTAAGAAATACATTTCATTGGTTGCCATGGTGAATAATCCAATAATAATTGGTAGGAACACATAAAAGCAAACATCAAAGAGTTTACCAGAATCTCTAAATGGAAATACTGGCACACTGTAAAAAAAAAGTCTAAATAACTTATTTAATCTATTTCTGGATGTTCCCAGACAGTGAGTGAGGGCTTATAGGCCTGTATGTGTCCTCTCATCCCCGGAGAGAGAGGGTTGTTCCTTGATAGGGAGTTAGGGCCTATAGGCCTGTATGTGTACTCTCATGCCCGGAGAGAGAGGCGTGTTCCCGGACAGTGAGTGAGGGCCTGTAGGCCTGTTCCCGGACAGTAAGTGAGGGCCTATAAGACTGTATGTGTCCTCTCATGCCCAGAGAGAGAGGGGTGTTCCCGGACAGTGAGTGAGGGCCTATAGGCCTGTATGTGTACTCTCATGCCCGGAGAGAGCGGCATGTTCCCGGACAGTGAGTGAGGGCCTATAGGCCTGTTCCCGGACAGTGAGTGAGGGCCTATAGGCCTGTATGTGTACTCTCATGCCCAGAGAGAGAGGGCTGTTCCCGGACAGTGAGTGAGGGCCTATAGGCCTGTATGTGTACTCTCATGCCCAGAGAGAGAGAGAGAGGTGTTCCCTTACTGTGAGTGAGGGCCTGTAGGTGTCCTCTCATCCCCGGAGAGAGAGGGGAGTTCCCGGACAGTGAGTGAGGGCCTATAGGCCTGGAGGTCCATAGCTCCAGGGGGTAAGCTCTACTCTCATGCCCGGAAATAGAGGGGTGTTACCCGGGCGGTGAGTGAGGGCCAATTGCCTGTATGTGTACTTTCATGCCCAGAGGGAGAAGAATGTTCCCGGACAGTGAGTGAGGGCCTTTAGGCCAGTATGTGTACTCTCACGCCCGGAGAGAGAGGGCTGTTCCCAGATAGGGAGTTAGGGCCTATAAGCCTGTGTGTGTACTTTCATCCCCGGAGAGAGAGGTCTGTTCCCGGATAGGGATTTAGGGCCTATAGGCCTGTATGTTTACTCTCATGCCCATAGAGAGAGGGCTGTTCCCGGATAGGGAGTGAGGGCCTATAGGCCTGAAGGTCCGTAGCTCCAGGGGGTAAGCTCTACACTCATGACCGGATAGAGAGTGGTGTTGGCCCGGGCAGGGATGGAGGCCTAGATGGTGCACCCAACCCGGTCATGGACCTCCATCACCCCCCTGAAGCCATTAAGAACCATCCCAAAATATAGACATGGTGACCCGTTCAATCACCAGGTGCCCGGCTGTACATAGTCTCTGGAGCGAAAGTTTTCTGAAAAGTAAGACATAATGCATTTTCTGAGATGTGTGGACTCGTTTTTCAGCATATTTTTTCAAACCTTCCATTAATCACTCAGGCCGGCCCCGATTGATAAATTGCCGTAGTGGGGTGCTCCCATAGCGGGCATGGAGATCTGGAACCCCCCTAAGTGCACTTAAACCAGTTTTAAAAACGTTTGTCTGGATACCCAAAAATATAACATAGTCTGATTTCTGAGAAGAGGGGACATAGTAATTTTCAGCATATTTTTTCAAACCTCCATAAATAGACCAATGGCGCCCTCAAGTGACTTCTCCCGGGAGTGACTTGCTCCCATACGTGCAGTTATGCCAGGAACACACCTAATGATTAAAAATACTTCCCGAGGGGCTAGAGGTCCCAAATTTCGGCTCATACCCTCTCTCGTGATGGGCAACCATTACACCATGTTTTAAAAAGTTAGCATTCACAGGAATCTATGCGCCCTGTAAATGAACTTTTTTTCTGAAACTTAAAACACGATTTTCCATGATAAATTTTTATAGAAAAACGGTTGTAATTAGACGGAAATGCTCGTCTATGATTGGAGTTGTACTTTTTGAGTTATTAAGGTTAAAGTATATTTTGAGAGTGAGGCCCTATATGCATATGGAAGTACCAGGCCAGGGCAGTGACTTTTGTCCCAATATAGGCCTGTGGTCCTTGGGCATGTTGGCATAGGGACATTGGGATTCAGAGAATGGTTAATGACCCTATCAGAGTGCCTCTTTGCAGGCATACTATCTAATGTGTATAGCCCTATATGCATATGGAAGTACCAGGCCAGGGCAGTGGCTTTTGTCCCAGGTCAGGGCAGTGGCTTTTTGGCCTATGGGCCTTTCGGGCCTGTGGTCCTTTTGGGTTACCAGGCCCGGTGAAAAAACGTTGATTACCGCAGGTGGGTCTCAAATACTTAGCAGCTGATTGTAAGACTCGTGCGCTACCCATTGAGCCAATTTGATGAACAAAGAGGCAACGAGGTGAGGTTTCTGGTCAAATTCTTCTTCCAGTCCAATTAGTCCCATTGGCCCACAGCTGGGGCTTATTCAGTCCTTGTTTAGGGTTAGGGTTTGAGGGTTAGGGTTAGGGGTTAGGGGTTAGGGTTAGGTTGTTTGGTGGAGCAAACAAAGAGACACGCAGGAAGGCAGGAGAGAGAAGCTATGAGCAGCAGACAAAGACGCGACTGTGGGCTTTGTTCCAAGCAGAATATCGTGTGGCTAGACCGACATTTCAAGTCTGTCCATGCACTTAAGTCCGGTACTATGGAATGGATGAATGCTATGCAATCTAGCCGGGTTTCGACTGAGAGACAGCAGCCCGAATCAGGGAAGTATATGCAGCCTGACAATGTTGTTGAACCGCGGCTGGAGAACCCTGTGTTTTTGCAGTGTGTTGAAAGTGAGTTGTCCGTGGAGCAGCAGCTGGTGGACGAGGGTGAGCAGGCGGCGAGTGCGTCGGCGGCGGTGCAGCCAACCAGTCAGGTCGGTAGTGAACCATGCTTGGAACCGAGGGAGCAAGGCTGCGTCGTGGCAACTTCCACGGAGAGCAAGAGTGATGAAGGAGGCGGTGTGTCGTCCAGAATTGAGGTTTGGAGTAATGCAATTTTGACTCAATATGAGCACTATATAACGGGTAGAAACCCTTCAGTTAAACGAATTGACAATAGTTGCACCAGTCTATCCCGAGTACGGGAATTCCTCCGCATTATGTCAGAGGGCAAGGCCGATGAAGGACTGTGTTCTCTGGATAACTACAGACGTGTGTCTGAGTGGTATGGCCAATGTGACGACCGTGGTTTGGCACCATCCACGTTAAAAATGTACCGAGACGAAGTTCGAAGTTTCCTGAAAAATCTTATTCAGTTCCGGCCGAATAGTCTGCAAGCTAAGGTCAGTGGAATTCGAAAGTTGTTACTCTGCTTGGCAAAGATGGATAGGGATTCTCGGCAGAGCCAGGCAACGCACAGGGCAAAATTTCGCAAAGGGACGAGGTGCTCAGCGCTGCGGAGTTAAGCCGGTTTGTTGAGCTAAGTAACCAAGCAATTCCTTCAGTTCTCAGTAGGCTGGAGGTCCGTGCCACCTGCTCTGACAGACGTAGGTTTGCGGCTCTCATGTCTAGCCAGTTGGCCATATTTAATGGCACTCGACGATCCCCAGTCACCATGTTCATTGAGAGGGATTTTACTGAAGTAACCTCGGAAAGTGGGGGTTATCAGATGTGCGTTGCAAGTGTTGTGGAAATTTCCTCTATTTACCAAATCATGAGAGCAAATCACACACAAGTCAGGATTAGTTATCAAAGTCCATCTTTAATTATATGAGCTCTATCACAACCCTGTGACACTCAGATCAATTCAGTGTCTATCAATGAATTCTCTGAGAGTTCCTCACACATTGCAGCTGAGATCCTTTAATAGCAAAAGACACACATAGCCCGACAGCATAGGCATAATTTATCATTCAGGTTTGCTCTCTTCTCAAACTCAGAACCATAAACAAATCCTCCATATCAACAGACATATATCAAATCCATCCTATCTTGACAAGATCACAGAGACACACTGACTGGCACACAGACATTGTGGAGCCAAGAGATACACGCTTGACCTCTCCCCTCTCTCCGGCCCCAGCAACTTAGTCTTGACATAGAACAGATACTACAACCCCGCCACAGTATTATACAAAAATAACATTCTGTTGAGAAGTAACTTACAAACATATGATGAATATAAAACATCTTACCTATGTTACCAACCAATTCTGATTATTCCCCAACACAAGTCACAAAACAAACTATAGCTTCGGGGAGTGCAGAATTGTTATATGTCAGGAGGAATACACTTGGCTTAAACGATTCCATCAGATCAGGCCACATCTGAGTGGAATGACCTCAGACACAGAACTCTTCTTTTTCACATCTGTGAGTATGTGGGCCAGATATTTGCAGAGTTTAGCATTGGAAGTAAAGTGACCTTTGGTACAATTCGATGAAGCTTTGCCACATTGAACTTTAACCAAGGGTCGGATACAGACCGGGGAACTGTGGCTGACCATATGTGTCACTCTCTGGAAACTCAGGCACGGTCCTACCGGTACCATAATTTGCCTCATAATGCCAGCTGGGCGCAGTCACTAATTGAGGGACAAATCAATCCATGATTCACTGACAAATAAAGAACATTAATTTGAAATTCACCCTTGTCTTTGTGTGTCATTTGGTCACGGTTGAGAATGTATGGAGGCCTGGGGATCTGAATAACCAGGGTGTTATGGGTTACCAGGTGCACAGAGCTGAAGTGACAGGCCGAGATAGAGGGCAGGTAGGTGGGCAGGCAGGGTAGAGAGAGTAAGCCCAGAGGCATGGAGATATGGAGCTCCCTTGGTAACCAGTTCAATCACCAGGTACACATGCTGCACTTGAGAGAGAAGTATGTCTCTATCATAGAATTACATTGGGTTACCAGGTGACCTTGGTGGGGGGTGTGGGGCCCCCCTATGGGGTCTCCCTAACCTGTGACTGGACACCCAGTCCAGCATTGGTGGCACCAGGAGCTATCACCTTGTGGGTTTGGGTCATCAAAGACCATGGTTCTGGTCCAGTGAAGGTGCCCGTCCCTTCGGCGACCGATTGGTGGTTGTTTAGCCCCGTGAGGGCTAGCTCTCCAGTCCAGTCCCCCTCTTGGTTCATGGTGCGTCTCCATGGTTCTCCTCTGTTGTCCAGACAGTTTAATTTCCTCAGACTGATTTGCATTCATTTTCCACCTGTGAGGGCCTCTATCGGTCGGCCTTTGGCTGGAGTTCTGATGGACGGTTACTCCCGCCCCACATGGATTGGCTTCTTTCGGGGGAGCCCCTTTAAGAGACGGTTTACCCCCTATTTCGATACGCTCCAGCCCCGCACCGTTCGTGCGAGATCCAGCCAAACTGTCTGACCCAGTGGCCCTACATTGGTGTTCCGGTGCAGGGAGTGACACACCCAGGCTGCGAAGCATGTGGTGATGGTCATCCCGTAACGCATCGGCGCCAGAGACACATATTCTCAAACCCTGTCTTTAAAGTGGACATACCAGGCTGACCCAAGCGGTCTGGCCGAGGTTGTGGTTCTTGTTGCCTGGTTGATTGCGTTCCGAATGGACCCTCCAGCTAGACGAGAGACCTCTCAAGCGGCACCCCGGCACCTGTGGCTTCGGCCATGGGCAGTTCAGGGCCTCCCGCTGGGCACACGGTGAATTGCACCAGGGCCTCCTCCCCTAACGGGATAGGACCGGTCCCTGGTTGTTCTTTGCTTAGTGTGCCCAGGTACAACCTCTATGTTGTGAGTGGCTACCTGGTTGATCCTGCCAGTAGCATATGCTTGTCTCAAAGATTAAGCCATGCAAGTCTAAGTACACACGGCCGGTAAAGTGAAACTACGAATGGCTCATTAAATCAGTTATGGTTCTTTTGATCGCTCCATCCTTACTTGGATAACTGTGGCAATTCTAGAGCTAAAACAAATCAAATCCAAATCAAATCAAATTTTATTTGTCACATACACATGGTTAGCAGATGTTAATGCGAGTGTAGCGAAATGCTTGTGCTTCTAGTTCCGACAATGCAGTAATAACCAACGAGTAATCTAGCTAACAATTCCAAAACTACTACCTCATACACACAAGTGTAAAGGGATAATTAATATGTACATAAAGATATATGAATGAGTGATGGTACAGAGCGGCATAGGCAAGATGCAGTAGATGGTATCGAGTACAGTATATACATGAGATGAGTATGTAAACAAAGTGGCATAGTTTAAAGTGGCTAGTGATACATGTATTACATAAAGATGCAGTAGATGATATAGAGTACAGTATATACGTATACATATGAGATAAATAATGTAGGGTATGTAAACATTATATTAAGTAGCATTGTTTAAAGTGGCTAGTGATATATTTTACATCAATTCCCATCAATTCCCATCAATTCCCATGTGGCTGGAGTTGAGTCAGTGTGTTGGCAGCAGCCACTCAATGTTAGTGGTGGCTGTTTAACAGTCTGATGGCCTGAGCACTGACCTCTGGGATGCATGCATTTATCAGACCCAAAACCCATGCGGGCCAATCTCGGTTTGGTGACTCTAGATAACTTTGAGCCGATCACGCGTCCTTTGTGGTGGTTACGTCTCATTCGAATGTCTGCCCTATCAACTTTTGATGGTACTTTCTGTGCCTACCATGGTGACCACGGGTAACGGGGAATCAGGGTTCAATTCCTGAGAGGGAGCGTGAGAAAAGGCTACCATATCCAAGGAAGGCAGCAGGCGCACAAATTACCCACTCCCGACTCGGTGAGGTAGTGACGAAAAATAACAATACAGGACTCTTTTGAGGCCCTGTAATTGGAATGAGTACACTTTAAATCCTTTAACGAGGATCGATTGGAGGGCAAGTCTGGTGCCAGCAGCCGCGGTAATTCCAGCTCCAATAGCGTATCTTAAAGTTTCTGCAGTTAAAAGCTCGTAGTTGGATCCCGAAACAGCCCCTATGACACCAATTATGGCACTTCCAGCTGGCACAGGAAGCTAAAGGTAAACACATATCCTCAATGGGGTATGCTGTTACAGAATCCTGAGTTTTAAGTCTTTACGTTAAGAACTGACTGATTTATACAGGGTTGAATGCACTATTACCATCAACCATCAGGTTGGGTATGGAAAAACACTTTTAGGGTGATTTTAACCACTTCCGGATGCTTCAGGAAGCTTAGAATCGACACATGTAGACCTCATAGTGGCCTGATTGTCATCGAAGACAGGTTCATAAGGCATTATTAACCCACATAGGCTTC
Organism: Oncorhynchus tshawytscha; assembly: GCF_018296145.1. Lineage (NCBI taxonomy): Eukaryota > Metazoa > Chordata > Actinopteri > Salmoniformes > Salmonidae > Oncorhynchus > Oncorhynchus tshawytscha. The sequence continues at coordinate 4,176,636 of NC_056446.1, read as the reverse complement.
AAGTTGAATTTAGGGTGAGCAGGCAATGCATTCCTATAATGAGAGATGTCATTGTAATCTTTGAGATCAAAAAACCCTGATTTACTGTTAAGGGTTAATGTCACATGGTCAAGGTTAGGCTTGCACAGATCCGGAGGACCTCAAGAACAAACATGAGGTCGAATTGTGCTTCTCACCCTAACGGTTCTCTCACTGTCACCCAAAAGCAAATGAAATTTAGGGCCAGGCTTCATTTTGGGCCTACTTTTTCTCATGGTCGCTGTGGGCATCTCATTGAACTCGGCACAGCCTAGAGATTATGGGAATGCCATTGCAGGCTCTGTGTGTCTTTAAGCACCGCACTTTGTCACTCCATCCTTGCTGTGTGTGTGTGTGTGTGTGTGTGTGTGTGTGTGTGTGTGTGTGTGTGTGTGTGTGTGTGTGTGTGTGTGTGTGTGTGTGTGTGTGTGTGTGTGTGTGTGTGTGTGTGTGTGTGTGTGTGTGTGTGAGAGAGCTTTTCTTTGACATCTGTTGGGAGGAATGACTGACTTACAGTTCATGACGGTTGCCTAATCACACATATGAAGTTTTGAAAAGATCTGACCTTTTTAACCCTTCACCAATTTGACATTGTACGATTTCTCTTAAATGACAATAGATAAATGGCTGGTACTTTTTTTATTGACACCTGTAAAAAAAATGTACATCCAGAGTGCATCAAACACGATTTAGACCTTGTTTATGGAAAAGTTTTTATTTCTGTATTTCAATTTTGCAACTTGCTGTAAAATGTCCACAGTCTTCCTATCATCTAGTTTAAACAGTGCTGCAAAAAAATATTTCAGAGTTCATCAAACATGATTTAGACCTTGTTAATGGAAAAGTGTTTATTTCTGTATTTCAATGTTGCAACTTGCTGAAAAATGTCCACAGTGTTCCTGTCCTCTAGTTTAAACAGTACAACAAAAACAATTAAATCCCGAGTGCATCAAACATGATTTAGACCTTGTTTATGGAAAAGTGTTTATTTCTGTATTTCAATGTTGCAACTTGCTGAAAAATGTCCACAGTGTTCCTGTCCTCTAGATTAAACAGTACTGAAAAAATATTTACTATCAGAGTGCATCAAACATGATTCAGACCTTGTTTATGGAAAAGTGTTAATTTATATATTTCAATGTTGCAACTTGCTCAAACTTGTCCACAGTGTTCCTGTCATCTAGTTTAAACAGATCTACAGAAAAATGTACATCCAGAGTGCATCAAACACGATTTAGACCTTGTTTATGGAAAAGTTTGTATTTCTGCATTTCAATTTTGCAACTTGCTGTAAAATGTCCACAGTCTTCCTATCATCTAGTTTAAACAGTGCTGCAAAAAAATTACATTCAAAGTGCGTCAAACATGATTTTGACCTTGTTGTATTTATTTCTGCTCAGGATATGTGAGGACTCCTTCAAGATTGTTGGAAAAGCATTCCAGGTGAAGCTGGTTGAGAGAATGCAAAGAGTGTGCAAAGCTGTCATCAAGGCAAAGGGTGGCTACTTTGAAGAATCTAAAATATATTTTGATTTGTTAAACCACTTTTTACTACATGATTACTACATGATTACTACATGGTTAGTACATGATTCCATATGTGTTATTTCATAGTTTCATGTCTTCACTATTATTCTACAATGTAGAAAATAGTCAAAATCAAGAAAAACCCATGAATGAGTAGGTGTGTCCAAACTTTTGACTGGTACTGTATATCTCATGAATGTTTTTACATTCAGTTACATGAAGTCACTTTCTTATCACTTCTTCCTTCAGCAAACATGTAAGGAAAGCTTTTTTTAAATCAAAAGGGATGCTGTCAAAAATGTATTGAATTCAAATGGATTTACCCAGTCTACAAAGCACTACAGCCACTCTGTGATGACCAGTTCTGCTCTTTTATTATAAATTAGTTATATATTAGTTTTATTATGTGGAGGTTTCATTCAGGTCTCTGTTTAATATAATATTAATATAATATTAAACTTTTATGAAATAAATGAAAAATCTCATTTAGTTTCCTGCGTTGCCCACTCCAGTCAGCAGATGGCGATGTGCGCCTTTTAGGTTCAGGCGATGCTGCCAGGGTGACGTATAATCTAGTGGACGGGTCGCTCCTTCAATAACAACAGCTATTCAGACACCTCGGTAGCTTTCTAGCAAACATAGCTACAACATTCACGTTATTTACACTGTTTTGGTGTATATTAGTCGATGTGTATTAAACACACTTCTGTTGTATGTACTTGTTGGCCCATTTAATTATATATTTACGTTGTTTGTTAGCTAGCTGGTTTGTTAAGTTAGCTTAGATCTAGGCTACTCTCTAACGCTAGATAGCTAACATCTCCGACCATGAGTTCACTAAGCTACTCTCCTCCTGCTAAAGAGGAGGTCGTCTGCTGGACTAAGAAAGAAGCTCTCGTAAAAGAGGAGGAGGAAGAGAAAGATGTCACACTACAAAAACAAGTAGAGGGTGAGGCTGTTACCGTGAAAGAAGAAGAGAAAGACGTTTCAGTGAAAGAAGAGGAAGACGCGTTCAGAGTGAAAGAGGAGGAGGACGTTACAGTAAAAGAAGAGGAGGAAAATAAAGAGGAGGATTCCGTTTTTGGAGTGAAAGGGGAGGAGGGGGAGATGACTGTCACATTGGATGAGGAAGAGGAGGTTGGAGATCTGTTTAACACCAGTAAGTACGGTCTCTGCAGTCGTTGAACCAATATGCAGTACAGGGGTTCTACACTTTAATGTTGTTCTGTAGGAATGGCTGAAGCTACACTGTAACGTGTAGAACATCACGAGTGGACCATCAACAAAACGTTAACAATTGATCAAATGCATCCAATGACAATGCCTAAAATACTGTATTCCTCAATATCTTCTATTAGATTAGCCCAATATGTGCTCTTAAAGGGGCAATCAGTAGTTGTTACATCCATTTTGGGACTGATACATTAATAATACCCATGTTTTCTTTAAGAATTCACTTTTAAATGCATCATGAGCTTAGTTCGACTGTCGTACCCCATCAGGACCCAAAATATAAGCTTTTTTATTCCAGTGTTTGTCAGTAAATATAAACAAACACTGTATATCCTCAAAACATGGTTAAAACTATAATGTTGATATCATGGATGGTTGCATTTCTCCATCCCTCAGATTTTTACCGAAACGGCAGGGAGTACGCTTTGTTATTGTTTCTACTGCTGATTTCTGCCCCCGTTACTCTTCAAGGTCCAAGGACTGTATGTTATTTTCAGAGGTAGACTGGCTCTGGCAGGTAAAATAGTCAAATAATCCACCTAAATGTGAATCGATTCTCAATTGCGATACGCTTCTAGAAACATAAATTGCTGTACTTTCATATCACATCAACAGAAGTTCATACAATACTTAAATATCTCATCAAAATAATTTCAAATAATGCTTTCATATCACATCAAAATAATTTCAAATAATACTTTCATATCACATCAAAACCAAATTTGTTTCTCGTCATTTCGCCTTCCTTCAAGCATATTTTTCTTCATTGGACTTTATGTGGCAGTTGGCAACCAACTTTAAGGTGCATTACCACCATCAACTGGACTGGAGTGTGGACCTCAGTTCATCTTTTAGTCACCCACGTGGGTATATACCAAGACAGTCGTGAAGAGGGCACAACAAAACCTTATCCCCCTCAGGAGACTGAAAAGATTTGACATGGGTCACCAGATCCTCAATAGGTAATACAGCTGCACCATCGAGAGCATCCTGACCGGTTGCATCACCGCCTGGTATGGCAACTGCTCGGCATCTGACCGTAAGGCACTACAGAGGGTAGTGCGAACGGCCCAGTACATCACTGTGGCCAAGCTTCCTGTCCAGCCATCCAGGACCTATATAATAGGCGGATTCAGAGGAAAGCCCACAAAATTGTCAGAGACTCCAGTCACCCAAGTTTTAAACTATTTTCTCTGCTACCGCATGGAAAGCGGTACTGGAGCGCCAAGTCTAGGACCAAAAGCCTCCTCAACAGCTTCTACCCCAAGCCATAAGACTTCTGAACAATTCATAAAATCGCCACTAGACAATTTACATTGACCCCCTCCCCCTTCGTTGCACTACTGCAGAAGGGTTCCTTCTGTCCCATTCTCAGCTAGGTTACGAGGCGCTTTGTCGCCAGTACCAATGACTGGGTTGATAGGGGAAACCTCCATGCTTATTATAGAAATTGTAATTAGGGGGAAACTATTTTGTAAACTGAAATAAAATAACAAACCTGTTTGAAAAATGAAAACTATTCCAAAACTATCTTTGACTCCAAAACAAAAATAGGCTAAAATAATAACCAGCATGAATTATGTTAATTTTGAATAATTTAAATCTTAATTTTGGGCAAAAATATAATATATTTTTTGTGGTTTTAAAGCTTCTGAACCTGGTGGCTGGTAAATGCCACCATGGGATGGCAATGTTTCAAATAGACCTAGCTTGTGTATCACTATCACTTGCTATCACCAGATATACTTTAAGAAATTAGGATATTGGAAACTCCTTTCGATTCGTATTAACAGCTTAAAGAAAATAACATTGGCATGAATTACCCTCTGTGAACAAAAGCACAACATTACAAATATTTTCAGAGATGTGAGATAATTAACTTGTTCTCTGTAATATTGTGTAGCTTTGCAATCATAACATTACATACTTTCAAGTAAAATAGGCATGTTTCTCGACTCATACCCTGACTTTAAAAAGGGATTTAGTGAGAAATAGTTCAGGAACTGCGTGTCACAGCATGACAATATGAACGTGATTGGTCGACAGTCTCTTGGACGGGCGTTATATACACTTTGACATTTTCTGGAATTGTTTTTATTTGAAAACGTTTTTGTTTACTTGCCTGCCTGTTGAATTTGGAATGCACTCTACTGTTCATCTCTGAAACTCACTGAGATAATTCCTTTGATACAGCAGTAGCAATACAGGGATATAACATCTACAGAAAATACAGGAATGATGGGGGAGGTGTTGCTGTATACAGTGCATTCTGAAAGTATTCAGACCCCTTGACTTTTTCCACATTTTGTTACTTTAAAGCCTTATTCTAAAATTGATAAAAAATATTATTTTCCCTCTTTCATTTAACTAATTTATTGGCACACCTGCATTTGGGGAGTTTCTCCCATCCTTCTCTGCAGATCCTCTCTAGCTCTGTCAGGTTGGATGGGAAACATTACTGCACAGCTATTTTCAGGTCTCTCCAGTGATGTTAGATTGGGCTCAAGTCCGGGCTCAAGTCCCAACTGCGTTGCCCCAAAATCATCTTCTAGTGTCCCCACCTAAAGTAAATCTTGGTCAACCAAGAGTCGCCTGTTCTTTCTACCAAACAAATGGTTGACATGTTATAATGTGTATTTTTTTCATTTATAGACACATCCCCAAAAAATCAACTATATGTACTGAACTGGTCTGATGCTTTAAGCAGGCTGTTTGATTAAATAATTAAGACACACAAATGACTCGGGAGCCAGAGCTCAAGATAACCTAACCAGATGGAGAAAGATTCTGCTGTTGTGATCATGAAGTTTCTGGTAATGGGCTACACCAGCGGTCGGCAACATTTTCCACTTGGAGTGCCAAGTTAACTTACCATTTCTACCAACCAGTTACGATTTTCATAGGTACATTTCCGTGGAACAGATTCATTCATTTATAATAGTATCTCAAAATCATTGTTTGTGATTAAGCTACATTCTATCTAAATGAAAATTATACAAATCTAAATAACTTTTATTGCCATTACCAACTACGTAAAAATAGCCTACATAAAGCCAACAAATAAAAACATTGCAGCCTGCAGGTAGAAAATATCCTGATAAAAATAAATATTTCACATTTGCTGCACTTGGCCTTTCTACAACGAACTTGAAACATTATATCAACTATCAACTGGGTCAGCCCAAAACTCAAGATAGCGAGCTTGCAACATTGTATAAAATATTCTGGTATAGTTCCCCGCGCCAGTGAGTTTGGGACAGACACAGCTGTCGGCTATTTGTGCAAGGAATAAGAAGTAATCGGGTATTTTATGACATTTCCACTGGATCAGAGCATCATTACATCTTTCCCTTTCATGCTGAGTGGTTATCGAAAGGGCAATATTTTATGAAAATACTTTGAGGAACTATTGTCATTCGCAATTGATTTTGATTAGACTTTGTTTACTTGCTGTTTGAGGTGAAGAAAAATTACTTTGAGAAACTCCACAACTCAAATCAAATCAAATTTTATTTGTCACATACACATGGTTAGCAGATGTTAATGCGAGTGTAGAGAAATGCTTGTGCTTCTAGTTCCGACAATGCAGTAATAACCAACAAGTAATCTAACTAACAATTCCAAAACTACTGTCTTATACACAGTGTAAGGGGATAAAGAATATGTACATAAGGATATATGAATGAGTGATGGTACAGAGCAGCATAGGCAAGATACAGTAGATGATATCGAGTACAGTATATACATATGAGATGAGTATGTAAACAAAGTGGCATAGTTAAAGTGGCTAGTGATACATGTATTACATAAGGATGCAGTCGATGATATAGAGTACAGTGTATACGTATGCATATGAGATGAATAATGTAGGGTAAGTAACATTATATAAGGTAGCATTGTTTAAAGTGGCTAGTGATATATTTACATAATTTCCCATCAATTCCCATTATTAAAGTGGCTGGAGTTGAGTCAGTGTCATTGTCAGTGTGTTGGCAGCAGCCACTCAATGTTAGTGGTGGCTGTTTAACAGTCTGATGGCCTTGAGATAGAAGCTGTTTTTCAGTCTCTCGGTCCCAGCTTTGATGCACCTGTACTGACCTCGCCTTCTGGATGATAGCGGGGTGAACAGGCAGTAGGTCGGGTGGTTGATGTCCTTGATGATCTTTATGGCCTTCCTGTAACATCGGGTGGTGTAGGTGTCCTGGAGGGCAGGTAGTTTGCCTCCGGTGATGCGTTGTGCAGACCTCACTACCCTCTGGAGAGCCTTACGGTTGAGGGCGGAGCAGTTGCCGTACCAGGCGGTGATACAGCCCGCCAGGATGCTCTCGATTGTGCATCTGTAGAAGTTTGTGAGTGCTTTTGGTGACAAGCCGAATTTCTTCAGCCTCCTGAGGTTGAAGAGGCGCTGCTGCGCCTTCTTCACGATGCTGTCTGTGTGAGTGGATCAATTCAGTTTGTCTGTGATGTGTATGCCGAGGAACTTAAAACTTGCTACCCTCTCCACTACTGTTCCATCGATGTGGATAGGGGGGTGTTCCCTCTGCTGTTTCCTGACGTCCACAATCATCTCCTTAGTTTTGTTGACGTTGAGTGTGAGGTTATTTTCCTGACACCACACTCCGAGGGCCCTCACCTCCTCCCTGTAGGCCGTCTCGTCGTTGTTGGTAATCAAGCCTACCACTGTTGTGTCGTCCGCAAACTTGATGATTGAGTTGGAGGCGTGCATGGCCACGCAGTCGTGGGTGAACAGGGAGTACAGGAGAGGGCTCAGAACGCACCCTTGTGGGGCCCCAGTGTTGAGGATCAGCGGGGAGGAGATGTTGTTGCCTACCCTCACCACCTGGGGGCGGCCCGTCAGGAAGTCCAGTACCCAGTTGCACAGGGCGGGGTCGAGACCCAGGGTCTCGAGCTTGATGACGAGCTTGGAGGGTACTATGGTGTTGAATGCCGAGCTGTAGTCGATGAACAGCATTCTCACATAGGTATTCCTCTTGTCCAGATGGGTTAGGGCAGTGTGCAGTGTGGTTGAGATTGCATCGTCTGTGGACCTATTTGGGCGGTAAGCAAATTGGAGTGGGTCTAGGGTTTCAGGTAGGGTGGAGGTGATATGGTCCTTGACTAGTCTCTCAAAGCACTTCATGATGACGGATGTGAGTGCTACGGGGCGGTAGTCGTTTAGCTCAGTTACCTTAGCTTTCTTGGGAACAGGAACAATGGTGGCCCTCTTGAAGCATGTGGGAACAGCAGACTGGTATAGGGATTGATTGAATATGTTGATTGAATATAACTCATTAGTGGTGGTGTGTTAAGACAATCATAAATACTATCATAACAATCATAAATACTATCAGACATCCCCAAATGGGCACATTTATAGGCCTACATTTGCGCGCAGGCCAGGTAGACTAGTCCTACTTCTATCAAATCCAAATGTATTCATCACGTGCCCCAAATACAACAGATGTAGGTAGACCTTACATTAAAATGCTGACTTACAGGCTCTAACCAAAGGTGATATTTCTAAGTTAAAAAATGCTCTCGAACTATGTAACATTTAGTGGCTATTTATGTTACGCTGGGAAAACAGTTTTAATGGGAACAGAAATTCTAAATAATTTCAGAGTTTGCTAAATCCAATGGTTCTAACCGAGAGTCACCTTAACTTTATAGACAACACCCAAATGGATACTGTCATTAACGCAGTTCTTCAATAATTAGACATTCTTAATACTGTAGCTGTTTAGTTACAGTCACATGTTCAACTATCATCACCTGATCCAGGAAATCATTTTCTGAATGACAGTCAAATGACAAACATCACGACATGCAACAACAACCAAAGTGCTTCTTCATTCATTACTCTGGTAAAGACAGTTATGCCGTGCTCCACGTTGGATCCAACATCCCCAACAAATTGATGTTTATAATGTGTTATTGTCTGATTGATTTACAGTAGGGTCTCGTTAGTCTGTTTGGACACAGAGATACTTAGCTCATAAGCAACCTGGAAATGGAGGCTATATTTGATGTCAGCCTATGAGAACTCCCCTGAGTTTTCCCCCACGGTGCTGAACTAGTGAATAGATACAGATCTTAATGTGAGTTTCACTCCTTAATGTGAGTAGCACTCCTGATCTTGTGCTGATAGTGCGCTGTAATATTCAGAATACATTGAAAATTTAAACTCTTCGCTCACTATTTTTGCTCCAAACAGATATACTAAATCTATAGATAGTGGTTTCCTCATTACCAGATATACTACATCCATAACTAGTGGTTTCCTCATTACCAGATATACTACATCCATAACTAGTGGTTTCCTCATTACACTACATCCATAACTAGCAGATATGCTACATCCATAACTAGTGGTTTCCATCCATAACTAGCAGATATGCTACATCCATAACTAGTGGTTTCCATCATTAGCAGGGATATGCTACATCCATAACTAGTGGTTTACACTACATCCATAAGCAGATATGCTACATCCATAACTCAATAGAAGGGAGTTTTCCTTTTTAGCATTGAGGAGTTTCTGCAACCAGATATAACTACATCCATAACTACCGGTTTCCTCAATAGAAGGGAGTTTCTGCAACCAGATACACTACATCCATAACTACCGGTTTCCTCAATAGAAGGGAGTTTCTGCAACCAGATACACTACATCCATAACTACCGGTTTCCTCAATAGAAGGGAGTTTCTGCAACCAGATACACTACATCCATAACTAGCAGTTTCTCGTTAGCAGGGAGGACTTTCTACAACCAGATATACTACGTCCATAACTAGTGGTTTCCTCATTAGTAGGGAGATGTTTCTACAACCAAATTGTGTGTGCTTTGCCCTCATGCTGCAATTTTAGCAAACACAGAAAGGGGCTTATATTGGAGACCAAAAGTCATCTGGCACACTGCTTAGAGTTTCAACAACATGAATAACTAATTTCAACCCATAATCATCGATGTTACTACTATTGTGAAATCAAGACAAAATATGACTATTGTTGCTAACTTGACTGTCTTCATTGTAAAATTTAACAGACGTCAATTGTTGTAGAACTTCATGGGTATGACCTGGGCATCACAATTTACCTCAAATAAACAGTGTATTTCTGCTGTTGTGGGCCTTTAACCATCTGTCTGACTTTGTCGTTCACACAGGAGAGACACGGGACTATCGTGGATCCTCTTGGGAGGCTCAACAACATCATGATTCTGACGAGGCAGAGAAGAGTCTCTTCAGATCAGAACTCCTCAAGAAACACCAGCAGAGACCCACAGAGAAGAAATCTCATTGCTGCTCTGACTGTGGGAAAATATTAAACTCTTCACCAGACCTTAAAATACATAAAAGAATTCACACTGGAGAGAAACCTTACGGCTGTGATCAATGTGGGAAGAGTTTTTCTCAGCTAAAAACCCTGAAATCACACCAGAGAATACACACTGGAGAGAAACCTTTTGGCTGTGATCAATGTGAGAAGAGTTTTATTTGGCTGCAAACCCTGAAAACACACCAGAGAATACACACTGGAGAGAAACCTTACGGCTGTGATCAATGTGAGAAGAGTTTTACTCAGCTAAACAACCTGATAGTACACCAGAGAACACACACAGGAGAGAAACCTTATAGCTGTGATCAATGTGGGAAGAGTTTTTCTACATCTAGCTATTTAACTATACACCAGAGAATACACACTGGAGAGAAATCTTTTGGCTGTGATCACTGTGGGAAGAGTTTTATTTGGCTACAATCCCTGAAATTACACCAGAGAATACACACTGGAGAGAAACATTTTGGCTGTGATCAATGTAGGAAGAGTTTTACTCAGCTAAACAGCCTGATAGTTCACCAAAGGACACACACAGGAGAGAATCCGTGCTGTGATCAATGTGGGAAGAGATACTCTGATAAAAGATCTCTGATTAAACATCAGAAAATACATGAAGTAGTTGTTTCATGATAATGAAATAATGTCACAATGTAGAATGTTTTTAATATTGTGGAAGTATTTTAATAATATCACAATATAGAATGTATTAATATTTTAAGAGTATTTTAATGAATGTCAGAATGTAGAACCATAAACATTTGCCCAATGTTCAATTGATTTTAGTCTCAGGGGAAAAATCCAGGCTTCTTAATTGAAAGAGTACTATTTATGAGATTCAACAAAAAGTGACTAACAAAAATAGAGTTGTGTTACATTTACCACGTTGGTTACCCACTTGAATCAAAATGCAACTCTTCAATGTTTAGGTTTTCAATATATCCCAAACTGTTTCTGCATATTGGTTATTGATTTGGACACATTAAAACTATGTTTTGACATTGCGCTATTCTCACCTACGTAATTCAAAAGACATTGAAAAGAAGACTATGCCCGACGTCCAATTTATGTTCGGTTGTAAGTTGAAAATGAAAGTTGAAAATATGTATTTTTGGGTCATTTTTTCAATGATTTGAAAACAACTTAATTTCAATGTACTAGCAGCCTATACGTATGGACGCAGTATAATCAATTGGTCTATAATGAATTTTATTAACAATCTTACATCACTCCATTATTTCTTTACAACATCCAAGTGCTAATTGTCTTTATTCCACTACTGAAGAAGCATTTCTCAAATCACCTAGTCACATTTCAAACATCCAGCCTGACAAAAGATACATTTTATTATTCCATGCCTCACCACTAAGTTAATTATTGCCAATACATATTAACAAAGGGGTGTACATTTGGTTTTGATGTTTCATATTTACAATTCATGTAACATTTAGTAATAATTATTTATGCAACCAACTGACAATTGTTGGGTACAATTATATTGACATTGTTATCTTGCTTTTAGACTATCAGGGATCATTCATAGATGTGCCAACCCAAATGTACTAGAGCATGACATTGGGGACTGGGCCCAGATTCAACAACATGCCTATCGAGTGAACCCTGAAAAGAGAGAGAATCTCCACAGTGAGGTGGAAAGTTACTATGGATATCGCAGGAGTTTCCTCTTGAAATCAGACATGTCTGTGGTAAGGTCAACTTGCTTGCTGATTGTCTCAAGAGTCGGCAGTCCAATTTTTTTTTTGAAACTGCACTGTTGGTTAGGGGCTCGTAAGTAAGCATTTCACTGTAAGGTCTACACATGTATTCAGCGCATGTAACTAATACAATTTGATTTGAGTTTTGTTTGGGCTCGTTCCAAGGGGACGAGAGTTCTAGAAGCTAGTGAGTTTTAGGAAGACAAGAGTTCTAGAAGCTAGAGAGTTCTAGAAGAGTTTTAGGATTCTATAGAAAGAAAAAGGAGAAAATAATGATACGATTGTATTTTATTATTTAGAAATACGTGTTTTTTCTTCTTTTTAGTTGTTGACAGCAAGTAGACACCATGTTGTTAAGGGAATTTTTTATCTATATTGACTTATGTATACATTTCAATCAGGCTGTACTAATCAGAATACAATTATGTTACTGTATATGTACTAATCAAAATACTAAATGTTACTGTATATGTATGAATTGTCTTATCTGATCCCAGTACTGAAGTGAATTGTGGTCAAGAGTTTAGTAACAATGACGGTCTGTTCATTGGTACAAATGAATCAGACTGGCTAGAATGCTTATCTACACAAGAAAACCTTGACTCGTAAATTATATTAAATTGGTAGGGAGACAGATGTGGGAAGGCTTGAGACACAGCCTTGGTACTGGAACGGAGGTGTGTGAACGTGGGCAAAAGTTGGAACAATGACGGTCTGTTACTTGTACAAATGAATGAACTATCTCCAGACTGTCTAGAATGCTTATCTACACTGACTGACCTTGGCTCTAGGCGAGGAGGGAAGGCTTGAGATCTATAGAGCCTTTCTACCAGTGTCAAGAAGAGACGGAACATTTAGAAAACGCTGACGTCATTTTCAGTTTATAACCTGTGGTAAAATGTGTATGAACTCAGTACTCTCTTGAATTAAAGGCTGTTACTTGACTTTTAAGACTAGGGCTCTGTCCATTCTTATAAAATAAGGGGTCTTACAAATCCTTATGAATTGACAGAGTGTTTAATTTTGATTGGGAATTAAAACAGAGGAATTAAATTCCTTCAACACATGTTTATATTGGTGAATCATTGTAGTTGATAATAATGTGAAATGGAAGTTGTTTTCTGTTGGTGGTGAGCAAACTTGTCCAACAAAAATATAGGCAATATTTGTTGTCTTAAAGGGGAAGGTATTACAGGCTTTGGTTTTTCCATTTATGTTTTGAGGTAGGACTTTAGCACGTATAGCCCATTAGCACGTAGGATGCACTGACTGGTGTCACCTCCTTAGTCAGTATGTGTTACACCTGTGCTGGCTTGTCCATCTCGTTAGTGGGAAGGTGTTTCACCTGAGCTGGTTCAGGTTCTATTTAAGAGTGTCTGGCTCAGTGCTCCAGTTGTCTTAATAGATGTGGAGAGTCAACTCCTTTTATTTGCTCCACCTTTTTGGTTTGCTTCCTGTCTTTAAGTGGTGTGGGTTTTTCTTTTGTTTGACTCTTCTTGGGCAGATTTAGTGGGTCTCATGGTGGGTGTCTTTTAGGTCCCAGTTGTTGTTACTAGTCAACTTTCAGTGGACACCCCCATAGTGTCTATCCTACAAAACAAGCTTGTAATTTGTGTCTATCCTACAAAACAAGCTTGTAATTTGGTTGGATAATTTAATATTTTAATCAATAGCATGCCCCCGTAGTGTCTTTTAGAGCCTCTCCTAAAAAACAAGTTATATTTTGGGTTGGATATAGCATCCTATTGTTAATATTTTAATCAATGGCATTTCCTTTCAATGCTCATTAGTCTTTCAGTTGTTGTTGTTCTGTTTTTTTTATTCATATGTTTGTGTACTAAATATTTCTGTTTATTTTCTTTATTTTTTCCTGTGAAGACATTGTGTTGCATCCGTGTCTGAAATGTGCTGTATAAATAAATCTTGATTTGAACATGTTGCTAAACAAATTAACCCAATGACTGACCAATCAACAGACTCTTTGTCCATCTTAGTATGAAAAACAGTATCAATCCCACTTTTCAAGCCTGCTGAAGGCGTGGTGGAGTGGTAAACACCACCCCCGGCTCTATCAGGGGCTTGAGGTGGTCTCCTACAGCTCTGCTTTTGTCATGTTTTGTGGCCTTGCTGTTCCATTTCTTGACTGTCCCTGCAACACAGAAACACATTTAGTCATATTATATAAAACACTCAAAGTAATGGATATGGAGCATCTATGGCCTAAGTTACACCTGGTACCTAAATGTGACTTCGGTCATCTGATCACTCCAAGCTGCATTAGGTCTGGATGCACTAAAGTCACAATGTGATCGCATTAAGTTTAGATCTGCCAGGATGGGCATTGTGTTTGGAATTTGAGCCAGGCCACTGAATATGCATAAGCAATGTAAAGAGATGGGGTGAATGAGTGGGGGAAAGTACATTCTACACAAATTACCTTCATAATATCACAGAACAAATGTGTGTGCCTGAGGGGAAATGTACTTTCATATAGCCAAAAGGGGTGAGAAATTACACCAATATCAGTGGATAATTTGCACTAATGTAAATTAACATGGATGATCATCTAAACCATGTGTGACCTCTCACCTCTCTGGCTGTAGAAGTGTTCTTCATAACCAGTCCCTCAACAGCTCTCTGACTGAGCTCCACCCTCACTGGGTCTTCAGAGGAGAGGAAGGCTGAGGAGGGATGGAAGGATGAATGGATCAGTCAGTCAATAAAGTGTAGAGCTGCTGTCTGACAAAATCACTATTTTAGTAGTTCATTAAAGTAATAAGGCTTTATGACTGCTGAATACCAACTATCAATCACTTAGATCATGTATTTTCAGGTAGCGATACCTCCTTGGGACGTCCCTAGCCTGTTGAAGTTTAGGGTAGGCTTGTCCCAAGGATCCCGGATAGCATTGACCATTGTGCATTCTTCTGTCTCTTTTACATAGCAGGTGATGAGTTCTGACTTCTGAACTTGAAAATATTAAATATCCTTATTTATGTGAAATTGAATGAAACAATAATGTATGTTGATGCTAATATGATGTAGAATATTCCATGATGTTTATATATGATAACAATAGCGTAATATATTTAATATGCTATAAAAAAAATTTTACAGTTTCACTAATTCATTTTAATTAACTTAGTCATTATGACACACCCCTCACTACTGTCATTGGTTACATTAATTGCACTGTGTGTCTACATAACCTGGTTCAAATATTCATGACATTACCCTGAGGAAGGCACAGTGATGCCGAAACGGTGGTAAATACCCATTAAATTGCTGGGAGTTTATATATGGAGTGTGCAACTTTCTTTATTTTGATAGTTTATAGTTTATTCGCCATTAGTCAGGATCTCCACACAAACTATTTTTCTGGGTGTGCGCCAGCTCATGTTTTTAAAGGGTAGGTAAAAACACATCCGCCACGTTGATCCTCAACACAGGGGGCCCTCAGGGGTGCGTGCTCAATCCCCTCCAGTACTCCCTGTTCACTCATGACTGCACCGCCAGGCATGACGCCAGGCATGACTCTAACACCATTATTAAGTTTGCCGATGCTACAACAGTAGTTGGCCTGATCAACAACAACGAGGAAACAGCCTATAGGGAGGAGGTCAGAGACCTGGCCGTGTGGTGCCAAGGAAAACAACCTATCCCTCAATGTGATCAAGACAAAGAAGATGATTGTGGACTACAGGAAAAGGAAGCCCGAGCATGCCCACATTCTCATCGACGGGGCTGTAGTGGAGCAGGTTGAGAGCTTCAATTTCCAACTGACCGCAAGGCACTACAGAGGGTAGTGCGAATGGGCCAAGCTTCCTGCCATCCAGGACCTATACCAGGCGGTGTCAGAGGAAGCCCCCCCCCAGTCTCTGTTATCATCTATGCATAGTCACTTTAATAACTCTACCTACATGTACATATTACCTCAATTACCTCGTACATTGACTCTACTTGTTCCTTTTATTTCTTATTCTTATTTCTACTTTTTTTTAAACTGCATTGTTAGTTAGGGGCTTGTAAGTAAGCATTTCACTGTAAGGTAACATTCAATTTCAATGGACAGAATCAATGATTGACTACCCAGTTCAACATCAGTTCACCGCCTCACTTCATACTGTATTGGAGCAGCAGCAGCTGACTTGATCGTTGATGCTAATCAGCATATTTGAATCTGAGAGTAAATAGAGCCGACTACACTCTAAAAATGAAGGGTTCAACTGGAGTTGTTCTCAGATCCCCTAAGAACCGTACGGTTCTTGGCAATGAAAAACGGCCCCAAAAGGTTCTTCAAAGAACTTGTTAGAAGGTGGGATCATCGAGGAACCTCTGTTGTTGCTGCACTTCTTCCGGGAACTTCGCATTTACAACTGAAAACGCTGGTGGCCAAGTTTGGATGAGACAACAGTTAAAAAGGTTAAGTTGGGTTGATGTTTGGTTCTGAATATGTATCGAAATAATTTATATAATAATATAACATACTAATGAATAACGAAGACAATTCTGGTTTTCTGTGAATAGCTTCCATAACATTACTACAGCTAATGAACGTAAATATTGACGTTAACTAATTAAGTAACTAACTAAGGACGGTGACCTGTCCAGACAAGATGTCAGAACGACCTGAATCGTCAATGGAGGTCTTCCTCTTTATATAAACTGCTACAGCATGCAATACTATTAACTCACAAGGGGGCATAACGTTACATGGACAATAGTATCCCATTTTGGAAATGTTACATGGACAATACTATCCCATTTTGGAAACATTACATGTACAAAACTATTCCATTTTGGAAACGTTACATGGACAATACTATCCCATTTTGGAAACGTTACATGTACAAAACTATACCATTATGGAAATGTTACATGGACAATACTATCCCATTTTGGAAACGTTACATGTACAAAACTATCCCATTTGGAAACGATACATGGACAATACTATCCCATTTTGAAAACGTTACATGTACAAAACTATCCCATTTTGGAAACGTTACATAGACAATACTATCCCATTTTGGAAACGTTACATGGACAATACTATCCCATTTTGGAAACGTTACATGTACAAAACTATCCCATTTTGGAAACGTTACTTTTTTTAATATATTTTTTTATTTTTTTTATTTCACCTTTATTTAACCAGGTAGGCTAGTTGAGAACAAGTTCTCATTTGCAACTGCGACCTGGCCAAGATAAAGCATAGCAGTGTGAACAGACAACACAGAGTTACACATGGAGTAAACAATTAACAAGTCAATAACACAGTAGAAAAAAAGGGGGAGTCTATATACATTGTGTGCAAAAGGCATGAGGAGGTAGGCGAATAATTACAATTTTGCAGATTAACACTGGAGTGATAAATGATCAGATGGTCATCTACAGGTAGAGATATTGGTGTGCAAAAGAGCAGAAATGTAAATAAATAAAAACAGTATGGGGATGAGGTAGGTAAAAATGGGTGGGCTATTTACCGATAGACTATGTACAGCTGCAGCGATCGGTTAGCTGCTCAGATAGCAGATGTTTGAAGTTGGTGAGGGAGATAAAAGTCTCCAACTTCAGCGATTTTTGCAATTCGTTCCAATCACAGGCAGCAGAGAACTGGAACGAAAGGCGGCCAAATGAGGTGTTGGCTTTAGGGATGATCAGTGAGATACACCTGCTGGAGCGCGTGCTACGGATGGGTGTTGCCATCGTGACCAGTGAACTGAGATAAGGCGGAGCTTTACCTAGCATGGACTTGTAGATGACCTGGAGCCAGTGGGTCTGGCGACGAATATGTAGCGAGGGCCAGCCGACAAGAGCATACAAGTCACAGTGGTGGGTGGTATAAGGTGCTTTAGTGACAAAACGGATGGCACTGTGATAAACTGCATCCAGTTTGCTGAGTAGAGTGTTGGAAGCAATTTTGTAGATGACATCGCCGAAGTCGAGGATCGGTAGGATAGTCAGTTTTACTAGGGTAAGTTTGGCGGTGTGAGTGAAGGAGGCTTTGTTGCGGAATAGAAAGCCGACTCTTGATTTGATTTTCGATTGGAGATGTTTGATATGAGTCTGGAAGGAGAGTTTACAGTCTAGCCAGACACCTAGGTACTTATAGTTGTCCACATATTCAAGGTCGGAACCAACCAGGGTGGTGATGCTGGTCAGGTGTGCGGGTCCAGGCAGCGAATGGTTGAAAAGCATGCATTTGGTTTTACTAGCGTTTAAGAGCAGTTGGAGGCCACGGAAGGAGTGTTGTATGGCATTGAAGCTCGTTTGGAGGTTAGATAGCACAGTGTCCAAGGACGGGCCGGAAGTATATAGAATGGTGTCGTCTGCGTAGAGGTGGATCAGGGAATCGCCCGCAGCAAGAGCAACATCATTGATATATACAGAGAAAAGAGTCGGCCCGAGGATTGAACCCTGTGGCACCCCCATAGAGACTGCCAGAGGACCGGACAGCATGCCCTCCGATTTGACACACTGAACTCTGTCTGCAAAGTAATTGGTGAACCAGGCAAGGCAGTCATCCGAAAAACCGAGGCTACTGAGTCTGCCGATAACAATATGGTGATTGACAGAGTCGAAAGCCTTGGCAAGGTTGATGAAGACGGCTGCACAGTACTGTCTTTTATCGATGGCGGTTATGATATATTTTAGTACCTTGAGCATGGCTGAGGTGCACCCGTGACCGGCTCGGAAACCAGATTGCACAGCGGAGAAGGTACGGTGGGATTCGAGATGGGCAGTGACCTGTTTGTTGACTTGGCTTTCGAAGACCTTAGATAGGCAGGGCAGGATAGATATAGGTCTGTAACAGTTTGGGTCCAGGGTGTCTCCCCCTTTGAAGAGGGGGATGACTGCTGCAGCTTTCCAATCCTTGGGGATCTCAGACGATATGAAAGAGAGGTTGAACAGGCTGGTAATAGGGGTTGCGACAATGGCGGCGGATAGTTTCAGAAATAGAGGGTCCAGATTGTCAAGCCCAGCTGATTTGTACGGGTCCAGGTTTTGCAGCTCTTTCAGAACATCTGCTATCTGGATTTGGGTAAAGGAGAACCTGGAGAGGCTTGGGCGAGTAGCTGCGGGGGGGGGCGGAGCTGTTGGCCGAGGTTGGAGTAGACAGGTGGAAGGCATGGCCAGCTGTTGAGAAATGCTTGTTGAAGTTTTCGATAATCATGGATTTATCGGTGGTGACCATGATACGTAGCCTCAGTGCAGTGGGCAGCTGGGAGGAGGTCCTCTTGTTCTCCATGGACTTCACAGTGTCCCAAAACTTTTTGGAGTTGGAGCTACAGGATGCAAACTTCTGCCTGAAGAAGCTGGCCTTAGCTTTCCTGACTGACTGCGTGTATTGGTTCCTGACTTCCCTGAACAGTTGCATATCGTGGGGACTATTCGATGCTATTGCAGTCCGCCACAGGATATTTTGTGCTGGTCGAGGGCAGTCAGGTCTGGAGTGAACTAAGGGCTATATCTGTTCTTAGTTCTGCATTTTTTGAACGGCGCATGCTTATCTAAAATGGTGAGGAAGTTACTTTTAAAGAATGACCAAGCATCCTCAACTGACGGGATGAGGTCAATGTCCTTCCAGGATACCCGGGCCAGGTCGATTAGAAAGGCCTGCTCACAGAAGTGTTTTAGGGAGCGTTTGACAGTGATGAGGGGTGGTCGTTTGACTGCGGCTCCGTAGCGGATACAGGCAATGAGGCAGTGATCGCTGAGATCCTGGTTGAAGAAAGCGGAGGTGTATTTGGAGGGCCAATTGGTCAGGATGACGTCTATGAGGGTGCCCTTGTTTACAGATTTAGGGTTGTACCTGGTGGGTTCCTTGATGATTTGTGTGAGATTGAGGGCATCTAGCTTAGATTGTAGGACTGCCGGGGTGTTAAGCATATCCCAGTTTAGGTCACCTAACAGAACAAACTCTGAAGCTAGATGGGGGGCGATCAATTCACAAATGGTGTCCAGGGCACAGCTGGGAGCTGAGGGGGGTTGGTAAGCAGGCAGCAACAGTGAGAGACTTATTTCTGGAGAGAGTAATTTTCAAAATTAGTAGTTCGAACTGTTTGGGTATGGACCTGGAAAGTATGACATTCCTTTGCAGGCTATCTCTGCAGTAAACTGCAACTCCTCCCCCTTTGGCAGTTCTATCTTGACGGAAAATGTTATAGTTGGGTATGGAAATTTCAGAATTTTTGGTGGCCTTCCTGAGCCAGGATTCAGACACGGCAAGGACATCAGGGTTAGCAGTGAGTAAAACAAACTTAGGGAGGAGGCTTCTGATGTTGACATGCATGAAACCAAGGCTTTTTCGATCACAGAAGTCAACAAATGAGGGTGCCTGGGGACATGCAGGGCCTGGGTTACATGGACAATACTATCCCATTTTGGAAATGTTACATGGACAATTCTATCCCATTTTGGAAACGTTACATGTACAAAACTATCCCATTTTGGAAACGTTACATGTACAATATGTATTTAATATATATATATATATATTAATGCTTGTAAGACTATTCTTTGACACATTCTCTCTTCCTTTGAAATTCTTATAGGACAGAACATGGACACAGTGGAATTGAGATCAAGAAGAAGGTACAGATATGTTGTAGGACAGCTGCATTTGAAGTGTGCATTTAACCCACATAGCAATCAATGCAAACTGAAATCTATTAGCATACAAATGTGTGCAAATTATATTTTCAGATCTTGTCAGAAATGAATCAAGTCCATGGAATGGATATTGATAAAATTATATTTCAAGGACTAGCAGAGGTAGAGAGGCGAGGCAGGGGTGAGGACATCATCCTGCTATTTTGACATTCCCTGAAGGACAATACAGAATAAGTATTTGCTCTTATTTCTTCCTTTCTCTAATGTATTTTGAAAGAAATTAGCAAGTGTAGTAAGATAATCGCTTTTCTTTACTAGGACTGGAGACCACAGCAGCGATCCTGCTCTTGCCCTACCTATTCAATGAGGACCTGAGTGGCTTTTATGTCCGTGACAAGGTATGCCTATGTCTAACAGGGTTATATTGGTGATTCCCCTTGCCACTTTATTGTTGAGCCAATGGGATTTTGGTTTTAGTTTTGTCTTGCCTTCACCTACTCAACATGGCATCTTATTGGCTGGTTTGCGTAGCTTGCTTACGAGGGAGGATGTTTCAGTTAGAATCGTCCCAGTGAACAAGAACCAAACCAGCGGTAAGTTGTTGGTTGCAAAGCACTATGTCAAAAGTGATTTTTATCCTTCCTAGTGATGATTTAAATGTACAATATATCAATTTGTTTGCAAATGTTATGTAATGTTATGAGAACACCACACATAAGATTTTGGTGCATATGTGTTACGCATTTTGTTGTAGAGAATTCCAGCTAATACTAGCTAGCAACTTACTGTGTCTGGTGGGGGGGTTCGTATATTTTGTACAGTGTGTGAGTGCAGAGTTGGATGGTGAGCTGTGCATTGCATGACGTGCAATTTTGTGCTGTTTCTATCAGAATAAAGCTCCATGGCTGGTGCTACAAGTTGGAGTTCTTGTCAATGATTGATTGTACACAACGCAAGAAGAGTACTGTTACATATGCACCAATCATCTATTTCTTCATAAACATAGGTGTGCATGCTTATATAAAACTACAGATGAACATTTGTTCTGTTCTTTGTTAATTGTATGTGTATTAATCTTTTCTTACTTTTGTTGACACAGATTTCACCGCTCTTCACTCCTTTACTGCACATCGGCGGAAATCCATTTCATCATGAGAGTGAAATCCCGCTGACCTTTGATGGGGAGAACATCCACGCCCTCGAGGACGTCCCCATGGGACTTGGGGCTCTGCTAGGGCTGTATTTTTTATTTTACCTTAAATTTCCCCAAAATGTCAGAAAAACACTTATGTTGTTAAGTTACTGTGTTCTGGGGATAAGAGAAGTTGGGGTGAAGTTACAAGGGCCGGTCATAAAGATGGCAAACTTCCTAACATAACTAAGTGGATATGATATACACACTAAAGCTGAAAAATCTGTATTTAGCATCAAGTCTACAATATTGCTAGTTTACCTATGATTCATTTTGTATGTATGTTGTTTTTATTGTACATCATTATTATAATTTTTTTTAATGTCATGAAAATCACTAAACAAAGTAAATGTATTATTTGTTATGGTCTGACATGTCTGTAGATAGGTTGCAATTTTGTCATGTGTTTTGTTTGGTGAATTGTTTTGTAAATATTAATTCATATTTGTGGTGCCACTAAATAAACAATTAATTATTTAAATCAATATTGTCAATATTGTTATTAGTATTATTAAAATATGTTTTTATAATAGAAGGAGGGTGGACAGGGAGTTTTAAAAAAATACCCAAAAGGTTCTTAGAGGAACCATGATAAGGGGTTCTTCGAAGAACTTATAGGGGTTCCCACAAAAGGTTCTTCAAATTACTTTTAGGGGTTCCCCCACAGTTTCAATTTGAAGAACCCCTAAAGGATACTCCAGGAATCTTTACTTTTTAGAGGGTATATTGATAAAAGTCACCTTGTCCGAGAGACATTTACATAGACTATTTTGGCGCGAAATTACGGCCACAACAGACAGACCTGATATCGGCCATAATTTAACGTCCTTGGACGTCACATGCTGAGTGGGTATGACCAAAGTTATTCTATTTAGCTACACTTTGTAGTACATTTTTACACTATAATAAATGTTTCTTATGCCACATCGCCCGTTTTCAAAGGGAGTCGATGGCTTTTAGTGTCTTTTTAGCTTTTTGTCTGAAAGTATTTTCTCAACTGCGATACCAACTCCAGTCAGCAGATGGCGATGTGCGTCTTTCAGGTGATTCTGCCACTGTGACGTATAATCTAGTAGACGGGAGGCTTCTTCAACATCAACAGCTAGTCAGCCACCTTGGTTCACTCTAACTTTATGGAAAAGGTTTATTCAATAAATCTTGCAACTCCTCTCATACTGGGAAGAACCTTAGGGGCAGTTTTATTTCAAATGTAGTACCCGGACAGAGAAAATCCAATAAGCGTTTTATAGTTACATCGTTAGGGTAACTTACCCTAAAGTCTACACATTCCCATCAGTTTCTGAGACAACTGCCCAGACTTTGTCGACAGTCTAATAATGCTTAAACCTCATCTTAATCAAATGATCCATTAAAGAAACCAACTCAAAACCTACGTTCATCTACATATGGGTTGTTTAAATTGTATATAATTATATTCCCAGTATTACTTCATCAAATCTCTATTAATTGATTATACACACATACAATTGATCATATTTTCAAATATTCACAGAATCCATATAAAACGTAAGAAATTCTCAAGTACTCAGGAAAACCATTCCATTTGCTTTTTCAAGGACTCTCCATAGCTACGAAGAAGCTCCCCAAACTCCCAGCAGAACAAAAAATAACCTTTGTTTCCCGGACAATGATCATGGGATCCCCAACAGTTCTCTAACCTCCCAGAGACCACGGCAAAATCAAGCCTCCCAGGAACTATAGACCTTCCGCTGCTTTCTAAAATATCATCCCGCTTATTATCCAAATTTCAATCATCTGATTAAGCATATTTCTATATGTTACTATCCAAATGTCAGATTAAGATTCATTTCCACAACTCTCATATCAGTCACACAGCTCTCATATCACAGTCAAACAATGCTATTCCCAAACATAACTAATCAATTATTTGTTTTTCAACAATATTTTAACCTGCAGGTGTATTTTCTCATTTCTATCTCATGGTTAGTTCCTCGGATAATGCAACTCATACATTTACATCTTTCAATACTTCTAAAATGGGGTACAGGTTTAAAACAATTACAGGTTTAAAACAATTACATGTTTAAAATAATTACAGGTCCACCTTACTAGCTTATACTATATCATAAATAGTCTTAAATAGTAAACACAGATTCTAGTTTTCATCCAGTTCACACAGATAGCTGACTCGGCCCTGTTTACACCTCCAAGGTGCCCCCACACACAAGAAAACACACTCAGAGCCTACAAAGCTTTTCTAAAAACTCCACTTTGCGTGTTTCGCTCACCTCTTTTAAAAAAAACTGTGTTTGAGATGTGGTATCCACTCGGCTCACTGCCTCTCAGATCAAAGGTGGGTCCATCTGCTCCTTTCCCGAAGTGTGGTCTCCCTGAAATCCCAAGTTAGAGGGATCCCTCGTGCACGATTTACCCAGGTCGTCAGGAGCCGTCACCAAGTGAAGATTCACATCCCCGTCGCCAAATGTGGTGGTTAATTGTTTTTATATCAAATGAGAAGAGACAAACTTATCACACAAGTCAGAGTTATTCTTAAACTAAATCTTTATTAACTTATTAATAAGGGAGCAGGTCCATACAATGCACACATGTAAAGTGAATCAATTGAGTGCGCTACGATAATGATGGCTGGTCGACCCACGGGGAAAAAGTACAAAGGTCTTTTATAGCCAAGATACACCCCTTTAAACCTACATGATGAACAACAGATGTATAGAACAGGTCACAAGGTTAAGATTTGTATTAAAGATACTTAAAACTCTCAGCAGACAGTAACTGCTGTAAAAACAGTACTCTTTGTGTAGAGACCAGGGTCTGGCCCTGGGGTCATCTCTCCCTGGTACCATATAGAACAGAAACATTAACTCATCCTCTGGAATGTGGTCTCTTTAGGTTTTATCACCCAAAAGACATTGTCAGTGTTATCTCCCAGAGGCCCATCCTCAGTAGAACACACAGACACAATAGTTCTAAGAACCCTCTATTCTGTTGCATAAAACAACCATTTGATGCAATAAAAGTATTAAAACATTCCTTCAGTTTTGCTCTCAGTGTCCACTGAAAGTTGACAAGTAACAACAACTGGGACATAAAAGACACCGATCATGAGACCCACTAAATCTGCCCAAGAAGAGTCAAACAAAAGAAAAACCCACACCAAACTTAAAGACAGGAAGTGGTGGTTAAAATAATTTATTACAATCAAAACCATTCATACTATTACAAAATCATAATTCTCATTCATTCTTAATAAAATTCTATTTACAAAAACATCAAACAAAAACAAACCTCAGGGGAGCATCGTCCCTCCCCGTCATACCTAACCAATACCTAACCCTTTCCCTATCTCCCCTTCCCTAATCTATCCCCTTACCAAACTCACTCTAACACTCCCAGCCCTAAACCCCCTTTCCACCTCTCCGTGCCGCATGCTTCCCCCACTTCCTCTCCTCCCTCTTCATCCTCCCCTCAAATCACCTTCCACCCTTCTCACTATCCCTTCCACCCCCAATCTCTCCCTGTCTTGACTAAATTCTTCCTGGCTTCCCACAGTCCCTTTTAAAGAGACTCATGAGAAGCCAGAGCAGAAACCTGTCCCTATCCGTTCCCTTTGCTCTCCCTACGCCTCTCTCTAGCCTAGCCCATGTCAAAACAAAATCACTCCTAACCACACCTAGCATCACCCGTGCCCTAGCCCATACTAGTCCGGCAAAGGCACAGTCCCAGAAGGCATGGCGCACAGTCTCCTCCCTGCCACAAGCAGATCTTGGACAGTGGGGGATCGCACCAAACTATACCGGTACAAGATGGAAAGTACCGGCAAACGCTTATGAAGGCTCAACCAATTCAGGTCCTTGAGCCCGTTGTCCAGGCCCCGCGCCTGCACTCCCTCCCAGACCACTGACGAGATGCCCGCTACGGGCGCAGGACTCCCTGCCTGCCTGACCTCCTCGTACAGGTGCCTGTGGTCTAAACCTACTCGGGCAACTTCAACCTCGGGGTGCGCACGCAGCCACTTGGCCGCATGACCAAAGTGCCACGGCAGCTGTTCCGCCCGAGGACCCGTGTTAGACCACACCATTACGCTTCTCGCCTGATACGAGAAGAACACCCGCAGGAGGTAACCGGACGGGTGTATCACTGGCTGAGCAAGCTCCGC
The DNA here is from genome assembly GCF_018296145.1 of Oncorhynchus tshawytscha. NCBI lineage: Eukaryota > Metazoa > Chordata > Actinopteri > Salmoniformes > Salmonidae > Oncorhynchus > Oncorhynchus tshawytscha. The sequence goes on along the minus strand of NC_056446.1, from coordinate 4,150,839 downwards.
TAACAAGAAAGAAACAAAAATTGAGTCCAGCTTGAGGGGGAAATGTGGTACCCCCCTACCTCCCTCCCCGATGGGACAGATCATGCGTGCCCTGGCGACCCACTCGCACCTGCCACTCCACATAAACTGAAACACAAGCCTCACTAGAGGCCTCCTCAGACAAGCCGGCAATGGGTAGATATATGCCAAATACAAAAGAGACGGCAACACATCCACCTTTAGGACCAGGACTTTGCCCATAAAAGACAAATACCTAGCCTTCCACATTGCTAGCTTCCTCTGTACCACTGCGATACGCATGTTCCAGTTTAGCGTCGCTGAGCCGGAGGTCTCAAAATGAACCCCGAGAATCCTCAGGGCCCCTTCACAGAGAGATAACCCCCCAGGCACATCCGTTCTACCGCGCCATCTTCCGAAAAACTTGACGGAAGACTTTGCATGGTTCAGAACTGCTCCCGACGCTCGGGTGAAATCCCCAAAGATGGCAAGGGACCTTGTCAGGCACGAGTCCTTGCACAACAGCAAGGAAGTGTCGTCGGCGTACTGCGTCATCTTAACACGCAGCCCACCACTTCCAGGGATCAACAAGCCTTCCACCCCTGTGTCTGCCCTAATGGCAGCCCCCAGAGGCTCCATGTACAGAACGAAGAGGAGAGCCGAGAGTGGGCATCCCTGCCTGACCCCAGACGAGAGGTCAAAAACGTCACCTAAGTGACTATTTACACTAACTCGACACCCGCTCCGACATATAAAGTACGGATCCATCCTATAAACTTCTCCCCAAATCCTAATCTACCTAACACCCTGAATAGAAAAGATCTATTCACGCGATCAAAAGCTTTCGCCTGATCTAGCGCTGCTACCATTAAAGGCAGCCCTCTATCTTCAACCCAAGCGATGGAATCCCTGATCAACTGTAGGTTCCATCTTATAGAGCGGCCCTCTACCCCGCACGTCTGATCCTCGTGGACGACGTAGGGAAGGGCTGTGCGCAACCGGTCTGCTAAAACCTTTGCAAGAATCTTGTAATCTACGCACAGCATGGTCAATGGCCGCCAGTTGCCAAGGTCAGTTGCTTCCCCCTTCTTATAAAGAAGTGACAGCACACCAACAGCCATTGATCCCCCGGGACCCCGTCTCAAGGATGGCCTTCAAGACTTCGAGAACCACTGGTCCAAGTATACCCCAAAACTTGAGGTAAAACTCAGCCGGCAGCCCATCCATCCCAGGCACCTTCCCTTTTCCCATCCTCCTAAGAGCGCTCTCAACCTCTTCTAGTGAGATCTGGGCCTCCATCACGTCTCTAATGTCCTCTGGCAACCGCCGGGACAAGTGTTCTAAAAACACGTTTCCCTGCTCTACATCTATTTCCCTTTCCTTAAATAAACCTTGGAAATGATCAGTTGTCACCCTGACCATTTCCTCTGGTTTACTTACTATACTACCATTTTCTTCCCTAACTCCATGCATTACCTTCCTACTCTGCCTGGCCCTAACCGACTTAAAGAACATAGCGGAACAAGTCTCATTATGTTCTAGAAAGCCACTATGCGCACGCTCCAGGAAAGCTCGAGCCTTCTGCTCCTGCAGCTCCCTGAGCTGCGCCTTTAGGGCTGCGAATCTCTCCCAGTCAATCGACCCGCCGAGGTTGCCTGCCTCGTACTCGAGTTCAATTAACCTTTGGATACGATCCACCTCCCTCCTTTCCTCCCTTTTTTTCCTTCTACAATATCCTATTATAAAAGCCCTAATCCTCACCTTAACTAAATCCCACCACTCTAACACCCCCTCGCACATGGACCGGAGGCCGTCAAGCCTCCGAAAGAAACAAAAAAATGCGTCAACGAAAGCCTGCTCCTCCAGTATATCCCGATCTAACTTCCAGTACCCCCTACCGAAGAGGCAGACTGGCGACCCCACCTGCAGGAACACCCCGTCGTGATCCGTGAAGAAAACAGGCAACAGCCGCCCAGACAACTGACCCAAAGACCTGGATACAAAAATGTAGTCGAGCCTCCGCGCAACCCCCCTGGAGTTGCGCCATGTAGGACCGACCATTGCCGGAGTAGTGTGCAGGCCACCATCAACCAGACCATGGCAAGCCATTAGCCCAGAGATGGCACCTGCACTGCTATCACCGCCTACCCCTAAATCTATATTAAAGTCTCCTCCTATCACCAAGTGCCTGTTTGTAACACACAGGGGCGCCAGACAGTCCACCATCTCCTCCTGTCTGCCGCCACCTGTGGCCCATACACCCCAATTAACCTATATCTAGCTTCTCTAAACTTAACATCTATCCCCAAAACTCTACCCTGCATTATTACAAAAGTGTTCTCTATTTTAACCTCTCTATGCCCACACAAAATCCCTACTCCTGTTGAGTGCACCCCTCCTATGCCCCAAAAAGATTCCCCTTATCCCACTCCCTCTTAAATCTACACACATCCCCACCATCCCTCAGGTGAACCTCCTGTAAAAACAGAAATCAAACCCCACACCCTCTAAATAACAAAAAACCGCCCTCCTTTTAACATTATTCCTTAACCCCTAACATTTAGACTAAAAAAAGAAACAGAACTATTCATTTAATTATTAACAAAAAACAAAAAACAAAACCAAAAATGCTCCCCTGGTCCAAAAAAACAGGAGACTCACCCTGATGCCCCCTGGTCCATCCACCAGGCAGTGTGGGACGTCCTCCTCCTCTCCTGACGCCCCCATCCTCCATCCCAACCCAAGTGTGTTGGGTCCTCCCCCTCCCCACCCACCATCCCCCCTCCCATGCATGTAGGGGACTCCTCAAACAGGAGTTGGGATCCCTCTAGCAAACAGCCCACCGACCCCTCACTGGAGTCATCCACTAAAATGCAAGGGGCTGAGGCAAACCGGGAGGACAAATTACCCTCCCCCCGCCACTCTCTTAGCCCCCTCCCCTCCACACCCCCTCCCTCTCACTTCCTGCCAAGCTCCCCTCTTCATCCCTTTCTTCTTTGGTGAAGGAGGTAGCGGGGAGACACAACATCCCATCCCCGCTAACTCCTCCACCAAATCCCTCATTTCGACCTCGAGGAAGCCTGGCAGGCTGTCCCCCACTCCTTCCCCCATCTCCCCCCTCCCACCCCCTCCCCTCCCACCTCCACTCCTCCCTCCTTCTCCGTCACTGTCCCTGTCACTGTCCCCGTTCCCTCTTCCACTCCTTCTCGCACCACTGTCCCCTTCACCGCTCCTTTACGTTCTTCTGCCTTCTTTTCCTTCTCCTCTTCTTTTCCACTCTTTCCTTCTTTCTTTCTTCTCATTTCTTCCTTCTTTCCATCCTCTTCTCTTGCCTTCTTTTCCCCTGTGCCATCCGTACAATCCGCACGCGTCCTTTCTTTCCTCCCCCCATCCCCCGCTCCCCCCCCAGCTGCAGACGCGTATGACCTGTGACGATCTGGGCAATCACGCCACAGGTGTTCTCTGGAGCCACACCCGTGGCAAGCCTTGGGCTCGTCACACTCCCTGGCCTCGTGCTCTTCCGACCCACAAAAACGACATTTCTTGTTACTGCACGAGGCCAGGGTATGGCCGTAGGCCATACAACGCCTGCAGAACGGGGGCTGACGTGCATAGTAGAGTGTTCCCCTGTCAGCCCCCAGGGAGAACATCGCCGGAGGATGGAGGTAGCCATCCACACTCTTCGGGGACTCCCTGAGTAACGCCTGGAAGCCTCTCTTCCCATTCCAGAAACCCAGGGAGTCCCTGAGGTTTCGCTGAGGAGACATTGTCCATGTACCTCCCCAGAAAGGCCCTCACTTCTTCGTCCTTCACGTGCGGATTGTACATGGTTACGGTGACCACCCTGAAGTTGTTTCTTGCCAGGCTGGTCACCGTGTAATGACACAGGGGACCTTCTTCTTTCCCTTCCGTCACCGTCTTCATAATCTCATTGTGTTTTTCTTCCAAATATAGGGTTACATCAAACCCCTTCTCCATTGGGTTCCCCTGAAGGCATAGCACATCTTTAACCTTCAATTTTAGGTGCCCCATTAGGATGTTCCTCCCGAAGGTTTCTCTCCCCCAAGGCTCCATCTCTTTTCCCCGCCAAGAAAAGCGCACCGTGTTGGCCAGTCCAATTCCCGGAACCGACGGTCCAGATGTACTTTGCGCCATCTCCTCACGGACGATGGCGCACCCGTCCCACCACCTCAAACTTATAAACAGGAAGCAAAATAACCAAAAAGGTGGAGCAACTAAAGGTGTTGCCTCTCCACATCTATCAAGACAACTGGAGCACTGGGCCAGACACTCTTAAATATAACCTGGACTAGCTCAGATGAAACACCTTCCCACTAACGAGATGGACAATCCAGCACAGGTGTAACACATACTGACTAATGAGGTGACACCAATCGACCAATCTGTGCACTGAAGACACATTTCAGTTGAATGCATTCAGTTGTACAACTGACTAGGTATCCCCCTTTCCTACGTTCTAAAATCAAACCTCAAAATATAAATGGAAAAACCAAAGCCTGTAAAACCGTCCCCTTTAAGACAACAAATATATCCTACATTTTTGATGGACAAGTTTGCTCACCACCAACAGAAAACAACTTCCATTTCATATTATACTCAACTACAATGCTTCACCAATATGAACATGGTGTACTGGCTGTCAACAATAAAAACAAGAAAAAAACACATATTTCTGAATAATAATATACAATCCTATCATTTCTATAGACTCCTAAAACTCAATAGCTTCTAGAACTCTCGTCTTCCTAAAACTCACTAGCTTCTAGAACTAACCAATATAAACATAATCAACTACAATGATTCACCAACATAAACATGGTGTGTACGTACTGGCTGTGAACAATTGAAGCATTGAAACATTTCTAAATATATATATTTTTCTTATTTTTTGAAAAACCTCACTAGCTTCTAGAACTCTCGTCCCCTTGGAACGAGCCCAAACAAAACTCATCTCTAATAAATTTTGATCCATGGCAACGCACTGGCTAAGTGCAAAACACAAATATTTTTGACTGCCCACCCTTGAGACAATCAGCAACCTTACCACAGACATGACTGATTTCAAGAGGAAACTCCTACGAAATCCGTAGTGATTGTCCACCTCACTGCAGAGCTTCTCTCTCCTTTCAGGGTTCACTCAATAGGCATGTTACTGGATCGGGGCCCAGTCCCAATGTCATGCTCTACTACATTTGGGTTGGCACATTTGAGAATGAACCCTGAAATTATTAAAGCAGGGCACCAATGTCAATATAATTGTACCCCAAAAATGTCAGTTTGTTGGATAAATAATATTTATGACTAAATGTTACATGAATTGTAAATATAAAATATCACCACCAAATGTACACCCCTTTGTAAATATGTATTGACAATAATTCACTAACCTCTTTAGGATACGCCCCTTTTCCCCCAATTTTCACCTAAAATCGAACAATTTTCACCTAAAATCGACACCCAAATCTAACTGCCTGTAGCTCAGGCCCTGAAGCAAGGATATGAATATACGTGGTACTATTTGAAAGGAAGCACTTTGAACTTTGTGGAAATAAGAAAGGAATGTAGGAGAATATAACAGAATAGATCTGGTAAAAGATAATACAAAGAAACAACCAACCGTTCTTTTGTATTTTTTGTGTAACATCATCTTTGAAATGCAAGAAAAAGGCCATAATGGATTATTCCAGCCCAGGTCCAATTTAGATTTTGGCCACTAGATGGCATCAGTGTATGAGCAACGTTTTAGACTGATCCAATGAAACATTGCATTTCTGTAAAAATGTTGTATCAAGACTGCCCAAATGTGCCTAATGTTTATTAATAACTTTTTATGTTCAAAATGATGCACTCTCCTCAAACAATAGCATGGTATTCTTTCACTGTAATAGCTACTGTAAATTGGACAGTGCAGTTAGATTTACAAGAAATTAAGCTTTCTGCCAATATCAGATATGTCTATGTCCTTGCAAATGTTTTTGTTACTGACAACCTCATGTTAATCGCATTAGTCTACATTAGCTCAACAGTCCCGGTAGGTGAGTAGGTGATTTGAGACATGCTTCTTCAGTAGTGGTTAGAGCGTTGGCCCAGTAACTGAAAGGCTGCTGGATCGAATCCCGGAGCTGACAAGGTAAAAATCGGTCGTTCTGAGCAAGGCTGTGGACGTCGATTAAGGCAACCCCCCACAACTCCGTTAATATTAAATACGGAAGATGCATTCAGTTGAACAACTGACTTCCCTGAAGACAATTAGTGTTTGAATTTTGTCAAGAAATACTGGAGTGACAATTAATAAAATTGATTATGGGGCAATTTATTATTCGGCGTCCATGTGTATAGGCTGCAAGTACGTTGAAATTAAGTTGTTTTAAAGTCACTAAATGACATCTTTTCAACTAAAACCGAACATATATTGGTCAACAACATTTTGCTATTTTGATACGGTAGCCCCAATGTCAAAACACAGATTTAACGTGTCCAAATCAATAACCAATATGCAGAAACAGTTTGTGATATATTGAAAACCTAAACATAAAATGTGCAATTAACACAAACATCTGCCACAATAATCATATTACTTGTATTTTTTAAACAAGCACCTTATAAACTGCACAAGCACCAGAAACACTGTTGTTTTGACAAGTAGCAATAAATCACTGATTTCGATTAGGTGGGAAATCAGGTTGTACATGTTAACACAACTAAAAAAAACATATGGAAATTGGAGATATCTGTTACTGGTTAGAGGACAACCTGCAGAAGACAGTCAGCTACATTTTGGAGAGATGGAACACTTACTTGTCATCGCTCATCAATATCATGTTGAAATCAATTGCGCGAAAGGGAGGAGATGAGGTTGCACGTCCTGTTAAAACTAACAGCTCAAAAACCACACAGAATCTGGGAATAATGTGTACAACACTGGTTAGAAGACAACTTGTAGAAAACAGAGGTAAGTGCAACACAACTCTTTTTTTTTTGTTAGTCACTTTTTGTTAGACCAAATAAATAGTACTCTTCAATTCAGAGCCTGGATTTTCCACCTGAGGCTAATATCCATATCATGCTGAAATCAATAGAACAGGGGATAAACATTTAGGGTTCTACATTGTGACATCATTAAAATACTGCTACTACAATGTTAAAACATTCTACATTGTGACATTAATTCATTGATATCATGAAACAACTCCTTCATGTATGTTTTTGTGATGTTTGATCAAAGATCTTTTACTAGAGTACCTCTTGTCACATTGATCACAGCTATACTATTTCTCTCCTGTGTGTGTTCTCTGGTGTGATATCAGGCTGAATGACTGACTAAAAGTCTTCCCACATTGGTTAAAGTTTTACGATTTCTCTCCTGTGTGTGTTCTCTGCTGTTTAGTCAGACTGCTAGATGTAACGTATCTCTTCCCACATTGATCACAGCTATAAGGTTTCTCTCCTGTGTGTGTTCTCTGATGTGATTCTAAACATCCTGAAGAAACAAAACTCTTTCCACAGTCAGAGCAGCTAAAAGATTTCTCTCCTGTGTGTGTTCTCTGGTGTTTAGTCAGACTGCTACATGTAAGATATCTCTTCCCACATTGATCACTGCTATAAGGTTTCTCTCCTGCGTGGATTCTATGATGAATTGTAATGCCTGCTGAGGAGGTGAATCTCTTCCCACAGTCAGAGCAGCAATGAGTTTTTTTCCCTGTGGGTCTCTGCTGGTGTTTCTTGAGGAGTTCTGATCTGGAGAGACTTTTCTCTGCCTCGTCAGCATCATGATGTTGTTGAAGCTCACCAGAGGATCCACTATATTCACGTGTTCCTGTGTGAACAACAAAGTCAGACAGATGGGTTAAAGGCCCACAACAACAGAAAACCATTGTAAAAGGTGATGCCAACAGCATAGCCATGTTGTACAACAATTGACTGTGTAAATTATTTGACAATTGTCTTAAGACAGTCAAATGAGAAAGTCCTATTTTGTCTTGTTTTCACATCAGTAGAAACATCGATGATTGTAGGCTAGAAGAAAGTTATTCAAGTTGTTGAAAAGAGGTTGTGATTGTGCATTTCACATTACTCTTGGATTACAATTATAAGTCTCGTTTGAATGTCCTGTGTGTTATTGTTGCAAATCAACTGCTTTATACTTAAAAAAACACTTCAACCAGTAAAATGCTCTTTGGCTATCTTTTCCATCAGCCTGAAACTGATGGATTGTACATCAAGTGTATGCCAAATTGGCCCAAAACTTCACCCAACAACAACATAGACCTACTGTAGGACCCATAACACGGTATATACACTGGACTATATATCATTTATATTATTATTATATTATAATACAGTAGGAAATTGCTCCCAAGGATGAACCAGACGTGTGGAGGTCTACCATTTCTTTCTGAGGTCTTGACTGATTTCTTTTGATTTTCCCATGATGTCAAGCAAAGAGGCACTGAGTTTGAAGGTAAGCCTTCAAATACATCCACAGGTACACCTCCAATGGACTCAAATGATGTCAATTAATCTCTCAAAAGCTTCTAAAGCCATGACATAATTTTCTGGAATTTCCCAAGCTGTTTAAAGGCACAGTCAACTTTGTGTATGTAAACTTCTGATCCCCTGGAATTGTGATATAGTGAATTATAAGTGAAATAATCTACCTGTAAACAATTGTTGTAAAAATTACTTGTGTCATGCACAAAGTAGATGTCCTAACAGACTTGCCAAAACTATAGTTTGTTAACAAGAACAAGTGTATATAAAATGGACAGACTATGTCTATACTGCTCCTACATGTGTAACAACACAGTGCGTTCGGAAAGTATTCAAACACCTTCACTTTTTCCAAATTTTGTTACGTTACAGCCTTATTCTAAAATGGATTTAAAAACTTTTTAAAAACGCCATCTACACACAATACCCCACAATGACAAACCAAAAACACGTTTTTAGATTTTTTTTGCTAATTTATTAAAATAAACTGAAAAATCTACATAAGTATTCACACGTTTACTACGTACTTTGTTGAAACACCTTTGGCAGCGATTACATCCTCGAGTCTTCTAGAGTATGACGCTACAAGCTTGGCACACCTGTATTTGGGGAGTTTCTCCCATTCTTCTCTGCAGATCCTCTCAAGCTTTGTCAGGTTGGAAGGGGAGCGTCGCTGCACAGCTATTATCAGGTCTCCGATCGTGTTCTAGTCCGGGCTCTGGCTGGGCCACTCAAGGTTATTCAGAGACTTCTCCCGAAGCAACTCCTGTGTTGTCTTGGCTGTGGGCTTAGGGTCATTGTCCCTTTGGTAGGTGAAGCTTCAACCCAGTCTGAGGTCCTGAGCTCTCTGTAGCAGGTTTTCATCAAGGATCTCTCTGCACTCTGTTCATCTTTCCCTCGATCCTGAATCGTCTCCCAGTCCCTGCCGTGATGCTGCCAACACAACGCTTTACGCCAGGCTAGCCGCTTGGCAGTCAGGCCAAAGAGTTCAATCTTGGTTTCATCAGACCACAGAATCTTGTTTCTCATGGTCTGAGAGTCTTTAGGTGCCTTTTGGCAAACTCCAAGTGGGCTGTCATGTGCCTTTTACTGAGGGGTGGCTTCCATCTAGCCATTCTACCATAAAGGCCTGATTGGTGGAGTGCTGTAGAGATGATTGTCCTTCTGGAAGGTTCTCCCATCTCCACAGAGGAACTCTGGAACTCTGTCAGAGTGAACATCGGGTTCTTGGTCACCTCCCTGACCAAGGTCCTTCTCCTCCGATTGCTCAGTTTGGCCGGGCGGCCAGCTCTAGGAAGAGTCTTGGTGGTTCCAAACTTCCATTTAAGAATGATGGCGGCCACTGTGTTCTTGGGGAACTTAAATTCTGCAGACATTTTTTGGTAACCCTTCCCCAGAACTGTGCCTCGACACAATCCTGTCTCTGAGCTCTATGGACAATTTCTTCAACCTCATTGCTTGCTGTTTGCTCTGACGTGCATTGCCAACTGTGGGACCTTATATAGACAGGTATAATCATAAACAATATGATTTAATGTGGCACAAAACAAAAACACAAATTCTCAATCAAAAATATAAGTCAGAATATAGCCTTTCTATTCTCTCATGTGATTTCAGGTTCTCTGACTGGGAAAATGCCCTTCCACACAGAGAAAGAGCAGTGACAGGGCTTTTTCAGTGTGTATTCTCTCATGCTCCTTCAGGCTCCTTAAAACCAGATAAAACTCTTTCCACACTGGGAGCATTGGAAAGGCTTTTCTCCTGTGTGTCATCTCTCATAAGCTTTAAGGTCCCCTACTCGTTTAAATCAGTTTTTAACGCTGGGAGCAGTGGTAAGGCTTTTCTCCTGTGTGTGTCCAATCATGCTCGTTCCGGCTCCCTAACTGAATAGAACTCATTCCACAGTGGGAACAGTGATAAGTCTGGTCCCTGTCCTACCAAAGACAGGGTATTTAGTTAAATACTAAAAAGAGAACTGAATTAAACCTCCATAAAATAAAACTGTCTTCCTGCGAGGCTAGATTCCTCAAAAACCTGAAGTCAGTTTTCAGAACATACCATAATTTTCATAACTTGGTGGCTGCCATTATAATTACAATGTACAACATAAAATCTAACCTTGCTTTCATGTTTATAGGCTGAGCAGAGCTCTATAATAGGGAATGGGAAAGGGAGATACTTAGTCAGTTGTACAACTGAATGCATTCAACTGAAGGGTATTTTCCGCATTTAACCCAACCAATAAAACTCATTCCACACTGGGAACATTGGAAAGGCTTTTCACCTGTGTGTATTCTCTCATGTCTTTTTAGGTTACCTAACACAATAAAACTCTTTCCACACTGGGAACATTGGAAAGGCTTTTCTCCTGTGTGTGTCCACTCATGCTCCTTCAGGCTCCTTGACTGAATAAAACTCATTCCACAGTGGGAACAGTGATGAGGCTTTTCTCCTGTGTGTATTCTCTCATGCCTTTTCAGGTTAGCTAACACGGTAAAACGCTTTCTACACTGGAAACAATGGAAAGGTTCTTCTCCTGTGTGTGTCCACTCATGAGCTTTTAGGTCCACTGATCGGGAAAATCTCTTTTCACACTGGAAGCAGTGGTAAGGCTTTTCTCCTGTGTGTATTCTCTCATGACTTTTCAGGTTAGCTAACAGGGTAAAACTCTTTCTACACTGGGAAGCCTGGAAAGGCTTTTCTTCTGTGTGTGTCCACTCATGTGCCTTCAGGCTCCTTGACTGAATAAAACTCATTCCACAGTGGGAACAGTGATGAGGATTTTCTCCTGTGTGTATTCTCTCATGCCTTTTCAGATTAGCTAACAGGGTAAAACTCTTTCCACACTGGGAACATTGAAAAGGCTTTTCTTCTGTGTGTGTCCTCTCATGAGCTTTTACGTCCCCTGATCCGGAAAACTGTTCACATTGGATGCAGTGGTATGGCTTTTCTCCTGTGTGTGTCCTCTCATGGCGTTTTAGGTTCCCTAACCAGCGAAAACTCTTTTCACAGTGGGAGCAGTGGTGTTGTCTCTCTGGTTTGGGAGTTTCTGGGTCTGGTTCCCGGGTCTGGTTCCCCTGAAGGACTCTTCCTGCTGTCATAGTGAGAGTCTGCTCTTTCTCCTGTCAAAGACAAACAGTATCTAGTTATACAGAGACCTAAATGAAACCTCCAAATGATAAAACTGTCTTCCTATGAGGTTTAATCTAGACTAGATCCATCAATAAAAGAGCAGAACTGGTCATCACAGAGTGGCTGTAGTGCTTTGTAGACTGGGTAAATCCATTTGAATTCAATACATTTTTGACAGCATCCCTTTTGATTTAAAAAAATAAGCTTTCCTTACATGTTTGACTATGGAAGAAGTAGTAAAAAAGCGACTATTTGAAACTGAATATAAAAACATTCATGAGATATACAGTACCAGTTAAAGGTTTGGACACACGTACTCATTCATGGGTTTGTCTTTATGTTTTACTATTTTCTACATTGTAGAATAATAGCGAAGACATGACAACTATGAAATAACACATATGGAATCATGTAGTAACCAAAAAAGTAGTAAACAAATCTAAATATATTTTAGATTCTTCAAAGTAGCCACCCTTTGCCTTGATGACAGCTTTGCACACTCTTGGCAGTGTCTCAACCAGCTTCACCTGGAATACTTTTCAAACAGTCTTGAAGGAGTTCCCACATATGCTGAGCACTTGTTGTCTGCTTTTCCTTCACTCTGTCGTCCAACTCATCCAAACCATCTCAATTGGGTTGAGGTCGGGTGATTGTGGAGGCCAGGTCATCTGATGCAGCACTCCATCACTCTCCTTTTTGGTCAAATAGCCCTTACACAGCCTGGAGGTGTGTGGGGTCATTGTCCTGTTGAAAAACAAATTATAGTCCCACTAAGCGCAAACCAGATGGGATGGCATATCACTTCAGAATGCTGTGGTAGCCAGACAGGTGTGTGGCTTTCCAAATCATGTCCAATCAACTGAATTTACCACAGGTGGACTCCAATCAAGTTGTAGACACATCTCAACGATGATCAATGGAAACAGTATGCACCTGAGCTCAACTTCAAGTCTCATAGCAAACGGTCTGAAATAAGGTATCTGTTTTTTCTTTTTAATAAATGTGACATGTTTTCTACAAACCTATTTTAGCTTTTTTATTATGGAGGTATTGTGTGTACAGTCATGGCCAAAAGATTTGAGAATGACACAACTTTTAATTTTCACAAAGTCTGCTGCCTCAGTTTGTATGATGGCAAATTGCATATACTACAGAATGTTATGAAGAGTGATCAAATGAATTGCAATTAATTGAAAAGTCCCTCTTCGCCATGCAAATTAACTGAATCCCCCCAAAAAACATTTCCACTGCATTTCAACCCTGCCACAAAAGAACCAGCTGACATCATGTCAGTGATTCTCTCGTTAACACAGGTGTGAGTGTTGACGAGGACAAGGCTGGAGATCACTCTGTCATGCTGATTGAGTTTGAATAACAGACTGGAAGCTTCAAAAGGAGGGTGGTGCTTGGAATCTTTGTTCTTCCTCTGTCATCCATGGTTACCGGCAAACACGTGCCGTCGTCATTGCTTCGCACAAAAAGGGCTTCACATGCAAGGATATTGCTGCCGGTAAGATTGCACCTAAATCAACCATTTATCGGATCATCAAGAACTTCAAGGAGAGAGGTTCAATTGTTGTAAAGAAGGCTTCTGGGCGCCCAAGAAAGACCAGCAAGCGCCAGGACCGTCTCCTAAAGTTGATTCAGCTGCGGGATCGGGGCACCACCAGTACAGAGCTTGCTCAGGAATGGCAACAGGCAGGTGTGAGTGCATCTGCACGCACAGTGAGGCAAAGACTTTTGGAGGATGGCCCGGTGTCAAGAAGGGCAGCAAAGAAGCCACTTCTCTCCACGACCATTCATGTGTGGGGTTGCTTCTCATCCAAGGGAGTGGGCTCACTCACAATTTTGCCTAAGAACACAGCCATGAATAAAGAATGGTACCAACACATCCTCCAAGAGCAACTTCTCCCAACCATCCAGGAACAGTTTGGTGACGGACAATGCCTTTTCCAGCATGATGGAGCACTTTGGCATAAGGCAAAAGTGATAACCAAGTTGCTCGGGGAACAAAAAATTCGATATTTTGGGTCCATGGCCAGGAAACTCCCCAGACCTTAATTCCATTGAGAACTTGTGGTCAATCCTCAAGAGGCAGGTGGACAAACAAAAACACACAAATTCGGACAAACTCCAAGCATTGATTATGCAAGAATGGGCTGCCATCAATCAGGATGTGGCCCAGAAGTTAATTGGGGAAGCCCTTCATGTTGGAGGGTGTTTCTACAGTACAATACTGGGGAAGCCCTTCATGTTGGAGGGTGTTTCTACAGTACTATACTGGGGAAGCCCTTCATGTTGGAGGGTGTTTCTACAGTACTATACTGGGGAAGCCCTTCATGTTGAAGGGTGTTTCTACAGTACTATACTGGGGAAGCCCTTCATGTTGGAGGGTGTTTCTACAGTACTATACTGGGGAAGCCCTTCATGTTGGAGGGTGTTTCTACAGTACTATACTGGGGAAGCCCTTCATGTTGAAGGGTGTTTCTACAGTACTATACTGGGGAAGCCCTTCATGTTGAAGGGTGTTTCTACAGTACTATACTGGGGAAGCCCTTCATGTTGGAGGGTGTTTCTACAGTACTATACTGGGGAAGCCCTTCATGTTGAAGGGTGTTTCTACAGTACTATACTGGGGAAGCCCTTCATGTTGAAGGGTGTTTCTACAGTACTATACTGGGGAAGCCCTTCATGTTGGAGGGTGTTTCTACAGTACTATACTGGGGAAGCCCTTCATGTTGGAGGGTGTTTCTACAGTACTATACTGGGGAAGCCCTTCATGTTGGAGGGCGTTTTGCCTTTGACACTTCAGCAACTGGTTACAGTGTGTTAGTACAAGGCGTGGAGATGGGTTGCATGGAAGTTTATTTTTATAATGTGGAACTCAAATCTGATCTTATGTCTCATTCCGTTGTCGTTGGAGTGAGGCCTAGCCTACCAGTGAAGGGGGTCTCATTCATATTGGGAAATTATTTGGCTGGAGGGAAGGTTGTGGCAAATCATGTCATTTGTAAGGAACCCAGAATTGAGGAACCTGATGAGTTATCAGAAAAGTACTCTACAGTGTTCCCAGCATGTGCCGTTACACGTGCTATGTCTAAGAAAGTTGCCAGGGGCAAGTCTAGTGTTGAGGATGTCAGCAACCCCACCATGATCTGTCTAAGACATTTATGGGTGATCCTGATTTTGGGAAACCTCCTGAGTTGACCTCTCCTTTGAAAACCCAAAGGTGAGAGTTTGTAGAACCTCTGAATGAAGAGAGGATCCCTACAGTTGACACTTGGATGTCTAGGAAGCAGCCGATTGATGAACAGAGTAAAAATGTTTCTAGGAAGCAGCTAATTGATGAACAGAGTAAAGATGTTACTAGGAAGCAGCAGATTGCTGAACAGAGTAAAGATGTTTCCCTCTAGCCTCTTTTTGCTGAGATACATCCAGAGGAGGAGTTTAATTAAGTTTTTGCTGGTAATTTTGAAAGAGATGTTGTTCTAACGAGGAAATGGTGTTCTAACGAGGAAATGGTGTTCTAACGAGGAAATGGCGTCCTAACGAGGAAATGGTGTTCTAACGAGGAAATGGTGTTCTAACGAGGAAATGGCGTTCTAACGAGGAAATGGCGTCCTAACGAGGAAATGGCGTCCTAACGAGAAAATGGCGTTCTAACGAGGAAATGGAGTTCTAACGAGGAAATGGCGTCCTAACGAGGAAATGGCGTCCTAACGAGGAAACGGTGTTCTCTCGCCACTTCTGGGCAAGATGATTGGCCCAGTTTATCTCAAATTGTTGTTCCAGTTGCGCTTCGACAAGAGATACTGAGGTTGGCTCACGATGGTAGTATGGCAGGTCATCTGGGGGTCAACAAGACGTCTGAAACAGGATGTTGTGGCTCACGATGGTAGTATGGCAGGCCATCTTGGGGTCAACAAGACGTCTGCAACAGGATGTTGTGACTCACGATGGTATTATGGCAGGTCATCTGGGGGTCAACGAGACGTCTGAAACAGGATGTTGTGGCTCACTGTAAATCCTGTGGCGTTTGCCAGCTTTCTTGCCAGGGAACGTCACAATGGATGTTAAAAAAACACTTTCCTACATTTTCACGCAGCAGGCCAAGTAGTTCTATGCTCAGGTGGGCTCTCCCACATTATCACGACAGAGAAACCAGACATGATCATTGCTCACATGAAGCACTCCAAACAAAGACAATGAAAAAATGGACAAATGTTGTAAATGATGGCTCTGAAATAAACCAAAACTGGTTTCTCACAAGTGTAGCAGGTTTTGAACAGATAACGTTTCCACTCCGAGAATGACAACGGTAAATGACTGTAATTAATACATGCATTAACAGAAATGAATGTAACCAAATGACAGGAAGTAACGGTACATTTACTACTGGTGACATTTGTAATGGGGAATTGATATAATAAACTCAATCTAAAGGCAATCAATTCACACAATGAAACAATGAAGGAGCAAGAATTGGTGGAAGCCAGCAGAGGACATTCTGAAGAGAGACTCACCTATATCTTCACCAGACAACCCTCCCCTTCTTCTTGACTCAACATTTTAAATCATATTCAAGAGACATTATCTTCACACATATTTGAGATCATTTTCACTGACAGCCGCAACTCAATAATCAGCCAGGCCTAATGCCACACACACTGCCCAAATAGGTATAAGCCTACAAGCTGTTGATTTGAAACCATACACAGCCTTTTTTTTAAAGAAGCTAATTATCCCAGATACCTCATTTGGGCAAATTAAATTTAATTTACTTCCGTATTGGACCCACCACTATGTAATTTCTCTCCTGTTCTATTGGAACCACCACTATGTAATTTCTCTCCTGTTCTATTGGACCCACCACTATGTCATTTCTCTCCTGTTCTATTGGACCCACCACTATGTAATTTCTCTCCTGTTCTATTGGACCCACCACTATGTAATTTCTCTCCTGTTCTATTGGACCCACCACTATGTAATTTCACTCCTGTTCTATTGGACCCACCACTATGTAATTTCTCTACTGTTCTATTGGACCCACCACTATGTAATTTCTCTCCTGTTCTATTGGACCCACCACTATGCCATTTCTCTCCTGTTCTATTAGATCCACCACTATGTCATTTCTCTCCTGTTCTATTGGTTTTCATATCAACTTTATTTCGTTGTCCAGAAGCCAAAGGCACAATCACAATCCTAGTTGGTGCAGCTTTAGACTCCCCCTCTTTCTAAGTTTCTAACAGAGATTTTCATCTGTCAGATATGAACCTCTATCAGGTGGACTGTATAGAATGGTGTGTTCATCTCTGTCAGATATGAACCTCTACCAGGTGGACTGTATAGAACGGTGTGTTCATGTCTGTCAGATATGAACCTCTACCTGGTGGACTGTATAGAATGGTATGTTCATCTCTGTCAGATATGAACCTCTATCAGGTGGACTGTATAGAATGGTGTGTTCATCTCTGTCAGATATGAACCTCTATCAGGTGGACTGTATAGAATGGTGTGTTCATCTCTGTCAGATATGAACCTCTATCAGGTGGACTGTATAGAATGGTGTGTTCATCTCTGTCAGATATGAACCTCTACCTGGTGGACTGTATAGAATGGTGTGTTCATGTCTGTCAGATATGAACCTCTATCAGGTGGACTGTATAGAACGGTGTGTTCATCTCTGTCAGATATGAACCTCTACCAGGTGGACTGTATAGAACGGTGTGTTCATGTCTGTCAGATATGAACCTCTACCTGGTGGACTGTATAGAATGGTGTGTTCATGTCTGTCAGATATGAACCTCTACCAGGTGGACTGTATAGAACGGTGTGTTCATGTCTGTCAGATATGAACCTCTACCTGGTGGACTGTATAGAACGGTGTGTTCATCTCTGTCAGATATGAACCTCTACCAGGTGGACTGTATAGAACGGTGTGTTCATCTCTGTCAGATATGAACCTCTACCAGGTGGACTGTATAGAATGGTGTGTTCATCTCTGTCAGATATGAACCTCTATCAGGTGGACTGTATAGAACGGTGTGTTCATCTCTGTCAGATATGAACCTCTACCAGGGTACTGTTTAGAATGGTGTGTAAAAACAAAACACTATAGGAGTTGTCTCCAGATCGCTATGCATATTCATGTCATGAGGCTAGTAGCTTAGCATCTCTCTCCATTAGAGGTCGACCGGAATGGCCGATTAATTAGGGCCGATTTCAAGTTTTCATAACAATTGGAAAACATTATTTTTGGTCACCGATTTGGCCATTTAAAAAAAATATATATATTTCACACCTTTATTTAACTAGACAAGTCAGTTAAGAACACATTCTTACTTTCAACGATGGCCTAGGAACGGTGGGTTAACTGCCTTGTTCAGGGGGCAGAATGACAGATTTTTACCTTGTCAGCTCGGGGATTCAATCTTGCAACCTTACGGTTAACTAGTCCAATGCACTAACCACCTGCCTTACATTGCACTCCACAATGAGCCTGCCTGTTATGCGAGTGCAGTAAGAAGCCAAGGTAAGTTGCTAGCTAGCATTAAACTTATCTTATAAAAAACAATCAATCAATCAATCATAATCACTAGTTAACTACACATGGTTGATGATATTACTAGTTTATCTAGCGTGTCCTGCGTTGCATATAATCGATGCAGTGAGCATTTGCGAAAAAGGACTGTCTTTGCTCCAACGTGTACCGAACCATAAACATCAATACCTTTCTTAAAATCAATACACAAGTACAGTGGGGCAAAAGAGTATTTAGTCAGCCACCAATTGTGCAAGTTCTCCCATTTAAAAAGATGAGAGAGGCCTGTAATGTTCATCATAGGTACACTTCAACTATGACAGACAAAATTAGAAAAAAAATCCAGAAAATCACATTGTAGGATTTTTAATGAATTTATTTGCAAATTATGGTGGAAAATAAGTATTTGGTCACCTACAAACAAGCAAGATTTCTGGCTCTCACAGACCTGTAACTTCTTCTTTAAGAGGCTCCTCTGTCCTCCACTCGTTACCTGTATTAATGGCACCTGTTTGAACTTGTTATCAGTATAAAAGATATGACTAAATACTTTTTTGCCCCACTGTATATATTTTTTAAACCTGCATATTTAGTTAATATTGCCTGCTAACATGAATTTCTTTAAACTAGGGAAATTGTGTCACTTCTCTTGCAGAGTCAGAGTATATGCAGCAGTTTGGGCCGCCTGGCTCGTTGCGAACTGTGTGAAGACTATTTCTTCCTAACAAAGACAGCCAACTTTGCCAAACGGGGGATGATTTAACAAAAGCGCATTTGCGAAAAAAGCACAATCGTTGCACGACTGTACCTAACCATAAACATCAATGCCGTTCTTAAAATCAATATGTTTAAACTTGCATATTTAGCTAAAAGAAATCCAGGTTAGCAGGCAATATTATTCAGGTGTAATTGTGTCACATCTCTTGCGTTCATTGCACGCAGAGTCAGGGTATATGTAGCAGTTTGGGCCGCCTGGCTCGTTGCGAACTAATTTGCCAGAATTTTACATAATTATGACATAACATTGAAGGTTGTGCAATGTAACAGGAATATTTAGACTTAGGGATGCCACCCGTTCGATAAAATACAGAACGGTTCCGTATTTCACTGAAAGAATAAACATCTTGTTTTCGAGATGATAGTTTCTGGATTCGACCATTTTAATGACCTAAGGCTCGCATTTCTGTGTATTATTATGTTATAATTAAGTCTATGATTTGATAGAGCAGTCTGACTGAGCGATGGTAGGCAGCAGCAGGCTCGTAAGCATTCATTCAAACAGCACTTTCGTGCATTTTGCCAGCAGCTCTATGCAATGCTCCAAGCATTGCGCTGTATGACTTCAAGCCTATCAACTCCCGAGATTAGGCTGGTGTAACCGATGTGAAATGGCTAGCTAGTTAGCGGGGTGCGCGCTAATAGCGTTTCAAACGTCACTCGCTCTGAGACTTGGAGTAGTTGTTCCCCTTGCTCTGCATGGGTAACGCTGCTTCGAGGGTGGCTGTTGTCGATGTGTTCCTGGTTCGAGCCCAGGTAGGAGCGAGGAGAGGGACGGAAGCTATACTGTTACACTGGCAATACTAAAGTGCCTATAAGAACATCCAATAGTCAAAGGTATATGAAATACAAATCGTATAGAGAGAAATAGTCCTATAATTCCTATAATAACTACAACCTAAAACTTCTTACCTGGGAATATTGAAGACTCATGTTAAAAGGAACCACCAGATTTCATATGTTCTCATGTTCTGAGCAAGGAACTTAAATGTTAGCTTTCTTACATGGCACATATTGCACTTTTAATTTCTTCTCCAACACTTTGTTTTTGCATTATTTAAACCAAATTTTATTTGAGGCTAAATTGATTTTAAGTATTATATTAAGTTAAAATAAGTGTTCATTCAGTATTGTAATGACCTGACTAGATCATAAAGGAACAATTGTCCAGACAGAGGATTGAGTTTACGAATTGCCGGTTTATTAAACCAACTTTACACAGGCTACTGTTTGGCCGTAGCCTACGCCAAATAAATGAAAGATAACCTACAAGCTAATCGTGACCTTCTCTTGTGAAGCCCAGACGTAAGAGAGAGAACAAAGGCTAAACCTGGTCTTAACTTCCAATGCTCCATCCCCCTGCCCAACCCCCCTCCACGCCATCAGAACATTCCAGGCATTCCCGTGATTGGCAGATAGCAGGTTGATTGGCATGTCGGACCCCGCGAACACTGGGTACTGGTGGTAAGTACAACACAACCACCTACTAGCCTAACACATAACACACAGCTGTCTGTGCGGGTCGCTACAGTATTGTTGTAATTGTCATTATTACAAATACATTTTTTTTTAAATCGGCTGATTAATTGGTATCGGCATTGAAAAATCATAATTGGCCGACCTCTACTCCCCATTGAATACAGGCGGTTGACGTCAACAACCCTCATAAAAAAAATGTAAAAAATTATTACAATAATAAGAAGTATCCACCAATCCAAAGAAAGGATAGGCGGAAGCTAGACAACCCGCAGTGCCGCTTTATTAACAACGACTCCCCTTGTCAGGGCGGAGAGACTTCTTGTCAGTATATCCATAATCTTTGGTGTAGCCAACCCAACTCTCGCATGGCACTATTGGGGGGTGTAACAGGGTAAAGGAAATATTCATAGCCTGTTATACATTAAAAAGTATTAGTAAGTTCATAGTATGTGAGGATCTTAAAACATCTAAGGTTAAGAAGATGCATTCAGTATTAGTTGATAGAGATTGATAACATTCATATAATTGTGTTAAAGTTAAAATCTGTCAAAGGGTACGAATTGTGAGAGTAATGTGTAAACGTTATATTGATTACTTTATTTTGTGGTGCCTAAAAGTGTTCATCTGTCATCTACGAAATGCTCTTAATCTATGAGCCGGAGATCTCTGCTCTGGTCTCCACCCATATTCCTGGGGAAAATCGCGGTCTTTTCTCATTGAACTAAACGTTTTGAGAATACAACACCGTATCACTCTCGTGATTATTTCTCCCCTGTTTTCAGGTACTTTATTGATGATAAAAATAGTAATTTAAATGTTATAACTCACTAACATGTCAAGAGTGTTTAAGGTCTGTCTTAGTAACGTCTTGAGGAAGTTAGAGTTAAGTTTGAAGAGAGTAATATTAGCCCTGCTCGGTTGAAGTGAAGAATAGCATCGTACTGAGAGTAGCTGCCATTTTATGTCGATTGTGAATGAACATGTACGTTGTTAATAAGATATTTTGCTGTGTTATTTGTATAATGGATTTTCTGTTGTTTTGTAATGTGTTACTTTTGTGAAATGATTGAACTAAACGTTTTGAGAATACAACACCGTATCACTCTCGTGATTATTTCTCCCCTGTTTTCAGGGGTGTAACATTTTTGGAGGCTCCGCTGAGATAGCTGCTCAGATGTCCAGTTTCCACACCCTGGTCGCTGAATTCCGAGCCAGCTAAATCTCCACATAACAACTCAGGCAGGCTGCAGTGAGGAAAGTGTTGCTGTTCGAGGGAAGTTGGAAGTTAGTGGTTAAGTACGTGTCAACTGAGGCCATTGATCGACCATCAGAGACAGTAAGGACCATATATTTCAGAGTCAACTCCTGCACAGTAAAAGTTCCTCCTGTTCTGTCAACATGACAAGCGCCTTGGAAGAACTACAGGAAGAGGTAGTAGGAGAATTGCACACCCTGACTAAAGACAAATTACTAGAGATATGTGATTTCCTTGAAACATCAGGCGAACAGAGAAGAGATGTTAAAGACAAATCCCGCATAATTAATGACTCGCATTATGATGTTCCTTGAAAGAGAGGAAGTCGCAGAGTTAGAAGATGGCGGCATGTCGGAATTGTTGCTACTTAGAGACGAAATGACAGAGATGATCAGTGGCATAGATAACAAAACAGGGCAAATTGACCATGATATTGAACCAGCCGGAACACATCACAGAATAGAGGAATTGAGAACTGTAACTCCACAACAAGGGGTGGGAACTGAGCAGATTATTGCAGCCAAAGCCAGTGATTCTCTGCGTCAGCCCCAACAACATGCCAATCTTCAGGGGAGCGTGCCGCTCTCACCCAATGCACAGCCCAGCTCATACTGGCGCAAAGAGTTTAAAATTTCTGGTCAGATAGGTGAACCAGGCCAGAAAGAAAAACAGATTTTTTCAAGCCTTGCCCATCAGATTGAAAATGGACTTAACAGAGGCTATCCTGAGGTAGAAATAGTAGACGCAGTAGTCAGGGCTATTTCTCCAGGCTCACAGCTACGCAGCTACTTGGAAGGTAAACCCCAGCTAACTCTTCCCACACTTAGATGTATCCTGCGTTCCCACTTCCAAGAGAAGAGTGCAACAGAGCTTTACAAACAGCTAGCTTCAGAAGCACAGCATAGCAAGGAGACCCCTCAAAGCTTCCTGATGCGCGTTTTAGATTTGAGGCAAAAAGTACTGTTTGCATCCCAGGAGTCAGAATCAGGGCTTAAGTATGACCCTGCTCTAGTCCAGAGCATGTGTTTTCACACAGTCCTTACGGGTCTCCAGAGTGACAGTATCAGGATAGACATGCAGCCTCTCCTGCTAGAGAGCAAAACATCAGATGAGGTTTTGCTAGAGAAGCTTAACATTGCTTGTGCTAATGAGATAGAAAGACGAAACAAAAAGCGGTTTAATGCCCCACAGCCTGCTACAACTGTAAGTGTAGTCCAGTTAGAAGATACGCCATCTGCAAAGTGTCCTGTGAAGGAAGCCAAAGCTAAGATACCCGCAGGACTGTTAACAGAGTTAGCTGAACTTAAGACAGGTGTAGCTTCTCTAAAAGGTCTCAGTGCAGAGATTGCTCAGATTAAGGAGATATTACAGCAGCCTATGTTTCAGTCACCGCCTTGTGCCTATGCCCCACCCCCAGTTAGGAGGCCAGATAGGGACCCCCAGCCACCTGTTTCCCAGCAGCAGTATTACAGCAGCTACAGTCGGTCCCAAGCACCTGACCCTGCACAGCATCAATATGCACCTAACTGGTATACCAACCGCTCTGCTCAAGCTCCAAGGAGGTGTTTTGTCTGCCAGCAGGCCAGAACAGATGCACGCTGCACACACTGCTTCCGATGTGGGAGTGGAGAACATTTTCAAGCTGGATGTAAAATCCGGGGAGCCAGACCATCAAGGGAGGCCCCTTTAAACGGAAACGGGTTACCGCTGAGGGACGAGTGTTAACCGTAGCTACCAAAAAGTCCCAGAAATGTGCAAATTGTGCCAGAGAAGATTCATTTGAGAACCTGAAACAATGTTCATCATGTAAAGAGACACTGTACTGTTCCAAAGTATGTCAAAACCAACATTGGACTAAACATAAGGAAAAATGCACTCACCTGAAAATTGACTCTAATAGTGAAAGGTTTTCCCGCACAGAGGAAAATGCCCACTCCTTACCATCCCTAGCTCAAGGTTGCCACCCCGTAAGGTCACCTCGCTAGTCGGCAGACAGTGCCTTATTGAGTGTCACCTGAATCGCCACCACCTCCAAGCTCTATGGGACACAGGCTCTCAGGTATCGGTCATTGATGAACGATGGAAAGAGGAATCTCTCCCAAACGCAAGGCTGAGAGATGTTTCAGAAATCCTGGACTCACCTGATGATCTAAGGTTGACTGCAGCAAATGGGACTGAAATGCCGTACCTGGGATGGATTGAAACAACTTTTCGGCTAGCCTCTGAAACTGACCAAACAAAGGAACTGATCATCCCGGTGCTGGTAATGAAAGGCTGTCACCTATCACATCCCATCATAGGTTTCAATGTTATCGAGCACATCCTGACAATGACCGAAAAGACTAAACGATACAGTACAGTAAAAACAGCTTTCCCAAGCCTCAAAAGAAACAAGGTGAGAGCTTTTATACAGGCTGTTAGCGCAGAACAGACAGATGAATACGCAGTGAAAACCAAGAAAGAGAAGGTTGCTGTACCAAAACACAGTAGCATTCAGATTGAGTGCCGTGTAGCTTCCCAGCCTTTCAAAGATGACATGACAATGCTTTTCCAGCCAGACCTGAACCCGCAGTGGCCAGACGACCTTGAGTTCTTTGACACACTAGTCAGAGTCAGGAAAGGTGTTTTTCCAGTTATCCTGCTTGATGTCTCTAACCCCACTGACCACGACATTGCCCTGCTAGGACGCACAATAATCGGTACAGTACAAACCATTATGACTGTGTTACCTGCCCAAGTCTTTGAAAAAACTGTCACCCCAGCCACAGTGAATCACACCAGCGTTCGAACCCCATGTACTGCTACTGAACAGTGGGATCCACCAGTAGATTTAACTCACCTAACCGAAGAACAGAGAGAGGTTGTTAGGCAAATGCTTAGAGAAGAGTGTCACTCCTTCTCCAGATCAGACAATGACATTGGCTGCATTGAACGATTGAAAATGACTATTTCTCTAAAGGACTCTGAACCAGTAAAGCGCACATACATGTCAGTGCCCAGGCCACTGTATCAGGAGATGAAGGGTTACATTTATGACCTCATAGTCCAGGGCTGGGTTAGGAAGTCAAACTCTTCATATTCTTCACCTGTCGTGTGCGTTCGTAAGAAGGACGGGACCCTCCGGTTGTGTATAGATTACAGAGATCTGAACAGAAAGACACATCCCGACCGCCAGCCCATCCCTCGGGTCCAAGACATCATGGACAGTTTAGGTGGTAATTCCTGGTTCTCCCTCTTAGATCAGGGGAAAGCGTATCACCAGGGGTTCATCTCTGAAGAAAGCAGACCACTGACAGCATTTGTGACCCCGTGGGGACTCTATGAGTGGATACGTATGCCATTCGGCCTCATGAACACTCCTGCAGCTTTTCAGCGGTGTATGGAGGAGTGTTTGGAAGGGCTCCGGGATAACATCTGCATTCCTTATCTGGACGACACGCTAGTTTTCAGATAACATCTGCATTTTTATCTGGACGACACGCTAGTTTTCAGTAAAACATTCAACAGCCATGTGAATGATGTGCGAAAAGTTTTGCAGCGTCTCAGAGAGTATGGCATTAAACTCAAACCAAGTAAGTGTGATCTCTTTAAACCCCAGGTCCGTTATTTGGGCAGAATAGTGTCTGCAGAGGGCAGCCGAGTTGACCCAGCCGATTTTGAAGCAGTAAGAGCATTGAAAGAAATCAGACCAGAGACTGTGGGCCAGCTCAGAAAAATGCTTGGTTTACTCACTTACTACAGACAGTACATCAAGGACTTTTCTAGGAGTGCCAGCTGCCTGTATGACCTCCTGAAAGCAGATTCAGAGAAATTACCTGACCACCCACGGAAAACAAAAACAAAGAAAGTAAGTCATGTGGTGCCCTCAAACAAGCCAATCCTGTGGACTGACCAGCATCAACAGGCACTTGAACAGCTGATTGAGTGTTTGCTTCACCCACCAGTTTTAGGTTTCCCTGATTTCACTCAGCCATTTGTTGTACACACTGATGCGTCACACCAAGGCTTGGGAGCAGTTCTTTACCAAAAGCAAGAGGGGAAGCTTAGGGTCATTGCTTATGGCTCTCGAACCTTAACAGCAGCTGAGAAGAACTATCACTACCACTCGAGCAAGCTAGAATTTCTAGCTCTAAAATGGGCAATCACTGATAAGTTCCATGACTATTTGTACTATGCTCCGACCTTCACTGTATACAGCGATAACAACCCGCTCTGCTACATTCTGTCTACTGCAAAACTGAACGCAACCACTTCCAGGTGGGTTGCAGACTTGGCTGATTTCCACTTTACAATAAAGTACAGGCCAGGCAGAGAGAACGGTGATGCAGATGCTTTGTCAAGGATGCCACTGGATGTAGAGTCACTGATGAGAGAATGTTCTGAGGAGCTTCCACCAGACACCATCGCCGCCACGATACAAGCAGTTGAGGTACAGAAAGAGGCTGTTGTACCTTGGTCATTTTCAGCTGCATCGATGTCAGTATCAGCTGAAGGTGAGACAACCACTGCAACAACCAGCTCGATCCCAAAAGATGGGATAAGAGAAGCACAAGAATCTGATCTGGTCATCCGTCCTGTGCTCAATTTCAAACTGTCTGGTTCCAAACCGCCAGTTAAAGAGCAAAAGAAATTCAGTCCAAAGACAAAATGCCTATTCAGAGAATGGGACAAATTGACAATAGACAGTGATGGCATTCTGTACAGAATCACTACAGCCCGCAAGCAGTTAGTTCTACCAGAGCAGTACAAAGGTAAAGTGATGGAAGAGTTGCACAATAACATGGGACACCAAGGTACTGACCGCACTGTATCACTAGTACGTGACCGCTTCTTCTGGCCTTTTATGCAATCTGACATCGAGCACTATGTGACTAAAACTTGTAGCTGTGTCAAGCAGAAAAAGCCAGCCCATGCAACAAGAGCTCCTCTGACAAACATTGTGACAACACAGCCATTTGAACTGGTATGTATAGACTTCCTTCATCTCGACAGATGCAAAGGGGGATATGAGTACATCCTCGTGATTGTTGATCATTTTACACGTTACACTCAAGCCTACGCCACCACATCAAAGTCAGGTAAAACTGCTGCAAATCTCATCTTCAATGACTTTGCCCTGAAGTTTGGGTTCCCGTCCCGCATCCACCATGACCAAGGGGGAGAATTTGAAAATCAGTTGTTCCATCAGTTAAAGAAACTCAGTGGCATGGCGGGGTCCAGGACAACACCCTATCACCCGATGGGAAACGGTCAAGCGGAACGCATGAACAGAACATTGTTGCAAATGTTAAAGACACTAACTGAGACACAAAAGTCAAATTGGAAGGAGTCTCTGAACAAACTGGTTTATGCCTATAACTGCACCCGTTGCGAAGTGACTGGCTATTCACCATTTTATCTTCTGTTTGGGAGATCACCCAGGCTTCCAGTTGATATGCTCTTTGGATTGTGCACAGAGGCAGGTTCCAGTAACCAGCGAGAATACGTGGAGAACTGGAAACGAGGGATGGAAGAAGCATACGCCATTGCAAATGAAAATGCTCAGAAAGCCGCTGAAAGAAGTAAGAAGTACTATGACACTAAAGTTAGGAGTTCAGTGCTACAGCCTGGTGAGCAAGTTCTGATTAAAAACCTGACACCAAGAGGAGGACCAGGAAAACTCCGTAACTATTGGGAAGATACAATTCACACAGTGGTGAGACAAATGGGTTCAGACCTGCCGATTTATGAATTGAGACCAGAAAAGGGTAGGGGACGCTCCAGGGTCCTGCACAGAAATCTGCTCATGTCCTGTGACCACTTACCTTTTGAGACACAACCAGAAATGACCAAAGTGGACAAAAGTCAGAAAACGAGGAGACACCAGCCTGCATCACAGACTCTAGATTCTGATGAAGACAGTGGGGATGAATATGACCTTCATCATGAGCTGCTACAGGTTCCCACATCTCCTACAGTACCTGAGGAGAGGAATGCTGAACCAGCGAGAGAGTGGGAACACAGGCCCCCAACAGTGAAACAGACAGTTGCAGTGCCAGTCCCTGATACGCTACCAGCACAGCCTCTTGTTGAAAAGCGGCTGGAGGAGACAACAACAGTTAAAGACTTGCCTGCTGAAAATTTGCCTGATGATCATCCACCAAGTGCCTTTCCTTCATATACTGATTCTGCTGAACCTGAGGAACCAGCCTACCAGCTGCCACAAAAGAGAGACACCCTCCAAGACGTATCACTTATGATCAGCTTGGTATCCCTTCCTGCTACAGTATACAGCCACAGCCACAGTTGTTCCCTGTCTACTCTGCACCAGGACTGGTTCCATGGCTGCCATCACTACAGCAATGTTACTTTCAGCCACCTTACATGTATGGGCTTCAGCAAACATGAGGCTACAGAGTTGACATGTTTGACCATGGACTACTGTCTGATTTCACAGACTGTCAAAAGAGACAATTTGCAGACTATGCATATAGATCATTAAAATTGATGGACTGTTGATCAATAGTATGAGAAAATACTGCTTATGTTATATAGCTGGTCAACAGATATGGACTGTGAATATAACTTGTTAGTTATATTTGAACTGTGACCCTTGACCTCTGCTCAAGTACTACCTTACAGAAGAGGATTTTCTAGGTCCAGTGCATACGGACTGTTGAAGAAGACAATGTTGGTAATGTTGGGACAACATTTATTTTGTCGGGGAGAGTGTAACAGGTTAAAGGAAATATTCATAGCCTGTTATACATTAAAAAGTATTAGTAAGTTCATAGTATGTGAGGATCTTAAAACATCTAAGGTTAAGAAGATGCATTCAGTATTAGTTGATAGAGATTGATAACATTCATATAATTGTGTTAAAGTTAAAATCTGTCAAAGGGTACGAATTGTGAGAGTAATGTGTAAACGTTATATTGATTACTTTATTTTGTGGTGCCTAAAAGTGTTCATCTGTCATCTACGAAATGCTCTTAATCTATGAGCCGGAGATCGATTGCTCTGGTCTCCACCCATATTCCTGGGTGAAAATCGCAGTCTTTTCTCATTGAACTAAATGTTGAATTGAGAATACAACACCGTATCACTCTCGTGATTATTTCTCCCCTGTTTTCAGGTACTTTATTGATGATAAAAATAGTAATTTAAATGTTATAACTCACTAACATGTCAAGAGTGTTTAAGGTTTGTCTTAGTAACGTCTTGAGGAAGTTAGAGTTAAGTTTGAAGAGAGTAATATTAGCCCTGCTCGGTTGAAGTGAAGAATAGCATCGTACTGAGAGTAGCTGCCATTTTATGTCGATTGTGAATGAACATGTACGTTGTTAATAAGATATTTTGCTGTGTTATTTGTATAATGGATTTTCTGTTGTTTTGTAATGTGTTACTTTTGTGAAATGATTGAACTAAACGTTTTGAGAATACAACACCGTATCACTCTCGTGATTATTTCTCCCCTGTTTTCAGGGGTGTAACAGGGGCACGGTGTGTAGTACATCATCACTACACGAAAATCATTACATGCCGTGCCCCCAGTCTGCAGTCAGCAGATAGACCATTCTCAAATACATATTTTGAGTCACTTTTTGGAAACGGAACGGAGAAAACAAGGGGTAGCTTGTTCTCTACGTCGTCTGATTCTAGACATATGAGTCATCATCCTTGTGCACCATTGTTCCTGTACCCAATATTTTTTTATTTAACCTTTATTTAACTAGGCAAGTCAGTTAAGAACAAATTCTTATTTACAATGACGGCATACCCCGGCCAAAACCAGACGATGCTGTGCTTATTGTGTGACGCCCTATGGGACTCCCAATCACGACCAGATGTGATTCAGCCTGGATTCAAACCAGGGACTTTAGTAACAAATCTCGCACTGAGATGCAGTGCCTTAAACTGTTGCGCCACTCTAGAGCCCGGAAAGCAAAGGTAACTGAGCTAAATCACTATCGCCCTATAGCACTCACTTCCGTCATCATGAAGTGCTTTGAGAGACTAGTCAAGGATCATATCACCGTCTACCTTACCTGATACACTAGACCCACTTCAATTTGCTTACCGCCTCAATAGATCCACAGACGATAGAATCACTATCGCACTGCCCTATCCCATCTGGCCAAGAGGAATACCTATGTAAGAATGCTGTTCATTGACTACAGCTCAGCATTCAACACCATAGTACCCTTCGAGCTCTTCATTAAGCTTGAGACCCTGGGTCTGAACTTGGGACTTCCTGACGGGCCACCCCAGGTGGTGAAGGTAGGAAAAAACACCTCCACGTCGCTGATACCCACAAGGATGGGTGCTGAGCCCCCTCCTGTACTTCCTGTTCACCCATGACTGCATGGCCATGCACGCCTCAATAATCAAGTTTGCAGACGACACAACAGTAGTAGGCCTGATTACCAGCAATGATGAGACAACCCACAGGGCGAAGGTGAGGGCCCTGGGAGTGTGGTGCCAGGAAAATAACCTCTCGCCCAATGTCAAAAAAACAAAGGAGATGATTGTGGACTTCAGGAAACAGCAGAGGGAGCACCCCCTATCCACATTGATGGGACGCAATGGAGAAGGTGGAAAGTTTAAAGTTCCTCATCGTACACATCACAGACAAACTGAAATTGTCCACCCACACAGAAACGTGGTGAAGAAGGTGCAAGAGCGACTCTTCAACCTCAGGATGCTGAAGAAATTTGGCTTGGCACCTAAAACCCTCACAAACTTTTACAGATGCACAATTGAGAGCATCCTGTCAGGCTGTATCACCGCCTGGTACGGCAACTGATACAGCCTGCAACTACCCCAGTGATGCGGTCTGCCCAATGCATCACCGGGGACAAACTACCTGCCCTCCAGGACATCTACAGCACCCGATTTCACAGGAAGGCCAAAAAGATAATCAAGGACAACAACCACCCGAGCCACTGCCTGTTCACCCCGTTATCATCCAGAAGGTGTGGTCAGAACAGGTGCATCAAAGCTGGGACAGAGAGACTGAAAAACAGCTTCTATCTCAAGGCCATCAGACTGTTAAATACTGTTAAATAGCCGTCACTAGCACATTAGAGGCTACTGCCTATACACATAGACTTGGAAACACTGGCCACTTTAATAATGTTTACATATTTTGCATTACTTATCTCATATGTATATACTGTATTCAATCCTATTCTACTGTATCTTAGTCTATGCATTACTCATCTAATATGTATATATTGTATTCTATCCTATTCTACTGTATCTTAGTCTTTGTATTACTCATCTCATATGTATATATACTGTATTATATCCTATTCTACTGTATCTTAGTCTATGCATTACTCATCTCATATGTATATACTGTATTCTATTATATTCTACTGTATCTTAGTCTATGTATTACTCATCTCATATTTATATACTGTATTCTATTCTATTCTATTCTACTGTATCTTAGTCTATGTCGCTCTGACATCACTCGTCCAAGTATTTATGTATTCTTAATTCCCTTCCTTTAGATTGTGTGTATTGTTAGATATTACTTGTTACATATTACTGGACTGTTGGAGCTAGAAACACAAGCGTTTCGCTACACCCGCAATAACATCTGCTGAACAAGTGTATGTGCCAAATAAAATGTGCTTTGATGTATAGAGGTTTGGTGTTGGAGATCATTCCACACTCTTGTGTTCTACTACCCAGGTCTGGTGTTGGAGATCATTCCAAACTCTGTGTTCAACTACCCAGGTCTGGTGGTGGAGATCATTCTACACTCTGTGGATCTCCTGCATGTATTTTCTGATGTTTAATCAGACCACTTGAATGAGAGTATCTCTTGTCACATTGATCACAGCTATAAGGTTTATCTCCTGTGTGTGTTCTCTGGTGTGATTTCAGGCTGTTTGACTGAGTAAAACTCTTCCCACACTGACTACAGCTATAAGGTTTCTCTCCTGTGTGTACTCGCTGGTGTACTACCAGCTGGCTTGATGTAGTAAAACTATCTGCACATACATCACAGCTATAAGGCTTCTCTCCTGTGTGTGTTCTCTGGTGTCCTTTAAGGTGTTCTATCTGAGAAAAGCTTTTCCCACATTGATCACAACTATAAGGTTTCTCTCCTGTGTGTGTTCTCTGGTGCTCTTTAAGGTGTTCTCTCCGAGAAAAGTTTTTCCAACATTGCTCACAGCTATATGGCTGCTCTCCTGTGTGTGTTCTCTGGTGTGATACCAGGTTGGTTGACTGAGTAAAACCCTTGCCACACTGATCACAGCTATAAGGCTTCTCTCCTGTGTGTGTTCTCTGGTGTGATACCAGGTGGCTTGACTGAGTAAAACTCTTGCCACACTGATCACAGCTATAAGGCTTCTCTCCTGTGTGAATTCTCTGGTGTTTTTTAAGTTCTGATGAAGATTTGAAACGTTTCCCACAGTCGGGGCAGCAGTGAGGTTTCTTTCCTATGGGTCTCTGGTGGTGTTTCTTGAGGTGTCCTGATGTGGAGAGACTCTTCTCTGCCTCGTCAGCATCATGATGTTGTTGAGGCTCCCCAGAGGATCCACGATAGGCCCGTCTCTCTCCTGCGTGAACGTCAAAGTCAGACAGTTAATATGGTGAATGTTTAAATGTTTTTACAAACTTTGACAAATGTCTTCTAAGTCTTGTTTTAGTTTGATTTTGGTCCACTAGCCAGTGTGGTAGGCAGATGAAAGAAAATACCAGCCACTGTAGCAGGCAGATGAAAGAATATACCAGCCACTGTAGCAGGCAGATGAAAGAATATACCAGCCACTAGCAGGCAGATGAAAGAATATATCAGCCAATGTTGCAGGCAGATGAAAGAATATACCAGCCACTGAAGCAGGCAGATGAAAGAATATACCAGCCACTGTAGCAGGCAGATGAAATAATATACCAGCCACTGTAGCAGGCAGATGAACAAATATACCAGCCACTGTAGCAGGCAAATTAAAGAAAATACACTCCACTGTGATTTTTTTAACAGCCTCAATATTTTTTTGCCATGAATGATTACACCCAAAATCACAACAAGAAAATGAATGAGCAGCTTGGCAATGTTGGTAAAACAAGAAATTGAAGTAAGAAGTAATGTGGCCCGAGTCTTTTAACCAATGTGTTAAAATAAGTCATTTAGATACAATAGTAATGATGAACAGCTGTACAAGTGAACATCAAGAATCAACAAAGTGCCTCCATAACACAACACATCACTACACACCACACTGTCCTGACAGATAAAATGCTGCCTTATTAGTATAGTTCAAATCAAATCAAAGTTTATTTGTCACGTGCCCCGAATAAAACAGGTGAAGGTAGACCTTACAGTGAAATGCTTACTTACAGGCACTAACGAATTGTGCGGAGGAAAAAAAGTATGTGTGTGTGTGTGTGTGTGTAGGTAGGTAAGTAAAGAAATAAAACAACTAATCCATAGATTAGGGCCTAATTAATTCATTTCAATTGACTTCTATGAACTGTAACTCAGTAATATCTTTTAAATTATTGCATGTTGGGTTTATATTTTTGTTCAGTATAGTTAGGAACTGGGCAATTCCACGGTAACGGAATTACACCAGAACCTGATGTTTCACTTTAAAATGTATAAAAACAAAAACCATAGCTGCTTTAAAACCACGTTTGTGTACATCAGTTCAACCACTATAACGGAGTTTGTACCCCGTTATTAAACATTAGTATTTACTGGTGTTAATCTGACCTTCTGTCTCCTCCTCCTTCACTTCAAAAACTACATCCTCCTCTTTCTCCCCTTCTTTTACTGTAACATCCTCCTCCTCTTTCACTCTGAACACGTCTTCCTCTTCTTTCACTGTAACTTCTTTCTCTTCTTCTTTCACGGTAACAACCTCACCCTCTACTTCTTGTTTTACTGTGACATCCTCCTCTTTCACGAAAACGTTCAGCCCCAGAGCTTCTTTCTCAGTCCAGCAGACTCCATCTTCTTTAGCAGGAGGGGAGAAGTTTAGTGAGTAACTCATGGTAGGGGATAATAGCTAGCTAGCATTAGCGCAGTGCTAGGCTAATTTATCAAGCCAACTAAATTAGCTGACTAACAACAACTTAAATATGAAATGAAAAGTAGATACGATATAATGCTGGTAATTACACAGTGGCTATACACCGACACAGTCCAAATAACTTCAATGTTTCGGCTGTTTTGCCTAGCAAGGTACCAAGGTGTCTGACTAGCTGTTGTTGAATAAGCATTCCGTCCACTAGATTATACGTCCCAGTGGCAGAATCACCTGAAAGACGAACATCGCCATCTGCTGACTGGAGTTGGTATCACAGTTGAGAAAAAACTTAAGGACAAAAAGCTAAAAAGCGACTGCCCCTAAAAACCAACGACTCCCTTTGAAAACGGGCGATGTGGCATCAGAAACATTTATTATCGTGTACAAATGTACTATTTCGCCCCAAAATAGGCATCCCATATTGGGCTGTGTATAACTATGTAAATGTCTCTCGGACAAGGTGACTTTTATCAATATACACTGTAAAAAGTAAAGAGTATCCTTTAGGGGTTCTTCAAATTGAAACTGTGGGGGAACCACTAAAAGTAATTTGAATAACCTTTTGTGGGAACCCCTATAAGTTCCTCGAATAAGCTTTTGGGGTTCATTAAAAAAAAAAACCTGTCCACCCTTCCCCATTATGAAAAAATATTTTAATAATAATGACAATATTGATTTAAATAATTCATTGTTAATTTAGTGGCACCACAAATGTGAATTAATATTTACAAAACACATTACAAAATTGCAACATTTCTGCAGACATGTCAGACCATAATAAATACTACATTTACTTTGTATAGTGCTTTTCATGACATTTACAACAAATAAAAAAATGATGTCCAATAAAAACATACATTCAAAATGATTCATAGGTAAACTAACAATATTGTAGATTTGATGCTAAATACAGATTTTTCAGCTTTAGTGTGTATATCCTATCCACTTAGTTATGTTAGGAAGTTTGCCATCATTATGACCGGCCCTGGTAACTTCACCCCAACTTCTCTTATCCCCAGAACACAGTAACTTAAAACAACACAAGTGTTTTTCTGACATTTTGGGGAAATTGAAGGGAAAATAAATTATACAGCCCTAGCAGAGCCCCAAGTCCCATGAGGACGTCCTCAAGAGCGTGGATGTTCTCCCCATCAAAGGTCAGCGGGATTTCACTCCCATGGTGAAATGGATTTCCGCCGATGTGCAGTAAAGGAGTGAAGAGCGGCGAAATCTGTGTCAACAAAAGTAAGAAAAGATTCATACAGATTATATACAATTAACAAAGAACAGAACAAATGTTCAGCTATAGTTTTATATAAGCATGCACACCTATGTTTATGAAGAAACAGCTGATACATTGTCAAGGACATAAAGGCCACTCGGGTCCTCATTGAAGAGGTAGGGCAAGAGCAGAATGGATGCTGTGGTCTCCAGTCCTAGTAAAGTAAAGCAATGATCTTACTACACTTGCTAAAAAGGGAAGGAATAAGAGCAAGTACCTCTTCTGTATTGTCCTTCAGGGACTGTCAAAATAGCAGGATGATGTCCTCACCCCCGCCTCGCCTCTCTACCTCTGCTAGTCCTTGAATTCTCTTTTTGTCTATATCCATTCCATGGACTTGATTCATTTCTGAGAACATCTGAAAAGATAATTTGCACACATTTGTATGCTAATAGACTTCAGTTTGTATTGACTGCTATGTAGGTTAAATTGACACTTCAAATGCAGCTGTCCTACAACTTATCTGTACCTTCTTGATCCCAATTGCATTGTGTCCATGTTCTGTCCTATAAGAATTTCAAAGGAAGAGAAAATGTGTCAAAGAATTACAAGCATTAAAATAATATATATATAAAGTAAATATTTTAAGATAAATGGCATCGACATGCAATGTAATGCAAAATAGAAGAACATATTGGAGAAAGCACTAGCCAATACAGTACTGCCATACAGGCCTAATATCACATTTCAAGATATCTTTGTACATAAATTGTTCAATATTTTATCAGGCTGACATGAAAGATTATACGCAACATTTTGCTGCGTGGCAATACTGTGTTTGGATTATGATGGTAATTTGTACAAAAGAGGAAGTCTATACACTATTAATACCATTATGCATTTGAATCCCATCTACAGCTACCATATAAACTGTTAATTTCCCTCCACAAGGGGGCGTACATGTAACGTTTCCAAAATGGGATAGTATTGTACATGTAACGTTTCCAAAATGGGATAGTATTGTACATGTAACGTAATGCCCCCTTGTAAATTAATAGTATTGCATGCTGTAGCAGGCTATATAAAGAGGAAGACCTCCATTGACGATTCAGTTCGTAACATCTCGTCTGGACAGGTCACCGTCCTTAGTTAGTTAACACACCTAACCTTACCAAGCTTAACGAAGCTAACGTTAGCTAGTTCATTATCACAAAAGTGATAACTGCTCTAGATTGGAAACTTACGTAAATGAGTGTAAAGTCATGTTGGCTTTATGGAAACGATATACAATATATGGGAAATAATATAGTTCAGGAAATAATCCAAACCTAGTTCTGCCTAGTTAGGACATAATGTTAGCTAGCTAACGGTACTGTACTGTAGCTCATACAACACCTACGGTCAAACCCGGGTTTCTAATATTTACGTTAATTAGCTATAGTAACGTTATGGAAGCTATTCAGAGAAAACCATCATTGTCTTCGTTATTCATTATTAGTATGTTATATTATTATATAAATTATTTCGATACATATTCAGAGCCAAACATCAACCCAACTTACCTTTTTAATTGTTGTTGCATCCAAACTTGCCACCAGCGTTTTCAGTTGTAATTGTGAAGTTTCCGAAAGAAGTCCAGCAACAACGGAGGTTCCTCGATGATCCCACCTTCTAACAAGTCATTTGAAGAACCTTTTGGGGTTGTTTTTCATTGACAAGAACCCTACGGTTCTTAGGGGATCTGAGAACAACTCCAGTTGAACCCTTCATTTTTAGAGTGTAGTCGGCTCTATTTACTCTCAGATTCAAATATGCTGATTAGCATCAACGATCAAGTCAGCTGCTGCTGCTCCAATACAGTATGAGGTGAGAAGGTGAACTAACGTTGAACTGGGCAGTCAGTCATTCATTCTGTATTATGAGTCTGGTCTAACATTGTTACTGCACATTGTGGTGGAAATTCTAACCAATCAGGAGAGACTTTTCTTCAAACAATCAACCTTTTTAATAAGAATTGCAATAATGTAGCTGGTCAGCCCTACACTCTGAGGTGGAAGGCCGAGAGCTCGATGACACACGGAGTTCAGAAGCCTTATATAGTCAAACTATCTTGTGCATATAGAAAACACGTGAACTTGGTGTGTGGAGAACAAGACCGACTAACTGTGAATTGGTCATTTCGTTCTGTAGCAACAGCTAGTTATTCTAGTCTTCTAGTGAGGTATCAAAACAACAGGAAATCACTCTGCACAGTTCCTCTGAAGTAGATCAACGGTTCCCGAATTGGGGCAAGCAAGCGCCTTTGGCCTGTCTGCCCAGAGGGTGTGTCTAGAGCTAGTCTGGAGATAAGTCAGATCTAGGTTGAACTGTGTGATGTAGTAGGGAGTTGTAGTTTCCAACAGGACAATATGCCACATAGTTTGTCATATAAAATGTAATTAACTACAATGACCATAATCCATTGCGTGCCCACTTGTCTTGTTTCTGTTTATTTTACACCTGCTATGTAAAAGAGACAGAAGAATGACCCCAACCGTAACCATTTTAAATGTCAACTTCAATGGGCTAGGGACGTCCCAAGGATGTATCTCTACCTGAAAATACATGATCTAAGTGTTTGATAGTTGGTATTCAGCAGTCATAAAGCCTAATTTATTTGAATGAACTACTAAAATAGTGATTTTGTCAGACAGCATAGACAGCAGCTCTACACTTTATTTCCAAAATAAATTTTAAAAAGACTGACTGATCCATTCATCCTTCCTCAGCCTTCCTCTCCTCTGAAGACCCAGTGAGGGTGGAGCTCAGTCAGAGCTGTTGAGGGACTGGTTAGGAAGAACACTTCTACAGCCAGAGGTGAGAGGTCACATGGTTTAGATAGTAAATATTTATGTTCGCTTAGCGGTTCATCACGTCAGCAAAAGGGATTATGTTCCAATATCTATGTTCATTTACATTAGTGCAAATTGTCCACTGATAGTGGTGTCATTTCTCACCCCTTTTGGCTGCATGAAAGTTAATTTCCCCTCAGGCACACACATTTGTTCTTTCCCGAGCCACTACCTGTTTAGCCCGCTATGATCCAGAAGTCGAGGTCAGGACAGGTGCATCAAAGCTGGGACCGAGAGACAGAAGCTGTTTTTCAATCTCAAGGCCATCAGACTGTTAAATAGCCATCACTAACACAGAGAGGCTGCTGCCTACATACAGACTTGAAATCATTGGCCACTTTAAGGAAGGGAACACTAGTCACTTTAATAATGTTTACATATCTGGCATTACTCATCTCATATGTATATACTGTATTCTATCCTATTCTACTATATCTTAGTCTATGTATTACTCATCTCATATGTCTATACTGTATTCTATCCTATTCTGTATCTGTCTATGCCGCTCTGACATTGCTCATCCATATATTTATATATTCTTATTCCATTACTTAGATTTGTGTGTATTAGGTATTTGTTGTGAAATGGTTAGATATTACTGCACTGTTGGAGCTAGGAACACAAGCATTTCGCTACACCCGCAATAACATTTGATTTGATTTATTATGAAGATCACTTGTGTAAAATGTACTTTTTCACACTCATCTTTTGACATTGCTTATGCATATTCGGTGGCCTGACTGTGTCAAAGGCCCATCCTGGTAGATCTGAACCTAATGCAGTTTGGTGTGATCAGATGACAGAAGGTGCCAAGTATAACCGAGGCTATAGATGCTCCATATCCATTACATTGAATGTTTTATATAATATAACTAAATGTGTTGCAGGGGCAGTTAAGAAATGGAACAGCAAGGCCACAGAACATTACATAATCAGAGCTGTGGGAGACCACCTCAAGCCCCTGGTAGAGCCAGGGGTGGTGTTTACCACTTCAGCAGGCTTGAAAAGTGGGATTGTTACTGTTTTTCATACTAAGATGGACCAAGAGTCTGTTGATTGATCTGTCATTGGGTTAATTTGTTTTGCAAAATGCTCAAATCAAACTTTATTTATACAGCACATTTCCGACATGGATGCAACAATGGCTTCACAGGAAAAAACAATGAAAGAGAAATATTTAGTACACAAACAAGAGGATAAAAACAGAAGAATAACAACTGAAAGACTAAAGAGCATTTTAAGGAAATGCCATTGATTAAAATATAAAAAATATGATGCTAAATCCAACCCAAAATATAACTTGTTTTTTAGGAGAGGCTCTGAAAGACACTATGGTGGCATCAACTGATAATTGACTGGTAACAACTGGGACATGAAAGACACCCACCATGAGACCCACTAAATCTTCCCAAGAAGAGGCAAACAAAAGAAAAAGAAACCCGCACCAAACTTAAAGACAGGAAGTAAACCAAAAAGGTGGTTAAAATAATTTATTACAATCAATACCATTCATACTATTACAAAATCATAATTCTCATTCATTCTTAATAAAATTCTATTTACAAAAACATCAAACAAAAACAAACCTCAGGGGAGCATCGTCCCTCCCCGTCATACCTAACCAATACCTAACCCTTTCCCTATCTCCCCTTCCCTAATCTATCCCCTTACCAAACTCACTCTAACACTCCCAGCCCTAAACCCCCTTTCCACCTCTCCCGTGCCGCATGCTTCCCCCACTTCCTCTCCTCCCTCTTCATCCTCCCCTCAAATCACCTTCCACCCTTCTCACTATCCCTTCCACCCCCAATCTCTCCCTGTCTTGACTAAATTCTTCCTGGCTTCCCACAGTCCCTTTTAAAGAGACTCATGAGAAGCCAGAGCAGAAACCTGTCCCTATCCGTTCCCTTTGCTCTCCCTACGCCTCTCTCTAGCCTAGCCCATGTCAAAACAAAATCACTCCTAACCACACCTATCATCACCCGTGCCCTAGCCCATACTAGTCCGGCAAAGGCACAGTCCCAGAAGGCATGGCGCACAGTCTCCTCCCTGCCACAAGCAGATCTTGGACAGGTGGGGATCGCACCAAACTATACCGGTACAAGATGGAAAGTACCGGCAAACGCTTATGAAGGCTCAACCAATTCAGGTCCTTGAGCCCGTTGTCCAGGCCCCGCGCCTGCCTCCCTCCCAGACCACTGACGAGATGCCCGCTACGGGCGCAGGACTCCCTGCCTGCCTGACCTCCTCGTACAGGTGCCTGTGGTCTAAACCTACTCGGGCAACTTCAACCTCGGGATGCGCCCGCAACCACTTCGCCGCATGGCCAAAGTGCCACAGCAGCTGTTCACCCGAGGACCCGTGTTAGACCACACCATTACGCTTCTCGCCTGATACGAGAAGAACACCCGCAGGAGGTAACCGGACGGGTGTATCACTGGCTGAGCAAGCTCCGCTAACAAGAAAGAAACAAAAATTGAGTCCAGCTTGAGGGGGAAATGTGGTACCCCCCTACCTCCCTCCCCGATGGGACAGATCATGCGTGCCCTGGCGACCCACTCGCACCTGCCACTCCACATAAACTGAAACACAAGCCTCACTAGAGGCCTCCTCAGACAAGCCGGCAATGGGTAGATATATGCCAAATACAAAAGAGACGGCAACACATCCACCTTTAGGACCAGGACTTTGCCCATAAAAGACAAATACCTAGCCTTCCACATTGCTAGCTTCCTCTGTACCACTGCGATACGCATGTTCCAGTTTAGCGTCGCTGAGCCGGAGGTCTCAAAATGAACCCCGAGAATCCTCAGGGCCCCTTCACAGAGAGATAACCCCCCAGGCACATCCGTTCTACCGCGCCATCTTCCGAAAAACTTGACGGAAGACTTTGCATGGTTCAGAACTGCTCCCGACGCTCGGGTGAAATCCCCAAAGATGGCAAGGGACCTTGTCAGGCACGAGTCCTTGCACAACAGCAAGGAAGTGTCGTCGGCGTACTGCGTCATCTTAACACGCAGCCCACCACTTCCAGGGATCAACAAGCCTTCCACCCCTGTGTCTGCCCTAATGGCAGCCCCCAGAGGCTCCATGTACAGAACGAAGAGGAGAGCCGAGAGTGGGCATCCCTGCCTGACCCCAGACGAGAGGTCAAAAACGTCACCTAAGTGACTATTTACACTAACTCGACACCCGCTCCGACATATAAAGTACGGATCCATCCTATAAACTTCTCCCCAAATCCTAATCTACCTAACACCCTGAATAGAAAAGATCTATTCACGCGATCAAAAGCTTTCGCCTGATCTAGCGCTGCTACCATTAAAGGCAGCCCTCTATCTTCAACCCAAGCGATGGAATCCCTGATCAACTGTAGGTTCCATCTTATAGAGCGGCCCTCTACCCCGCACGTCTGATCCTCGTGGACGACGTAGGGAAGGGCTGTGCGCAACCGGTCTGCTAAAACCTTTGCAAGAATCTTGTAATCTACGCACAGCATGGTCAATGGCCGCCAGTTGCCAAGGTCAGTTGCTTCCCCCTTCTTATAAAGAAGTGACAGCACACCAACAGCCATTGATCCCCCGGGACCCCCCCGTCTCAAGGATGGCCTTCAAGACTTCGAGAACCACTGGTCCAAGTATACCCCAAAACTTGAGGTAAAACTCAGCCGGCAGCCCATCCATCCCAGGCACCTTCCCTTTTCCCATCCTCCTAAGAGCGCTCTCAACCTCTTCTAGTGAGATCTGGGCCTCCATCACGTCTCTAATGTCCTCTGGCAACCGCCGGGACAAGTGTTCTAAAAACACGTTTCCCTGCTCTACATCTATTTCCCTTTCCTTAAATAAACCTTGGAAATGATCAGTTGTCACCCTGACCATTTCCTCTGGTTTACTTACTATACTACCATTTTCTTCCCTAACTCCATGCATTACCTTCCTACTCTGCCTGGCCCTAACCGACTTAAAGAACATAGCGGAACAAGTCTCATTATGTTCTAGAAAGCCACTATGCGCACGCTCCAGGAAAGCTCGAGCCTTCTGCTCCTGCAGCTCCCTGAGCTGCGCCTTTAGGGCTGCGAATCTCTCCCAGTCAATCGACCCGCCGAGGTTGCCTGCCTCGTACTCGAGTTCAATTAACCTTTGGATACGATCCACCTCCCTCCTTTCCTCCCTTTTTTCCTTCTACAATATCCTATTATAAAAACCCTAATCCTTACCTTAACTAAATCCCACCACTCTAACACCCCCTCGCACATGGACCGGAGGCCGTCAAGCCTCCGAAAGAAACAAAAAAATGCGTCAACGAAAGCCTGCTCCTCCAGTATATCCCGATCTAACTTCCAGTACCCCCTACCGAAGAGGCAGACTGGCAACCCCACCTGCAGGAACACCCCGTCGTGATCCGTGAAGAAAACAGGCAACAGCCGCCCAGACAACTGACCCAAAGAACTGGATACAAAAATGTAGTCGAGCCTCCGCGCAACCCCCCTGGAGTTGCGCCATGTAGGACCGACCATTGCCGGAGTAGTGTGCAGGCCACCATCAACCAGACCATGGCAA
Source organism: Oncorhynchus tshawytscha (assembly GCF_018296145.1). NCBI lineage: Eukaryota > Metazoa > Chordata > Actinopteri > Salmoniformes > Salmonidae > Oncorhynchus > Oncorhynchus tshawytscha. The sequence goes on along the minus strand of NC_056446.1, from coordinate 4,108,443 downwards.
GCCATTAGCCCAGAGATGGCACCTGCACTGCTATCACCGCCTACCCCTAAATCTATATTAAAGTCTCCTCCTATCACCAAGTGCCTGTTTGTAACACACAGGGGTGCCAGACAGTCCACCATCTCCCTCCTGTCTGCCACCACCTGTGGCCCATACACCCCAATTAACCTATATCTAGCTTCTCTAAACTTAACATCTATCCCCTAAAACTCTACCCTGCATTATTACAAAAGTGTTCTCTATTTTAACCTCTCTATGCCCACACAAAATCCCTACTCCTATTGAGTGCACCCCTCCTATGCCCCAAAAAGATTCCCCCTTATCCCACTCCCTCTTAAATCTACACACATCCCCACCATCCCTCAGGTGAACCTCCTGTAAAAAACAGAAATCAAACCCCACACCCTCTAAATAACAAAAACCGCCCTCCTTTTAACATTATTCCTTAACCCCTAACATTTAGACTAAAAAAGAAACAGAACTATTCATTTAATTATTAACAAACAAAAAAAAAAAAAAAATAAAAAAAAAAAACAGGAGACTCACCCGATGCTCCCCTGGTCCATCTCCACCGGCGGGGACGTCCTCTCCTCTCCTGACGCCCCGTCCTCCATCCCAACCCATGACCCAGGCAGTGTGTTGGGTCCTCCCTCCCCACCCACCATCCCCCCCCTCCCTGTTTGCCTCGGGGCTGCATGTAGGGGACCCCATCTCCTCAAACAGGAGTTGGGATCCCTCTAGCAAACAGCCCACCGACCCCTCACTGGAGTCATCCACTAAAATGCAAGGGGCTGAGGCAAACCGGGAGGACAAATTACCCTCCCCCCCGCCACTCTCTTAGCCCCCTCCCCTCCACACCCCCTCCCTCTCACTTCCTGCCAAGCTCCCCTCTTCATCCCTTTCTTCTTTGGTGAAGGAGGTAGCGGGGAGACACAACGTCCCATCCCCGCTAACTCCTCCACCAAATCCCTCATTTCGACCTCGAGGAAGCCTGGCAGGCTGTCCCCCCACTCCTTCCCCCATCTCCCCCCATCCCCCCCCTCCCACCTCCACTCCTCCCTCCTTCTCCGTCACTGTCCCCCGTTCCCTCTTCCACTCCTTCTCGCACCACTGTCCCCTTCACCACTCCTTTACGTTCTTCTGCCTTCTTTTCCTTCTCCTCTTCTTTTCCACTCTTTCCTTCTTCTCTCCTCTTTCTTCTCATTTCTTCCTTCTTTCCATCCTCTTCTCTTGCCTTCTTTTCCCCTGTGTCATCCGTACAATCCGCACGCGTCCTTTCTTTCCTCCCCCCATCCCCCGCTCCCCCCCCAGCTGCAGACGCGTATGACCTGTGACGATCCGGGCAATCACGCCACAGGTGTTCTCTGGAGCCACACCCGTGGCAAGCCTTGGGCTCGTCACACTCCCTGGCCTCGTGCTCTTCCGACCCACAAAAACGACATTTCTTGTTACTGCACGAGGCCAGGGTATGGCCGTAGGCCATACAACGCCTGCAGAACGGGGGCTGACGTGCATAGTATAGGGTTCCCCTGTCAGCCCCCAGGGAGAACATTGCCGGAGGATGGAGGTAGCCATCCACACTCTTCGGGACTCCCTGAGTAACGCCTGGAAGCCTCTCTTCCCATTCCAGAAACCCAGGGAGTCCCTGAGGTACCTCGCTGAGGAGACATTGTCCATGTACCTCCCCAGAAAGGCCCTCACTTCTTCGTCCTTCACGTGCGGATTGTACATGGTTACGGTGACCACCCTGAAGTTGTTTCTTGCCAGGCTGGTCACCGTGTAATGACACAGGGGACCTTCTTCTTTCCCTTCCGTCACCGTCTTCATAATCTCATTGTGTTTTTCTTCCAAATATAGGGTTACATCAAACCCCTTCTCCATTGGGTTCCCCTGAAGGCATAGAACATCTTTAACCTTCAATTTTAGGTGCCCCATTAGGATGTTCCTCCCGAAGGTTTCTCTCCCCCAAGGCTCCATCTCTTTTCCCCGCCAAGAAAAGCGCACCGTGTTGGCCAGTCCAATCCCTGGAACCGACGGTCCAGATGTACTTTGCGCCATCTCCTCACGGACGATGGCGCACCCGTCCCACCACCTCAAACTTATAAACAGGAAGCAAATAACCAAAAAGGTGGAGCTACTAAAGGTGTTGACTCTCCACATCTATCCAGACAACTGGAGCACTGGGCCAGACACTCTTAAATAGAACCTGGACCAGCTCAGGTGAAACACCTTCCCACTAACAAGATGGACAAGCCAGCACAGGTGTAACACATATTGACTAACGAGGTGACACCAATCAGTGCGTCATACGTGCTAACGTGCTATAGTCCAACCTCAAAACAAAAATGGAAAAACCAAAGCCTGTAACACCTTAAGAGAACAAATATATCCCATATTTTTCTTGGACAAATTTGCTCACCTCCTACAGAAAACAACATTTCACATTATAATCAACTACAATGCTTCACCAATATAAACATGGTGTCTACTGGCTGTCAACAATTAAAAACAGGAAAAAACACATCTAAATATATATATTTTTTCTACAATCTTATTTTTTGAAAAACTCACTCGTTTCTAGAACTCTCGTCTTCCTAAAACTAACTAGCTTCTAGAACTCTCGTCCCCTTGGAACGAGCCCAAACAAACATCATCTCCAATACGGAAAAACATGCAGTCAAAATAAATTGTGATCAATGGCAATGCACTGACGAAACGCACAACACAAATCTTTTTGACTGCCCACCCCAGAGACAATCAGCAACCAAGTTGTCCTTACCACAGACATGTCTGATTTCAAGAGGAAACTCCTGCAATATCTGTAGTAACTTTCCACCTCACTGTGGAGATTCTCTCTCTTTTCAGGGTTCACTCGACAGGCATGTTGTTGGATCGGGGCCCAGTCCCCAATGTCATGCTCTAGTACATTTGGATTTGCACATCTGAGAATGAACCCTGATATTCTAAAAGCAGGACAACAATGTCAATATAATTGTACCCAAATATTGTCAGTTTGTTGCATAAACAATTATGATTTCTAAATGTTACATGAATTGTAAATATGAAACATCAAAACCAAATGTACACCCCTTTGTTAATATGTTTTGGTAATAATTAACTTAATGGTGAGGCATGGAATAATAAAACATGTCTTTTGTCAGGCTGATGTTTGAAATATGAGGTGATTTTAGTTATGCTTCTTCAGTAGTAGAATACAGACAATTTCCACTTGAATGTTGTCAAGAAATAGTGGTGTTGTAAGATTGTTAATACAATTGATAATAGACCAATTTCTTATACTGCGTCCATGTGTATAGGCTGCAAGTACGTTGAAATTAAGTTGTTTTCAAGTCATTGAAAAAATGACCAGAAAAACATCTCAATTTTCACTTTCAACTACAACCGAGCATGTATTAGGCACATCTTATTTTCAACGTCTTTTCAATTACATTAAGTGGGGTGTCCAAATCAACAACTAATATGCAGAAACAGTTTGTGATAAATTGAAAACCTAAACATTAAATCTACTATTTACACATATTACCTTTTAAACTGCACAAGCATCAGAAACGCTGTTGTTTTTGACAAGTAGCAATACATCACTGATATCGATTATGGGGGAAATCAGTTCTACATGCTGTTGAAACTAACACAACTAAACAAAAACACATGAAAATGGGAGATATCTTTTACCTCACAGGTTAGAGGACAACCTGCAGAAGACAGTCAGCCACATTTTGGAGTGATGCATTTAAATGTAGGGGTCGCTAAACAAAGGAACGCAACACTTATTTGTCATCACTCATCGAGATCACGTTGAAATCAATTGCGCGAAAAAGGGGAGATGAGATTGCACGTCCAGTTAAACCGAACAGCTCAAAAACCACATGAAATCTGGGAATAATGTGTACATCACTGGTTAGAGGACAACTTAGTAGAAAACAGCTAGCTACATTTTGAAGTGTTGCATTTAGATTCAAGTGGGTCACCAACGTGGTAAACAGCTAGCTACATACAGTTGAAGTCGGAAGTTTACATACACTTAGTTTGGAGTCATTAAAACTCATTTTTCAACCACTCAACACATTTCTTGACAACAAACTATAGTTTTGGCAAGTCGGTTAGGACATCTACTTGGTGCATGACACACGTCATTTTTCCAACAATTGTTTACAGACAGATTATTTAACTTATAATTAACTGTATCACAATTCCAGTGGGTCAGAAGTTTACATACACTAAGTTGACTGTTCCTTTAAACAGCTTGGAAAATACCCGAAAATGATGTCATGGCTTTAGAAGCTTCTGATAGGCTAATTGATATAATTTGAGTCAATTGGAGGTGTGCCTGTGGATGTATTTCAAGACCTACATTCAAACTCAGTGCCTCTGCTTGACATCATTGGTAAATCAAAAGAAAGCAGCCAAGACCTCAGAAAAAAATTGTAGACCTCCACAAGTCTGGTTCATCCTTAGGAGCAATTTCCAAATGCCTGAAGGTACCACGTTCATCTGTACAAACAACAGTATGCAAGTATAAACACCATTGGACTACGCAGCCGTCACACCACTCAGGAAGGAGACACGTTCTGTCTCCTAGAGATGAACGTACTTTGGTGTGAAAAGTGCAAATCAATCCCAAAACAACAGCAAAGGACCTTGTGAAGATTTTGGAGGAAACAGGTACAAAATAATCTATATCCACAGTAAAACGAGTCCTATATTGACATAACTTGAAAGGCCGCTCAGCAAGGAAAAAGCCACTGCTCCAAAACCGCCTTAAAAAAGCCAGACTACGGTTTGCAACTGCACACGGGAACAAAGATCGTACTTTTTGGTCTGATGGAACAAAAATAGAACTGTTTGGCCATAATGACCATCGTTATGTTTGGAGGAAAAAGGGGGAGGCTTGCAAGCCGAAGAACACCATTCCAACCGTGAAGCAAGGGGGTGGCATTTTCATGTTGTGGGGGTGCTTTGCTGCAGGAGGGACTGGTGCACTTCACAAAATAGATGGCATCGTGAGGAAGGAAAATTTGGTGGCTATATTGAAGCAACAAGACATCAGTCAGGAAGTTAAAACTTGGATAGAGCACCTGCCCAGGACAGAGCTCAAGCTTGGTCGCAAATGGGTCTTCCAAATGGACAATGACCCCAAGCATACTTCCAAAGTTGTGGCAAAATGGCTTAAGGACAACAAAGTCAAGGTATTGGAGTGGCCATCACAAAGCCCTGACCTCAATCCTATAGAAATTCTTTGGGCAGAACTGAAAAAGTGTGTACGCGCAAGGAGGCCTAGAAACCTGACTCAGTTACACCAGCTCTTTGACGTGGAATGGGCCAAAATTCACCCAACTTATTGTGGGCAGCTTGTGAAAGACTACCCAAAACATTTGACCCAAGTTAAAACATTTAAGGGCAATGCTACCAAATACTAATTGAGTGTATGTAAACTTCTGACCCACTGGGAATGTGATGAAAGAATTAAAAGCTGAAATAAATCATTCTCTCTACTATTTTTCTGACATTTCACATTCTGAAAATAAAGTGGTGATCCTAACTGACCTAAGACAGGGAATTTTAATTAGGATTAAATGTCAGGAATAATGAAAAACTGAGTTTAAATGTATTTGGCTAAGGTGTATGTAAACTTCCGACTTCAACTGTACATTTTGAAGTGTTGCATTTTGATTCAAGTGGGTCACCAACGTGGTAAATGTAACAACTCTTTTTGTGTTAGTCACTTTTTGTTAAATCATATAAATAGTACTCTATCAATTCAGAGCCTGGATTTTTCCGTGAGGCTAATATCCATATCACGCTGAAATCAATAGAACAGGGGACAAACGTTTAGGTTCTACATTGTGACATTATTAAAACAACTTTTTCATGTATGTATTTTCTGATGTCTGATCAGAGATCTTTTATCAAAGTATCATTTGTCACATTGATCACAGCTATAAGGGTTCTCTCCTGTTTATGTGTTCTCTAGTGCGATTTTAAATCACTTAAGCTAACAAAACTCTTGTCGCAGTCAGAGCAGTGTTAAGATTTCTCTCCTGTGTGCGTTCTCAGGTGTACTTTCAAGCAGCTTGCCTGTATAAAACTCTTCCCACATTGAGTACAACTATATGGTTTCTCTCCTGTGTGTGTGCGCTGGTGTAATATCAGTCCATTTGGCTGAGTAAAACTCTTCCCACATTGATTACAGCTATATGGTTTCTCACCTGTGTGTATTCTCTGGTGCATTTGCAGTGAGCTTGACCGAGTAAAACTCTTTCCACATTGGGTACAGCTACAGGGTTTCTCTCCTGTGTGTGTTCTCTTGTGTACCTTCAGAGAGCTAGATGTAGTAAAACTCTTCCCACATTGATTACAGCTAAATGGTTTCTCTCCTGTGTGTGTTCTCTGGTGTACTGTCAGAGAGCTAGATGTAACATAACTCTTATCACATTTATCACAGCTGTAAGATTTCTCTCCTGTGTGTGTTCTCTGGTGTAAAGTCAGATAGCTAGATGTAACATAACTCTTCCCACATTGATCACAGCTATAAGGTTTCTCTGTTGTGTGTGTTTTCTGGTGTTTAGTCAGATTGGAAGATGTAGTAAAACTCTTTCCACATTGAGTACAGCTATGAGATTTCTCTCCTGTGTGAATTAGCAGGTGTGTTTTCAATGAATATGATCTAGAGAAACTCGTTCCACAATGAGAGCAGTGGTACGGCTTTTCTCCTGTGTGGATTCTCTGGTGTATTTTAAGTTCTGATGAAGATTTGCAATTCTTCTCACAGTCAGAGCAGCAGTAAGGATTCGTCAATGTGGGTCTCTGCTGGTGTTTCTTGAGGTGTTCTGATCTGAAGAGACTCTTCTCTGCCTCTTCAGCGTCATGTTGTTGTTGAGACTCCCCAGAGGACCCAGGATACTCACATCTCTCTCCTGTCGACTCCCCAGAGGATCCACGATAGTCCCGTCTCTCTCCTGTGTGAACGACAAAGTCAGACAGATGGTTAACCTGTTGAGTGTAGGGGGCAGTATTTTGATGTTTGGATGAAAAACGTACCCAAATGAAACTGCCTATTTCTCAGGCCCAGAATCTAGGATATGCATATAATTGTCAGATTAGGATAGAAAACACTCTAAAGTTTCCAAAACTGTCAAAATATTGTCTGTGAGTATAACAGAACTGATATTGCAGGCGAAAACCAGAAGAAAATCCAAAATCCAGGAAATGCCTAAGATAAACTAATCTCCCTGTTCCATTGCATGCCTCCCCTCCATTTAAAGGGATATCAACCAGATTCCTTTCCCTATGGCTTCCACATGGTGTGAACAGTCTTTAGACATAGTTTCAGTCTTTTATCCTGAAAAGTAAGCGAGAACGATCACATCGCGTCAGTGGATGGCTGGGTGCCAGCAGAGTTTTGCATGTGCAACAGCTTGGAGCAGACATGTTCTCTCTCTCCTATTGAAAAGGCTACGGCCCGGTTGAAATATTATAAATTATTTATTGTAAAAACAACCTGAGGATTGTTTATAAAAAACGTTTGACATGTTTCTACGAACTTTACGGATACTATTAGGAATTTTTGTCTGCCCATCATGACCAGCATGAGCCTGTGGATTTCTGAACAAAACGCGCTAACCAAATGGAGGTTTTTGGATGTAAAAATTATCTTTATTGAACAAAAGGAACATTTATTGTGTAACTGGGAGTCTCGTGAGTGCAAACATCCGAAGATCATCAAAGGTAAGCAATTCGTTTTATTGCTTTTCTGACTTTCGTGACCAATCTACTTTGCTGTTGTCTATGTTTTGGATAGCTTTTGCTGTAAAGCTTTTTTGAAATCTGACACGCCAGGTGGATTAACAACAAGCTAAGCTGTGTTTTGCTATATTGCACTTGTGATTTCATTAAAATTAAATATGTTTAGTAATTTACTTTGAATTTTGCAATTCAGCGGATGTTGATGAAAATGATCCTGCTAACAGGATGGGTGCGCCAAGAAGTTAAAGTCCCACAACAGCAGCAATCCACTGTTTATTTGAGGTAAAAGGTGATGCCCAGAGCATACCCATGAAGTTGTACAACAATTGACGTCTGTTAAATTATTTGACAATTGTCTTAAGACAGTCATGTGAGCAACAAGTCATATTTTGTCTTGTTTTCACATTATAGTAACATCGATAACTACTGGAAGATCCTAACAGTAACACAGATCTACTGTAGGAGCCATAACTTCATCTAAGAACAACAGACTCTAAAGGCGAGTCTCACTCTTGAATAAAAAGAATTTGCAAAAAACAATTTGACAGAGGTGAGGGGGTACAAAAATCAAGAAATTCTCTCTTTCAAGGACAGTCGCAAAAACCAAGCGTTCTTACTACCTGCTATTCAAAGTAGAGCTTGACCGATTATGATTTTTCAATGCCGATACCGATTATTGGAGGACCAAAAAAGCCGACACCGACTCAATCCTGGGTCCAGCGACTGTCAAGCCAACACCTTATAACTGTTACGCCAAGATGTTTAAACTTCTTGACGAGGTCGCCAGTCGCTTTGAGAGGGGGTGACCTCGACAATTTATTGTTAAAACGAGAGGTTGCCTGGATCTTTAATTTAAAGAGCCTTGCTCCCGTCGGTCTCAACATAGCCATTATTGTAATATTGCTATTCATTGTAAATGTTCGGAGGTCTATGTTGCCAAATTGTATCTATGACCGTATGCTATCCATTTATGTTTTTACACGTTCTACTTATATCTGCAAATTAACCAATGATATCAGGCCACATTCGGACATGATTAAGACACCTGTGTGTGTCCTTTGACACAATATAAACCAGTTACCTGCAGTGTTGGTCATTATACCCTGATGAAGACAGCTTGTCTGTGAAAACGTTGGTTATTAGGTTATTAAATTATTGCATCTGAGCTCCTAGAGTGTGAGGTTCTCATTTTCTTTTTCAGGCCACCGCGGTCTGACAACTTGGATGGGAAATTACTGAGGATAATAGCGGACGACATTGACACTCCTATTTGCCATATCTTCAATATAAGCCTACTGGAAAGTGAGAAAACCCTACCTTGTCACAACACAACTGATTGGCTCAAACGCATTAAGGAAAGAAATTCCACAAATTAACTTTTAATTATGAATTTTCTGTGACAAATGGTGAATTAGTTATTGATTTATACCGCTTTTAAATGGAACTTTATAGATTTTATGTATTGCTATAACATCAAAACTGGAATTTTTATTCAAAACAAAAGTTGTAAAAGTATGCTAGACATTTATAGAATTAATGATACCCAGTTTGATGTTTCTGTGACAATCAGTGAATTAGTTATTGATTTATACCATTTTAAATGGCTTTTGGCCAATGTCTGTTGAACGTCAATGTGTGACTATAAATCCAACTTTACCTTGGTCTTAACTTTCAATGTCTAGGTCTAATTTTTAGCCATCTTACTCATTGTTAAAGCCAGGATATTGTTTGTGATTAGGAAACTATGAGAACCACACAAAGTCCAGGGGGTGATCACGCTCTACCACTAAGGGTCAGTTTAGTTGGAGCAACTTAAGACCGTCTCATGTTCCAATTGTTTGTTTTAGTAGTATGAATTGTTCCTGTTCACACCGAGGTGAAGCGCGGGATAATTGAAGGAATGAATCTGAGCCTGACGCTCATCACCTGTGGAATGCGGGACTTCCAGCCAGGCGTGGATTTCATTGGCCTATTCAGGTGTGATTTTAGATCCTTCAACCGAAGTCACGACTCCCCATAGTATGTTGTACCAAAGTTGACTGACCATTAAGGGAACTACACTGCCATAAATACAAGAAAAGTCAAGTAGTGTTATATAAAAAAATATATACAAATCCGGCAAGGCACCAACATTGAGAAGGGTTGAAAACAAAGGTTTCAAACAATTCATAAATGTTATTGAATGTAGGTATTTTTAATGTAATGGCATTGAAAAAAGGCAAATAGCTGGGATTGAATACCCATGCTAACATACTGTAACTACATACTTAATGAGTATATACTACATACTATTAGTTAATTGTAGTATACTGTAACTACATAGTTAATGAATATACACTACATACTATTAGTTAATTGTAGTATTTTGTAAATTAACCGTATCCTTTCAGTTGAGCGCTCTTCTCCTGTCTACCTGAAGTTTATGCTGTTGCTATGCAACCTCTTGCTAGCTAGTTAGCATAACACATTACTAGTTAGACATTTTATGACTTCGGGTGTGTTTTTAAATTCAATCTTGAATGCCAGAGTGCTTCATAAATTCAGAGCGTTGTCAGATTGTCTGTTTGTAAATTCAGCCCGTTTCGCTCTCGGAGCCACTGGATGCTCCGGCCGAGGAGTTGGGTTGATTTGACCGTTCTGACCTTAGCTTGCTAGCTACTTCCAGACACATCCGGGAACTTTTGGCATACTAACTACATCATACTATGACCAATAAGCCTACTATATACTCAATTAACATAACAAATAGTACAGTTAGTATGAGTATTCTAACACAGCTAATGACTTATAAACAACTCTAACAATTTGACCCACACAGGAAATCTACCCTGGCAGTTATAGAAACACCCATTTACTACATAATCATTGATTCTTGAAGAATATAACTTATAAATGCATCAAACATAAACTCTTATAACACCACTGTTTGTAAACAAGCACTGTATAGCCTTGAAATCTTGTTAAAACGATCATTTTGACCTCATGGATGGCCAGTCCTTGTATTCATAGTGTAGTGTATTCAGAGGGTAGCCCTGAGCTGGACTGAAACCTGGGTCCAGCGTCTGTCAAGCCAACACCTTATAACTGTTACGCCAAGATGTCTGAACTTCTTGACGAGGTCGCTAGGTTCTGGGTTAACGTTGCCACAACAGCTTTCTCTATGAATTTGAGAGTGGTTACATTTCTCCTGCCCCAATCCTTCAGCTGTTTACCAAACCATGTCTCTGGGCAGCCATGTTGTTGCTGTCAACATCCTAGGTTGACCCTTTAAAAAAGGCCACAACCAATCTGCAGTTGAAACAATAACAGCTGTAATTCCACCACTGTTTTGGTAATAAGATGATGGATGGGACTGGAGAAATGTAACTAGTCTCAAATTCATAAACAGACATACGGATGCAAGGACTGACCATCTATGATATCAACATTATAGTTTTAACCATGTTTTGAAGCTTTACAGTGTTGATTTACATTGTTTCTAAACATTGGAGTAAAAAACGCTTATTAGAGTAATAAAAAAAACGCTTATTTTCGGTTCTGGTGTGGTAGGGCAGTTGAACTAAGCTCATGAGGCATGTTATATTCTTCAAGAATCAATGGCTATAAATAAACACATTAAAGTCTAAATATGGATGTAGCTATTGCATATTTCCCCTTTAACACCACACATCAGCTCAACAACTGCAGAGTTTGTGCCTCTGTTTTTAAGACAGTACTTACTAGTATTAATCAGGGCCCGTTCAACTTTAGAACCATTGGATGCCTTAACATGCCTTTGGGAAACCGAGCCCAGATATCCAGTTTCCTCCTCTTTTTTCAATGTGACAGTCATCTCCCCCTCCTCCTCTTTCACTCGAAAACATGCATCATCCTCTTCCTCCTCTTCTTTTACTGTAACATCCTCTTCCTCTTTCACTCTGAACGCGTCTTCCTCTTCTTTAACTGAAACGTCTTTCTCTTCTTCTTTCACTGTAACAGCCTCACCCTCCACTTGTTTTTGTATTGTGACATCCTCCTCTGCCTCCTCTTTCACAACAACGTTCAGCCACAGTCCCTCTTTTTCCGTCCAGCAGACCTCCTCTTCTTCAGCAGGAGGGGAGAACCTTAGTGAGCTCATGGTCGGGAATGTTAGCTAGCGAGGCTAATGCTAAATTAACCAGCCCGCTAACTGACTAATAACAACAACACCGTAAATATGAAATTAAATCGGATAACTAACTAGACGAAGGAAGTGGGTTTAAAACACAGTGGCTAATATACACTAAAGCGTCTAAATAGATTTATTGGTTCTGCTATTTTGTCTAGCAAGCTACCGAGGTGGCTGACTAACTGTTGCTGCTGTTGAAAGAAGAGTTCCGTCCAATAGATTATACGTCACACTATCAGCATTGTAACACTCACCAGTGTAACAACAGTGTGGTTTAGGACTTAGTTGTAACTTGTAACTTAGTTGTAGTCACGATCTGGTTACCTATAAGTACAAGCAGTTATGTTTTTGAATTATTACATATTTCTTAATTTATTTCTGAATGTCTTCTAAATTTCCCACAATGCACTTTTTCTCAACGTCATATGGATGATCTACTCTGTGATGCGGAGTTTGTATGCTGGTTTAGTATCAAGCTCAAGCTTGCAAACGTAGCCACACCTCATGCTTTTAATGAACTGTGTGGTTGTGTTATCTAGTGGGAACTCGTTAGCACGGTAGGCTCTGGTGCCTTCTTGCCATGGGCTCAAAATGAAAGGTAGAATCATGCCTGTTTGTTTTATAACCTTGGCTTACTGCTAGCGTGTCATTCTGTATGTCTCTGCTCTTTTGTTCTGCAGTCATGTTTTAGTTGGGTTTTGTTAGTTGGGTTCTAACTGGTCTCCGGTAGTTGGGCTCCAGCTCGCTGACCATAGCTAGTTGTCTAAATAGCTCATGTTAGCTGGCTGGCTAAGATAACTGCATATTGCTAACATTCTTTGATATTTGGTTAGATGGCGTTATGTATTAACAAAACGTCGGTTTACTTTAATCACTCATGTCATGAGTGCAAACGATTGGTTTAATTTGAAGTTCTACATTTGAAGTTATTTCTATTGTAGTTTACATCATATGAAATAGGCTGGTCCTCCATATTACTTCACACCTGACTCTGTCATTCTTCTGAATTCTGATTGGTTTTATGTAATGACTCCAAAAATAGAACAGTGAGGTGTTACTTTGCATTGGGAATAAAACAAATCATATATTCTTTGATATTTTATAAACAATACTAAACATACAAATGACAACACAATAAAAACATTAACTACATCAGTGATTGCAAATGTTTCAAAAAAACAACCTGAAATATCACATTGATGTACAGTTTGGACACACCTACTCATTCAAGGGTTTTTCTTTATTTTTACTATTTTATACATTGTAGAATATTATGAAGAAATCAAAACTATGAAATAACACATGGAATCATGTATTAACCAAAAAAGGGTTAAACAAATCCAAATATATTTTATATTTTTGAGTCTTCAAAGCAGCCACCCTTTGCCTTGATGACAGCTTTACAAACTCTTGGCATTCTCTCAACCAGCATCATAAGGTGGAACCTGGAATGCATTTCAATTAACAGGTGTGCCTTTTGAAAGTTAAAATTCAGGGTCTGAATCAAACCAAATTCCACCTGGCACACTGGCAGGGTCTATCAAACCTAATGCCACCTGGCACAAGGCAGGGACTGTATCAAACCAAATGTGAAGGGGAGGGAAGATTGGTCAAGAGGGTGATGATTATTGTTGTTCTACTGCATGATTGTTATGCAAAAGCTTTGTTAAATAACTGTTATTCACTGCTTTAATTGACAACTTTTCAATCCAAAATGGATCTCCGTCAGGTGAAACAGACTGAGTGCTCACATCCCAAAATATACACATTTCACCTCACATGACCATTATGCACATGACCACATGACGCATGGTGGGGGCTAAAACAATTTAGTAATGTGATATCAATGAGATGGGCACATGTAGTAGTTCCAGACAATAATATACTGTATATGTATAAAATGACCAAGTGGAGACCTGCAAGGAAAGACACATCAACGTGACATATTCATGTTAGAAATGGTCTGATATCAAACTGTTGGTTCAGACCTCTAGGAGACATGGTACACAAATGGTCTGATATCAAACTCTTGGTTCAGACCTCTAGGAGACATGGTCCACAAATGGTCTGATATCAAACTCTTGGTTCAGACCTCTAGGAGACATGGTCCACAAATGGTCTGATATCAAACTCTTGGTTCAGACCTCTAGGAGACATGGTACACAAATGGTCTGATATCAAACTCTTGGTTCAGACCTCTAGGAGACATGGTCCACAAATGGTCTGATATCAAATTATCTTCTCAATTATAGATTATCAGTATCTCTCCCCCCACCCCCCTCCTTGGAGTCTTAACATGTTCGATACCAATGTATCTCAGGGAGCTGATGTTGTGACGAGCCTCCATGAAATGCGCAGCCACAGGCTTTCTCTGGTCAAGGTTCCTGATATTTGTCCTGTGTTCTGCTATCCTTGTTTCTCTGGTCAAGATCCTGATATTACTCCTGTGTTCTGCTATCCTTGTTTCTCTGGTCAAGGGTCCTGATATTACTGCTGTGATCTGCTATCCTTGTTTCTCTGGTCAAAGGTCCTAATATTACTCCTGTGTTCTGCTATCCTTGTTTCCCTGGTCAAGGGTCCTGATATTACTCCTGTGTTCTGATATCCTTGTTTCTCTGGTCAAGGGTCCTGATATTACTCCTGTGTTCTGATATCCTTGTTTTCAGAGCTCGTTTAGTTTTTCCTAAACAGCATAAACCACAAATACACTTGATCAGGTGGATCACATTTTTTGTGGAACATGTAATGATGCCCTTAATCTCAATGGTCTGGCCTGTAATATGATGATTTAACTCTGTACATTAGTTGGTAAAGTTACACTGGGTACATGGGCCACATCTATAATTATCATCCGGCACATTGTCTAGGAAGGTACTACATGGGACTGGTGGAAGATCAGACCTCACCACCATTTGACTGATGTTGGGGGCGTGTCTGAAGACTACCCTCTGGGATTCTTTAAACATCTTCTCCAGTTGTGGATCAGTGATCAAGATGTACCAGTGTTTTTAATGATGTGGTCAAACTGTTTACCAAGTGGGGAGTACTGAAGGAAGCATTGAACGTGTTGGTCTGGAGGGAGGATTGGGTAGTACTGAAGGAAGCATTGAACGTGTTGGTCTGGAGGGTGGTTTGGGGAGTACTGAATGAAGCATTGAACGTGTTGGTCTGGAGGGAGGGGAGGTTTGGGTGCTAGAATGGATTGTTAGGGCTGACAAAGACTTTCTTCTCAAACAACCCGTCTACTTGTCTTGTCTGTGTTTCTTTTACACCTGCTATGTAAAAGAGACAGAAAAATGCCCAATGGTCAATGCAATCTGGGATCCTTGGGACATCCCTATCCTAAACCCTGACCCCTACCTTAACCATTTTAAATGTCAACTTCAATGGGCTAGGGACGTCCCAAGGATGTATCTCTACCTGGAAATACATGATCTAAGTGATTGATAGTTGGTATTCAGCAGTCATAAAGCTTAATTTACTTTAATGAACTACTAAAATAGTGATTTTGTCAGACAGCATAGACAGCAGCTCTACACTTTATTGACTGACTGATCCATTCATCCTTCCATCCCTCCCCAGCCTTCCTCTCCTCTGATGACCCAGTGAGGGTGGAGCTCAGAGAGCTGTTGAGGGACTGGTTAGGAAGAACACTTCTACAGCCAGAGAGGTGAGAGGTCACACATGGTTTAGATGGTAAATATCTATGTTCCCTTAGTAGTTCATCACCTCAGCAAAAGGGAATATGTTCCATCAGCTATGTTTATTTACATTAGTGCAAATTGTCCACCGATATGGGTGTAATTTCTCACTCCTCTTGGCTGTATGAAAGTTAATTTCTCTTCAGGCACACACATTTGTTCTTTGATATTATGAAGGTAATTTGTGTCAAATGTAATTTTCCCCACATCTCTTTACATTGCTTATGCATATTCGGTGGCCAGACTCAAATTCCGAACGCAATGCCCATCCTGGCAGATATTAACCTAATGCAGCTTGTAGTGATCAGATGACAGAAGTCACATTTTTGCTTATCCCAGTCTGCTGTTCCCACATGCTTCAAGAGGGCCACCATTGTTCCTGTTCCCAAGAAATCTAAGGTAACTGAGCTAAACGACTAGCGTGTTGGCAGCAGCCACTCAATGTTAGTGGTGGCTGTTTAACAGTCTGATGGCCTTGAGATAGAAGCTGTTTTTCAGTCTCTCGGTCCCAGCTTTGATGCACCTGTACTGACCTCGCCTTCTGGATGATAGCTGGGTGAACAGGCAGTGGCTCGGGTGGTTGATGTCCTTGATGATCTTTATGGCCTTCCTGTAACATCGGGTGGTGTAGGTGTCCTGGAGGGCAGGTAGTTTGCCCCCGGTGATGCGTTGTGCAGACCTCACTACCCTCTGGAGAGCCTTACGGTTGTGGGCGGAGCTGTTGCCGTACCAGGCAGTGATGCAGCCCGCCAGGATGCTCTCGATTGTGCATCTGTAGAAGTTTGTGAGTGCTTTTGGTGACAAGCCGAATTTCTTCAGCCTCCTGAGGTTGAAGAGGCGCTGCTGCGCCTTCTTCACGATGCTGTCTGTGTGAGTGGACCAATTCAGTTTGTCTGTGATGTGTATGCCGAGGAACTTAAAACTTGCTACCCTCTCAACTACTGTTCCATCGATGTGGATAGGGGGGTGTTCCCTCTGCTGTTTCCTGAAGTCCACAATCATCTCCTTAGTTTTGTTGACGTTGAGTGTGAGGTTATTTTCCTGACACCACACTCAGGAGGGCCCTCACCTCCTCCCTGTAGGCCGTCTCGTCGTTGTTGGTAATCAAGCCTACCACTGTTGTGTCGTCCACAAACTTGATGATTGAGTTGGAGGCGTGCGTGGCCACGCAGTCGTGGGTGAACAGGGAGTACAGGAGAGGGCTCAGAACACACCCTTGTGGGGCCCCAGTGTTGAGGATCAGCGGGGTGGAGATGTTGTTGCCTACCCTCACCACCTGGGGGCGGCCCGTCAGGAAGTCCAGTACCCAGTTGCACAGGGCGGGGTCGAGACCCAGGGTCTCGAGCTTGATGACGAGCTTGGAGGGTACTATGGTGTTGAATGCCGAGCTGTAGTCGATGAACAGCATTCTCACATAGGTATTCCTCTTGTCCAGATGGGTTAGGGCAGTGTGCAGTGTGGTTGAGATTGCATCGTCTGTGGACCTATTGGGGCGGTAAGCAAATTGGAGTGGGTCTAGGGTGTCAGGTAGGCTGGAGGTGATATGGTCCTTGACTAGTCTCTCAAAGCACTTCATGATGACGGAAGTGAGTGCTACGGGGCGGTAGTCGTTTAGCTCAGTTACCTTAGCTTTCTTGGGAACAGGAACAATGGTGGCCCTCTTGAAGCATGTGGGAACAGCAGACTGGTATAGGGATTGATTGAATATGTCCGTAAACACACCGGCCAGCTGGTCTGCGCATGCTCTGAGGGCGCGGCTGGGGATGCCGTCTGGGCCTGCAGCCTTGCGAGGGTTAACACGTTTAAATGTCTTACTCACCTCGGCTGCAGTGAAGGAGAGTCCGCATGTTTTCGTTGCAGGCCGTGTCAGTGGCACTGTATTGTCCTCAAAGCGGGCAAAAAAGTTATTTAGTCTGCCTGGGAGCAAGACATCCTGGTCCGTGACTGGGCTGGATTTCTTCTTGTAGTCCGTGATTGACTGTAGACCCTGCCACATGCCTCTTGTGTCTGAGCCGTTGAATTGAGATTCTACTTTGTCTCTGTACTGACGCTTAGCTTGTTTGATAGCCTTGCGGGGGGAATAGCTGCACTGTTTGTATTCGGTCATGTTACCAGTCACCTTGCCCTGATTAAAAGCAGTTGTTCGCGCTTTCAGTTTCACGCGAATGCTGCCATCAATCCACGGTTTCTGGTTAGGGAATGTTTTAATCATTGCTATGGGAACGACATCTTCAACGCACGTTCTAATGAACTCGCACACTGAATCAGCGTATTCGTCAATATTGTTATCTGACGCAATACGAAACATATCCCCGTCCACGTGATGGAAGCAATGTGGAAGCAATGTGGAAGGCTAGGTATTTGTCTTTTATGGGCAAAGTTTTATGGGCAAAGTCCTGGTCCTAAAGGTGGATGTGTTGCCGTCTCTTTTGTATTTGGCGTACATCTACCCATTGCCGGCTTGTCTGAGGAGGCCTCTAGTGAGGCTTGTGTTTCAGTTCATGTGGAGTGGCAGGTGTGAGTGGGTCACCAGGGCACGCATGCTCTGTCCCATCGGGGAGGGAGGTAGGGGGGTACCACATTTCCCCCTCAAGCTGGACGCAATTTTTGTTTCTTTCTTGTTAACGGAGCTTGCTCATCCAGTCATACACCCGTCCGGTTACCTCCTGCGGGTGTTCTTCTCGTATCAGGCGAGAAGCGTAATGGTGTGGTCTAACACGGGTCCTCGGGCGGAACAGCTGCCGTGGCACTTTGGTCATGCGGCCAAGTGGCTGCGTGCGCACCCTGAGGTTGAAGTTGCCCGAGTAGGTTTAGATCACAGGCACCTGTACGAGGAGGTCAGAAAGGCAGGGAGTCCGGCGCTTGTAGTGGGCATCTCGGAAGTGGTCTGGGAGGAAGTGCAGGCGCGGGGTCTGGACAACAGGCTCAAGGACGTGAATTGGTTGAGCCTCCATAAGTGCTTGCCGGTACGTTCCATCATGTACCGGTATAGTTTGGTGCAATCCCCCACCTGTCCAAGATCCTCTTGTGGCAGGGAGGAGACTGTGCGCCATGTCTTTTGGGACTGTGCCTTTGCCGGAGTAGTATGGGCTAGGGCACGGGTGTTGTTAGGTTTGGTAAGGGGGGATTTTGTATTGACGTAGGCCAGGTTAGAGAGAGGTGTAGGGAGAGCAAGAGGGACGGATAGGGACAAGTTTCTGCTCTGGCTTCTCATGAGTCTCTTTAAACGGGGGCTGTGGGAAGCCAGGCAGAACATGGTGAAGACAGGGAGAGATTGGGGGTGGAAGGGATAGTGAGGAGGGTGGAAGGAGATTTGAGGGGGAGGATGGAGAGGGAGGAGAGGAAGTGGGGGCAGCATGCTGCTCGGGAGAGGTGGAAGGGGGGTTTAGGGCTGGGTGTCATTTAGATTTGTAAGGGGATAGATTAGGGACGGGGAGATAGGGAAAGGTATTTTGTAGGGTGACGGGGAGGGAAGATGCTCCCCTGAGGTTTTGTTTGGGGTTTTTGTTTAGTTAAATTAAAATACCATTGTTGGAGTATGTATGAAAATTATGAGTTGTAAAGAATGAATGGTATTGAAGGTAATAAATTATTTTTTATTAAAAAAATAGGACTGTTTCGGTTTTTTCACGTTTCTTGTTTTGTAGATTGTTGTACTTTCATCTTTATTAAAGATGTACAAAACTAACCACGCTGCATTTTGGTCCGCCTCTCTTTCAACAGAAGAAAACCGTTACAGAATCACCCACCAACCAAGGACCAAGCGGCGTGGTAAACAGAGGCAGCAGCAACAGCAGCAGCAGGAGAAGCGACAGGTGCAGCAGGAGCAGCAGCAGCAAAAGCAGCAGCAGGAGAAGCAACAGAGGCAGCAGCAGCAGTGGGAGAGGCTGCACTATTTGGAGAAATGGACTTGGGAGGAGATACTTGACGGGAAAGGACCCAGGGCAGAGCCAGGGGAATATTGCCGCCCCAAAGCCGAGCTGGAGGCAGCGAAAGCAGAGAGGCGGCATTATGAGGAGCTAGCACGGCCGAGCGGCTGGAAGCCCGAGAGGCAGCCCCAAAAATGTATTGGGGGGGGAACAGGGAGACTGTGGCAGAGTCAGGAGTCAGACCTGAGCCAACTCCCCCTGTTTACCGTAAGGAGCCATGGATGGAATTGGAGCTGTCGGCGAAGCTGAGTGCTGAGTCTGAGAGTGTTGAGGATGTATTGGACAGAGTAGAGAGAAAGCTGTTGGTTTGACATAGTATGTACGGTCCGGTCTATCCAGTACCACCTCGACGCACCAGCCCTCCGGTGGCAGCTCCCCGCACCAGGCTTCCTGTGCGTGTCCTCGGCCCAGTACCACCAGTGCCAGCACCACCCACCAGGCCTATAGTGCGCTTCGCCTGTCCGGCGCTGCTAGAGCTCCCGCCCCTCAGTCCAGAGGCGCCAGAGGCCCTCATTCCAGCGCTGCCAGAGCCTTCCTCCTCTCCAGCGCAGCCGGAGTCTCCCGCCTGTCCGGCGCTGCCAGAGCTCCCGCCCCTCATTCGAGGCGCCAGAGCCCCTCATTCGAGGCGCCAGAGCCCCTCATTCCAGAGGCGCCAGAGCCCCTCATTCCAGAGGCGCCAGAGCCCCTCATTCCAGAGGCGCCAGAGCCCCTCATTCCAGAGGCGCCAGAGCCCCTCATTCCAGAGGCGCCAGAGCCCCTCATTCCAGAGGCGCCAGAGCCCCTCATTCCAGAGGCGCCAGAGCCCCTCATTCCAGCCCCTCATTCCAGGCGCCAGAGCCCCTCATTCCAGAGGCGCCAGAGCCCCTCATTCCAGAGGCGCCAGAGCCCCTCATTCCAGAGGCGCCAGAGCCCCTCATTCCAGAGGCGCCAGAGCCCCTCATTCCAGAGGCGCCAGAGCCCCTCATTCCAGCATTCCAGAGGCGCCAGAGCCCCTCATTCCAGAGGCGCCAGAGCCCCTCATTCCAGAGGCGCCAGAGCCCCTCAGTCCAGCGCTGCCAGAGCTTTCCTCTCCAGCGTTTCCGGAGCTTCCCGTCTGCACAGCGCCATCAGAGTCGCCAGTCTGCAAGGAGCCGCCGGTGCCGCCAGTCTGCAAGGAGCCGCCGGTGCCGCCAGTCTGCAAGGAGCCGCCGGTGCCGCCAGTCTGCAAGGAGCCGCCGGTGCCGCCAGTCTGCAAGGAGCCGCCAGTCAGCCCGGAGCCGCCGGTGCCGCCAGTCAGCCCGGAGCCATTAGTTCCGCCAGTCAGCCAGGATCCACCAGGATCTGCCAGGATATACCAGTCAGCCAGGATCTGCCAGAACTGCCAGTCAGCCAGGATCTGCCAGTCAGCCAGGATCTGCCAGAACTGCCAGGATCAGCCAGGATCCGCCAGTCTACCAGGATCCGCCAGTCTGCCAGGATCCGCTGGAACCGCCAGCCAGCCAGGATCTGTCGGAACCGCCAGTCAGCCAGGATCTGTCGGAACCGCCAGTCAGCCAGGATCTGTCGGAACCGCCAGTCAGCCAGGATCTGTCGGAACCGCCAGTCAGCCAGGATCTGTCGGAACCGCCAGTCAGCCAGGATCTGTCGGAACCGCCAGTCAGCCAGGATCTGTCGGAACCGCCAGTCAGCCAGGATCTGTCGGAACCGCCAGTCAGCCAGGATCTGTCGGAACCGCCAGTCAGCCAGGATCTGCCGGAATCGCCAGTCAGCCAGGATCTGCCAGATCCATCAACCTGCCTGAGCTTCCCCTCAGTCCCGAGCTACCCCTCAGTCCCGAGCTGCCCCTCAGTTCCGAGCTGCCCCTCAGTCCAGTGGGGCCCGTTGTTAGGGTTCCTAGGCCAAGGTTAGCGGTGAGGGTCGCCACTTAAGGGACGCTAAGGAGGTGGACTAAACAATTATGGAGTGGGGTCCACGTCCAGCGCCAGAGCCGCCACCGCGGACAGATGCCCACCCAG
This sequence comes from Oncorhynchus tshawytscha, assembly GCF_018296145.1. NCBI lineage: Eukaryota > Metazoa > Chordata > Actinopteri > Salmoniformes > Salmonidae > Oncorhynchus > Oncorhynchus tshawytscha. Next base: position 4,086,908 of record NC_056446.1, on the reverse strand, counting down.
AACCCAGACCCTCCCCTATTCTTTAGCCATACCCTCCCCTATAGGTTTAGGTTGTGCGGTCGGAGTCCGCACGTTGGGGGGTGTACTGTCACGTTCTGACCATCGTTCTTGTGTGTTTTCCTTGTTTTAGTGTTGGTCAGGACGTGAGCTGGGTGGGCATTCTATGTTGTGTGTCTGGTTTGGCCTGATATGGTTCTCAATCAGAGGCAGGTGTTAGTCATTGTCTCTGATTGGGAACCATATTTGGGTAGCCTGTTTTGTGTTTGGTTGTGTGGGTGATTGTTCCTGTCTTTGTTTGTGGCACCAGATAGGACTGTTTCGGTTTTTTCACATTTCTTGTTTTGTAGATTGTTGTACTTTCATCTTTATTAAAGATGTACAAAACTAACCACACTGCATTTTGGTCCGCCTCATTTCACCAGAAGAAAACCGTTACAGAAATACAGATGTGGAGTGGATGTAGAGTTTGTTTTAAAGTCTCGTAAAAAATCTGAACTAATCAAACAACACTTGTTGCTCTTTGTACGTGTTGATATAATATTCATATTACATGGAGAGTGAAAAAACGTTTCCCTAAACTGCTTTATAATATAATTCAATGAAGAAAAAAAAAAATCCCTCCAACTGCGTTTACTCCCTCCAGACAGCAGATGGCGATGTGTCTTTCAGGCGTTGTTTCTATTGTGACGTATAATCTAGTGGACTGAACACTTCTTCAACAACTGCAGCCACCTCCCTAGCTCGCTAGCCAACAAAGTCGGAACATTCATGTTCTTTAGACAATTTCGTGGTTTATTTGCCACTATGCTTTACACGTACTTTTGTGGAAACAACTAGCTACCCCATTTAATTTAATATTTATGTTGTAAGTCAACGAGCGCCAGCTGGTTAAGTAGAACTAGAACTAGTCGATAATGATAATTTGCTATTATTCATTTGACTCTCCTCCTGCTAAAGAAGAGGCGCTCTGCTGGACAGAGAAAGAGGAGGTTGTTACAATATAACAAGTAGAGGGTGGAATTCTTTTTAGAATTTTACCAATTTTTTTTCTCACCAATTTTGTGGTATCCAATTGTTAGTAGATCTTGTCTCATCGCTACAACTCCTGTACGGGCTTGGGAGAGACGACGGTTGAAAGTCATGTGTCCTCCGATACACAACCCAACCAAGCCGCACCGGTTCTTTTAACACAGTGCGCATCCAACCCGACCAATGTGTTGGAGGCAACCTTGGTTAGTGCGCACTGCGCCCGGCCCGCCACAGGAGTCGCTGGTGCGTGATGAGACAAGGACATCCCTACCAGGCAAAACCTCCCTAACCCGGACGACGCTAGGCCAATTGTGCATCGCCCCACAGACGGTCGCAGCCGGTTACGACAGAGCCTGGGCGCGAACCCAGAGTCTCTGGTGGCACAGCTGGCACTGCAGTACAGCACCCTTAACCACTGCGCCACCTGGGAGGCCGTCTTACCGTGGAATTAAAAGAATATGTTGAATATGTTTTTGTACTGTATGAATTGTTCATGACGTCCTCCAGTGATTTAAAAGTTTTCCTGTTGAAAAGTGATATATAAATACAGTAAAGTATAAACACACTGAAGGGAAACAAATAAATGTTTTGAGCAAAATAGTGTTTTTAGACAACTGCAAACTAGGAGTGATGCCATAGTAAGGCCTTCAAGGAGTTGGCTTGATTGGAAGTCGTGATGTCATCCAATAGGAGACAGATCTTCATGTGAATATTCATTATTCTTTTTAAAATCCTTCCTATTCCTTCAAGTTGGTTGTTGATCATTGCTAGAAAGCCATTTTCAAGTCTTGCCATAGACTTTCAAGACGATTTAAGTCCAAACTGTAACTAGGCCACCAAGACATTCAATGTCATCTTGGTAAGCTCCAGTGTAGATTTGGCCTTGTGGTTTAGGTTATTGTCCTGATAGTACAGTTTTTTGTATTCAGATCTCTGAAATGCACTCTACCTACAAACATTTAGTGTCTCCTTATATTACGCTGGGAAAACAGTTTTCATGGGCATAGATCCTAAATAATTTTCAGAGTTCGCAAAATTCAATGCTTCTAACCCGAGAGTCACTGTACCTTTACTGACAACAGCAAAATGGATACTGTCATTAATGCGGTTATTCTATAATTAGACATTCTGTAGCCATTTAGTTAGTCACTATCATCAGCTGATCCAGGAAATAATTTTCTGAATGCCAGTCAAATGACAAACATCACGACATGCAACAACAACCAAAGTGCTTCTTCATTCATTACTCTGGTAAAGACAGTTATGCCGTGCTCCATGTTGGATCCAACATCCCTAACAAATTGATGTTTAGAATGTGTTATTGTCTGCTTGATTTACAGTAGGATCTCGTTAGTCTGTTTGGACACAGAGATACTTTGTTCATAATGTGTAGAGAAATGTTCCTTGATGGATAGGCTATTGTACAACACACAGAGCTATTTTCCTTCATTCAGGACATTTAGAATGACAACACATTACAGAGTAGCCTAGTGGGATTATTCACAAAATTATCTGGTGATCAGGTTATGAAATGTCACGATAAAGACATTTTAGTTTCCATGTTTCACCAGGAAATATTAAATGATTTATAGTCCTAGGTCTATGTTGTTGTTAGGTGGGCCAATTTGTGTAAACTTAGTTTACAAACGCTCATTGACAGACTGGTAGCAAAGCTAGCCAAAGGGCATTTTACTGCTTAGTGTTTTTTAACTATAAAGCAGTTGATTTGCGACAACACAAACATTATATTAAGCAGGACATTCAAACACGCCTTAAAATTTTAATCCAAAGTAGTGTGAAATGCACTCATAATCAACCTGGAAATGGAGGCTATTTTTGCTGTCAGCCTATGAGAACTCCCCTGAGTTTTCCCCGATGGTGGACAATTAGTGAATAGACACAGAGCTTAATGTGAGTTTCCTTGAGTAGCACTCCTGATCTTGCGCTGTAATATTCAGAATATATTGTGAAAAACTACAATCTTCGCTCACCATTTTTGCTCCAGGCAGATATACTACATCCATAACTAGTGGTTTCCTCATTAGCAGGGAGGATTTTCTGCAATCAAATTGTGTGTGCATTGCCCTCGTGGCGCAATTTTACTAAACACAGAAGGGGGCCTATATTGGAGACCAAAAGTCATCTGGTACAGTGCTTAGGATTTCAACAACTTGAATAACATATTTCTAGCCTACAATCATCGATGTTACTACTAATGTGAAGACAAAATTAGACTATTCTTTCTCATTTTAACATTCATTACAGATGTCAATTGTTGTACAACATCATGGCTACGCTTTTGGTATCAACTTTTACAGTGTATTTCTGCTGTTGTGGGCCTTTAACCATCTGTATGACTTTGCTGTTGACACAGGAGAGAGACGTGACTATTGTGGATCCTCTGGGGAGCCTCAACAACCTCATGATGCTGAAGAGGCAGAGAAGAGTCTCTCCAGATTAGAACACCTCAGGAAATACCAGCGGAGACCCACAGGGAAGAGAACTCACTGCTGCTCTGACTGTGGGAAGAGATTCACCTCCTCATCAGGCATTAAAATTAATCAGAGAATCCACACAGGAGAGAAATCATTTAGCTGTACTCAATGTGGGAAGAGATTCACCTCCTCAAAAGTCGTTAAAATAAATCAGAGAATCCATACAGGAGAGAAACCTTTTAGCTGCTCTGACTGTGGGAAGAGTTTTCTTTTCTCAGGACAATTAAAATCTCACCAGAGAACACACACAGGAGAGAAACCCTGGAGCTGTGATCAATGTGGGAAGAGTTTTGCTCAGCCACCCATCCTGATATCACATGTGGGAAGAGTTATACTACATTAAAACCTCTTGCCTCTACCTGGGACGCAGACGTCCCATTTATGCGTCTGGAAATGCAAATGCGCTACGCCAAATGCTAATAGCACCCCGAAATACCTGAAGGCGACGTAAACAAAAGAATTAGCGTAGCCGGCGCTACACAAATAGCAGAAATAAAATATAAAACTTTCATTACCTTTGACGAGCTTCTTTGTTGGCACTCCTATATGTCCCATAAACATCACTATTGGGTCTTTTTTTCGATTAAATCAGTCCATATATACCCAAAATATCCATCTATGGAAACTGTGTGATTCAGAAAAAAACACAGTTTCGAAGCGCTACGTCATTTTTTTAAATGAAAAAAGTCGACGATAAACTTTCACAAAACACTTCGAAATACTTTTGTAATCCAACTTTAGGTATTAGTAAACGTTAATAATCTATCAAATTGATCACGAGGCGATGTGTATTCAATAGCTCCACTCTTTCAAATCATCTTCCGAAAACTCACTTCCATAACATCCTGTCGGAGACCGGATGGAAAGTGGTCTCTCTAACTCGTTTGCCCAAGGAACAACTCCCAGGCAATTCACAAGAGTGGTGACATCGTGTGGAAGCTGTAAGACTTGCAATCTCCGCCCCATTTAATTTCGTGCCCCTTGAACAATACATGCAAGTGGCGCATGGATATTTTTTTCAGTTTTCAGTGATCAGTTTTTTTATTTTTTTCATCAGCTGATATCTCAAAGTGCTGTACAGAAACTCAGTCTAAAACCCGAAACAGCAAGCAATGCAGGTGTAGAAGCACGGTGGCTAGGAAAAACTCCCTAGAAAGGCCAAAACCTAGGAAGAAACCTAGAGAGGATCCAGGCTATAAGGGGTGGCCAGTCCTCTTCTGGCTGTGCCGGGTGGAGATTATAACAGAACATGGCCAAGATGTTCAAATGTTCATAAATGACCAGCATGGTCAAATAATAGTAATCACAGTAGTTGTCAAGGGTGCAACAAGTCAGCACATCAGGAGTAAATGTCAGTTGGCTTTTCATAGCCGATCATTAAGAGTATCTCTACCACTCCTGCTGAGTTGAAAACAGCAGGTTTGGGACAGGTAGCACGTCCAGTGAACAGGTCAGGGTTCCATAGCCGCAGGCAGAACAGTTGAAACTGGAGCAGTAGCATGGCCAGGTGGACTGCGGACAGCAAGGAGTCATCATGCCAGGTAGTCCTGAGGCATGGTCCTAGGGCTAAGGACCTCCAAGAGAGAGAAAGAAAGAGAGAATTAGAGAGAGCATACTTAAATTCACACAAGACACCAGGTATAAGACAGGAGAAGTACTCCAGATATAACAGACTGACCCTAGCCCCCCGACACATAAACTATTGCAGCATAAATACTGGAGGCTGAGACAGGAGGGGTCAGGAGACACTGTGGCCCCATCCAATGATACCCCCGGACAGGGCCAAACAGGCAGGATATAACCCTGGAGCTCTATAGGAGAAAGCCCTGCTTCCAGCTGTTTGCTTAGAAATTCTAAGGACAATTAGGAGCGTATGTGTAGGTATGTATGGCAGGACCAAATCGGAAAGATAGGTAAGAGCAAGCCCATGTAATGCTTTGTAGGTTAGCGGTAAAACCTTGAAATCAGCCCTTGCCTTAACAGGAAGCCAGTGTAGGGAGGCTAGCACTGGAGTAATATGATACATTTTTGGGGTTCTAGTCAGGATTCCAGCAGCCGTATTTAGCACTAACTGAAGTTTATTTAGTGCTTTATCCGGGTAGCCGGAAAGTAGAGCATTGCAGTACTCTAACCTAGAAGTAATAAAAGCATGGATTAATTTTTCTGCATCATTTTTGGACAGAAAGTTTCTGATTTTTCCCAATGTTACGTAGATGGAAAAAAGCTGTCCATGAAACAGTCTTGATATGTTCGTCAAAAGTGAGATCAAGGTCCAGAGTAACGCCAAGGTCCTTCACAGGTTTAGAGGCCATGATTATTTTCATCATTGTGTCAAGAGATATAGTACTAAAACACTTGAGTGTCTCTCTTGATCCTAGGTCCTGGCATTGTTGTGCAGACTCAGGACAACTGAGCTTTGGAGGAATACGCAGATTTATGGAGAGGAGATTTGTTTTTAAGTAGGAAATAATATGTCATGTTTTACTCATACCTCAGGCAGCATTGTGAATGGTTAGGAAATAATATGTAATGTTTTACTCGTACCTCAGCCAGCATTGTGAATGGTATCTGATGCAGTGACATACAGTGATCCTCTCCTTATTTCCGGTCACAACTTGCAGACTTGTTTACGTGTTACTGTGCGTTTTGTTGCCAACCTTACTTTGCTACCTGACAACTTTACGGTTTTTACTTTTTAATTATGTTCATATTTTTAGTTTTTCCCTCACTCAACTTTTTTTTTTCAGTCAACTTTTTCACTCCGGACGCTTTATCTGGACATGGTTCGTCAGGACCTCCAACAGCCGAAGCTAAGTAGTAACATTAACATGATGCCTTCTAATTGCAGTCGCTGTGCTCATAATATAGAGGAGAATGATCGCCTTATGACAAGGATAGCTGTGCTGCAAGCCCAGCTTCAGACGCAATCGTTAGGCAAGGGTAATTTCAGTGTTGGAAAGGATGAAACAGCGTCTGCCACCAGTAAGTACAGATAGTAACGTTAGTATAACGCACGGTCCCAGCAGCCGGACAACTTTCTCATAGCTTCTGGGGGGAAATGCTGTAGGAATGCTAAACCGGTGTCGCTCATTCAGCCAACAGAAACTTTCAAAAGGTTTTCCCCCCTCTTACAGCTAACCCCCTACTTTTTTCAATTTCCTCCTGAAGACATACCCAAATCTAACTGCCTGTAGCTCAGGCCCAGAACCAAGGATGTGCATATTCTTGGTTTCATTTGAAAGAAAACACTCTGAAGTTTGTGTAAATGTGAATTGAATGTAGGAGAATATAACACAATAAATCTGGTTTAGATAATACAGTGAAAAAAACCATACGTTTTTTATTTTTATTGTTGTTTCATCATCTTTAAAATGAACAAGACAAAACAAACATTCAGAGAGGATGATGGGGACAATTTCAGTGAAAAACATAAGAGGGCAACAGTACTTGTGCAAAGTTTCAGAATGATAACTTCCTAAATGAGTGTGCTACATAACATTTATCATGAAGTCACCCAGGTGTCCCACACAATTAGCCTAAATGTACCCAAGTGGCCAAATTGGTGAAGTTATACATTTTGAATGGAATATCTATATACAAAATACCAAAATTGTATTCTAACACACACCCCCCAAAAATTGAGAAAAAACATGAAAAATATATATATCTACATTTACAAAATAATCCTTTCAATATTTGGAAGAACCTCAGTCCTCTACACAATATTGTGCTGATGATGCCAGGTGCCATAGCAGTCTCTTTCTGCTGTAAAGCAGAGGGTCACCAAGCATGTGGTGCAGGTGATGGGGGACTTCATTTTGCAAAGAACACAGCGACGCCTCCATGCTGTGCCCATTTGGCCCTGAGGCACATCCATGCCTGCAGAAATAAATTTGGGCAAATGAACACCACTTGTGGCAGGAGCAGAAGGGACAGAGGTAGAGAGGCCAGAACGTGGTGCAGTGGTGCTGTAGCCAGCAAGCTCCTGGTTGAGCAGCTCTGATGGGGGGCTTTCCACAGCTCTTGGCCATTTCCTTGTGTAGGATGAATGAATTCACCACAGCAATGTCGATGAAATGATAGAAGGTCTTGTACCATTTCATCGTCTTATGGAGAACATTGTAATAGCCTATCAGCGCATCTGACAGGTCCACACCTCCCATCCTCTTGTTGTAGTCCTTTATTGCAGTTGGAATGGATACATTTTTTGCGGTCCATGCCCCAGTAGCGCTGAGACAACAGGTGTCCGGCTGGATGAACCAGCTTCAGTGGGGAATGGACACCTTGGCACTGGGGGCTCCCATTCGGAGTCAGTGTCACTGTGAAAGAAAATGTTCAGTTAGAATAGTTTTACATATGAGCCCTGTATCAACAGGTATAATAAACATATATATATATATATATAGTACAGGGAACATAAGGTTGAATATATTATTATAGACCTGCTAGATCTACTGTCTCATTTATATTATGACAGACCAGCTAGATCTACTGTCTATTTTATATTATGACATTTCAGCTAGATCTACTGTCTCTATTATATTATGACAGACCAGCTAGATCTACTGTCTTTATCATATTACAACAGACCAGCTGTATCTACTATCTCCATTTCACTTTGGCCATTGTTGTGGGCCTGCCCTCCCCTCAACAACCTCAAATAGGCTATTTCATGTGGGGGTGAGGTGGGGTGGAGCGGCAGACACGCATCTCGGCCATGCTCCCTCTAATCCACAATATGTACTGTATATATACACACACAAACATAGGCCATGGGTCATACACATACACACAAACATAGGCTATGGGTCATACACATACATACAAACATACCCCCACCCACAATGTATAGCCAACGTGTACTTTACACATTTCATTAAATTTTTATATATTGCTACTAAATTTTTTTTTAAATCACAAAGAATATTTTATATTATTAATTTCAAACAACGGCATTAGCATGAGAAGAACTTACCAGTCAAAAATGATGTCCTCTCCGTTGAAAAAATATTCCTCCATTTGGGAATCAAAGCTATGCTAGCTAAATGAATCGTCCTCCAACAATCTCTGTCTCACTTTCCCGATCAATTTCTTCTAAAATTGTGTGTACATCTGTATATCTAGACTTAGATTTAGCTTTCTCTGACTTAGTCGCCATACAGATTGATATATAAACAGCTGAAGATGCGCTTTACCAAAATAGTGCTGTGCGTAATATGCATGGTTCCTTCCAGTATGAATCTTCAATGGCGAATGACCCTCTTTACGCCGGAGTTTACTACATGGGTTGGTTTTCCAACACATAACCATTACATATTGCCGTTTACCTCAGCTCATTGGCTATCGACCAAGCTAGATTTCAAGGCGATCAGTGGACATTGGGTTAAAATACAGTCAATCAATGAAACAGCGGTCATATCATTGGTGCACAATAATGTCATTACTTGTTGTCTTCAAATTGGTTTCTTTCAGTCAATACGCCCCGCGAAATAACCCATCAGGTTTGGTTGTGTTACAAACAACTAGTTGATTGCAATGAAACCAAACATGACTGGATAAAGTCACGTTTAGTGTGTGTATTTACATCGAATGTGTCGTCGAAAATGGAATGAGACGGAATTCACGACACAAGCGGTTCACAAAATGTTTCATGTTAGGCTATAAAAATGGATTTTATCAAACAAAAGACCATTCATTGTGTAACAATGAGCATTGGGATTGCAAACAGAGGAAGATCGTCAAAGGTAAATGATTTATTTTATTGCAATTTGTGATTTTGTTACGCCTGTGCTGGTTGAAATAGTTTTTTTTATGGGGCTCTGTCCTCAGATAATCGCATCGTATTCTTTCGCAGTAAATCATTTTTTAAATCTGACAACGCAGTTGGATTAGCATGATTCTAGGCTTTCGAATCACGTGAGACACTTGTATTTTCATGAATGTTTAATATAACTATTTATGTAGCGATCACCATATGCTGTCGAATTTAATCCCGCTAACGGGTTTGGTCTGCAGAGAGGTTAAGCAGCGAGTCGAGCCTTCTCTGGTCTCTACTCCTCCCGTTACGGGGTCTGAGACACCGATTGCTCCAACCATTAGCTCGGACAAATTGAAAACACTAGTCATTGGCGACTCCATTACCCGCAGTATTAGACTTAAAACAAATCATCCAGTGATCATACACTGTTTACCAGGGGGCAGGGCTACCGACGTTAAGGCGAATCTGAAGATGGTGCTGGCTAAAGCTAAAACTGGCGAGTGTAGATCGTATAGAGATATTGTTATCCACGTCGGCACCAACGATGTTAGGATGAAACAGTCAGAGGTCACCAAGCGCAACATAGCTTCAGCATGTAAATCAGCTAGAAAGATGTGCTGGCAACGAGTAATTGTCTCTGGCCCCCTCCCAGTTAGAGGGAGTGATGAGCTCTACAGCAGAGACTCACAACTCAATCGCTGGTTAAAAACTGTGTTCTGCCCCTCCCAAAATATAGAATTTGTAGATAATTGGCCCTCTTTCTGGGACTCACCCACAAACAGGACCAAGCCTGGCCTGCTGAGGAGTGACGGACTCCATCCTAGCTGGAGGGGTGCTCTCATCTTATCTACCAACATAGACAGGGCTCTAACTCCTCTAGCTCCACAATGAAATAGGGTGCAGGCCAGGCAGCAGCTTAGTGGAGTCTGCCACTAGCACAGTCAGTGTAGTCAGCTCAGCTATCCCCATTGAGACTGTGTCTGTGCCTCGACCTAGGTTGGGCAAAACTAAACATGGCGGTGTTCGCCTTAGCAATCTCACTAGAATAAAGACCTCCTCCATTCCTGCCATTATTGAAAGAGATCGTGATACCTCACATCTCAAAATAGGGCTACTTAATGTTAGATCCCTCACTTCAAAGGCAATTATAGTCAATGAACTAATCACTGATCATAATCTTGATGTGATTGGCCTGACTGAAACATGGCTTAATGTGTGAAAGTTACATATTTAAAAAAAAAAAATTGGAATTTTGCGCGCTGCCTTTTCAGAGGAAGGTTAACTGAGATTTTACTTTAACATAGCAAATGGCTGAAGTAGCAAGGATGTTAACTATGTTTTATTTTTGTCCAACAGGCCATTTGCCCAGAGTGGATTTGCCATACATAGATTTTTTCAGCATTAAAAATGTATTAAAAGATTATCTTTTAATTAAATCTCTCCTTTCTGTCCTCATGTTCACATTAATTTGATGTGTTCTATCATCATTTACAATGCTTATTGCTTCTGCATTGCTTTACGTTACAGACAAGTATATATTATACACCTATTTTTTATTTTAGACATTACAAAAACATATTTTTGTGCATTTTGGATGTTCTACATTTGCTTACTGTACAGACAAGTATATTTTATACATATATTTAAAAATAATAATAATAATTTTATGTATTCCATAGACAGAACGAAATATATTTAGATGCATTTTGAATTCCTAAATGTCAATATTTTTTATTTTCTGTGTCACGTGTTTATGCCCATTTATGTACATCCATAATGTATGTATGTACATTTATGTACATACATACATAAAGGTACATTATGTACATTCATGTACATATACACCTCACACACATCGTCAGTGGCTTTAAAAAGAAGACAACAGTAACATGTCAGATATAATTTAAAATGTATTCATTGTTGAGTTTGAACCCCAATATGACACTTTAAATATTTCACAGAAGACTGAAATGTAACAAAACACCTATTGTGTTTATTGAGATGTACACTGAGATGCTCAGTTGGTCAATATTCCCCTCCAGTGATTCCCCAACATCTCGTCAACATGGGCCTCAAAATCTCCAATATATTGTCCATGTCACGACTTCCTCCGAAGTCGGTCCCTCTCCTTGTTCGGGCGACGTTCGTCGGTCGACGTCACCGATCTTCTAGCCATCGCCAATCCACCTTTCATTTTCCATTTGTTTTGTCTTGTCTTCCCACACACCTGGTTTCAATTACATAAATTACATGTTGTGTACTTAACCCTCTGTTCCCCACATGTCCTTGTCCGGTATTGTTTATTGTAAGTGCTTGGGCACATTATGTCTGGGGTTTTGTCCCATTATGATTATTGTGTTTTGTTCACAGTGATTTTTATCATTAAACTTCACCGTTGGAAAACAGTCTTTGCTCTCCTCTCCTATCAAAAAGGTTTATCAGAGTCCTTGACCTCACAAGAAGTCAGATTCGAGTAACTTACATTGTGGTGCTGAAACTTGAAGCAGCAGCCACGGCACAATCAATCTGAAATGGACAGCTCATGGTGCTGAAAGTATGCAAATTTGAGTAAACATGATTAATTTTAAACGTATTCATTTTAATTAGGGATATGTGTTGGAGCCTATTTCCTCCTATTTAAGATATAAGAGGTAGGCCTACCTGTTTGACAGATGAAATTAGGTTATAGGCTGCTATATCCATAGATATGTTAGTCAATTCCTCCACCCGCCATGCACTCTTTAAAATAGCCCACCTCTCTGTCTGTTATAAGACTTGAAGTTAGTTTGTATGAGATGGTATGCCATAGGCCTACATTTTCTTAAAGAAAAGGGCAAAAAGTACACTGTTAGTTTAATATTTTGAAGAAAATTAAACGCATGTGTTTATATACAGTTATCTATAACAGAGCTTTGGTCCGCAATACTTAATGCCAGAAACAAGCGGTGAAATAGGGCTACCCGGGAAAGACGTGACTCTGATGCATATGGGGATATCGTTGTTTAATTTGCTTAGGAAATAATCTAATTCTGTCACCATCAATTGATTAAATTATTCACGTTCTGTTCAATAAAATACATTTAAACCCACACAGCTTTTAGAGAAACACACTGACCTCTCGTTGGGTTAAGCCAAGGAAGAAGATTAGCCAGCAGTTGTTGTGGACGATTGTTTCCATTCTTCACAGGGACACTGGCTGTGAGGAGGATCTCCTCACTGTGCGCAGGGACGCTGGCCGTTGGGATGATTCCATCCCTCTGCGCAGTGACACTGTCCATCAGGAGGATCAACTCCCTCTGTGCAGGAATGAGGCCTGATGCTCGGAGGATCTTCTACTTTCGCACAGTGACAGTAGCTGCTGGAAGAATCCCCTCCCTCTGTGCAGGGACACGGGCTGTGAGGAGGATGTCCTCCCTCTCTTCAGGGATGAGGCCTGATGCTCGGAGGATCTCCTCCCTCTGCGCAGTGATGCTAGCAGCTGGGAGAATCTCCTCCCTCTGTGCAGGGGCACTGGCTGTTTGGAGGATCTCCTCCCTCTGTGCAGGGGCACTGGCTGTTTGGAGGATCTCCTCCCTCTGTGCAGGGGCACTGGCTGTTTGGAGGATCTCCTCCCTCTGTGCAGGGGCACTGGCTGTTTGGAGGATCCCCTCCCTCTGTACAGGGACACTGGCTGTTTGGAGAATCCCCTCCCTCTGTGCAGGGACACTGGCTGTTTGGAGAATCCCCTCCCTCTGTGCAGGGACACTGGCTGTTTGGAGAAGCCCCTCCGTCTGTGCAGGGACACTGGCTGTTTGGAGGATACCCTCCCTCTGTGACGGGATGAGGCCTGATGCTCGGAGGATCTCCTCCCTCTGTGCAGGGACACTGGCTGTTTGGAGAAGCCCCTCCCTCTGTGCAGGGACACTGGCTGTTTGGAGAATCCCCTCCCTCTGTGCAGGGACACTGGCTGTTTGGAGAATCCCCTCCCTCTGTGCAGGGACACGGGCTGTGAGGAGGATGTCCTCCCTCTCTTCAGGGATGAGGCCTGATGCTCGGAGGATCTCCTCCCTCTGCGCAGTGATGCTAGCAGCTGGGAGAATCCCCTCCCTCTGTACAGGGACACTGGCTGTTTGGAGAATCCCCTCCCTCTGTGCAGGGACACTGGCTGTTTGGAGAAGCCCCTCCGTCTGTGCAGGGACACTGGCTGTTTGGAGAATCCCCTCCCTCTGTGCAGGGACACTGGCTGTTTGGAGAAGCCCCTCCGTCTGTGCAGGGACACTGGCTGTTTGGAGAATCCCCTCCCTCTGTACAGGGACACTGGCTGTTTGGAGAATCCCCTCCCTCTGTGCAGGGACACTGGCTGTTTGGAGAATCCCCTCCCTCTGTGCAGGGACACTGGCTGTTTGGAGAAGCCCCTCCGTCTGTGCAGGGACACTGGCTGTTTGGAGGATACCCTCCCTCTGTGACGGGATGAGGCCTGATGCTCGGAGGATCTCCTCCCTCTGTGCAGGGACACTGGCTGTTTGGAGAAGCCCCTCCCTCTGTGCAGGGACACTGGCTGTTTGGAGAATCCCCTCCCTCTGTGCAGGGACACTGGCTGTTTGGAGAATCCCCTCCCTCTGTGCAGGGACACTGGCTGTTTGGAGAAGCCCCTCCCTCTGTGCAGGGACACTGGCTGTTTGGAGGATACCCTCCCTCTGTGACGGGATGAGACCTGATGCTCGGAGGATCTCCTCCCTCTGCACAGCAACTCCCCTAGTCATTCCCTAAACAAATCAACCACTGGATTATATAACATCCTTGACACATACACTGAGTGTATTAAACATTAAGAACACCTTCTCTTTCCGTGACATAGACTAATCCGTTGAAAGCTATATTCCCTTATTGACGTTAATTGTTAAATCTTCTTCTCAGTGTAGATGTAGGGGAGGAGACAGGTTAAAGATGGATTTTTAGACAATTGAGACATGGATTGTGTATATGTGTCATTCAGAGGGTAAATGGGCAAGACCAAAGTTTTAAGTCCCTTTGAATAGAGTATGGTAGTAGGTGCCAGGTGCACCGGTTTGTGTCAAGAACTGCCATGCTGTTGGGTTTTTCAGCTCAACAGTTTTCCCTGAGTATCAATAATAACTCAATAGGAAGGTGTTCTTAATGTTTTGTTCACTCAGTGTAGATCAATCCCTAGCATACACTTTCATTTGTATGTGTAGTGATACTGTAAATTCACAAATTATATTAATGTTATCTACAATATATTATAATACCGTAAGCCTCCCTGCTGCAGCGGCATTTCCTCCTACAATTTTGAGCTGATTTTCTTCACTTTTGTAACGAACGTTGTTGTAAGAATCGGACCAAGGCACAGTGTACGTAGAGTTCCACATGTTTAATCAAATGAAATTCATAAAAACAACAAAGAAGAATAAACGATACGTGAAGTTCTGTAGAGTTCACAGGCATCAACACGAAAACAAGATTCCACAACAAACAGGTAGGAAAAGGCTGCCTAAGTGTGATCCCCAATCAGAGACAACGATAGACAGCTGCCTCTGATTGGGAACAATACCAGGCCAACATAGAAATAACAAAACTAGAATGCCCACCCTAGTCACGCCCCGACCTAACCAAAATAGAGAATAAAGGATCTCTAAGGTCAGGGCGTGGCAACTTTAGCAATATTTTGTATCTTTGCTAATTTTCACATGTATTGTGTTTGGAATGGCACTGTTACTATAGGAGATGATGCTATCATAAAGTATTTGATGTAAGTATGTAGGATAATTACCCATAATGCTCACTGACTGAACATTCAAAATTACCATGGCAATTATTGAAGCATTGACATGCCATCGGAAACTTGGAACCTCAGAGTGAAAATGAATGTTAGTTATTAGTGTAGAGCTTCCTACTGGTTGATTCTGATACTTCGCAAGTGGGAAACTTAAAACCACCATTACATAACGAGTTAGCGAGTCAGAAATGTCAGAATTTCCTAGTTTCGACTTGAAGGGCCTTCTATGATGTAGGGCAGGTCAGTAACCAAATTATTTTACTGTGCCCAGTCGCAGACTTTTATGGTCACACAAGTTGCCACCGGTGGATTTAAAATGAGTAGACTAACAATTATTTACATGGCCCCAGGTACATTTGCATTGAATTGAATTGATCAGATCCAATGATTTACCGCCCGTAGGGTAGGGTACCGCTAGTCATCATTATTATAATCACCATCTCAATCATTATCACCATACCATCATAGACTTATTCTTCTGTATCTGATACTCACCTGACACTACCTTAGACATGGCAGTCTGCAACTCAAAAACTGCCCCTGCATGGTGTTCAGCGTCCCCTGCATGTGGTTAATCGAATGCTTGACATCGTTCAGCATGATCTGAATCTCAAGCCTGCAAGAAATCAGGTGGTTCAACATACTGAGATGACGAGAGGCTTCAGACCATGCCCATTGGACCATCTTTAGGATTCTTTCTCACTTAACTTCTTTGGGGTACCCCCCCTTCTTCTCAATTTACGTCTAAAGACATACCCTAATCTAACTGCCTGTAGCTCAGGCCCAGAAGCAAGGATATGCATATTCTTGGTATCATTTGAAAGGAAACACTCTGAATGTTGTGGAAATGTGAATTGAATGTAGGATAATATAACACAGTAGATCTGGTAGAAGAAAATACAAGGAAATAAAGATACATTTTCTGTTTTTTATTGTTGCTGCATCATCTTTCAAATAATGAAGAACACGCAAACATACAGATAGGATGCTGGGAATGATTTGAATGAAGAACACGCAAACATACAGATAGGATGCTGGGGATGAATTGAATGAAGAACATGCAAACATACAGATAGGATGCTGGGGATGATTTGAATGAAGAACACGCAAACATACAGATAGGATGCTGGGGATGATTTGAATGAAGAACATGCAAACATACAGATAGGATGCTGGGGATGATTTGAATGAAGAACACGCAAACATACAGATAGGATGCTGGGGATGATTTGAATGAAGAACATGCAAACATACAGATAGGATGCTGGGGATGATTTGAATGAAGAACACGCAAACATACAGATAGGATGCTGGGGATGATTTGAATGAAGAACATGCAAACATACAGATAGGATGCTGGGGATGATTTGAATGAAGAACACGCAAACATACAGATAGGATGCTGGGGAGATTTGAATGAAGAACATGCAAACATACAGATAGGATGCTGGGGATGATTTGAATGAAGAACATGCAAACATACAGATAGGATGCTGGGGATGATTTGAATGAAGAACATGCAAACATACAGATAGGATGCTGGGGATGATTTGAATGAAGAACATGCAAACATACAGATAGGATGCTGGGGAGATTTGAATGAAGAACATGCAAACATACAGATAGGATGCTGGGGATGATTTGAATGAAGAACATGCAAACATACAGATAGGATGCTGGGGATGATTTGAATGAAGAACACGCAAACATACAGATAGGATGCTGGGGATGATTTGAATGAAGAACATGCAAACATACAGATAGGATGCTGGGGATGATTTGAATGAAGAACACGCAAACATACAGATAGGATGCTGGGGATGATTTGAATGAAGAACACGCAAACATACAGATAGGATGCTGGGGATGATTTGAATGAAGAACATAAGATGGCAACAATAGCTGAGCAAGGTTTTAGACAGATAACTTCAAAAATGAGCAAGCTACATGACATTGAGCATGAAGTCACCCAGGTGTCCCACACAAATGTACCTAAATGTACCCAAGTGGCTGAATTGGTGCAGTGATACATTTTGAATGAAATAACTATATACAAAATACATACATGCTATTCTAACACCCCCCTCCAAAAAACATATGTAAAAAATATTTTTTAAATAATAATAATAATAATAATAATTAAACAAATAACAAGGGTAACTATTTACACATTTTATATTTACAATATTGTGAAGACCCTCAGTCCTCTACACAATATTGTGCTGCTGGTGCCATGGCCCATAGCAGTCTCTTTCTGCTGTAAAGCAGAGGCTTACTGAACAGGTGTGCAGGTGATGGGGAATTTCCTGTGACAAAGGGCACAACGACGTCTCCCTACTGTGCCCTTTTTGCCCTGATGCACATTTATGCCTGCAGAGATGAATCTGGGCAGGTGAACACCACTGGTTGGAGCAGAAGGGACAGAGGTAGAGGGGACAGAAGGTGCTACAGTGGACTTGCTGTAGCTAGCAAGCTCCTGGATGAGCAGCTCCCTGAAGGCTAGCTGTGAGATGGGGGGCTGTCCACAGCTCTTGGCCATTTCCTTCTGGAGAATGAAGGCATTCACCACAGCAATGTCAATGAAATGATAGAAACATGTCTTGTACCATTTCATGGTCTTGTGGACAACATTGTAGTATCCTATCAGTGCATCTGACAGGTCCACACCTCCCATGCCCTTGTTGTAGTCCTTCACAGCAGCTGGAATGGGGACATATTTTGTGGATAGTTGGGCACATGACCACCTCTCTGGTATCCATCCACTTTACAAAGAGCAGGCCATCTTCACGAATCCATCGCATGGAACCCCGCTCAGCCCGCTTAGGCATGTCGTTCACCTTTGTTTTTGGAAAGCCCACTCTGTTGATCTGAATGGTGCCACAAGCCCACACATCCCGCTTCCTCACCTCTGTAAACAGGGTAGGGCTGTGTAGATGTTGTCCACAAACCGTTTGTAGCCCTTCCCCAGCAGTTGAAAATCCAATAACTCCATTACGGAATCATGACTCAGTCCATTACCGGTAGCAAAACAGTTTTTCCCCTCATAAACAAAATATTTGTAAGTGTAGGCACACACAGAATCAGCCGAAACAAGCAGTTTGTAGCCCCATTTGGTTGGTTTGTTACGCATGTATTGTTTGAGGCTAACATCCTCTCATCGATGGACAGGTTCTGGGCAGGCTGAAAATAGGTATTGCAGGCCTCAACGATGTTGGGGTAGAGAAGTTTGATTTTGCAGAGCCTATCAAACCTTAGTGTGCCTCTCTTCTTGTCATTCTCCCCATCAACGTCTGGGTCCCTGATGTGAAGCGCCCATGAGATAGTCAGAAACCTTTTACAAGACATGACAGTCATGAAGAAAGGCAGTTGATAGAGAGCTGACGTTTTCCAGTAGTCCCTTAGAGTTTTCAACTTCAGCAGCCCCATGTAAATGACCATTGAAAGGTAGCAGAAAAGGTCTGACATGGAAATGGTCTTCCATGCCTCTTTTTTTCCTGCCTGCTTCTTAGCCCCATACTTATTGGTGTTCGACACCAGGGAGTAAACAACTGATGAGGTGAAAAACAGTTGAAAAAGTTGAAGGGGGCTGTACTTTGCAGTCATGTCTAGTGGAGGTCCTGGCTGCCTTTTGGGTCTAAAAACTGGTGGATTTGGTTCCACATCATCTTCTAACACAGAGTGCCAATGACCCTCTGGCCCTCTGTCTGCAGGTTTCTTTCTTCCCCACCTCCTCTTCTCTGTCACTGACTTCACATCTCTAGATGGCCAGGTAGGTGTGGAGCTGGAGACAGCAGGGGTCCAGCTGGATGAACCAGCTTCACAGGGAGATGGACACCTAGACATTGGCGGCTCATAATCAGAATCACTGCCAATGCAAAAGATTTAAAAAAAATCAGTAACAATACTTTCTCATATGAGCCCTGTATCAATATTTTAAATAAACAGATATATATATATGTAGAGTACAGGGAACATAATCACTATGGTGAAGTGCTGTTCCATTCCATGTTTATGAAAAATAAATGTAAAAAATATTACACACACACACACAGTATAGCCAATGTGTACTTTACACATTTCATTACTGATGATATTTTTATATGTTGCAAATAAAATAAGAAAATCTGAAAAAATATCTCAAATGAATAATATTTGATATTATTAATTTCAAACAACGACATTAGCATTAAAACTTACCAGTCCAGCATGGCATCCTCGCCGTGCAGAAACATGTCTTCCGCCTGGGCATCAAAACTAGCTTCGCTGAAAGATTCATCTTCCTGAAGCAACTCGGTCTCGCTTCTCTATCAATTTCCTCTATAATTTGGGTTAAATTTGTATTCCTAGACTTTGTTTTAGCTTTCCCTGATTTATTCGCCATAATTTAAATATATAAACTTGCTGAAAATGCTATTGACTATGTACTGCTATGCGTAACACTCGTGGCTCTGTCAAGTAGGATTTGCAATGGCGAATGAACCTCTTTTAGTCAGAGTTTACGACAAAGGCTAATCTTCGAATGTATAAGCATTACATATTGTTGTGTACCTCAGCTCATTCGCTATCTTCCAAGCTAGATTTCAAGATGATCAGTGGTCATTGGGCCAAAATACAGTCAATCAACGATAAACCAGTCCTACCATTGGTGCGCAATGAGGTCATTGATTGGTGTCTTCAAATCGGTTTGTTTCAGTCAATACGTCCCGGGAAAAGAAACATCAAGTATGGTTGTGTTAGTAACAACCAGAGGATTGCAATGAAACCAACCATGACTGGATAAATGTTTGTTTAACGTGTGTAATTACCACGAACGCTTCGTCACGAAGCAAGCGGTTTACAAATGTTACGTGTTAGGCTATAAAAATGGATATTATCAAACAAAACGAACATTCACTGTGTAGTTAGGACACTTGGCATTGCTAAGATCTTATTTATTTTATTGTTATTTCTGACTTTAGTGATGCTAATGCTTGGTTGGAAAATGCTAGTGATACTTGTGTGTGTGTGTGGGGAGCTGTCCTCAGAAAATTGCATGGTTTGCTTTCACAGTAAAGCCTTTTTGAAATCTGACACAGCGGCTGGATTAATAAGACATTCATTTTTTAATGACGTAAGGTACATGTATTTACAAGAATGTTTACTATAACAAATGGTGTATTTAGAATCTTAGCGCTCTGCAGTTTCACCGGATGTTGGCCTGGTGGGACGTTAGCGTCTCACCTACCCTAGAGAGGCTAAACTAGATGATAGGAACACTGTGGACAATTTTCAGCAAGTTGCAACCAGGAAATATAGAAATAAACACTTTTCCATGAACAAGGTCTGAATCATGTTTGATTCACTCTGTAAGTAAAACATTTGCAGTACTGTTTAATCTAGATGATAGGAACACTGTGGACAATTTTCAGCAAGTACTTCCGGCGCCGACAGAGATGGCCGCCTCGCTTCGCGTTCCTAGGAAACTATGCAGTTTTTTGTTTTTTTTACGTGTTATTTCTTACACTAGTACCCCAGGTCATCTTAGGTTTCTTTACATACAGCCGACAAGAACTACTGAATATAAGATCAGCGTCAACTCACCATCAGTACGACCAAGAATATGTTTTTCGCGACGCGGATCCTGTGTTCTGCCTTACAACCAGTGTAACCGAGTGGATCACATGCAGCGACCAAAAAAAAAACGACTCAGAAAAAGAGGGAAACGAAGCGGTCTTCTGGTCAGACTCCGGAGACGGGCACATCGTGCACCACTCCCTAGCATTCTTCTTGCCAATGTCCAGTCTCTTGACAACAAGGTTGATGAAATCCGAGCAAGGGTAGCATTCCAGAGGGACATCAGAGACTGTAACGTTCTCTGCTTCACGGAAACATGGCTAACTGGAGAGACGCAATCCGAAGCGGTGCAGCCAGCGGGTTTCTCCACGCATCGCGCCGACAGAAACAAACATCTTTCTGGTAAGAAGAGGGGCGGGGGCGTATGTCTTATGGCCAACGTGACATGGTGTGATGAAAGAAACATACAGGAACTCAAATCCTTCTGTTCACCTGATTTAGAATTCCTCACAATCAAATGTAGACCGCATTATCTACCAAGAGAATTCTCTTCGATTATAATCACAGCCGTATATATCCCCCCAAGCAGACACATCGATGGCTCTGAACGAACTTTATTTAACTCTCTGCAAACTGGAAACGATTTATCCGGAGGCTGCATTCATTGTAGCTGGGGATTTTAACAAGGCTAATCTGAAAACAAGACTCCCTAAATTTTATCAGCATATCGATTGCGCAACCAGGGGTGGAAAGACCCTGGATCATTGTTACTCTAACTTCCGCGACGCATATAAGGCCCTGCCCCGCCCCCTTTCGGAAAAGCTGACCACGACTCCATTTTGTTGATCCCTGCCTACAGACAGAAACTAAAACAAGAAGCTCCCACGCTGAGGTCTGTCCAACGCTGGTCCGACCAAGCTGACTCCACACTCCAAGACTGCTTCCATCACGTGGACTGGGAGATGTTTCGTATTGCGTCAGACAACAACATTGACGAATACGCTGATACGGTGTGCGAGTTCATTAGAACGTGCGTTGAAGATGTCGTTCCCATAGCAACGATTAAAACATTCCCTAACCAGAAACCGTGGATTGATGGCAGCATTCGTGTGAAACTGAAGGCACGAACCACTGCTTTTAATCAGGGCAAGGTGTCTGGTAACATGGCTGAATACAAACAGTGCAGCTATTCCCTCCGCAAGGCTATCAAACAAGCTAAGCGCCAGTACAGAGACAAAGTAGAATCTCAATTCAACGGCTCAGACACAAGAGGTATGTGGCAGGGTCTACAGTCAATCACGGACTACAGGAAGAAACCCAGCCCAGTCACGGACCAGGATGTCTTGCTCCCAGGCAGACTAAATAACTTTTTGCCCGCTTTGAGGACAATACAGTGCCACTGACACGGCCTGCAACGGAAACATGCGGTCTCTCCTTCACTGCAGCCGAAGTGAGTAAGACATTTAAACGTGTTAACCCTCGCAAGGCTGCAGGCCCAGACGGCATCCCCAGCCGCGCCCTCAGAGCATGCGCAGACCAGCTGGCCGGTGTGTTTACGGACATATTCAATCAATCCCTATACCAGTCTGCTGTTCCCACATGCTTCAAGAGGGCCACCATTGTTCCTGTTCCCAAGAAAGCTAAGGTAACTGAGCTAAACGACTACCGCCCGTAGCACTCACATCCGTCATCATGAAGTGCTTTGAGAGACTAGTCAAGGACCATATCACCTCCACCCTACCTGACACCCTTGACCCACTCCAATTTGCTTACCGCCCAAATAGATCCACAGACGATGCAATCTCAACCACACTGCACACTGCCCTAACCCATCTGGACAAGAGGAATACCTATGTGAGAATGCTGTTCATCGACTACAGCTCGGCATTCAACACCATAGTACCCTCCAAGCTCGTCATCAAGCTCGAGACCCTGGGTCTCGACCCCGCCCTGTGCAACTGGGTACTGGACTTCCTGACGGGCCGCCCCCAGGTGGTGAGGGTAGGCAACAACATCTCCTCCCCGCTGATCCTCAACACTGGGGCCCCACAAGGGTGCGTTCTGAGCCCTCTCCTGTACTCCCTGTTCACCCACGACTGCGTGGCCATGCACGCCTCCAACTCAATCATCAAGTTTGCGGACGACACAACAGTGGTAGGCTTGATTACCAACAACGACGAGACGGCCTACAGGGAGGAGGTGAGGGCCCTCGGAGTGTGGTGTCAGGAAAATAACCTCACACTCAACGTCAACAAAACTAAGGAGATGATTGTGGACTTCAGGAAACAGCAGAGGGAACACCCCCATCCACATCGATGGAACAGTAGTGGAGAGGGTAGCAAGTTTTAAGTTCCTCGGCATACACATCACAGACAAACTGAATTGGTCCACTCACACAGACAGCATCGTGAGGAAGGCGCAGCAGCGCCTCTTCAACCTCAGGAGGCTGAAGAAATTCGGCTTGTCACCAAAAGCACTCACAAACTTCTACAGATGCACAATCGAGAGCATCCTGGCGGGCTGTATCACCGCCTGGTATGGCAACTGCACCGCCCTCAACCGTAAGGCTCTCCAGAGGGTAGTGAGGTCTGCACAACGCATCACCGGGGGCAAACTACCTGCCCTCCAGGACACCTACACCACCCGATGCTACAGGAAGGCCATAAAGATCATCAAGGATATCAACCACCCGAGCCACTGCCTGTTCACCCCGCTGCCATCCAGAAGGCGAGGTCAGTACAGGTGCATCAAAGCTGGGACCGAGAGACTGAAAAACAGCTTCTATCTCAAGGCCATCAGACTGTTAAACAGCCACCACTAACATTGAGTGGCTACTGCCAACACACTGTCAATGACACTGACTCTACTCCAGCCACTTTAATCATGGGAATCGATGGGAAATGATGTAAATATATCACTAGCCACTTTAAACAATGCTACCTTATATAATGTTTACTTACCCTACATTGTTCATCTCATATGCATACGTTGATACTGTACTCTATATCATCGACTGCATCCTTATGTAATACATGTATCACTAGCCACTTTAACTATGCCACTTGGTTTACATACTTATCTCATATGTATATACTGTACTCGATATCATCTACTGTATCTTGCCTATGCTGCTCTGTACCATCACTCATTCATATATCCTTATGTACATATTCTTTATCCCCTTACACTGTGTATGACAGTAGTTTTTTTTGGAATTGTTAGTTAGATTACTTGCTCGTTATTACTGCATTGTCGGAACTAGAAGCACAAGCATTTCGCTACACTCGCATTAACATCTGCTAACCATGTGTATGTGACAAATAAAATTTGATTTGATTTGATTTGAAGTTGCAATTATGAAATACAAAAATAAACACTTTTCCATAAACAAGGTCTAAATCATGTTTGATGCACTCTGTAGGTAATTTTTTTGCAGTACTGTTTAAACCAGATGATAGGAACACTGTGGACAATTTTTAGCAAGCTGTAAAAATGAAATACAGAAATAAACACTTTTCCATAAACAAGGTCTAAATCATGTATGATGCACTCTGGATGTATTTTTTGCAGAACTGTTTAAACTAGATGAAAGGAACATGGTGGACAATTTTCAGCAATTTGCAACAATGAAATACAGAATTAAACACGTTGCAACATTGAAATACAGAAATAAACACTTCCATAAATAAGGTATTTCTGTTTTTTATATTTAATAAATGTGACATTTTTTCTCCAAACCTATTTTCTCTTTGTCATTATGGGGTATTGTGTGTAGACTGAAGAGGATTTTTATTTATTTAATCCATTATAGAATAAGGCTGTAACATAACAAAATGTGGAAAGACTTAAGTGGCAAAATAAGGGGTTAAAGACAAGTATCTCGCAGATATTTGACAGACACTTCAGAACAAACTTCCGTTAGGTGTTTGGGGGGACTGTTGTTCCATGTTGTGAATGTTATGCAATGTGTTAGTATGGGTTATAGCAGTATGGCCAAATAATGTTTTAAATAAAATAACTTTGGAATATTTCTTTATTGATACTTCCATGTGTCTTACAGTTGAAAATTATCCTTGGCATAACCTTCTTAAAACAGTTCCATATAGCTTAGAAGAACCTCCCCCTCAGACAGGGCTTAGACTGTAAAACTATCTTTTGATCTTATGATCGGTGGGACAAGGACATCCAACCCGGCCAAACCCTCCCCTATCCTGGACGATGCTGGGCAAATTGTATGCCGCCTCATGAGTCTCCCAGTTGCGGCCTGTTGCAACACAGTCCGGGACCAAACCCGGATCTGTAGTGCGATGCAGAGCTGCGCCACTCAGGAGACTGTTGATACCTAGCACTACCTATTATGCTTGCTAGCGCCACTCGGGAGCCTGTTGATACCTAGCACTACCTATTATGCTTGCTAGCGCCACACGAGAGGCTGTTGATACATAGCACTACCTATTATGCTTGCTAGCGCCACTCGGGAGACTGTTGATACCTAGCACTACCTATTATGCTTGCTAGCGCCACACGAGAGGCTGTTGATACATAGCACTACCTATTATGCTTGCTAGCGCCACTCGGGAGACTGTTGATAGCTAGCACTACCTATTATGCTTGCTAGCACCACTCGGGAGGCTGTTGATACATAGCACTACCTATTATGCTTGCTTGCACCACTCGGGAGGCTGTTGATACATAGCACTACCTATTATGCTTGCTAGCGCCACTCGGGAGACTGTTGATAGCTAGCACTACCTATTATGCTTGCTAGCACCACTCGGGAGGCTGTTGATACCTACTAACACTACCTATTATGGTGGGTGGGTGGGTGGGTGGCTCGGTCGGTCGGCCATTCTACTGCCAATGTTAGTCTCTGGAGATTGCATGGCTGTGTGCTCGATTTTATACACCTGTCAGCAATGGGTGTGGCTGAAATAGCCGAATGTAAACTTAAGCTAACAACAAAATGTATTGGTTCTGCAATGTTGAAAATCCTTTAAGGTATGGAGACCATCAATTTCAACTTATTTTAGAAGAAATAGGTCATTATTTAAGAAAAGTGAAACGGTGCCAATATGTTTATTTGCAACTGTATCCAATCAAATTCATTTAGCAATATCCAAATCATATATCAAATCCAATTCTAGCGGCAGTTTGGTACTCGCTCGAAAGCCTTGGCCAGGTCGATGAAGACGGCTGCACAGTACTGTCTTTTATCGATGACGGTTATGAAATCGTTTAGGACCTTGAGTGTGGCTGAGGTGCACCCATGACCAGTTTGGAAACCAGATTGCATAGCGAAGAAGGTACAGTGGGATTCAAAATGGTCGGTGATCGGTTTGTTCACTTGGCTTACGAAGATTTTAGAAAGGCAGGGCAGGATGGATATAGGTCTGTAACAGTTTGGGTCTAGAGTGTCACCCCCTTTGAAGAGGGGGATGACCGCAACAGCTTTCCAATCTTTGGGGATCTCAGACGATACGAAAGAGGCTGAACAGGCTAGTAATAGGCTAGTAATAGGGGTTGCAACAATTGCGGCGGATCATTTTAGAAAGAGAGGGTCATGATTGTCTAGCCCAGCTGATTTGTAGGGTCCAGATTTTGCAGCTCTTTCAGAATATCAGCTATCTGGAATTGGATGAAGGGGAAGCCGGAGGGGGGGGAGGGGGACTTGGGCAAGTTGCTGCAGGGGGTGCAGAGCTGTTGACCGGGGTGGGGGTAGCCAGGTGGAAAGCAAGCTCAGCCTTAGAAAAATGCTTATTGAAATTCTCGATAATTGTAGATTTATAGGTGGTGACAGTGTTTCCTAGCCTCAGTGCAGTGGGCAGCTGGGAGGAGGTGCTCTTATTCTCCATGGACTTTACAGTGTCCCAGAACCTTTTGGAGTTTGTCCTACAGGATGTAAATTTCAGTTTGAAAAAGCTAGACGTTGCTTTCCTAACTGCCAGTGTATATTTGTTCCTAACTTCCCTGAAAAGTTGCATATTGCGGGGGCTATTCGATGCTAATGCAGTACGCCACAGGATGTTTTTGTGCTTTTCAAGGGCAGTCAGGTCTGGAGTGAACCAAGGATTTTTTGAATGGGGCATGCTTATTTAAGATGGTGAGGAAAACACTTTTAAAGAATAACCAGGCATCCTCTACTGACGGAATGAGGTCAATATCTTTCCAGGATACCCAGGCCAGGTCGATTAGAAAGGCCTGCTCGCTGAAATGTTTTAGGGAGCGTTTGACTGTGATGAGGGGTGGTCGTTTGACCGCGGACCCATTACTGATGCAGGCAATGAGGCAGTGATCGCTGAGATCCTGGTTGAAGACAGCAGAGGTGTATTTAGAGGACAGCTTGGTCAGGATGATATCTATGAGGGTGCCCGAGTTTACGGATTTGGGGTTGTACCTGGTAGGTTCCATGATAATTTGGGTGAGATTGAGGGCATCTATCTTAGATTGTAGGACGGCCGGGGTGTTAAGCATATCCCAGTTTAGGTCACCTAACATTACAAACTCTGAAGATAAATGGGGGGCAATTAATTCACATATGGTGTTCAGGGCGCAGCTGGGGTCTGAGTGGGTTCTGTACCAAGCGGCAACAGTGAGAGGCTTATTTCTGGAAAGGTGAATTTTTAAAAGTAGAAGTTCGAACTGTTTGGGCACAGACCTGGACAGCAAGACAGAACTCTGCAGGCTGTCTCTGCAGTAGACTGCAACTCCACCCCCTTTGACAGTTCTGTCTTAGCGGAAAATGTTATAGTTAGGGATGGAAACACATACATAAAGGCACTTTTCAGCTATGATTTTAGCACTCAGAATCCAGAATGGATGTGACAATGGGGCCAGCACAGGATGCAATACACAATTACAACAATCTACATTTAGTTCTTCTTGACTTGTTATCTGGTAAACTGCTACTATGTGTCAAGAAAATTGCCCCAATTAGGGGTTAGCTTACTCCAATAAAAAAGGGCTGGTTTAGATTAAAAACTATTGCCCTGTGTCCCCGTTCATAGGGGAATGAGAGACTAGTCAGTGGTAGAATTGAGTTGCCACTTTATTGGCCCAAACACCTATAGACCCACAAGGTTGAGGTTACTCGTGGACAGTAATTAGTAATACAATGCATCAATACAATGTGTCTTCTAACTGTCGAAGAATAGGATCCGAAGTGTTAGGAAATATCTGTTCCCATATATACAAAGGAGGATGTCTCCTCATACCTCTGGCACTTTAGTCAGACTGCTAGACTGTTCACCACAGATCCAATCAGGAGAGAATACATACAGGTCAACGGTGCCAATTGAAAGTCAAGGGGTGTGTCTGTGCCTTTTGGATTACTCTCTCTTTACAGAGAACCCCTGTGGTTCAAGTCTGCTCTGCGCATGTCTGAAAGTGACAGAGGCAGCAGCCAAGAGAGTTTTTCACAGTATGTCATAAAAATGTATTACACTTATGAATGTATGTAAAATGCTAATATGTATTAGATCCAGTACAATGGAATAACTAAGATCTGAATTTGAATGCAGCGTGTTCCGATTCCTCCTCCTCTTTCTGCCCAGCAGGGTCAACCAAAAACACTTGGCCTGATGGTTCATGCAGATACTGGGGAAGCAATATAGAAATGTATTGATCCCTTAAAATGATTTTACTATTAAATGACCCATATCACAACTCTCATACCTCTTCACAAAAATGTACCTAAATCAATTTTGGAAAAAGGATTTTACTCACAAAAGACGTAGGAATTTATTTTCCCAGTTAGAAATAGTAGGAATTTATTTTCCCAGTTAGAAATAGTAGGAATTTATTTTCCCAGTTAGAAATAGTAGGCCATGCATCAAATAACTATTTTCATCAGAAAAACGAACCCTCAAATGCAATATTGCATTTTGTAAGTTGTCTGCAGGTGGCTTGTTGTGAATGCACTCAAATATCAAGTCATTATCAGGTTATGTAAACTGAGTTCTAATACTCAACGTAGAAGGATTTGTCTTAATGTACAGTATATGAAAGAGATGCTATGAAAAGTATTCTATCATGATATCAAGCTCACTGTGACTGACAAATCACTGCCTATTACTATGATTAAAAAGAGCATATGAAACATTGTTTTTCATGAGGCCTATCTGTTCGCCTTCCTTTAAGCACCTCTGTTCGAACACCTCTCCTGTCCTTGATACATACCACATACAGCCATTTGCGGATCTTTTCAGTGTCCATGTGAAAGATAGTTATTGCGAGGATGGAACATTTGTTTGCTGAAAAAATTATAATTTAACACCCATGTAAAATGAAGGCCTGCAAAGCTTACAGATTTAAGTCTAATAGCATGATATGAATCAGAGTGTGCGTTATGAAGGTATAGTCAGTGGACATTCTGAACCTTGTTTGAGGTCAGTAGGTCACATGACCAAGGAAATTCTTTATTGAAATTCTACATTTTGAAAAATGTTATGTAAAACCATGTGAGATAAAAATGGACAAACTAAAGGGTGTGCAATGTGCGTCTATGCCATCCGGTTAGCTACAACCAGTTTTGAAAGTGTTTGGAGTAATGGTTAAAAAGCTATTGAAATTTGAACATTTTTATTTGTCACTATGTTGACAGTCCCTAACTGCAGTTGGTGGACGTCAGGAAAACTAGGCGAATATCCGTCAAATATCCAACCTGAAACGGTCTTTACCTCGGTTCTACTGAGGTGGCCGATTAGCTGTTACTGTTGAAGAAGCATCCCGTCCACTTGATCATACGTCACACTCAGGCAGCATCGCCTGAAAAATGCACATCGCCATCTGCTGACTGGAGTGGGTAATGCAGTTCAGGGAAAAAAGTTTCACTTTCAACCATTGTTTTCATTTAATGAATATTATATAACATTATATGAAACGTACATAGAGGGAAACATACATTGATTAAAGCAAATTCAAAGTGATAATTTGAAACATTTAAAGTTTACAAACCAATTACAAGCACATACACACACCAGTCCACTATATGTGCTGAGTAGAAGGATTTGACTAAAGCAACATCATTTAATCCATTTTAGAATGAGGCTGTAAGTAACAAAATGTGAAAAAATTCAAGGGGTCTGAATACTTTCCAAAGGCACTGTATCAACTGTTTATTAACTATTTATTTTTCAACTGTATTTATGAAATGTATTTATTTATGTATGAACGGTATCCTTGACCAGGGCATACCCCCAACATGTAGCGTCCTCCGACCAGGGCATATCACCAACACGTAGCGTCCTCCGACCAGGGCATACCACCAACATATAGCGTATTCTGA
This sequence comes from Oncorhynchus tshawytscha, assembly GCF_018296145.1. Classification (NCBI taxonomy): domain Eukaryota; kingdom Metazoa; phylum Chordata; class Actinopteri; order Salmoniformes; family Salmonidae; genus Oncorhynchus; species Oncorhynchus tshawytscha. Next base: position 4,057,014 of record NC_056446.1, on the reverse strand, counting down.
CCAGGGCATACCACCAACATATAGCGTCCTCCGACCAGGGCATACCACCAACATGTAGTGTCCTCCGACCAGGGCATACCACCAACACGTAGTGTCCTCCGACCAGGGCATACCACCAACATGTAGTGTCCTCCGACCAGTGCATACCACCAACATACAGTGTCCTCCGACCAGGGCATACCATCGAAATGTAGCGTCGTCCGACCAGGACATACCACCAACACGTAGCGTCCTCCGACCAGGACCCGTTGGCAGGCATACTATAACGTCTGGTGAAATATCTTAGTCTGGGGAGGATGGATGGGATGTACTGTAATGGGTCTGTCATGTAGCTTCAATCATTTGATCATAAACTAGGTTAAATTAACTGAAGGGGGGGCATGATAAATACAAAGAAACAAACAGGAAACTAGCCACAATCAACCAGAATATCCGAATTCACCAACTCATCAAGATAGTCATATTTGTCATCAGAAGTTCTGAGAAACACGTCCATTCCTCTGTGACCAGGTATCTCACCAAATCCCTGAAGTGACCAAAAGACACTAGGGAGTGTAATTTGAGAGGATTCTGACATTCATTCAATGTGGTGAGGAAAAACTAAAGATTAAAATAAAGTTGACTTCAATCAGGAAAGATAATGAGTGTGAATAACAACCCCTCCAACACAAACACACTTTTTTCTAAATGTCCAATATAGAATGCTCTGCGCAAGTACTATATAAAAACCTCACGATGCAGTGTTCTACTACCCAGGTCTGGTGTTGGAGGTCATTCCACAATCTGTGTTCTACTACCCAGGACTGGTGTTGGCAGTCATTCCACAATCTGGATGTATGTTATTATGTTTATTCAGATCTCTTAAATCAGAATATCTCTTCCCACACTGATCACAGCTATAAGGCTTCTCTCCTGTGTGGGTTCTCTGGTGTGATTTCAGGTGACCTGACTGAGTAAAGCTTTTCCCACACCGATCACAGGTATAGGGCTTCTGTCCTGTGTGTGTTCTCTGGTGTGATATCAGGTTGTTTGACTGAGTAAAACTCTTTCCACATTGATCACAGCTATAAGGTTGCTCTCCTGTGTGTGTTCTCTGGTGTAGGAGTAGTTCCCTTGAAGTGATAAAGCTCATTCCGCAGTCAGAGCAGTGGTAAGGCTTCTCTCCTGTGTGTATTCTCTTGTGTGCAGTCAGGTTAGCTGAGGTAGCAAAACTTTTCCCACATTGATCACAGCCATATGGTTTCTCTCCTGTGTGAATTCTTAGGTGTGATTTCAATGAATATGATCGAGAGAAACTCATTCCACACTGAGAGCAGCTATAAGGTTTCTCTCCTGTATGGATTCTCTGGTGTATTGTAAGTTCTGATGAAGAAGAGCATCTCTTTCCACATTGATCACAGTTGTAAGATTTCTCTCCTGTGTGAATTCTCTGGTGTACTTTTAGTGAATCAGATCTTGAGTAACTCTTCCCACAGTCAGAGCAGCAGTGAGGTTTCTTCCCCGTGGGTTTCCGCTGGTGTTCCTTGAGGTGTTCTGATCTGGAGAGACTCTTCTCTGCATCGTCAGCATCATGATGTTGTTGAGGCTCCCCATAAGATCCACGATAGTCAAGTCTCTCTCCTGTGTGAACATCAACGTCAGATAGTCAATAGAGTGAATGTTAAATGTTTTTACACACTTTGACAATTGTCTTCTAAGTCTGTTTTTGGTCCACCAGCCAATGCGGCAGGTAGATGAAAACCCCCCACAAAAGACGAATAAGCTTTGTAATGTTTCTAAACCCAGAAATGTATTAGTAGTAAGAAGTAATGTGGGATATTTGCTCCATATAATGTTTTTTTTTAACGTCTCTTTTAACCAATGTGTTAAAATAATTAATTTAGATACAATAGTAATGATGAACAGTGGTACAACTGAACATCAAGAATCACCAAAGTGCCTCCATAACACATCACTACCCACCACACTGTCCTGACAGATAAACTGCTGATCACTACCCACCACACTGTCCTGACAAATAAACTGCTGATCACTACCCACCACACTGTCCTGACAGATAAACTGCTGATCACTACCCACCACACTGTCCCACTACCCACCACACTGTCCTGACAGATAAACTGCTGATCACTACCCACCACACTGTCCTGACAGATAAACTGCTGATCACTACCCACCACACTGTCCTGACAGATAAACTGCTGATCACTACCCACCACACTGTCCCACTACCCACCACACTGTCCTGACAGATAAACTGCTGATCACTACCCACCACACTGTCCTGACAAATAAACTGCTGATCACTACCCACCACACTGTCCTGACAGATAAACTGCTGATCACTACCCACCACACTGTCCTGACAGATGAACTGCTGAGTTTATGGCTCTACGCTGACATTTATTACAAGGAGTACATGTGCTCCTAAGTTTATATTCAGGAGCACATTAATATATTAATTACAAGGAGTAAATGTGCTCCTAAGTTAAGAATGCACAAATACATTTAGGAGCACAAGTATTGGAGTGTTTTAGAAGGTTTTGAGTGTTCCATGTTCAATGAAAGTATTGGAGCCATTAGGGCCGTTACCGTGGTAACAGGGTGCTGGGTGTCTGTGATGTGTTATTTTGATTTCCCACTTGTCTTCTGGGCAAAACACGCCCACTGAAGCTGAAGTGCTGCGATTGGTTACTCACCGCTAATCTCGATAATACTCCTGATTGGCTAGCTGAAGAGAGCACCAGGCTCCATGATATAGCTTGCTTGCTAGGTGCGTTAATGCCATAGAGAATGATAAAGGCCTCTAGTGTCCAAAAGAGCGTATTAGCATGGGCAGAGCCATTGAGGGCTTCCACCATTTTAATGTAGGCAACTGGGTGGGACTTCCAACTTCAATGGCTGATCCCTCCTGGTAGACCCTGTTGGAGTCATGTCCTACCATCAGGAGGGATCAGCCAATCAAGATGAAGAAAATTGACTAGTTTAAAATGGATATTGTCCATGCAGTCACAGACTCTATAATGGCACAGATATAAAGATGAGTCCTCTATCCATCTCTATGGTTGCAGCTTTCCTACTAGAGACCACTAATAAACTCAGAGGGGTCAGGCAGACTGATTTATTTTCTCCTTGCCGACAGACACAACATGTCTATTATAATAAGCATTCTGCCTATGAAATACTTACTTTGGAGAGCAATGCGTTTTATAGCTTTCTTCCCCCTTAACAATAAACACACAGATCAACACCTCCACTGGCTCAGCTGGTTTATACGAGTCCTAAAATGCAGTTCCTTCCAACACTTATGGAAGCCAAACATCCCATCTTTCTAAGGAAAAATGTCTACCTTGAAGTTGCACACAACAGTGGCAGAATATAGTAGCAAATGCAGTAGGCCCTGTTACATTCTGTCCACCAATACCACAGCCATTCATTGACTGATCTGAGACAGCAATGCCACTCATACAACAAACACATTTTTCATTTAACATGTAAATTTTATATATATATATATATATATATATATATTATATCAAACTAACAAAGCATTGACACATTGACATTTAAAAACGTAATTGGATCAATTTATTTTGCAATGTCACATGAATCATGAAATACATACTGTACATTCATTATGTGGATCAATCAACTGTACAATGTTCCATTAGTGCCGAAATAAATACTTAGAGGTATTTACACAGACTCTGCTCCCACAGGGTTCTGGAATCCCTGGCTATCTCAACTCTGACCCTAAAAAAACTGCTCTGGGAGCTTCTGGTAGAAGTGCAGCATTGGTCCGTTGGGAGTGGGTCTTTTCTATGGGGTCAGGGGTTTCGTCTTTCATCTTGGGAAAACAAGTTAGACAAAACAGACCACTTTTGAACAACTTTTAAATGGAAGAGAAATAATATGGTGACGTCAACATGACATGGATCTGAGTAAATAACCTCATATATTCATGTCAAACACGTTTAGCCTACAACTACCATGATGCTCTAGGGCCTTTATTTAGGATTTTGGGAGACTTTAGTCACTACCACAGTGTGCCAGGCTGTCAAGGGCTTTACTCACTACCACAGTGTGCCAGGTTGTCAAGGGCTTTACTCACTACCACAGTGTGCCAGGTTGTCAAGGGCTTTACTCACTACCACAGTGTGCCAGGTTGTCAAGGGCTTTACTCACTACCACAGTGTGCCAGGTTGTCAAGGGCTTTAGTCCGACTTTCTTCTGCTGTCTACGATGTATATCCTCCAGGTTCATGTTTACTATGTAGATCAGGTGAGGACCAGTCCTCCAGGTTCATGTCTACTATGTAGATCAGGTGAGGACCAGTCCTCCAGGTTCATGTCTACTATGTAGATCAGGTGAGGACCAGTCCTCCAGGTTCATGTCTACTATGTAGATCAGGTGAGGACCAGTCCTCCAGGTTCATGTCTACTATGTAGATCAGGTTAGGATCAGCTCTCCAGGTACATGTCTACTATGTAGATCAGGTGAGGTCTTCACTTCAAAACACAAGTCATCCATCCGTGAAGCATTGAATAGCTAGCGACTCATTGACTCTGTAACCTAGCGTTGAATAAAAAATACCTAGCTAGTGCCTAGTGTTGACTCACAAATACCTAGCTAGCTAGCGACTCATTCACTCTGTAACCTAGCGTTGAATAAAAAATACCTAGCTAGTGCCTAGTGTTGACTAAAAAATACCTAGCTAGCTAGCTAGTGACTCATTCACTCTATAACGTACCATTGACTAAGAAATAGCTAGCCAGCTAGTGACTCATCCATTCTGTAACCTATCGTTGAATAACAAATAGCTAACTAGTGACTCATTCACTCTGTAACCTAGCGTTGAATAACAAATAGCTAGCTAGCTAGTGACTCATTCACTCTGTAACCTAGCGTTGAATAACAAATACCTAGCTAGCTAGCTAGTGACTCATTCACTCTATAACCTAGCGTTGAATAACTAATACCTAGCTAGCTAGTGACTCATTCACTCTATAACTTAGTGTTGAATAACAAATAGCTGGCTAGCTAACTAGTGACACATTCACTCTGTAACCTAGTGTTGAATAACTAATTCCTAGCTAGCTAGCTGGTGAATCATTCACTCTGTAACTTAGTGTTGAATAACAGCTGGTAACTAGTTTACCAAAACAGAAAAGGATATATCAACATTATGACATTGTCTGTGTCCTATCTGAGTCCTCCATCTTCACCAGCTGATGGGGAAACCATCTGAAGTCAGTCTGGTCAGTTTCACGCTCTGATTTCAGGGGCAGCAGGCAAAGCGCTCGAAGGCAGTCTGGCAGGGCTAACGACCAGCAGCCAATCACAGCACTTTATCTTCAGTGGGGGCGTGTCTTGTCCAGAATACGAGCGGAAATCAAATTACGCGTCTGTGATTGAAAGACGAGAATCTGACGTCTCTTCACCAGCAGCAGACAGTGAGAGCAAACTCCAATATTGAAAAACAACAATGATAGCACTTTATGTAGCTAGTCCCCCCATTTGGAGAAGTCATACGTCTTTGGAAAAATAGTCAAACCTTAAGCTTGTGAATACAAACATGTTGCATGCACTTGCAGGTTGTGTTTTGCCCATAGGAACTGAATGAACGGTCATTTTGAAGTTACTTTTATTTTCAGTCAGAATAGAAGATGTTTCTGAACACTACCATGATGCTTATGGATAATCATGAATGAATTCATGATGAGTGACAAAGTTAGATGCACAAAGATCAAACACCCCCAGCTTTCTCACTCATCATTCATGGTTTTTCTTAGTCATGGGGAGATTCCACGACAGGACAGCCATGCTTTTTACATTTAAATCAGAATCAATGTTGACCGAAGTGGGCAACCCACAACTGTTTCGGTAATAGGATGAGGGATGTAGGGCTGGAGAAACGTAACCACTGTGGATCCAAGGACCGACCATCCATCCATCCAACATTATAGTTTTACTCTGTTTTTAGGATATAGGCTACAGTGTTTGTTTCCACATTGTTTACAAACATAGGAGTAAAACACCCTATTTTGGATTTGATGGGGGTGCGACAGTTGAATTTAGCATTTATAAGTTACTTTGTTCAACAATACATGGCATTGGTATATATAAATGAATGTAGGAAGTGCATAATGCCGTTTTAAAACCACACATCAGTTCAACAACTGCAGAGTTTGTGCCCGTTATTGAGATTAGTACGTAATGGTGTTTCTGACCTCTCTCCTCCTCTTCTTCCTCCTCTTTCAATATGACAGTTATCGCTCCCTCCTCCTCACTCTCTACTTCTATTTTTACTGTGACATCCTCCTCTTCTTTCTCCTCTTTCACGACAATGTTCAGCCCCAGAGCTTCTTTCTCCGTCCAGCAGACCTCCTCTTCTTTAACGAGTGAGTAGTTTAGGGAGCTCATGGTCGGGATGCTAGCTAGCCAGAATTAGCGGCTAGTGCTAAATTAACGAGACAGCTGATGTAGCTGACTACCAACAGCAACGTAAATATTAAATCAAATGGGGCAACTGGTAGATACGAAAGAAGTGGGCTTAAAACATGGTGACTAATATCAACCGAAACAGTCTAAAGAGCTTGAATCGTTCGGCTATATTGGTTCACTAGCTGCTGAGGTGTCGGACGAGCTGTTATTGTTGAAGTGTCCCGTCCACTAGATTATACGTCACACGCTGGCTGCACCGCCTAAAAAAAAAAAACAACTTTGTCATATGTTTTTTGTTTTATGAATTGGTGATCCACAGTTGCTACATCATTTTTTTCCACTCATAAATTCATTATATGTACCCATTGATTTTTGAAGAATATAACTTGTCTCATGAGTTTAGTTCAACTGTTGTACCTCGTCAGAACCCAAACTATAAACTACTCGTTCGGGGCGTTGGATTTGAGCCTGAAGGTAGAGAGGGGCAGTTCACCTTTCTGCTCCGTAGGCAAACACCTTGTAGGTCTATAATATGTCATGTTTTACCTGTACCTCAACCAGCATTGTGAATGGTTAGGAAATAATATGTTATGTTTTACTCGTACCTCATCCAGCATTGTGAATGGTCTCTGAGACGGTGACATACACGGTGATATACTAGACCATGGCAGTAAATCTAATACTTAGGTATTTTTAGTCATGCATGAAAGGTCTGGGGGTGGTTCTGTGGTTATAAGTTACTGACCTTGGAATACATTTCTGCCATGCTGGCAGGGTCTGAATCAAACCCAATGTCCACTTGGTACACTGGCAGGGTGTGAATCAAACCCAATTTGAATGAATTGTCAATGAAGCATTATTTGTGCCACACTCAAAACAACTGTTAACTCGGAACTATGAAAACTTGACTCCAGTGAGTTCAAGACAACTGGGAACTCTGGGAAAAAACAAGCTCTGACTGGGAAAATACGTTTTGAACAGTCATCCAACTCGGAATTGTACATCCGGAACTCGGGCCTCTTTCTAGAGCTACAAACTGAAGATCACTGACATCATCAGGATCCAACCTTGTTTTTTAACCCAGAGTTTCCAGTTGTCTTGAAATCACCATAAATCCAGAAAATGACAGACGTTGATGACAACATTTGCCCACGAAGGACAACTTCCTGTTCAAGTGAGCACAGAACAACACAGTGAATCCAAAAATATCTTGCATGCTGCTGCATAAGTTATGTAATATGCCAGGGAGATAGTATTACTTTCTTAGCTACAGTATACATAAGTGAATCTTTTGTAGTAAGCTATTAGTAGCCCATGTTTCTCACCATAATAATTCTGTCTATTTTCCCCTCTCAATTTCGCCTACTGTTCTGACTTGGTGGTGCACTTGTAGCCTATAACCTGTTTTAGAGAAATGTAATCATTGAATATTGTAAGAGCTTTCATTGTCTGCTTATATGCCCCTTTTATTTATCATACGGTTCTGACTTGGTGTACAGGGAGGACACTGTAAGAACGGCCCATGATCTGAATTCTGTCACTGTACATTTCAAAAGTGCTAAACAAATAGTTATATTGACTACGTCCGTCCTAGCTCGCCCATGAATATCTAAATCAAAATTACGGATTGCCTCTTATCCCCTCGTCGTCCCCTTATGCCATAGTTTGTACATCTCAATTGTCATTAGAAACCACGTCTTTAAGCAAGTTAGCCAAATCAGCTATGTTATTTTAAAAGCAGTAATTGAGGCTGAATGCAATGTTTTGCTGCCAGACAAGGCTCTACTTATAATCAGGTGTAGCAGTGGTAAAATGTTGGGACTGCTGTTTGGCCAGCTTTATGTAGGCCGTAACAGTTTGTGGGCACCGTTTGTCACCATTATAGTGCAATTAATGTATTGTTCAGTGTTGTTTTGTGTAGTGGCTTTGCTGACATGCATCCCACATGTTTGTTTTTTTCCCCCACCAAGACTTACATGCTAAAATCACCACTGATCCTCAGTCTTCCTCTCCTCTGAAGACCCAGTGAGGGTGGAGCTCAGTCAGAGAGCTGTTGAGGGACTAGTTAGGAAGAACATAGAAAAGGCCCAAGGAGTTGGTGGAATAATCCTTTAATTCATTGCCATTTACTCAGCTGGGCCAGGGGCGCTTTAATTAGGTCAGGTGGAAATGTCCGACAGATCTCAACTCCATAAAAGGAGGAAATTGCCATCGCCTGATCTCGCTGCTTTCTCTTCCTTAACTCCATCTGATCCAGAAGTTCTGTGCGTCCATGAATCCACACTACTCAGTAAATATACCACTTTATGGTTAAAGGAATTCCTGCCTCAGTCTCATCCATTCCTCTGTCACCTGACACGTGACCACCTGTTCACCTTCACTGTCAGTCATCCTACCTGTCCAGCTACCCACACAGATTCCACTAATCTTTCAATGGTCCTTCGAGACGGATGATGACTGAACCAAAGACAGGTGGAAAGGAAATGGAGGCGGAGAGGGAAGAATTGTCTCCCCTGGAAGGAAGAAGAGAGGAGGAGAGAGCAGCTGAGGGAAAGGTCTTGGAACAAAGGAAATATCCAGGAGCTAAGCCTAAAGCAACAAAGGCTTCATCCTCAACCACCAGCAGCACCAGAAGAACCAGGCAAGCCCCTGGTTATCTTAAGGATTATGTGGTCAAGTTTCCGACATCAAAGGGCAAGCCCACCAGAGCTCAAAGTGTTGATGGATCAACTATACGTTTCAGCCATCAACCATCCCCTCTGAGCCAAGGACCGGAAACTGCTTTGGAGCAGGAAAGTGGTCTACATGAAGAACCTATGGAGGAGGTAACTCCCACTGCACAGGTCGACCAGCTTCCTGAGGCTCCGCTCACTCCTTAACTAATGGGAAATTGTCGAAGCACTCTAGACGGAGTGGGAGTTCGACCAGTGGATACCCCTTTGGAAGTGGCCATGGCAGCCGCCATTCACTAGCGATTCACAGACCGCTGTCCTACAAGAGAGGATGAAACTATTAGCTTTGGAAGAAATTGAGCGTCAGATTGAGGAGGAACGACAGGCTGATGAACGATGTCACCAATTGGATGTGCAGGTCCGTAGAGCTCTACAGGAATTCATTGCCAAGGACCTGGCACAGCAGCGACGGCACCGTCAAGCCAGAAGGGAATTGGAGGAGGCACGGATGGTCTCATCCTTCTTGGAGAGGAACGAACAGGGAGTTGACCTGACCACCCCTCCACATGTACCTGACCGGTCTGCCTTTCTTTCCCAATCTGCCCCTCTGGTACAGCATGGCACACAGTCCCCGGAGGCTCCGGGGTCAACAGCCAACACGGAGCACGGAAGACAGGCCGCTCTGCCAACGCCCTCTATGCCAGTGACACAAGTTAGCATTCCTCCATCTGGACAAAGCATCACTCCTTCGCCTTTCTGCCAATTACCAACCAAGGCAAATCGTTCCTTTCGTCCAGGGCCAGGCCAGTCCTCAAACAACAGGTCGGAGGGCTCTCGCCCAATTCCGGCTGCCACAAATGGAGGGTCTGGGACAGTAGGGGACCGGCACAATGAGGCCACAGTGGGCTCATCAGAAGTCCCGGGTTTATCCTTCACGCAACCAGAAGAGGGAGCCAACATTATGCAACTTCTAGTAGCCTCAGCCTATGGAATTCCCAGACCCAAACTGCCATAATTTGAAAACGGAAAGGAGAGTGAATTTGTCCTTTTGGAAATGGCATTGGAGAGTCTACTGGGTATTCACAGTCATCTGTCAGAATGCTACAAATACCAAGTACTAATGGATCATTTGCGGTTTCCCAGTGCATACAGGCTGGCCCAATCCTTTATGCACTCCGCAACACCATACACTGCTGCTCTCCAGGCCCTGAAGATGAGATATGGTGAGCCACGTCAGCTAGTCCAGAATGAACTAAACAACATCCTGAACACGTCTCCAATTAAAATGGGAGACCATGCTGCCTTCCAAGAATTCTCCCTGGTTGTCCAATCCCTGACCTCGATGCTCCAATCCATTGAAGGAGAAGACGGGAACGAGCTGAAATGTGGCTCCCACGTGGACAGGTTCTTAGCAAACTTCCAGTGTACCTCAGAGACAGTTTCATTGAACATTGTTTGAATAAGGGCATCCTGAAAGAGGGCTCGAGAAGCACCTATGCTCTCAGAGACCTGGCCGCATGGTTGGAGGTGAAGGCAAAGGCGAAGAGCATCGCTCACCAGGCCACAATCTCCGCCATAGCCACCGGGGGAAGGAAGGAGTTTGAACGCCAGGAGGGACAGAAAAGGCCAAATCCCACTACCATGTACTTAAATAGTGAGGCCGGGGAGGAACCCGGGAAGAAGACCCCTCTCAAGAGCAAGAACATCAAATTCCAGCCTTACTGCCCATATTGCAATAGTAAGGGGCACTTCCTTGGATTATGCCCCAGAGTAAAAAAGCTCACTCAAACTCAATTGAAGGCCTGGATCACTTCAGGCGAGCGATGCTACAAGTGTGCCCGTAGCCATAAGGCGGAGACCTGCACATTGAGGAAACCCTGCATCCGCTGTAAAGAAATCCATCTCACCGTGTTGCATGATCTAATTCCCCAAGCACAGAAGGAGCAGAGTATGCTCATGGTAGGAGCTGCAAAGGAGCTGTACCTCGACCAGCAGAACCGGTCTCCAAGGGTCATGTTGAAGGTGGTCAAGGTCACTCTGCAAAGTGAAGGGAGAAGCATTGATACATTCGCCGTTCTAGATGATGGGTCAGAAAGAACAATCATTCTCATGGCGGCCACCCGTCAGCTTAACCTGGAAGGGACCCCCGAGACCCTTAATCTCAGAACGGTGCGACATGATGTTATCCAAATGAAAGGCTCTGCTGTAACCTTTAGCATTTCACCTTCAGGAAACAGGGACGTGGCCTATAACATCACCAATGCCTTCACAGCAGATGGCTTGAATCTTGCAGAGCACTCCTGCCCGGTAAGTGTTCTACAGAAACAATATCCTCATCTCCGAGGATTGCCTCTTCCTAACCTGGCCAGAGTAGCGCCACTTATCCTGATTGGGTCAGACCACCCACATCTCGTCACCCCGACAGCCTATACGAGCTGGACCAGAAGGAGGGCCCATTGCTGTCCATACATCCTTGGGTTGGGCTGTGCAAGGTCCATCCCATCTACTTCTCTCCACCCAAGCTGTACAGTCACAGCAAGTCCTCTTCACCAGAAGCAATCCAGATGCAGCCACTGACCTCCTTCGGAATGTTGAGATGCTCTGGAAGATGGACACCTTCTCCAACCGGAAGCTACAGGAGGTCACTCGCTCAAAACACGACTATGCATTAGACCTGGAGAAGAGCACCACCACCACTGAAATGGATGGCGTTCGCAGGTATGCAACCCCACTGCTACGGGTGCCCAACCATCCTCCTCTGGCAACCACGATACGGGCTGTACTCCCACTACTGTGTGGAACGGAGCGACGCCTGGTGAAGAATCCTGAGCTTGCAGAAGTTCATAACCGAGAGATTCATAACCTTGTGAAGGCAGGCTACGTCACTGAAGTGACAGCTCATGAAGAGGGAAACGCACTCCGTGAATCCTGGTATCTCCCTCACCATGTTATCCAGCAACATGGTGGGAAGTATAGACTTGTCTTCAACTGTTCATTCCAAGCTGCTGGTCAAAGCCTGAATGACTGTCTACTCCCCAGACCAACCTTAGGTCCTTCCTTGCTTGGTGTCCATCTCCGGTTCCGGCAGCACTCTACAGCCATCAGTGGAGACATCAAAGCCATGTTTCATCAGATTCGTTTTCTGCCTTCCGATACCACACTGCTCCGGTTCATATGGCGAGATATGGAACGAGATGCAGAGCCCACAATCTATGAATGGCAGGTACTCGGGCCAAAGTCTTAGCTAGCAGTTAACTTCCCTGAGGAGTTAAAATCTCTGAAAGCCGGTAGGGAAGTGGCTAAGGACAGCCGTCTTCTCTCTCTTGCCCCAGAATATGATCCAATCCTTGGAGTGATCAGAGTCGGAGGGAGGCTGCGCCAAGCAGAGGTTTTGGACCCAGATGCTATCCACCCAATTATCCTTGACTCCCGACACCCTCTTACCAGGCTCCTCATCAAGAGTTATGATGAGAGGCTTCTCCACCCAGGGCCAGAGAGGGTCTATGGGGAGATGAGGCGGAAGTACTGGATAATTGGAGGACGAGGAGCCATTCGTAAGCACCAATACGCCTGCGTAGAATGTCAGCAATGGCGGGCCGGAGCCACAGTGCCCAAAATGGCAGATTTACCCCATGCTCGCTTGCGCCTCCTTAAACCACCCTTCTGGTCAACAGGATATGCTCTTGATCGGACGCCGAGATGCGTCACTTCCTCAAGCCATGTATGCTGATACCAACCTCGTAGGCAGACGCCGGTGGCGACACAGCCAAATCTTAGCTGACCATTTTTGGGCCCGATTCATTCGGGATTACCTACCAAGTCTACAGCACAGAGGGAAATGGCGGAGAGAAATGGCCAGCCTGGAAACTGGCCAAGTAGTAATGATGGTGGACCCTCAGCTGCCTCGAGCCTCCTGGCCGGTGGGCCGTATAACTAAGACCATGCCTGGGACCGATGGTCGTGTTAGATCAGTGGAGATCCAGGTGAAGATCGGACATATATCCGGCCAGTTGCCCGACTATTTCCTCTCCCTGAGATGACAGAGGACGGGGAGCAATGAGCCTTTTTTGAGGAGTGTGAGAATTTCAGCAACCAAGTTGTCCTTACCACGGACTGATTTTAAGAGGAACCTGCAATAGTCGTAGTAACTTTCCACCTCACTGTGGAGCTTCTCTCTCTTTTCAGGATTCATTCGACAGGCATGTTGTTGGATCTGGTCCCAGTCCCCAATGTCATGCTCTAGTACATTTGGATTTGTACATCTGAGAATGAACCCATATATTCTAAAAGCAGGATAACAATGTCAATATAATTGTACCTAAAAATGGTCAGTTGGTTGCATAAATAATTATGATTACTAAATGTTACATGAATTGTAAATATGAAATATCAAAGCCAAATGTACACCCCTTTGTTAATATGTTTTGGCAATAATTAACTTAATGGTGAGGCATGGAATAATAAAATGTATCTTTTGTCAGGCTGGATGTTTGAAATATGAGGTGATTTGAGACATGCTTCTTCAGTAGTGGAATAAAGACAATTAGCACTTGAATGTTGTCAAAAAATACTGGAGTGATGTAGGATTGTTAATAAAAATGTATTATAGGCAAATTTATTATACTGCGTCCATGTGTATAGGCTGCTAGTATGTTGAAATTAAATTGTTTTCAAGTCATTGAAAAAACGACCCGAAAAGGCATCTTTTCAACTTTCACCTACAACGTCTATTGGACGTCAGGCATAGTCTTATTTCAACATCTTTTGAATTACATTGTGCTAGGTGGGAATAGCAAAATGTCAAAACACAGATTTAACGTGTCCAAATCAATAACCAACATGCAGAAACAGTTTGTGATGAATTGAAAACCTAAACATGAAATGTACTATTTATCATATTACTTGTATTTATTTAAACAAGCTCCTCATAAAATGCACAAGCACCAAAAATGCTGTTGTTTTGACAAGTAGAAATAAATCACTGATATCGATTAGGGGGGAAATCAGGTTGTACGTGCTGTTGAAACTAACACAACTAAAAAAAACACATGGAAATGTGAGATATCTTTTACCTCGACTGATTAGAGGACAACCTGCAGAAGACAGTCGTTAGCACGCATTTGGAGTGATGCATTTAAATGTAGGGTTGGCTAAACAAAGGAACGCAACACTTATTTGTCATCACTCATCGATATCACGTTGAAATCAATTGAGCGAAAAGGGGGGAGATGAGGTTGTAGGTACTGTTAAACTAACAGCTCAAAAACCACACGAAATCTGGGAATAATGTTTTTTTTATTTATTTTTTATTTCACCTTTATTTAACCAGGTAGGCTAGTTGAGAACAAGTTCTCATTTGCAACTGCGACCTGGCCAAGATAAAGCATAGCAGTGTGAGCAGACAACAGAGTTACACATGGAATAAACAATTAACAAGTCAATAACACAGTAGAAAACAAAGGGGGGAGTCTATATACAACGTGTGCAAAAGGCATGAGGAGGTAGGCGAATAATTACAATTTTGCAGATTAACACTGGAGTGATAAATGATCAGATGGTCATGTACAGGTAGAGATATTGGTGTGCAAAAGAGCAGAAAAGTAAATAAATAAAAACAGTATGGGGATGAGGTAGGTGAAAATGGGTGGGCTATTTACCAATAGACTATGTACAGCTGCAGCGATCGGTTAGCTGCTCAGATAGCTGATGTTTGAAGTTGGTGAGGGAGATAAAAGTCTCCAACTTCAGCGATTTTTGCAATTCGTTCCAGTCACAGGCAGCAGAGTACTGGAACGAAAGGCGGCCAAATGAGGTGTTGGCTTTAGGGATGATCAGTGAGATACACCTGCTGGAGTGCGTGCTACGGATGGGTGTTGCCATCGTGACCAGCGAACTAAGATAAGGCGGAGCTTAAACTAGCATGGACTTGTAGATGACCTGGAGCCAGTGGGTCTGGCGACGAATATGTAACGAGGGCCAGCCGACTAGAGCATACAAGTCGCAGTGGTGGGTGGTATAAGGTGCTTTAGTGACAAAACGGATGGCACTGTGATAGACTGCATCCAGTTTGCTGGGTAGAGTGTTGGAAGCCATTTTGTAGATGACATCGCCGAAGTCGAGGATCGGTAGGATAGTCAGTTTTACTAGGGTAAGCTTGGCGGCATGAGTGAAGGAGGCTTTGTTGCGGAATAGAAAGCCGACTCTTGATTTGATTTTCGATTGGAGATGTTTGATATGAGTCTGGAAGGAGAGTTTGCAGTCTAGCCAGACACCTAGGTACTTATAGATGTCCACATATTCAAGGTCGGAACCATCCAGGGTGGTGATGCTAGTCGGGCATGCGGGTGCAGGCAGCGATCGGTTGAAAAGCAAACATCACTATGTAAACATCACTGGTTAGAGGAACCTTTGTAGAAAACAGATCGCTACATTTTGAAGTGTTGCATTTTGATTCAAGTAGGTTGCCAACGTGGTAAGTGTAACACAACTCTTTCTTTTTTGTCACTTTTTGTTAAATCACATAAATGGTACTCTTTCAATTCAGAGCCTGGATTTTTTCCCGAGGCTAATATCCATATCATGTTGAAATCAATAGAACAGGGGGCAACGTTTAGGCTTCTACATTGTGATATTCATAAAAATACTCCTACTACAATGTTAAAACATTCGACATTGTTAGAGCCGATTTGGACATATTTGTATAAAAGACTGAACATACGGAGCTCCATGTATATTTGTGTAAATATATTAAATATTAATATACATGATGAAATATTAGGTACGTACCTTTATGATTTATATTTACCGGATTTGAGATATATTCATTTGTTAGTGTAACTCAGTTTTGCCCCCCTCTTGCCTATTCATTGTATTGTGGTAAGTGTGTTAGGATAAAGGCAGGAAGTGGGGCCTTCGGGGGAGGGAGTCCTTGCTAGATGTGGGAGCGGTATAGTTTTTTGACCATACAGACAGGTCATAATATGCGTTTTCCATATCAAGTATTCTATGCTTTAAGTTGATTGGAGAATCATTTATTTGTTAGATATAAGTTCTGAATACCTATGTGAGAATGCTGTTCATCGACTACAGCTCAGCATTCAACACCATAGTACCCTCCAAGCTCGTCATCAAGCTCGAGACCCTGGGTCTCGACCCCGCCCTGTGCAACTGGGTACTGGACTTCCTGACGGGCCGCCCCCAGGTGGTGAGGGTAGGCAACAACATCTCCTCCCCGCTGATCCTCAACACTGGGGCCCCACAAGGGTGCGTTCTGAGCCCTCTCCTGTACTCCCTGTTCACCCACGACTGCGTGGCCACGCACGCCTCCAACTCAATCATCAAGTTTGCGGACGACACAACAGTGGTAGGCTTGATTACCAACAACGACGAGACGGCCTACAGGGAGGAGGTGAGGGCCCTCGGAGTGTGGTGTCAGGAAAATAAACTCACACTCAACGTCAACAAAACTAAGGAGATGATTGTGGACTTCAGGAAACAGCAGAGGGAACACCCCCCTATCCACATCGATGGAACAGTAGTGGAGAGGGTAGCAAGTTTTAAGTTCCTCGGCATACACATCACAGACAAACTGAATTGGTCCACTCACACAGACAGCATCGTGAAGAAGGCGCAGCAGCGCCTCTTCAACCTCAGGAGGCTGAAGAAATTTGGCTTGTCACCAAAAGCACTCACAAACTTCTACAGATGCACAATCGAGAGCGTCCTGGCGGGCTGTATCACCGCCTGGTACGGCAACTGCTCCGCCCTCAACCGTAAGGCTCTCCAGAGGGTAGTGAGGTCTGCACAACGCATCACCGGGGGCAAACTACCTGCCCTCCAGGACACCTACACCACCCGATGTTACAGGAAGGCCATAAAGATCATCAAGGACATCAACCACCCGAGCCACTGCCTGTTCACCCCGCTATCATCCAGAAGGCGAGGTCAGTACAGGTGCATCAAAGCTGGGACCGAGAGACTGAAAAACAGCTTCTATCTCAAGGCCATCAGACTGTTAAACAGCCACCACTAACATTGAGTTGCTGCTTCCAACACACTGACACTGACTCAACTCCAGCCACTTTAATAATGGGAATTGCTGGGAAATGATGTAAATATATCACTAGCCACTTTAAACAATGCTACCTTATATAATGTTTACATACCCTACATTATTCATCTCATATGCATACGTTGATACTGTACTCTATATCATCGACTGCATCCTTATGTAATACATGTATCACTAGCCACTTTAACTATGCCACTTTGTTTACATACTCATCTCATATGTATATACTGTACTCGATATCAGCTACTGTATCTTGCCTATGCTGCTCTGTACCATCACTCATTCATATATCCTTATGTACATATTCTTTATCCCCTTACACTGTGTATAAGACAGTAGTTTTGGAATTGTTAGTTAGATTACTTGTTGGTTATTACTGCATTGTCGGAACTAGAAGCACAAGCATTTCGCTACACGCGCATTAACATCTGCTAACCATGTGTCTGTGACAAATAAAATTTGATTTGATTTATAAGAAGAATAAACATTTTTGTTGCATCATATCCCTGGATTTTTTAATTTATTTTATTTTTATTTCACCTTTATTTAACCAGGTAGGCTAGTTGAGAACAAGTTCTCATTTACAACTGCGACCTGGCCAAGATAAAGCATAGCAGTGTGAGCAGACAACACAGAGTTACACATGGAATAAACAAATTAACAAGTCAATAACACAGTAGAAAACAAAGGGGGAGTCTATATACAATGTACAATGTGTGCAAAAGGCATGAGGAGGTAGACGAATAGTTACAATTTTGCAGATTAACACTGGAGTGATATATGATCAGATGGTCATGTACAGGTAGAGATATTGGTGTGCAAAAGAGCAGAAAAGTAAATAAATAAAAACAGTATGGGGATGAGGTAGGTGAAAATGGGTGGGCTATTTACCAATAGACTATGTACAGCTGCAGCGATCGGTTAGCTGCTCAGATAGCTGATGTTTGAAGTTGGTGAGGGAGATAAAAGTCTCCAACTTCAGCGATTTTTGCAATTCGTTCCAGTCACAGGCAGCAGAGTACTGGAACGAAAGGGGGCCAAATGAGGTGTTGGCTTTAGGGATGATCAGTGAGATACACCTGCTGGAGCGCGTGCTACGGATGGGTGTTGCCATCGTGACCAGTGAACTGAGATAAGGCGGAGCTTTACCTAGCATGGACTTGTAGATGACCTGGAGCCAGTGGGTCTGGCGACGAATATGTAGCGAGGGCCAGATGTCATTGAATGTTTGGCCGTTTAGAAACCTTGAGTGTGGACTGTATGCGTACCAAACAACCCCGCTTCAGGCTTGGGCAGTGGCTATTGTAAGGACGAAAGGAAGCCACTACATTCAAGTCAAAAAAACTCTGTGAAGGAGACAGCCTTGTGTGAAGTTGAGGCGATTATGAACGACAGACCAATCACTACTGTAACAAATGACCCGAATGATCTAGAACCCCTGACTCCGAACCATCGGCTTCATCTGAAAGCTAAGCCAGTTCTGCCACCAGGACTATTCCAGAGAAGCGCCCTATACTCACGAAGGAGATGGAAGCAAGTACAATATATCACTGACATCTTCTGGAAGAGATGGATCAGGGAGTATCTTCCACTTATGCAGGTGCGGAACAAGTGGAACAAAACTAAGAGAAACTTCAGTCCTGGTGACCTCGTGGTCATCGTCGATGACACCGCCCCAAGGAACTCTTGACTAATGGGGCGTGTGGTGGAGGCTTTTCCAGGGGCCAAAGGTCTTGTCCGGAGCGTCATGGTTAAGACTTAAGCCCAAATCTTACAGAGACCTATCAATAAACTCTGTCTGCTCCTTGAGGCGAAGGAGTGAAACACACACACACACACAGTGCTCCATCATAGAATCACGTGCACCTCTGATTCGTTGATGTCGTACTCTTACATTCTTTGATGTCATAGGCATACATTTTTGGACGTCAAGCTCTTGACATTTTTGGAAGTTGAACACCTTTACACTTCAACTCAGACTGAGATCTATGGACTATTTTCCTATATGGCACCTTCTATATTTGCATATAGCTATGAACTGTAATAGTGCTCTGGTATAGAATGTTTTGTGTTTTGGCTCTACGTTTGAATATTAAGTAATTGTTGTGCATTCAGTGCAGTCAACAATTAGGGGCCGGTATGTTAAGAGCCGATTTGGACATATTTGTATAAAAGACTGAACATACGGAGCTCCATGTACATTTGTGTAAATATATTAAATATTAATGTACATGATGAAATATTAGGTACGTACCTTTATGATTTATATTTACCTGATTTGAGATATATTCATTTGTTAGTGTAACTCAGTTTTTGCCCCCCCCTCTTGCCTATTCATTGTATTGTGGTAAGTGTGTTAGGATAAAGGCAGGAAGTTGGGCCTTCAGGGGAGGGAGTCCTTGC
Organism: Oncorhynchus tshawytscha; assembly: GCF_018296145.1. Taxonomy (NCBI): domain Eukaryota; kingdom Metazoa; phylum Chordata; class Actinopteri; order Salmoniformes; family Salmonidae; genus Oncorhynchus; species Oncorhynchus tshawytscha. Next base: position 4,037,424 of record NC_056446.1, on the reverse strand, counting down.
TAGATGCGGGAGCGGTATAGTTTTTTTGACCATACAGACATACAGATAGGTCATAATGTGTTTTCCATATCAACTATTCTATGCTTTAAGTTGATTGGAGAATCATTTATTTGTTAGATATAAGAAGAATAAACATTTTTGTTGCACCATATCCCTGGATGTCATTGAATGTTTGGCCTTGAGTGTGGACTGTATGCGTACCAAACAACCCCGCTTCAGGCTTGGGCAGTGGCTATGGTAAGGACAAAAGGAAGCCACTACAGACATTGTGATATTATTAACCTATATGGTGATCCTGTCTGGGTTGGCGCCCCCCCCCTTGGGTTGTGCCGTGGCGGAGATCTTTGTGGGCTATACTCGGCCTTGTCTCAGGATGGTAAGTTGGTGGTTAAAGATATCCCTCTAGTGGTGTGGGGGCTGTGCTTTGGCAAAGTGGGTGGGATTATATCCTTCCTGTTTGGCCCTGTCCGGGGGTGTCCTCGGATGGGGCCACAGTGTCTACTGACCCCTCCAGTATTTATGCTGCAGTAGTTTATGTGTCGGGGGGCTAGGGTCAGTTTGTTATATCTGGAGTACTTCTCCTGTCCTATCCGGTGTCCTGTGTGAATTTAAGTATGCCCTCTCTAATTCTCTTTCTCTCTTTCTTTCTCTCTCTCGGAGGACCTGAGCCCTAGGACCATGCCTCAGGACTACCTGACATGACTCCTTGCGGTCCCCAGTCCACCTGGCTGTGCTGCTGCTCCAATTTCAACTGTTCTGCCTGTGATTATTATTATTTGACCATGCTGGTCATTTTATGAACATTTGAACATCTTGGCCATGTTCTGTTATAATCTCCAACCGGCACAGCCAGAAGAGGACTGGCCACCCCACATAGCCTGGTTCCTCTCTAGGTTTCCAACAACGACGAGACGGCCTACAGGGAGGAGGTGAGGGCCCTCAGAGTGTGGTGTCAGAAAAATAACCTCACACTCAACGTCAACAAAACTAAGGAGATGATTGTGGACTTCAGGAAACAGCAGAGGGAACACCCCCCTATCCACATCGATGGAACAGTAGTGGAGAGGGTAGCAAGTTTTAAGTTCCTCGGCATACACATCACAGACAAACTGAATTGGTCCACTCACAAAGACAGCATCGTGAAGAAGGCGCAGCAGCGCCTCTTCAACCTCAGGAGGCTGAAGAAATTTGGCTTGTCACCAAAAGCACTCACAAACTTCTACAGATGCACAATCGAGAGCATCCTGGCGGGCTGCATCACCGCCTGGTACGGCAACTGCTCAGGCCCACAACCGTAAGGCTCTCCAGAGGGTAGTGAGGTCTGCACAATGCATCACCGGGGGCAAACTACCTGCCCTCCAGGACACCTACACCACCCGATGTTACAGGAAGGCCATAAAGATCATCAAGGACAACAACCACCTGAGCCACTGCCTGTTCACCCCGCTATTATCCAGAAGGCGAGGTCAGTACAGGTGGATCAAAGCTGGGACCGAGAGACTGAAAAACAGTTTCTATCTCAAGGCCATCAGACTGTTAAACAGCCACCACTAACATTGAGTGGCTGCTGCCAACACACTGACTCAACTCCAGCCACTTTAATAATGGGAATTGATGGGAAATGATGTAAAATATATCACTAGCCACTTTAAACAATGCTACCTAATATGTTACATACCCTACATTATTCATCTCATATGCATACGTATATACTGTACTCTATATCATCTACTGCATCCTTATGTAATACATGTATCACTAGCCACTTTAACTATGCCACTTTGTTTACATACTCATCTCATATGTATATACTGTACTCGATACCATCTACTGTATCTTGCCTATGCTGCTCTGTACCACTCATTCATATATCATTATGTACATATTCTTTATCCCCTTACACTGTGTATAAGACAGTAGTTTTGGAATTGTTAGTTAGATTACTTATTGGTTATTACTGCATTGTCGGAACTAGAAGCACAAGCATTTCGCTACACTCGCATTAACATCTGCTAACCATGTGTATGTGACAAATAAAATTTGATTTGATTCCTAGGTTTGGGCTTCTACACCTTCATTGCTTGCTGTTTGGGGTTTTAGGCTGGGTTTCTGTACAGCACTTTGAGATATCAACTGATGTACGAAGGGCTATATAAATAAATTTGATTTTACATTATTAAAACAAATCCTTCATCTATGTATTTTCTGATGTTTGATCAGAGATCTTTCATCAAAGTATCTCTTGTCACATTGATCACAGCTATATGGGAACTCTACTGTGTGTTCTCTGGTGATCTTTAAATCACTTAAGCCAACAAAACTCTTTTCGCAGTCAGAGCAGTGTTAAGATTTCTCTCCTGTGTGCGTTCTTAGGTGTACTTTCAGGCAGCTTGCCTAAATAAAACTCTTCCCACATTGAGTACAGTTAAATTATTTCTCTCCTGTGTGTGTTCTCTGGTGTACAGTCAGATAGCCAGATGTAACATAACTCTTCCTACATTGATCACAGCTATAAGGTTTCTCTGTGTGTGTTTTCTGATGTTTAGTCAGATTGGAAGATGTAGTAAAACTCTACCCACATTGAGTAAAGCTATAAGATTTCTCTCCTGTGTGAATTAGCAGGTGTGTTTTCAATGAATATGATCTAGAGAAACTCATTCCACAATGAGAGCAGTGTTACAGTTTTTCTCCTGTGTGGATTCTCTGGTGGAATTTAAGTTCTGATTTAGATTTGCAGTTCTTCTCACAGTCAGAGCAGCTGTAAGGATTATTCCATGTGGGTCTCTGCTGGTGTTTCTTGGGGTGTTCTGATCTGGAGAAACACTTCTCTGCCTCTTCAGCATCATGATGTTGTTGAGACTCCCCTGAGGACCCAAGATAGTCACATCTCTCTCCTGTGTGAACGACAAAGTCAGACGGTTAAAGTCCCACAACAGCAGAAATCCACTGTTTATTTGAGGTAAAAGGTGATGCCCAGAGCGTACCCATGAAGTTGTACAACAATTGACGCCTGTTAAATTATTTGACAATTGTCAATTGAGCAACAAAAGTAATATTTTGTCTTGTTTTCACATTAGTAGTAACATCGATAACTACTGGAAGATCCTAACAATAACTTAGACCTACTGTAGGACCCATAACTTCCCCTAACAATAACATAGACCTAATAACAAACACTAAAGGAGAGTCTCACACTTGAATCAAAAGAATTTGCAAACGATTTCGACAGAGGAGAGGGGGTACAAAAATCAATAAATTATCTCTTTCAAGCACAGTTACGCAAAAACTACCCGCCATTCAAAGTGCTGTGAACAAATGAAGGGAATCGTTCACAAACATTGGCACATAAGATACGATGACAGTATCGGTAATGTGTTTCCAGACCCTCCCTTGGTCGTATTCTCACGGGGCAGAAATCTCAGAGATCGATTGGTAAACTCTCATATACCACCCCAAAATACTCCTGCACAACGTCTATTTGCACCTCTCCCGGATGGCAACTACAAGTGTAACGGCTGCGCTCAATGCAATGGCACTTACAAATATAGATCCTCCAAAAACACCCCCAAACAGGGAAACAGATCCCAATCAAAGGTGTTATCACATGCACCACTAAGGCAGTTATTTATCTTATAACTTTTTGGAAGCGAAACCCTTGAATTCGTCCCTATATTTATATCGGCATCGAACACATCACCCTCCCTAGGAGAGGGGGTGACCTCGACAATTTATTGTTAAAACGAGAGGTTGCCTGGATCTTTAATTTAAAGAGCCTTGCTCCCGTCGGTCTCAACATAGCCATTATTGTAATATTGCTATCATTGTAAAATGTTCGTAGGTCTATGTAGCCAAATTGTATCTATAACCGTATGCTATCCATTTATGTTTTTACACATTCTACTTATATCTGTAAATTAACCAATGATATCAGGCCACATTCGGACATGATTAGACACCTGTGTGTGTCCTTTGACACAAACCAGTTACACGCAGTGTTTGTCATTATACCCTGATGAAGACAGCTTGTCTGTGAAAACATTGGTATCAGGTTATTAAATTATTGCATCTGAGCTCCTAGAGTGTGAGGTTCTCCTTTTCTTTTTCAGGCCACCGCGGTCTGACAACTTGGATGGAAAATTACTGAGGATAATAGCAGACGACATTGCCACTCCTTTTTGCCATATCTTCAATATAAGCCTACTAGAAAGTGAGAAAACCCTACCTTGTCACAAGACAACTGATTGGCTCAAACGCATTAAGGAAAGAAATTCCACAAATTAACTTTTAATTATTAATTTTCTGTAACAAATGGTGAATTATTCATTTATACTGCTTTTAAATGGCATTTTATAGATTATGTATTTCTATAAAATAAAAACTGGAATTTTTATTCAAAACATAGGTTGTAAAAGTATGCTAGACATTTATATAATAAATCATACCTAGTTTAATATTTATGTGACAATCAATGAATTAGTTATTGATTTTTACACATTTAATTATATTGGCCAATGTCTGAATTTGTGAATATAAATCCAACTTTACCTAGGTCTTAACTTTCATTGTCTAGGTCTCATTTTTAGCCATCTTACTCATTGTTAAAGCCAGGATATTGTTTGTGATTAGGAAACTATGAGAACCACACAAAGTCCAGGGGGTGATCACGCTCTACCACCAAGGGTCAATTTAGTTGGAGCAACTTAAGACAGTCCCATGTTCCAATAGTTTGTTTTAGTAGTATGAATTGTTCCTGTTCACACCGAGGTGAAGCGCGGGATAATTGAAGGAATGATTCTGAGCCTGACGCTCAACACCTGTGGAATGCGGGACTTCCAACCAGGCACAGATTTCATTGGCCTAGTATAATGTAACTATATACTTAATGAGTATATACTACATACTATTAGTTAATTGTAGTATACTGTAACCGAACCGTATCCTTTCAGTTGAGCGCTCTTCTCCGGTCTGCCTGAAGTTTATGCTGTTGCTATGCAACCTCTTGCGAGCTAGTTAGCATAACACATTACTAGTTAGACATTTTACGACTTCGGGTGTGTTTTTAAATTCAATCTTGAATACCAGAGTGCTTCATAAATTCAGACCGTTGTCAGATTGTCTGTTTGTAAATGGACCTCAGCCGCATATTTTCCGTCATTTTCTTGAAATCTAAAAACTATGTGAAGCTACACCCATTTATGGAAGAATTGCATTGTGGGCCCTAAAGTACGAATTTAGTACCACATCCGGGAACTTATGGCACACGACCTACATCATACTATGACCAATAAGCATACTATATACTCAATTCCCGTCACAAATAGTACGGTTAGTATGAGTATTCTAACACTGCTAATGACTTATAAACAGCTCTAACAATTTTACCCCACAGGAAATCTACACTGGCAGTTATAGAAAGACCCATTTACTATATAACCATTGATTCTTGAAGAATATAACTTTCATATGCCTCAAATGTTTCAAATGCATTATCCCACCAGAAACCAAAACATATGCATGTATAACACCACTGTTTGTAAAAAAGCTCTGTATAGCCTCAAAACCTGGTTAAAATTATAATTTTGACCTTATGGATGGCCAGCCCTTGTATTTATAGTGAAGGCAATTCAAGGGGTAGCCCTGAGCTGGACTGAAACCTGGGTCCAGCAACTGTCAAGCCAACACCTTATAACTGTTACGCCAAGATGTCTGAACTTCTTAACGAGGTCGCTAGGTTTTGAGTTACGGTTGCTACAATAGCTTTCTCTATGAATTTGAGAGTGGTTACATTTCTCCAGTCCCCATTCCTCAACCAAGTCTCAGGGCTGACATTTTTTTGCTATTTAAATCCTAGTTTACCCCTATAAAATAGCCACACATCTATCAACCAATCTGCAGTTCATACAATAACAAAGCTGTCATTCCACCACTGTTTTGGTAATAAGATGATGATGGGTCTGGAGAAATGTAACTACTCTCAAATTCATAGACGTACCTACGGATGCAAGGACTGACCATCCATGATATCAACATAGTTTTAACCAGGTTGAGTGTTTACAGTGTTTGTTTATCATTTAAATTGTTTCTAAACATTGGAGTAAAAAAAAGCCTATTTGGGGTTCTGATGGGGTAAAGAGTTGAACTAAGCTGTGTTATATTCTTCAAGAATCAATGGCTATAAATAAAAAAAATTTAAAAGTCTAAATATGGATGTAGCTATTGCATATTTCCCCTGTAACACCACACATCAGTTCAAAAACGGCAGAGTTTGTGCCTCTGTTTTTAAGACATTACTTACTAATGTTAATCTGGGCCCGTTTGTCGTTAGAACCATTGGATGCCTTAACATGCCATTGGGAAACCGAGCCCAGATATCCAGTTTCATCCTCGTCTTCTTCCAATGTGACTCATCTCCCCCTCCTCTTCTTTAACAGTAACATCCTCCTCTTTCACTCTGAACGCGTCTTCCTCTTGTTTAACTCAAACGTCTTTCTCTTCTTCTTTCACAATAACAGCCTCACCCTCTACTTATTTTTGTATTGTGACATCCACCTCTTCCTCTTTCACGAGAACGTCCAGCCACATTCCCTCTTTTCTCCGTCCAACAGACCTCATCTTCTTTAGCAGGAGGAGAGTAACTTAGTGAGCTCATGGTCGGAGATGTTAGCTAGCTAGGCTAATGCTAACTTAACACGCCCGCTAGATGACTAATAACAACACCGTAAATATTGCATTAAAACGGATAACTAACTAGATGACAGAAGTGGGTTTAAAACACAGTGGCTAATATACACTAAAGCGTCTAAAGAGCTTAATTGGTTCGGCTATTTTGTCTAGTAAGCTACTGAGGTGAATGACTAACTGTTGCAGTTGTTGAAAGAAGCGTTCCGTCCACTAGATTAGACGTCACACTAACAGCATCGCCTTAAAGCCCCACACCAGACCTAGTCTGTTCATTATATACATCTACATGGTGTATTGTTACACCATGTAGGAGCAGTATATACCTAGTCTGTTCATTATATACATCTACATGATGTGTTGTTACACCATGTAGGAGCAGTATAGACCTAGTCTGTTCATTATATACATCTACATGATGTGTTGTTACACCATGTAGGAGCAGTATAGACCTAGTCTGTTCATTATATACATCTACATGATGTATTGTTACACCATGTCGGAGCAGTATAGACCTAGTCTGTTCATTATATACATCTGTATGAGGTATTGTTACACCTTGTAGGATTAGAATAGATCTACAGTAGCTAGCTGCTAATTTTACTTAATGAATCTGTCTTAAATATGCTGTGGTAAACATGTTTTATTCGCACTAATCAATCAACACATTCCTGTCTTTGTATGTCTCGATATAATGGTATTATTTAATTAAACTCATTTAAAATAATCTTTGTCTGAAAATAAAATATGATCCTCAACTGCGTTTCCCACTCCAGTCAGCAGATGGCGATATGCGTCTTTCATGCGATGCTGCTAGCGTGACGTATAATCTAGGGGACGGTTCTTCATAAACAGCTCGTCAACAACCTCCGTAGCTTGCTAGCCAACATAGCCGAAAGATTCCAGCTGTTTATACGCTTTCGGCGTATATTAGCTAATATGTTTTAGACACACTTCTGTCGTATCTACTTGTTAACCTATTTAATTTAATATTACGTCATTTTTTATTAGTCAGCTATAGTAGCTGGCTGTGTAAGTTAGCACTAGCATGGTCACTAATGATAGCTAGCTAGCTAACATCTCCGAACATGAGCTCCCTAAACTTCTCCCCTCCTGTTAAAGAAGAGGAGGTCTGCTGGACGGAGGAAGAGGGTCTGTGGCTGAACGTTGTCGTGAAAGAGGAGGAAGAGGATGTCAAAATACAAGAACAAGTAGAGGGTGAGGCTGTTACAGTGAAAGAAGAAGAGAAAGACTCGTTCAGAGTGAAAGAGGAGGTTGTTACAGTAAAAGAAGAGGAGGATGCAGTTTTTGGAGTGAAGAAGGAAGGGGAGATTACTGTCACATTGAAAGATGAAGAAGAGGAGATAGGATATCTGATTAACACCAGTAAGTACCGCCTTAAATCGGTATTTAACTTTGGATATTCGGAGTTGGCTCGTCAATACCTCTTCAATGAAGGGCCCTAGGATGAGGACCGATATGTCTAGAATCAGACGGCGCAGAGAGCAAGCTACCCCTTGTTTTTTCCGTTCTGTTTCCAAAAAGTGACTTAACATATATATTTAAGAAGGGTCTATCTGCTGACTGCAGACTGGGGGGCACGGCGTGTAGTGATGTTTTACGGCACACCGTGTTCTCCAATAGTGCCATGTAAGAGTTGGGTTGGCTACACCAAAGATTATGGCTATAATAACAAGATGTCTCTCCGCCCAAACAAGGGGAGTCGTTGTCCACAAATCGGCACTGCGGATTCTCTAGCTCACGCCTCACCTTTCGTTTGGGTGTACTACTTATTATTGTCATCCATTGTAATCCACAGACATGAACACACCGTTCTATACAGTCCACCTGATAGAGGTTCCTATCTGACAGAGATGAACACACCATTCTATACAGTCCACCTGGTAGAGGTTCATATCTGACAGACATGAACACACCGTTCTATACAGTCCACCTGATAGAGGTTCATATCTGACAGATGAAAATCTCTGTTAGAAACTTAGAAAGAGGGGGAGTCTAAAGCTGCAACAACTAGGATTGTGCCTTTGGCTTCTGGACAACGAAATAAAGTTGATATAAAAACCAATAGAACAGGAGAGAAATGGCATAGTGGTGGGTCTCCAATAGAACAGGAGAGAAATGACATAGTGATGGGTCCAATAGAACAGGAGGGAAATGACACAGTGGTGGGTCCAATAGAACAGGAGAGAAATGACACAGTGGTGGGTCCAATAGAACAGGAGAGAAATGACACAGTGGTGGGTCCAATAGAACAGGAGAGAAATGACATAGTGGTGGGTCTCCAATAGAACAGTAGAGAAATTACAGAGTGGTGGGTCCAATAGAACAGGAGAGAAATGGCATAGTGGTGGGTCTCCAATAGAACAGGAGAGAAATGACATAGTGATGGGTCCAATAGAACAGGAGGGAAATGACACAGTGGTGGGTCCAATAGAACAGGAGAGAAATGACACAGTGGTGGGTCCAATAGAACAGGATAGAAATGACATAGTGGTGGGTCTCCAATTGAACAGTAGAGAAATTACATAGTGGTGGGTCTCCAATAGAACAGTAGAGAAATTACAGAGTGGTGGGTCCAATAGAACAGGAGAGAAATGACATAGTGGTGGGTCTCCAATTGAACAGTAGAGAAATTACAATCCAATAGAACAGGAGGGAAATGACACAGTGGTGGGTCCAATAGAACAGGAGAGAAATGACACAGTGGTGGGTCCAATAGAACAGGATAGAAATGACATAGTGGTGGGTCTCCAATTGAACAGTAGAGAAATTACATAGTGGTGGGTCTCCAATAGAACAGTAGAGAAATTACAGAGTGGTGGGTCCCATAGAACAGGAGAGAAATGACATAGTGGTGGGTCTCCAATAGAACAGTAGAGAAATGGCATAGTGGGTGGGTCCAACAGGTAAATAAATTGAGATAAATTTGCCCAAATTATAAAATAACTCTATACAGAAAGAAAGAAAATCCTTTACTAGAAAGCGTGACATTGCCACAGAGGAATCAGGGATCATTAGCTCCTTTAAAAAAATAGCTGTGTATGGTTTCAAATCACAAGCTTGTAGGCTTATGCCTATTTGGGTAGTGTGTGTGGCAATAGGCCTCGTTGATTACTGAGTTGCGGCTGTCAGTGACAAGCATCTCAAATTGGTGTGAAGATAATGTTTCTTGAGTATGATTTAAAATGTTGAGACAAGAAGAAGGGGAGGGTTGTGTGGTGAAGATATAAGTGAGTCTCTTTAGAAAAAGTGTAGTACTGTAGAAACACCCTCCAACATGAAGGGCTTCCCCAGTATAGTACTGTAGAAACACCCTCCAACATGAAGGGCTTCCCCAGTATAGTACTGTAGAAACACCCTCCAAGGATAATTTGTCTTTCTGATTTTGAATTGTAAGACACAATTATTAGTCCATACTGCTGTAACCCATAGTAACACATTAGATAACATTCATAACATGGAACAACAGTAACCATAGTAACACATTGGCTAACACTCACAACATGCAACAACAGTAACTATAGTAACACATTAGATAACATTCACAACATGGAACAACAGTAACCATAGTAACACATTGGATAACATTCACATGGAACAACAGTAACCATAGTAACATTGTTTCCCCCAAAAAATCTAAAGGAAGTTTGTTCTGAAGTGTCTGTCCTCTATCTGAGAGAGAATAAAAAAATGTTTTTAACCCCTTATTTATGTCACTAAAGTCTTTCCACATTTTGTTACGTTACAGCCTTATTCTACAATGGATTAAATAAATACAAATCCTCATCTACACACAATACCCCATAATGACATCACAATACCCCATAATGACAAAGGGAAAATAGGTTTTTAGAAAAAAAATCACATTTATTATAAGGAAAAATCAAATACCTTATTTACATAAGTATTCAGACCCTTTGCTATGAGACTCGAAATTGAGTCCAGGTTTCCATTAATCATCCTTGAGATGTTTCTAAAACTTGATTGGAGTCCACCTGTGGTAAATTCAGTTGATTGGACATGATTTGGAAAAGCACACACCTGTCTGGCTACCACAGCATTCTGAAGCATTTCACTACACTCGCATTAACATCTGCTAACCATGTGTACAGTGGGGCAAAAAAGTATTTAGTCAGCCACCAATTGTGCAAGTTCTCCCACTTAAAAAGATGAGAGAGGCCTGTAATTTCCATCATAGGTACACTTCAACTATGACAGACAAAATGAGAAAAAAAATCCAGAAAATCACATTGTAGGAATTTTAATGAATTTATTTGCATATTATGGTGGAAAATAAGTATTTGGTCAATAACAAAAGTTTATCTCAATACTTTGGTATATACCCTTTGTTGGCAATGACAGAGGTCAAACGTTTTCTGTAAGTCTTCACAAGGTTTTCACACACTGTTGCTGGTATTTTGGCCCATTCCTCTATGCAGATCTCCTCTAGAGCAGTAATGTTTTGGGGCTGTTGCTGGGCAACACAGACTTTCAACTCCCTCCAAAGATTTTCTATGGGGTTGAGATCTGGAGACTGGCTAGGCCACTCCAGGACCTTGAAATGCTTCTTACGAAGCCACTCCTTCGTTGCCCGGGCGGTGTGTTTGGGATCATTGTCATGTTGAAAGACCCAGCCACGTTTAATCTTCAATGCCCTTGCTGATGGTAGGCTTTGCTACTTTGGTCCCAGCTCTCTGCAAGTCATTCACTAGGTCCCCCCGTGTGGTTCTGGGATTTTTGCTCACCGTTCTTGCGATCACTTTGACCCCACGGTGTGAGATCTTGCGTGGAGCCCCAGATCGAGGGAGATTATCAGTGGTCTTGTATGTCTTCCATTTCCTAATAATTGCTCCCACAGTTGATTTCTTCAAACCAAGCTGCTTACCTATTGCAGATTCAGAATTCCCAGCCTGGTGCAGGTCTACAATTTTGTTTCTGGTGTCCTTTGACTGCTCTTTGGTCTTGGCCATAGTGGAGTTTGGAGTGTGACTGTTTGAGGTTGTGGACAGGTGTCTTTTATACTGATAACAAGTTCAAACAGGTGCCATTAATACAGGTAACGAGTGGAGGACAGAGGAGCCTCTTGAAAAATAAATTACAGGTCTGTGAGAGCCAGAAATCTTGCTTGTTTGTAGGTGACCAAATACTTATTTTCCACCATAATTTGCAAATAAATTCATTAAAAATCCTACAATATGATTTTCTGGATTTCTTTCTCTCATTTTGTCTGTCATAGTTGAAGTGTACCTATGATCAAAATGACAGGCCTCTCATCTTTTTAAGTGGGAGAACTTGCACAATTGGTGGCTGACTAAATACTTTTTTGCCCCACTGTATGTGACAAATAAAATTTGATTTGATTTTGAAGTGATACCATCTGGTTGCGCTTAGTGGGACTATCATTTGTTTTTCAACAGGACAATGACCCAACACACCTCCAGGGTGTGTAAGGGCTATTTGACCAAAAATGAGAGTGATGGAGTGCTGCATCAGATGACCTGGCCTCCACAATCACCCAACCTCAACTCAATTGAGATGGTTTGGGATTAATTGGACCGCAGAGTGAAGGAAAAGCAGCCAACGAGTGCTCAGCATATGTGGGAACTCCTTCAAGACTGTTTGAAAAGCATTCCAGGTGAAGCTGGTTGAGAGAATACCAAGAGTGTGCAAAGCTGTCATCAAGACGAAGGGTGGCTACACGGTGGCTACAAATATATTTTGATTTGTTTACCACTTTTTTGGTTACTACATGATTCCATATGTGTTATTTCATAGTTGTCATGTCTTCACTATTATTCTACAATGTAGAAAATAGTAAAAATAAATAAAAACCCTTGAATGAGCAGGTATGTCTGTAACTGATGTGAAATGGCTAGCTAGTTAGCAGTGGTGCGCGCTAATAGCGTTTCAATCGGTGACTTCACTCGCTATACTGTTACATTGATGCTGTTGACCTGGATCACTGGTTGCTGCGGAAAAGGAGGAGGTCAAAAGGGGGGTGAGTGTAACCGATGTGATATGGCTAGCTAGTTTGCGGTGGTGCGTGCTAAAAGGGTTTCAATCGGTGACGTCACTTGCTCTGAGACCTTGAAATAGTGGTTCCCCTTGCTCTGAAAGGGCCGCGGCTTTTGTGGAGCGATGTTCTGCAGTACGATATTAAAAACACTAGATAATCACATGGTTTGGTCTTTACTGGAATTCCTCTTCAAAGTGCAAATCTAGTTCTAGATCTAATGATGCAAATAACAAACAAACAAAAAGTATATGCATAGGTTCTGTACAGCAATCTAGTAACGATGCTTCATGGGTGAATGTTGCTGATGTGTGCAGAGGGTCCCTGGTTTGAGCCCGGGTCGGGCGAGGGGACGGAAGCTATACTCTTACATGTCCAAACTTTAAAAAAACTTTATTTTTTATTTTCTGTGATGACCAGTTCTGCTCTTTTATTGAGGGATATAGTCTAGATTACACCTCATAGGAAGAGAGTTTTATCATGTGGAGGTTTCATTTAGGTCTCTGTTTAACTAGATACTGTTTGTCTTTGGCAGGAGAGAGACCAGACTCTCACTATGACAGCAGGAAGAGTCCTTCAGGGAAACCAGACCCAGAGACACCCAAACCAGAGAGACAACACCACTGCTCCCATTGTGAAAAGAGTTTTCGCTGGTTAGGGAACCTAAAACGCCATGAGAGGACACACACAGGAGAAAAGCCATACCACCGCTTCCAATGTGAAAAGAGATTTTCCAGATCAGGGGACTTAAAAGCTCATGAGTGAATTAGTGAATAGACACAGAGCTTAATGTGAGTTTTCTTGAGTAGCACTCCTGATCTTGCGCTGATAGTGCGCTGTAATATTCAGAATACATTGTGAAAATCTAAAATCTTCGCTCACCATTTTTGCTCCAGGCAGATATACTACATCCATAACTAGCCGTTTCCTCATCAGGAGGGAGGTGTTTCTGCAATCAAATTGTGTGCGCATCGCCCTCGTGCTGCAATTTTAGCAAACACAGAAAGGGGCCGATATTGGAGACCAAAAGTCGTCTGGCACAGTGCTTAGGATTTCAACAACTTGAATAACTTATTTCTAGCCTACAATCATCGATGTTACTACAAAAGTAAAAACAAGACAAAATAGAACTTTCTCACTTGACTGTCTTAAGACAATTGTCAAATAATTTTAACATTCATTACAGATGTCAATTGTTGTATAACATGGCTACGCTGTTGGCATCACCTTTTACTATGGATTTCCGCTGTTGTGGGCCTTTAACCATCTGCCTGACTCTGTTCACACAGGAAAGAGACGTGACTATCTTGGATCCTCTGGGGAGCCTCAACAACCTCATGATGCTGACGAGGCAGAGAAAGGGCTCTCCAGATCTGAACTCCTCAAGAAGCACCAGCAGAGACCCACGGGGAAAAAATCTCACTGCTGTTCTGACTGTGGGAAGAGATTCACCTCCTCAGCAGGCATTACAATTCATCAAAGAATCCACACAGGAGAGAAACCTTATAGCTGTGATCAATGTGGGAAGAGATATCTTACATGTAGCAGTCTAACTAAACACCAGAGAACACACACAGGAGAGAAACTTTTTAGCTGCTCTGACTGTGGAAAGAGTTTTGTTTCTTCAGGATGTTTAGAATCACACCAGAGAACACACACAGGAGAGAAACCTTATAGATGTGATCAATGTGGGAAGAGTTTTGTTACTTCTAGCAGTCTGACTAAACACCAGAGAACACACACAGGAGAGAAACCGTATAACTGTAAACAATGTGGGAAGACTTTTAGTCAGTCATTCAGCCTGATATCACACCAGAGAACGCACACAGGAGAGAAGCCTTATAGATGTGATCAATGTGGGAAGAGTTTTGTTACTTCTAGCAGTCTGACTATACACCAGAGAACACACACAGGAGAGAAACCTTATAGCTGTGATCAATGTGACAAGAGATACTCTAGCAAAAGATCTCTGATCAAACATCAGAAAAAACATACATGAAGGAGTTGTTTCACGATATCAATTAAATAAAATCTCAAAATGTAGAATGTTTTAACATTGTAGTAGGAGTATTTTAATGAAGTCACAATTTAGAACCCTAAACGTTTGCCCCCTGTTCAATTGATTTCAGCGTGATATGGATATTAGGCTCGGGAAAAATCCAGGCTCTGAAATGGAAGAGTACTATTTATGTGGTCTAACAAAAAGTGACTAACAAAAAAAGAGTTGTGTTGCACTTACCGCGTTGGCAACCCACTTGAATCAATATGTAGCTAGCTGTTTTCTACAAGTTGTCTTCTAACCAGTGATGTACACATTATTCCCAGATTCTGTGTGGTTTTTGAGCTGTTAGTTTGATGAGTGATGACAAATAAGTGTTCCATTTCTCCAAAATGTAGCTGACTGTCTTCTGCAGGTTGTCCTCTAACCAGTGAGGTAACATATCTCCAATTTCCATTTGTTTTTTTAGCTGTGTTAGTTTCAACAGCACGTACAACCAGATTTTCCCCCCTAATCGAAATCAGGGATTCATTGCTACTCGTCAAAACAACAGTGTTTCTGGTGGTTGTGCAGTTTATAAGGTGCTTGTTTAAAAAATACAGGTAATATGATTATTGTGGCAGATGTTTGTTTATATTGTACTTGTTATGTTTAGGTTTTCAATATATCACAACCTGTTTCTGCATATTGGTTATTGATTTGGACACGTTAAAACTGTGTTTTGACATTGGGGCTATCCCACCAAAATAGCAAAATGTTGTTGACCAATATACGTTAGGTTTTAGTTGAAATTATGTGATTTTGTCAATGACTTTAAAACAACTTAATTTCAACGTACTTGCAGCCTATACACATGGACGCAGAATAATACATTGGCCAATTTTTATTAACAATCTTACATCACTCCAGTATTTCTTGACAAAATGTGACGCTAATTGTCTTCAAGGAAGTTAGTTGTTCAACTGAATGCATCTTCCACATTTAACCCAACCCCTCTGAATCAGAGAGGTGCGGGGGGTTGCCTTAATCAACGTCCACGGCAAGTTACCTGCCTTGCTCAGAACGACAGATTTTTACATTGTCAGCTCTGGGATTCAGATCCAGCAACCTTTCGGTTACTGGCCCAACGCTCTAACCACTAGGCTACCTGCCACTACTGAAGAAGCATGTCTCAAATCACCTACTCATATTTCAAACATCCAGCCTGACAAAAGATACATGTTTTTATAATTCCTTCTGCACCAAACCATGGGACGGTTGAGCTAACCTAGGCTAATGCAATTAGCATACGGTTGTAAGTTACAAGAACATTTCCCAGGACATGGATATATCTGATATTGGCAGAAAGCTTAAATTATTGTTAATCTAACAGCAATATCCAATTTACAGTAGCGATTACAGTGAAAGAATACCATGCTATTGTTTGAGGAGAGTGCATAATTTTGAACATGAAAACATATTTAAAAAACATATTAGGCACATTTTAGCAGTCTTGATACATTTTTACAGAGATGCAATGGTTCATTGGATCAGTCTAAAACGTTGCACATACACTGCTGCCATCTAGTGGACGAAATCTAAATTGCACCTGGGCTGGAATAATACATTATGGCCTTTCTCTTTCATTTCAAAGATGATGATACAAAAAACGGTTGTTTGTTTCTTTGTATTATCTTTAACCAGATCTTTTCTGTTATCTTTTCTGTTCTCCTACATTCATTTCACATTTCCACAACTTTCAAAGTATTTCCTTTCAAATAGTACCACGAATATGCATATCCTTGCTTTAGGGCCTGAGCTTCAGACAGTTACATTTTGTTATGTCATTTTAGGTGAAAAAAAGAGGGGTGGCATTTCCTGAGTGAATTATTGCCAATACATATGAACAAAGGGGTGTACATTTGGTGTTGATATTTTATATTTACAATTCATGTAATATTTAGTAATCATGATTATTTCTGCAACCAACTGACAATTTTCGGGGACAAATTATATTGACATTGTTGCCCTGCTTTTAGAATATTAGGGTTCATTCTCAGATGTGCCAACCCAAATGTAAAAGAGCATGACATTGGGGACTGGGCCCCGATCCAACAACATGCCTTTCCAGTGAACCCTGAAAAGAGAGAGAATCTCCACAGTGAGGTGGAAAGTAACTACAGATATTGCAGGAGTTTCCTCTTGAAATCAGACATGTCTGTGGTAAGGACAACTTGGTTGATGATTGTCTCAAGGGTGGGCAGTCAAAAAGTTTTGTGTTCTGCATTTAGCCAGTGAGTTGCCATGGATCCCAATTTATTTTGATTTTCCGTATTGGAGATGAGTTATGTTTGGGCTCGTTCCAAGGGGATGAGAGTTTTAGGAAGACGAGAGTTCTAGAAGCTAGTGGGGAAAACATTTTTTTTTTCTTGTTTTTAATTATTGACAGTCAGGTGACACCATGTTTATTTTGGTGAAGTTGAAGCATTGTAGTTGATTATAATGTGAAATGGAAGTTGTTTTCTGTTGGTTGTAAGCATTCTCTTACGGTGTTACAGTCTTTGGTTTTTCCATTTATGTTTTGAGGTTTGGAGATTTAGTGGGTCTCATGGTGGGTGTCTTTTAGGTCCCAGTTGTTGTTACTAGTCAACTTTCTGTGGACACAGTGCAAAACTGCAAGATTATGTTATAATACTTTTATTGCCTCAAATGGTTGTTTTATGCAACAGAATAGAGGGTTCTTATAACTATTGTGTCTGTGTGTTCTACTAAGGATGAGCCTCTGGGAGAAAACACTGACCGGAGATTTACAATATCTTTTGGGTGATAAAACCTAAAGAGACTGCATTCCAGAGCATGAGTTAATGTTTCTGTTCTATATGGTACCAGGGAGAGACAACCTCAGGGCTAGACCCTGGTCTCTACACAAAGAATACTGTTTTTACAGCAGATATTGTCTGCTGAGAATAATATGTATCTTTCATACAAATCTTAATCTTGTGACCCGTTCTATACATCTGTTGTTCGTCATGTAGGTTGAAAGGGGTGTATCTTGGCTGTAAAAGACCTTTGTATCGTGGCTCTCAACGAATCATATGGGGGTGATTCGTCGACCAGCCATCATTATCATAGAGGACTCAATTGATTCACTTTATATTTGTGTGTTGTCTTGACCTGCTCCATTATTAAGTGATTAAAGATTTAGTTTAAGACTAACTCTGACTTGTGTGAAAAGTTTGTCTCTCCTCATTTGATATTTAAGAAATTAACCACCACATTTAGCGACAGGGATGTGAATCTTCACTTGGTGACCGCTCCTGACAACCTGGGTAAATGGTGCACGAGAGATCCCTCCAAATTGGGATCACAGGGAGACCACAAAGAAATGTGGAAATATTCCTGCAGGTTAAAATATTGTTGAAAAAAAACTAATTGACTAGGTATGTTTGGGAATAGCATTGTGTGCCTGTGATATGAGAGTTGTGTTCTTCCTAGAGATCTATAGTTCCTCACAGAGATCTATGCTTAATCAGATGATTGATATTTGGATAATAACCTTTGATATAACTTTATCTTGGGGTTCCTTCACTGCCCATCATAGGATATCACGGGGTGGTATTGAGAGCGGGATGATATTGACGGGGGGGTTGCATGGTTGTTATGAGTACCTAAGAATTTCTTACATTTTATATGGATTCTGTGAATATATGAAAATATGATGAATTGTATGTGTGTATAATCGATTACGGGCAATTGTCTCAAACTGATTGGAGTGTGTCCATTTTAGGTTAACTTACCCTAACGATGTAACTATAAAACGCTTACTGGATTTTCTCCATCCGGGCACTACATTTGAAATGAAACATGCCCTTGAGGCCTGAAGGGGGGGTTTCTTCCTGGTATGAGAGGAGTTGGGGGGGGTTCTTCCCAGTATGAGAGGTGTTGGGGTGTATTCCCAGCATGGGAGGAATTGGGGGGTTCATCCCAGTATGAGAGGAGTTGGGGGAGGGGTTTATTCCCAGTATGAGAGGAATTGGTGGGGAGGGGTTCTTCCAAGTATGAAAGGAGTAGGGGGAGGTATTCCCAGTATGAGAGGAGTTAGGGGGGAGGTATTCCCAGTATGAGAGGAGTTGGGGGGGAGGGGTTCTTCCCAGAATGAGAGGAGTTGGGGAGGTTCTTTTAAGCTTTTAATTTCCCTCCACAAGGGGGCATACATGTAACATTTCCAAAATGGGATAGTATTGTACATGTCATGTTTCCAAAAGGGGATAGTATTGTACATGTAACGTAATGCCCCCTTGTAAATTAATAGTATTGTACATGTAACATTTCCAAAATGGGATAGTATTGTCCATGTAACGTTTCCAAAATGGGATAGTATTGTCCATGTAACGTTTCCAAAATGGGATAGTTTTGTACATGTAACGTTATGCCCCCTTGTGAGTTAATAGTATTGCATGCTGTAGCAGGCTATATAAAGAGGAAGACCTCCTTTGACGATTCAGTTTGTTGTAACATCTCGTCTGGACAGGTCACCATCCTTAGTTATTTAGTTAGTTAACGTCAACGAAGCTAACGTCAGCTGGTTCATTATCACAAAAGTGAGAACTTCTCTAGATTGGAAATTTACGTTAATGAGAGTGTAAAGCCATGTTGGCTTTTTCGAAATGATATACAATATATGGTAAAGAATATAGTTGAGGAAATAATCCAAACCTAGTGAACTGAAGTTGAACCTGGCAGTCAGCTGCTGCTGCTCCAATACAGTATGAGGTGAGACGGTGAACTGGGCAGTCAGTCATTCATTCTGAACTATGAGTCTATGGTCTAACAAATGTTATTTGTCACATGCACCGAATACAACAGGTGTAGACCTTACAGTGAAATGCTGACTTACAAGCCCCTAACCAACAATGCAGTTTTTTAAAAGTACAAATTAAAATAAGAAATAAAAGGAACAAGTAATTAAAGAGTAGAAGTTAAATAACAATAGCTAGACTATATACAGAGGGTACCGGTACCGGTAACAAAGGGGACTTCCTCTGACACTGCCTGGTATAGAGGTCCTGGATGGCAGGAAGCTTGGCCCCAGTGATGTACTGGGCTGAACGCACTCCCCTCTGTAGTGCCTTGCGGTCGGAGGCAGAGCAGTTCCATACCAGGCAGGGATGCAACCAGTCAGGATGCTCTCAATGGTGCAGCTGTAGAACCTTTTGAGGATCTGAGGACCCATACTAAATATTTTCTGTCTCCTGAGGGGGAATAGGCGTTGTCTCCTCTTCACGACTGTCTTGGTGTGCTTGGACCATGATAGTTTGTTAGTAAAGTGGACACCAAGGAACTTGACACTCTCTACCCGTTGATGAGAATGGGGGCGTGCTCGGTCTTCCTTTTCCTGTACTCCACAATCCTCTCCTTTGTCTTGATCACTTTGAGGGAGTGGTTGTTTTCCTGACACCACACGGACAGGTCTCTGACCTCCCTATAAGCTGTCTCGTCGTTGTTAGTGATCAGGCCTATCACTGTTATGGCATCGGAAAACTTAATGATGGTGTTGGAGTTGTGCCTGGCCGTGCAGTCATGAGTGAACAGGGAGTACAGGAGGGGGCTGAGCACGCACCCCTGAGTTGAGGATCAGCGTGGCAGATGTGTTGTTACCTAGCCTTTAAAAACATGAGCTGGCTCACACCCAGAAAAACAGTTTGTGTGGAGGTGCTGACTAACGGTGAATAAACTATCAAAATAAAGAAAGTCACACACTCCATATATAAACTCCCAGCAATTCAATGGGTATTTACCAACATTTTGGGCATCACTGTGCCTTCCTCAGGGTAATGTCATGAATACTTGAACCAGGTTATGTAAACAGTGTAATTAGTGTAACCAATGACAGTAGTGAGGGGTGTGTCATAATGATTAAGTTAATTAAAATGAATTAGTGAAATTGTTAAAAAATAGTATATTGCATATTAAATATATTACACTATTGTTATCATATAGAAACATCATGGAATATTGTACATCATATTAGCATCAACATACATTATTGTTCCATTCAAAAAATAAGGATATTTCATATTTTCAAGTTCAGAAGTCAGAACCCATCACCTGCTATGTAAAAGAGACAGAATAATGCACAATGGTCAATCCTATCCGGGATCCTTGGGACATCCCTACCCTAAACCCTACCTTAACCATTTTAAATGTCAACTTCAACGGGCTAGGGATGTCCCAAGGATGTATCTCTACCTGAAAATACATGATCTAAGTGATTGATAGTTGGTATTCAGCAGTCATGAAGCCTAATTTACTTTAATGAACTACTAAAATAGTGATTTTGTCAGACAGCGGCTCTACACTTTATTGACTGACTGATCCAGTCATCCTTCCATCCCTCCTCAGCCTTCCTCTCCCCTGAAGACCCAGTGAGGGTGGAGCTCAGTCAGAGAACTGTTGAGGGACTGGTTAGGAAGAACACTTCTTCAGCCAGAGGTGAGAGGTCACACATGGTTTAGATGGTAAATATTTATGTTGCCTTAGTGGTTCATCATAAAAGCAAAAGGTAATATGTTCCATCTATGTTTATTTACATTAGTGCAAATTGACCACCGATATTGGTGTAATTTCTCAACCCTTTTAGCTGAATGAAAGTTATTTTCCCCTCAGGCACACACATTTGTTCTTTGTTATTATGAAGGTCATTTGTGTCAAAGGTACTTTTCCCCACTCATTCACACGGCTTATGCATACTCAGTGGCCTGACCGTCTCCAGACAGTGTCAAAGGCCCATCCTGGTAGATCTGAACCTAATGCAGCTCTGCGTGATCAGATGACAGAAGTCACATTTAGGTGCCAGGTGTAACTGAGGCCGAAGATGCTCCATATCCATTACTTTGAGTGTTTAATATAATATGACTAAATGTGTTTCTGTGTTACAGGGACAGTCAAGAAATGGAACGGCAAGGCCACAGAACATAAGCAGAGCTGTGGGAGACCACCTCAAGCCCCTGGTAGAGCCAGGGGTGGTGTTTACCACTCCACCACACCTTCAGCAAGCTGGAAAAGTGGGATTGGTACTGTTTTTCATACTAAGATGGACCAAGATACGTGTTGCTGTTACACATATTGGTTTGACGTAAGTCTTGATTGGTCGGTCATTGGGTTCATTTGTCTTACAATATGTTCAAATCAAGCTTTATATATACAGTACATTTCAGATATGGATGCAACACAAAGGCTTCATAGGAAAAAAATATGAAAATAAACAAATATTTAGTACACAAACATAAGATAAAAAAACAGACTAATGAGCATTGATTAAAATATGAATTGGATGCAATATCCAATCCAAAATATAGGCTTGTTTTTTAGGAGGGGCTCTGAATGTTGACGAGTAACAAAAACTGTGACCTAAAAGACACCCACCATGAGACCCACTAAATCTGCCGAAGAAGAGTCAAACAAAAGAAAAACCCACACCACTTAAAGACAGGAAGCAAACCAAAAACGTAGCGCAACTAAAGGTGTTGCCGCTCCACATCTATCAAGACAACTGGAGCACTGAGCCAGACACTCTTAAATAGAACTTGGACCAGCTCAGGTGAAAGACCTTCCCACTAACGAGATGGACAAGCCAGCAAGGAGTAACACATACTGACTAACGAGGTGACACCAATCAGTGCGCCCTACGAGCTATAAGCATTAAAAGTCCAACCTCAAAACATAAATGGAAAAACCAAAGCCTGTAACACCTCGCTGACAACAATAAAAATATATATTTAAAAAAACATGTAATTCGAAATATATTTTTCTACAATGTAATGGTTTGCTTCTAGAACTCTAGAGCCCAAACAAAACTAATCTCCAATACAGAAAAACGTGCAGTCAAAATCAATTGGGATCCACTGGCTAAACGCAAAACACAAATGTTTTTGACTGCCCACCCTTGAGACAATCAGCAACCAAGTTGTCCTTACCCCGGACATGTCTGATATCAAGAGGAAACTCCTGCAATATCCGAAGTAACTTTCCACCTCACTGCGGGGCTTCTCTCTCTTTTAAGGGTTCACTCGGAATTAACCCTGATATTATAAAAGCAGGGCAACAATGTCAATATAATTATACCCGAAAATTGTCAGTTGGTTGTATAAATATTTATGATTACTAAATGTTACATGAATTGTAAATATGAAATATCAAAACCAAATGTACACCTCTTTGGCAACAATTCACTTAATGGTGATGCATGGAATCATAAAACAAGACAGTCAGCTACATTTTGGAGTGATGCATTTAAATTTAGGGGTTGCGAAACAAAGGAACACAACACTTATTTGTCATCACTCATCGATATCATGTTGAAATCAATTGTGCGAGAGGAGGGAGATGTAAAAACAGCTCAAAAACCACACATAATCTGGGAATAATGTGTACATCACTGGTTAGAGGACAATTTGTAGCTAGCTACATTTTGAAGTGTGCATTTTGATTCCAGTGGGTCACCAACGTGGTAAACAGCTAGTTACATTTTGAAGTGTTGCATTTTGATTCAAGTGGGTCACCAACATGGTAAACAGCTAGTTACATTTTGAAGTGTTGCATTTTGATTCAAGTGGGTCACCAACGTGGTAAACAGCTAGTTACATTTTGAAGTGTTGCATTTTGATTCAAGTGGGTCACCAACATGGTAATTGAAACACAGCTCTTTTTGTGTTAATCACTTTTTGTTAAATCATAATAAATAGTACTCATTCAATTCAGACCCTGGATTTTTCCAGAGGCTAATATCCAAATCATGCTGAAATCAATTGAATGGGGCAAACATTTAGGGTTCTACATTGTGACATTCCTTAAAATACTCCTACTACAATGTTAAAAACATTCTACATTGTGAAATGATTTAATTGATATCATGAAACAACTCCTTCATGTATTTTCTGATGTTTGATCAGAGATCTTTTATCAGAGTATCTCTTGTCACACTGATCACAGTTATAAGATTTCTCTCCTGTGTGTGTTCTCTGGTGTACTGTCAGATCGCTAGACTGAACAAAACTCTTCCCACATTGATTACAACTAAAGGACCTCTCTCCTGTATGTGTTCTCTGGCATATAGTCAGATTCCTAGATGTAGTAAAACTCTTCCCACATTGAATACAGCTATAAGGGTTCTCTCCTGTGTGTGTTCTCTGGTGTAGCTTCAAAGACTGTGATGTTGAAAAGCTTTTCCCACAATTTGAGCAGTGGTGAAGCTTCTCTCCTGTGTGTACTCGCTGGTGTGTAGTCAGATGGCTAGATGTATTAAAACTCTTCCCACATTGATTACAGCTATAAGGTTTCTCTCCTGTGTGTGTTCGCTGGTGTATAGTCAGATTGCTAGATGTAATAAAACCTTTCCCACATTGATCACAGCTATACGATTTCTCTCCTGTGTGTGTTTTCTGGTGCAGCTTCAAAGTCTGTAATGTAGAAAAGCTTTTCCCACAACCTGAACAGTGGTGAAATTTCTCTCCTGTGTGTACTCGCTGGTGTGTAGTCAGCTGGCTAGATGTAATAAAACTCTTACCGCACTGATCACAGCTATAAGATTTCTCTCCTGTGTGTGTCCGCTGGTGTATATTCAGATAGCTAGATGTAATAAAACTCTTCCCGCATTGATCACAGCGAAAAGGTTTCTCTCCTGTGTGTGTTCTCTGGTGTACTGTCAGATCGCTAGACTGAACAAAACTCTTCCCACATTGATTACAACTAAATGATCTCTCTCCTGTGTGTGTTCTCTGGTGTATAGTCAGATTGCTAGAAGTAGTAAAACTCTTCCCACATTGAATACAGCTATAAGGTTTCTCTCCTGTGTGTAGTTTCTGGTGTGATTTCAGGGAGCCTGACTGAGTAAAATTCTTCCCACATTGATCACAGCTATGAGGTTTCTCTCCTGTGTGTGTTCTCTGGTGCAGCTTCAAAATCTGTGATGTTGAAAAGCTTTTCCCACAATCTGAACAGTGGTGAGATTTCTCTCCTGTGTGTACTCGCTGGTGTATTTTAAGGTCTGATGAATATTTGCAACATTTCCCACAGTCAGAGCAGCAATGAGATTTCTTTCCTGTGGGTCTCTGCTGGTGTTTCTTGAGGTGTTCTGATCTGGAGAGACTCTTCTCTGCCTCGTCAGCATCATGAGGTTGTTGAGGCTCCCCAGATGATCCACGATAGTCCTGTCTCTCTCCTGAGTGAACAACAAAGTCAGAGAGATGGTTAAAGGCCCACAACAGCAGAAATCCATTGTTTATTTGAGGTGAAAGGTGATGCCCAGAGCGTACCCATGAAGTTGTACAATAATTGACGTCTGTTAAATTATTTGACAATTAAGACAGTCAAGTTAGCAACAAGTCATATTTTGTCTTGTTTTCACATTAATAGTAACATCGATGACTGTTCAGTTATAATAAAGTTGTGAAATCCTAAGCAGTGTGCCAGACAACTATTGGTCTCCAATATGGGCCCCTTTCTGTGTATGCAAAAATTGTGTCAGGAGGACAATGCGCAGGCAATTTGGTTGTAGAAACTCCTCCCTGCTAATGTGGAAACCGCTAGTTTTGTACGAAGGTTTTAGTTTTTCCACTATGTGTTCTGAATATTACAACTTTGGATTTTAATTGTAAGGCTCGTTTGAATCTCCTGCTTAATATAATGTTTGTGTTATTGCCGCAAATCAACTGCTTTATACTTCAACAAGTAAAATGCTCTTTGGATAGCTTTTCCATTAGCCTGACAATGAGTGTTTGTACACGTTGTGTATGCCAAATTGGCCCATAACTTCACCTAACAACATAGACCTAGGACTATAAATCATGTAATATTTTTGGTGAAACATGGAAACTAAAATGTCTTTGTCATGACATTTCATAACCTGATCACCAGATAATTTTGTGAATAATCCCACTAGGCTACTCTGTAATGTGTTGTCATTCTAAATGTCCTGAATAAAGGAAATTAGCTCTGTGTGTTGTACAATAGCTTATACATCAAGGAACAGTTCTCTACACATTATGAGCTAAGAATCTCTGTGTCCTAACAGACTAACGAGACCTTACTGGAAATCAAGTAGACAACAAACATTAAAAACATCAATTTGTTTAGGGAGGTTGGATCAAATGTGGAGCATGGTATAACTATCTTTAAGACGGAGAGCAAGGCTGACGTTTTACGTATTCTCAACCAATTGTGTTTTTTTGATAGTTTCTTTACGTTGTTTGGAACTTATTTTTTAAACTTATTTTGCACATAATGTTGTCGCTACCGTCTCTTATGACCGAAGATAACTTCAGGACATTAAAACTGCGATTACTCACCACGGACTGGCAGAATCATTTTTTCCTTTAATAAGTCCGACGAGCCCGACGTGAACGATATACTGCTTTCCCGGGGCCCAGATCCCCGTTAATTGCGTGAAGAGAAGGCGGAGAAACAGGGGCGAAAGGGCAGGCTGCGTTCTGAGAATTTGTAGGCGATCGAATAAACCCCCACTTCCTTCCATTCTGCTAGCAAACGTGCAATCTTTGGAAAGTAAAATTGATGACCTACGCGGAAGAATAAACTACCAAAGGAACATTCAAAACTGTAATATCTTATGATTCATGGAGTCGTGGCTAAACAACAACATTATCAACATACAGCTGACTGGTTATTTTTAATTTTTTAATTTTATTTCACCTTTATTTAACCAGGTAGGCAAGTTGAGAACAAGTTCTCATTTACAATTGCGACCTGGCCAAGATAAAGCAAAGCAGTTCGACACATACAACAACACAGAGTTACACATGGAGTAATAATACAGTAGAAACAAGTCTACATACCATGTGAGCAAATGAGGTGAGATAAGGGAGGTAAAGGCAGAAAAAGGCCATGGTGGCAAAGTAAATACAATATAGCAAGTAAAACACTGGAATGGTAGATTTGCAGTGGAAGAATGTGCAAGGTAGAAATAAAAATAATGGGGTGCAAAGGAGCAAAATAAATAAATAAATAAAATAAATACAGTAGGGAAAGAGGTAGTTGCTTGGGCTACATTATAGATGGGCTATGTACAGGTGCAGCAATATGTGAGCTGCTCTGACAGCTGGTGCTTAAAGCTAGTGAGGGAGATAAGTGTTTCCAGTTTCAGAGATTTTTGTTGTTCGTTCCAGTCATTGGAAGCAGAGAACTGGAAGGAGAGGCGGCCAAAGAAAGAATTGGTTTTGGGGGTGACCAGAGAGATATACCTGCTGGAGCGCGTGCTACAGGTGGGTGATTCTATGGTGACCAGCGAGCTGAGATAAGGGGGGACTTTACCTAGCAGAATCTTGTAGATGACATGGAGCCAGTGGGTTTGGCGATGAGTATGAAGCGAGGGCCAGCCTACGAGAGCGTACAGGTCGCAATGGTGGGTAGTATATGGGGCTTTGGTGACAAAACGGATGGAACTGTGATAGACTGCATCCAATTTGTTGAGTAGGTATTGGAGGCTATTTTGTAAATGACATCGCCAAAGTCGAGGATTGGTAGGATGGTCAGTTTTATAAGGGTATGTTTGGCAGCATGAGTGAAGGATCCTTTGTTGTGAAATAGGAAGCCAATTCTAGATTTAACTTTGGATTGGAGATGTTTGATGTGGGTCTGGAAGAAGAGTTTACAGTCTAACCAGACACCTAAGTATTTGTAGTTGTCCACGTATTTTAAGTCAGAGCCGTCCAGAGTAGTGATGTTGGACAGGCGGGCAGGTGCAGGCAGCGATCGGTTGAAGAGCATGCATTTAGTTTTACTTATACTTAAGAGCAATTGGAGGCCACGGAAGGAGAGTTGTATGGCATTGAAGCTTGCCTGGAGGGTTGTTAACAGTGTCCAAAGAAGGGCCAGAAGTATACAGAATGGTGTCGTCTGCGTAGAGGTGGATCAGAGACTCACCAACAGCAAGAGCGACATCATTGATGTTTACAGAGAAGAGAGTCGGTCCAATAATTGAACCCCCATAGAGACTGCCAGAGGTCCAGATAACAGACCCTCCGATTTGACACACTGAACTCTATCAGAGAAGGAGTTGGTGAACCAGACGAGGCAATCATTTGAGAAACCAAGGGTGTCGAGTCTGCCGACGAGGATGTGGTGATTGACAGAGTCGAAAGCCTTGGCCAGATCAATGAATACGGCTGCACAGTAATGTTTCTTATCGATGGCGGTTAAGATATCGTTTAGGACCTTAAGCGTGGCTGAGGTGCACCCATGACCAGCTCTGAAACCAGATTGCATAGCAGAGAGGGTATGGTGATATTCGAAATGGTCGGTAATCTGTTTGTTGACTTGGCTTTCGAAGTCCTTAGAAAGGCAGGGTAGGATAGATGTAGCTCTGTAGCAGTTTGGGTCAAGAGTGTCCCCCCCCTTTGAAGAGAGGGGATGACCGCAGCTGCTTTCCAATCTTTGGGAATCTCAGACGACACGAAAGAGAGGTTGAACAGGCTAGTAATAGGGGTGGCAACAATTTCGGCAGATAATTTTAGAAAGAAAGGGTCCAGATTGTCTAGCCCGGCTGATTTGTCAGGGTCCAGATTTTGCAGCTCTTTCAGAACATCAGCTGACTGGATTTGGGAGAAGGAGAAATAGGGAAGGCTTGGGCGAGTTGCTGTGGGGGGTGCAGTACTGTTGACCGGGGTAGGGGTAGCCAGGTGGAAAGCATGGCCAGCCGTAGAAAAATGCTTATTGAAGTTCTCAATTATAGTGGATTCATCAGTGGTGACAGTGTTTCCTATCTTCAGTGCATTGGGCAGCTGGGAGGAGGTGTTCTTATTCTCCATGGACTTTACAGTGATCCAGAACTTTGAGTTAGTGTTGCAGAAAGCAAATTTCTGCTTGAAAAAGCAAGCCTTGGCTTTTCTAACTGCCTGTGTATATTGGTTTCTAGCTTCCCTGAATAGCTGCATATCATGGGGGCTGTTTGATGCTAATGCAGAACGCCATAGGATGTTTTTTTGTTGGTTAAGGGCAGTCAGGTCTGGGGAGAACCAAGGGCTATATCTGTTCCTGGTTCTAAATTTCTTGAATGGGGCATGCTTATTTAAGATGGTTAGGAAGGCATTTAAAAAATAACCAGGCATCCTCTACTGACGGGATGAGATCAATTTCCTTCCAGGATACCCCGGCCAGGTCGATTAGAAAGAACTGCTCGCTGAAGTGTTTCAGGGAGCGTTTGACAGTGGTGAGTGGAGGTCGTTTGACCGCTGACCCATTACGGATGCAGGCAATGAGGCAGTGATCGCTAAGATCTTGGTTGAAGACAGCAGAAGCGTATTTAGAGGGCAACTTGGTTAGGACGATATCTATGAGGGTGCCCGTGTTTACGGCTTTAGTGAGGTACCTGGTAGGTTCATTGATAATTTGTGTGAGATTGAGGACATCAAGCTTAGATTGTAGGATGGCTGGAGTGTTAAGCATGTTCCGGTTTAGGTCGGCTGCAGTGAAGGAGAGTCCGCATGTTTTCGTTGCAGGCCATGTCAGTGGCACTGTATTGTCCTCAAAGCGGGCAAAAAAGTTATTTAGTCTGCCTGGGAGCAAGACATCCTGGTCCGTGACTGGGCTGGATTTCTTCTTGTAGTCCGTGATTGACTGTAGACCCTGCCACATGCCTCTTGTGTCTGAGCCGTTGAATTGAGATTCTACTTTGTCTCTGTACTGACGCTTAGCTTGTTTGATAGCCTTGCGGAGGGAATAGCTGCACTGTTTGTATTCGGTCATGTTACCAGTCACCTTGCCCTGATTAAAAGCAGTGGTTCGCGCTTTCAGTTTCACGCGAATGCTGCCATCAATCCACGGTTTCTGGTTAGGGAATGTTTTAATCGTTGATATGGGAACGACATCTTCAACGCACGTTCTAATGAACTCGCACACCGAATCAGCGTATTCGTCAATATTGTTATCTGACGCAATACGAAACATATCCCAGTCCATGTGATGGAAGCAGTCTTGGAGTGTGGAGTCAGCTTGGTCGGACCAG
Organism: Oncorhynchus tshawytscha; assembly: GCF_018296145.1. Taxonomy (NCBI): domain Eukaryota; kingdom Metazoa; phylum Chordata; class Actinopteri; order Salmoniformes; family Salmonidae; genus Oncorhynchus; species Oncorhynchus tshawytscha. Next base: position 4,007,718 of record NC_056446.1, on the reverse strand, counting down.
CGTTGGACAGACCTCAGCGTGGGAGCCTCTTGTTTTAGTTTCTGTCTGTAGGCGGGGTTCAACAAAATGGAGTCGTGGTCAGCTTTTCCGAAAGGAGGGCGGGGCCAGGCCTTATATGCGTCGCGGAAGTTAGAGTAACAATGATCCAAGGTTTTTCCACCCCTGGTTGCGCAATAGATATGCTGATAAAATTTAGGGAGTCTTGTTTTCAGATTAGCCTTGTTAAAATCCCCAGCTACAATGAATGCAGCCTCCGGATAAATGGATTCCAGTTTGCAAAGAGTCAAATAAAGTTTGTTCAGAGCCATCGATGTGTCTGCTTGGGGGGGATATATACGGCTGTGATTATAATCGAAGAGAATTCTCTTGGTAGATAATGAGGTCTACATTTGATTGTGAGGAATTCTAAATCAGGTGAACAGAAGGATTTGAGTTCCTGTATGTTACTTTCGTCACACCATGTCTCGTTAGCCATAAGGCATACGCCCCCGCCCCTCTTCTTACCAGAAAGATGGTCGTTTCTGTCGGCGCGATGCGTGGAGAAACCCGCTGGCTGCACCGCCTCGGATAGCGTCTCTCCAGTGAGCCATGTTTCCGTGAAGCAAAGAACGTTACAGTCTCTGATGTCCCTCTGGAATGCTACCCTTGCTCGGATTTCATCAACCTTGTTGTCAAGAGACTGGACATTGGCGAGAAGAATGCTAGGGAGTGGTGCACGATGTGCCCGTCTCCGGAGTCTGACCAGAAGACCGCCCCGTTTCCCTCTTTTTCGGAGTCGTTTTTTTGGGTCGCCGCATAGGATCCATTCTGTTGTCCCGGTTGAAAGGCAGAACACAGGATCCGCGTCACGAAAAACAGATTCTTGGTCGTACTGATGGTGAGTGTACGCTGATCTTATATTCAGTAGTTCTTCTCGACTGTATGTAATGAAACCTAAGATGACCTGGGGTACTAATGTAAGAAATAACACGTAAAAAAACAAAACACTGCATAGTTTCCTAGGAGCGCGAAGCGAGGCGGCCATCTCTGTTGGCGCCATCCCCCTGATTCCTGCTTACAAGCTCAAATTAAAGCAAGAAGCACCAGTGACTCTATCAATAAAAAAGTGGTCAGATGAAGCAGATGCTAAGCTACAGAACTGTTTTGCTAGCACAGCCTGGAATATGTTCCAGGATTCCTCCGATAGCATTCAGGAGTACACCACAAAGGTCATTGGCTTCATCAATCAGTGCATCAATGACGTTGTCCCCACAGTGACCGTACGTACATACCCCAACCAGAAGCCATGGATTACAGGCAACATCCGCACTGAGCTAAAGGCTAGAGCTGCTGCTTTAAAGGAGCGGGACTCTAACCCGGAAGCTTATAAAAAATCCCGCTATGCCCTCCGACGAACCATCAAACAGGCAAAGTGTCAATAAGATCGAATCGTACTACAAAGGCTCTGACGCTCGTTGGATGTGGCAGGGCTTGCAAACCATTACAGACTACAAAGGGAAGCACAGCCGATAGATGTCCAGTGACACAAGCCTAGCAGATGAGCTAAACTACGGCAAATAACACCGACACGTGCATGAGAGCACCAGCTGTTCCGGAAGACTGTGTGATCACGCTCTACGCAGCCGATGTGAGTAAGACCTTTAAACAGGTCAACATTCACAGGGCCGCAGGGCCAGACGGATTACCAGGATGTTTACTGTGAGCATGTGCTGACCAACCGGCAAGTGTCTTCACTGATATTTTCAACCTCTCCCTGTCCGAGTCTGTAATACCAACATGTTTTAAGCAGACCACCATAGTCCCTGTGCCCAAGAACACGAATGTAACCTGCCTAAATGACTACCGACCTATAGCATTCACGTTTGTAGCCATGAAGTGCTTTGAAAGGCTGGTCACGGCTCACATCAACAACATTATCCCAGAAACCCTAGACCCACTTCAATTTGCATACCGCCCTAACAGATCCACAGATGATGCAATCTCTATTGCACTCCACACTGCCCTTTCCCACCTGGACAAAAGGAACACCTATGTCAGAATGCTGTTCATTGACTACAGCTAAGCATTCAACACCATCGTTCCCTCAAAGCTCATCAATAAACTAAGGAACCTGGGACTAAACACCTCCCTCTGCAACTGGATCCTGTACTTCCTGATGGGCCGCCCCCATGTTGTAAGTGTATGTAACAACACATCCGCCATGCTGATCCTCAACACAGGGGCCCCTAAGGGATGCGTGCTCAGTCCCGTCCAGTACTCCGTGTTCACTCATGACCGCACAACCAGGCACAACTCCAACATCATCATTAAGTTTGCCGATGACAACAGTGGTAGGCCTGATCAACGACGAGACAGCCTATAGGGAGGTCAGAGACCTGGCCGTGTGGTGCAAGGAAACGTGATCAAGACTAAGGAGATGATTGTGGACTACAGGAAAAAGAGGACCGAGCACGCCCCCATTCTCATCAACGGGGCTGTAGTTGAGCAGGTCAGCACATCACCAACAAACTAACATGGTCTAAGCACACCAAGACAGTTGTGAAAAGGGCACGATAAAACGTATTTCCCCTCAGGAGACTGAAAAGATGTGGCATGGGTCCTCAGATCCTCAAAAGGTTCTACAGCTGCACCATCAATAGCATCCCGACTGGTTGCATCACTGCCTTGTATGGCAACTGCTCGGCCTCTGACCGCAAGGCACTACAGAGGGTAGTGCGAATGGCACAGTACATCACTGGGGCCAAGCTTCCTGCCATCCATGACCTCTATACCAGGCTGTGTCAGAGGAAGGTCCTAAAAATTGTCAAAGACTCCAGCCACCCTAGTCATAGACTGTTCTCCCTGCTACAGCACGGCAAGCGGCTTCTAAACAGCTTCTTTCCCCAAGCCATAAGACTCCTGAACATCTAATCAAATGTCTACCCAGACTATTTGCACTGCCCCTCCCCACCTTTTTACACCGCTGCTACGCTCTGTTGTTATTATCTATGCAGTCACTTTATCTCTACCTATATGTACATATTACCTCAACTAACCGGGACCCCCACACATTGACTCTGTACAGTTGTTGAGAATGAGTGGACGATGGTGAAGAACAGTGGAGTGAAAAGGGTTAAAGTTGGTCATGAACAGCAGTTTATGGTTGAAGTGGGAGTCATCAGCAAGGATGTTTTTTGGGTGACCCGTTCACGGTCTCAAAGATGGTGAAGGATGAATTAGGTAAAGTGGAATCGTTTCAAGTGACCAGGAACGGTATGATGCTGATTGTGTGTCAATAGCGCAAAAGGGGAAAGCTTTGTGTGGTTTAGGGGTAACATTTCAGGTAGACGCACGTTGATTAAAACAAATGATAGACAGAAGGTTTTACTGTGGTTTGGTGAAGTGGTTCTCCCATCTTATGTAAAACATTGGTAAGTAAGATATACAGAAGCCGCTGCAGTGTTACAATTGTAAAAATGTTTGGACATGTGGCAAGTGTTTGTCAAAGGAATAAATGTCAGATGAAGCATGTTGTAATTGTGGGAATCACACTCCAAAGTTCCCGGAGTGCCCTGTATGGATGAAGGAGGTCACAGTAGCTAGGATCAGGCCCATACAGCAGGTGTCCTATGTGGAGGCAGTGAAAATAGCTGAAGGGGTGAGGAGAGGAGAAGGTAGTGGATGTCCCACAGTCTGCAGTGAAGCCATGCAGGAGAAGGATCCCAACACACTAATAGTGAAGGTGGACTTTGTTGTGTTTATAGCGCAAGTGAGAAATTGCACTAGTCAAACTGTTAATTTGTATTTTTTGTAATTGGTATGATTGTTTTGGGGGTATATTTTACAACCCCATACAGTAGGTGTTTTGGTGGTATATTTTACAAACCTGTGTACAGTAGGTGTTTTGGGGGTATATTTTACAACCCCGTACAGTAGGTGTTTTGGGGGTATATTGTACAACCCCGTACAGTAGGTGTTTATTTTACAACCCTGTACAGTAGGTGTTTTGGGGGCAGCAATACACCTGATGAGTGTAGTCTGACAATAAACCTCAGAGAAGAAGACATGGTAAGAACCAAAGTGTTGGTCAGTGTTTCCAGGTGACCCTAATTAGATGTTACTTTACATGTTGTTTTCTTACTTCATGTAGCCGGCTAGCTAGCCAACATATTCATACCTCTCTGATAAGATACCGCTGCACAAACATGCTTATCTAGGCCTACAAAAGCACTGGCACCAGGCAGTATTAGCTAGCTACGTTTGACTCTTAATATGTTTAGCAAGCTAGCTAGCGATTAGCGGCTAACAGTATTTCAGCAACACCTTGCTAAGAAAATACCAACTTTCACCTTCAATGTAATGGCATGAAAGTAATTTCCAGAATATTATATCATGACTTATCAACAGCTCTCACAATTTGAACCCCACAGGGAATCTTCACTGGAAGTTAAAGACCCATTTACAATATAACCATTGATTCTTGAAAAGTATAACTTATAAATACCTCAAATGTTTGAACTGTATTACCCCATCAGAAACCAAAACATGAGCTCGTATAACGCCACTGTTTGTAAAACTAATACTATATGGCTGAGAAGTAGGGTCGATCCAAGCATTCTGACCTCACAACGACAGTAAAGCACCCAAGCTAACTGGCTAACGTTGGATAGCTTGCTAAACACAAATCAGAGAACACCTCACTCTGACCATTTTACTTTCCCTAGCAGAGCTGGTTAGGAGGTTTCCATGTTATCCAGAACGTTGGTGACTAACTGTGCTGCTGGCAACAACTTAATTTGAGCTTTTTTGCAGACGTTTACTGACACCGGCCATATTCAACGGGTGTTGAGCTTCAGTAAATTCATCAGAGCGAATTTATGAACGCACCCAAATTAACAATGTCCATTGGCTAAGAATGACGTTAAATTAACCTCTTGAGCTTACTTGAGACGCAGACGTCCCACCTAGAGCTCTAGAAATGCACATGCGCGACGCTACATGCTAATAGTATTAGTTAAAACGCAAACGTTCATTAAAATACACATGTTTGGTATTAAAATAAAGCTACAGTCATTGTGAATCTAGCCACCGTGTCAGATTTTTAAAATGCTTTTCGGCGAAAGCATGAGAAGCTATTATCTGATAGCATGCAACACCCCAAAAGACCCGTAGGGGATGTAAACAAAATAATTAGCATAGTCGGCGCTACACAAACCGCACAATAAAATATAAAACATTAATTACCTTTGACCATCTTCTTTCTTTGCACACCTTGATGTCCCATAATCAATACTGGGTCTTTTTTTGGATTAAATCGGTCCATATATAGCCTAGATATCGATCTATGAAGACTGTGTGGAAAACGGAAAAAAGAGCGTTTCATAACGTAACGTCATTTTTTAAAAGTTAAAAATTCGACGATAAACTTTCACAAAACAGAAATACCTTTCTAATGCAACTTTAGGTATAACTACACGTTAATAAGCTATAAAAATCATCAGGAGGCGATGTAAATTCGATAGCCTGCCGTGTGGAAAAATGTCCGGAAAAACACAGAGACAATGCCTCGGGTCGGTGGTCGGAGAGAATCGGTTCCCTTTGGGCGGATCTACCAAGAATCAATTCAGATTCAAATGAGGAGACTCTATAGATCCTGTGGTAGCTGTAGGTACTGCAAGCTTGGCCTCATATATTACGGTTCACCTTTAACAATTCATGGGAGTGGCGCATGGATATTTTTTTCCATCTCCAGTGATCAGATTTTCCTGCGCTTTTCGATGAAACAGACGTTCTGTTATAGTCACAGCCGTGATTTAAACAGTTTTGGAAACGTCTGAGTGTTTTCTATCCACACATACTAATCATATGCATATACTATATTCCTGGCCTGAGTAGCAGGACGCCAAAATGTTGCGCGATTTTTAACAGAATTTCCGAAAAAGTAGGGGGGAAGCTTAACAGGTTTTAATAATCAAGTCAATAAATGTTGGATAGTTAGTTAGAATATAGTAAATATACTGGCAAGTTTGATGTATTACCTAACATTAGGTAGCTAGTTGACAAACTGGTACATACAGCTGTGAAGATACGCTATCCTTAAAACCGCATAGCATAACTAACAATGTGTAAGGTGACTTATTTGAAAAGTCATTACATTGCTCAACCTTTTCTTAATATTTGTCATAATTAGTTAAAAATCAGTTCATTTGTCAGTTCTATTCTACCGTCGGACTTTGGATGTGTATTTTCCGCCATTTTGTTCAAATCTGAAAATAGTTCAACCACGCCCAATTCTTGGCGAATGTAGTACGACATCCGGGAACTTTTGGCATACTAACTACATCATACTATGACCAATAAGCATACCATATACTCCATTCACGTCACAAATAGTACAGTTAGTATGAGTATTCTAACACAGCTCAGGTCTCTGGGCTGCCATTTTGTTTATGTTTGAAAACTAAGTTGCCCCTTTAAAAAAGCCACACAACAATCAATCAACCAATATGCAGTACAAACAATAACAAAGCTGTAATTCCACCACTGTTTTGCTAATAAGATGGATGGGGCTGGAGAAATGTAACTAGTCTCAAATTCATAGACATGGATACAAGGACTGACCATCCATGATAGCAACATTATAGTTTTAACCATGTTGAGGCTATACAGTGTTGGTTTACATTGTTTCTAAACATTGGAGTAAAAAAGGTTATTTGGGGTTCTGATGGTACAACAGTTGAACTAAGCTCATGAGGCATGTGTTATATTCTTCAAGAATCAATGGCTAGAAATAAATAATAAAACATTTAAAATATTGATGTAGCAATTGCATATTTCCCCTTTAACACCACACATCAGTTCAACAACTGCAGAGCGTATGCCTCTGTATTTAAGACAGTACTTACGAGTGTAAACCAGGGCACGTTCATCGTTAGAACCATTGGATGCCTTAAGATGAGTTTGGGAAACCGGGCCCAGATATCCAGTTTCCTCCTCTTCCTTTTTCGATGTGACAGTAATCTCCCCCTCCTCCTCTTTCACTGCAAAAACTGCAACTTCCTCTTTCTCGGCCTCTTCTTTTACTGTAACATCCTCCTCCTCTTTCACTCTGAACTCCTCTTCCTCTTCTTTTACTGTAACGTATTTTTCTTCTTCTTTCACGGTAACACCCTCACTGTCTACTTGTTTTTGTATTGTAACAGCCTCTTCTTCCTTCTCCTCTTTCACTCTGAACGCGTCTTCCTCTTCTTTCACTGAAACGTCTTCCTCTTCTTCTTTCACTGTAACAGCCTCAGCATCTACTTTTTGTATTGTAACAGCCTCTCCTCCCTCCTCTTTGATGAGAGCTTCATTCTCCGTCCAGCAGACCTCCTCTTCTTTACCAGGACAGTAGCTTAGTGAACTCATGGTTGGAGATGTTAGCTAGCTAAGCTAATGCTAATTTAACCAGCCCGCTAACTGACTAAAAACAACAACACTGTAAATATGATATTAAATAGGATAACTAACTAGACGACAGAAGTTGGTTTAAAACAGTGGCTAATATAAACTAAATCGTCTAAAGAGGTTTATTGGTTCAGCTATTTTGGATAGCAAGCTACCGAGGTGGCTGACTAACTGTTGCTGCTGTTGAAAGAAGCGTTCCGTCCACTAGATTATACGTCACACCAACAGCATCACCTTAAAGCCACATACCGCCACCTGCTGACTGGAGTGGGTAACGCAGTTGAGTAAAATGTACATTTTATTTTCAGACAACAAGTTAAAGTGTAGGAAGCACGATTTTTTTACTCACCAGTGTAACAATACAGTGTGGTTAAAGACTTAGTAACCTAGTTGTATTCACCATCTGGTTACTTATAAGTATAAACAGTTATGTTTTTTGCGTTATTTCATATGTATTAATTTATTTGGGGTTATCTTCTAAACTACCCACAATGCACTATTTCTCAACGTCATATGGAGGATCTACTCTGTGCTACCGAGTTTGTATGTTAAGTGTAACGGTGTAATTAAGTTGTTAAATTCCTGCATGAAATGGGTATTATGTCACCTCCTGTTCGAGTAGTGTGTTTACATTGTCTTATACACTCAAATCAAATCAAATGTTATTGGTCACGTGCACATGGTTAGCAGATGTTAATGTGAGTGTAGCAAAATGCTTGTGCTTCTAGTTCCGACATTGTGGTAATATCGAACAAGTAATCTAACAATTCCTCAACAACTACCTAATACACACAAATCTAAAGGGGTGAATAAGAATATGTACATATAAATATATGGATGATCGATGGCAAGGCATAGGCAAGGTGCAGTAGATGGTATAAAATACAGTATATACATGTGATATGAGTAATGTAAGATATCTTAACATGATTAAAGTGTCATTGTTTAAAGTGACTAGTGATCCATTTATTAAAGTGGCCAGTGATTTGAGTCTCAATGTAGCCAGCAGCCTCTCTGAGCTAGTGAGATAGATAGAAGCTGTTTTTCAGTCTCTCAGTCCCAGCATTGAACAGGCAGTGGCTCGGGTGGTTGTCCTTGATGATCTTTTCGGCCTTTCTGTGACATCAGGTGCTGTAGGTGTCTTGGAGGGCAAGCAGTTTGCCCCCGGTGATGCGAGCCTTGCAGTTGAGGGCGGGTCAGTTTCCGTACCAGGCGGTGATACAGCGCGTCAGGATGCTCTCGACTGTGCATCTGTAAAAGTTTGTCAGGTTTTTACTTGACAAGCCAAATTTCTTCAGCCTCCTGAGGTTGAAGAGGTGCTGTTGCGCCTTTATCACCACACTGTCTGTGTGGGTGGACCATTTAAGTTTGTCTGTGATGTGTACGCCAAAGAATTTAAACGTTCCACCTCAGTGATAAAGGTATGGTTTTCTGGGTAATCCACAGCAGGTTTATGGAGAATTGCTGTGGGTAAATAGAAAAATGAATGGTCCAGGGATAGAAATGTAAAACGTTGACATTACATCATAAAATCCACCTTTTACATCATACATTAACAATGTATGTTTTAGTTACTACTGTTGTTGGTTTGGCATCAAATAAGCCTCTCTTTATATGTTATTTGCCAAATCTCCGTTTTCCATGTGGGTTTTATGCTAAAGTTACCTCTTTCAAGTTGGTAGCTAACTGGAAAATGCATCTTCTTTAGGAGTGCTATTTTTACCCTGTCGACTGCTGATCATTCATCCACACAGTGTGTCCCGTCAATACAGGTAATTTATGACACATGTATAAAGTCTGTTTTATAAACTCATGAACACCAGCCAGTTTATTATCCCGGTTTTGTTAGTTGAGGTGTATTATACTTCTTCGCCACCAGAGGGGGACATTGAGTCATATTTCAGGTTATTTTGATATATTTTAATACTAAAATGGATGATAGTTTATTCTGATGAAGTGAGTATTAGACACATGGAAACAATGTATTCATTTTTATTATAGTAAATTAAGAATTATTAGGAATTGTTAAATCCACTATACGATCACAATGACTTTGATAGACATTTCAATTGTTTTTTTGTTAGTATATTATAGGGCAGATTTATGGAGAATTGTTGTGGGAGTGCTATTTATATCCTGTCACTACTGATCATTCATCCATACTGTGTGTGTCCCATCATTGCAGCTTTGGAAATAAATGAACTATCCATCCGTTGCTCCTTCCTGTGTTGACTCACTGACTTGAGGGACGGGACCAGGAAGGTCACACTAGGTCCATATCTAGCTCAAGTTTGCAAACATTAACCACACCTCATGCTTTTCATGAACTGTGTGGTTGTGTTATCTAGTGGGAACCCGTTAACAGGGTAGGCGCAGGTGCCTTCTTGCCGTGGGCTCAAAATGCCAAAGGAAATCAACCCGATTCATTTCGTCAAACAACCACCTGATTGGTTTGGTAATGGGCTTGTTCAACATTGCAGGCGACAGTGCAGGTGACTGCTGACTGACTGATCTACAAATAACCTTGCATCATAAATAACTACTCATCATTATTTATAAAACAGTCAGCCAGTAACGGTTTACCCACAATGCAGCATGGATTTGATGCTCTCGGACACGGTCAGTGGTTTAGTAGATGACATAAAGGCTACGCTGCGCACGCGCTATGGTGTGGGACATCATCTATAAAAATGTGGCTGTTATAAATTCTGTGTTGCTCAAAGCCTTGAGTAATGAACCTATTTTTGACACAACAGGCTGAAAGCGTCAATGCTTCAGGAAGCTTTGTTTCCCCATAACTACTCTTCAGCATGTTCTCTGTGAAGTAGACTACGGAAGTTTTGTAACTTTTCCACCTTGGCTTACTGCTGCTAACTGACATCTGGAATCTATCTATTTTGGGGGTTAGGGATTTTCCCTGCCATCATTCTGTATGTCTCTGCTCTTTTGATCTGCAGTCATGTTTTAGTTGGATTTTGTTAGTTGGGTTCAGAATGGTCTAAGGTACTTCCAGCTCACTGACCATAACCCAATATCCACCTGGTACACTGTCAGTGTCTGAATCAAACCCTAGGTCCACATGGCACAATGACAGGGTCTGAATCAAACCCAATGTTAAGGGGAGGGAAGATTGGTCAAGAGGGTGATGATTATTGTTGTTCTACTGCCTGATTGTTATGCAACAAAACTGTTTACAAAAGCTTTGTTAAATCAGCACAACAGTTTTCAGCTGTGCTACCATAATTGCAAAAGGGGTTTCTAATGATCAATTAGCCTTTTAAAATGATAAACTTGGAATACATTTCTGCCCATGCTGGAAGGGTCTGAATCAAACCCAATGTCCACCTGGCACACTGGCAGGGTCTTAATCAAACATGATGTCCACCTGGCACACTGGCAGGGTGTGAATCAAACCCAATGTCCACCTGGCAGGGTCTGAATAAATGTCCACCTGGCACACTGGCAGTGTCTGAACACAATGTGCCATTGGAACACAGGAGTGATGGTTGCTGATAATGGGCCTCTGTATGCCTATGTAGATATTCCATAAAAAATCAGTTGTTTTCAGCTACAATATTCATTTACACCATTAACAATGTCTACACTGTATTTCTGATCAATTTGATGTTATTTTAATGGACAACATTTTTGATTTTCTTTCAAAAGCAAGAACATTTCCAAGTGACCCCAAACTTTTGAACGGTAGTGTACATCTACATGATGTATTGTTACACCATGTAGGAGCAGTATATACCTAGTCTGTTCATTATATACATCTACATGATGTATTGTTACACCATGTAGGAGCAGTATAGACCTAGTCTGTTCATTATATACATCTACCTGATGTATTGTTACACCATGTAAGAGCAGTATAGACCTAGTCTGTCCATTATATACATCTACATGATGTATTGTTACACCATGTAGGAGCAGTATAGACCTACAAGTAGCTAGCTACTTATTTAGATTTAGTTTAACTTAATGAAACTGTCTTAAATGTGCTGTAGTAAAAAATATATATTTGCACTAATCAATCGACACATTCCTGTCTTTGATGTCTCAATATAATAGTATTCTTTAATTAAATCCCTTTCAAAACATCTTTGTCTGACAATAAAATATGATCCTCAACTGCGTTTCCCACTCCAGTCAGCAGACGGCGATGTGCGTCTTTCAGGTGATGCTGCTAGCGTGACGTATAATCTAGTGGACGGTTCTCCATAAACAGCTCGTCAACCACCTCGGTAGCTTGCTAGCCAACATAGCCGAAAGATTCAAGCTATTTAGACGCTTTCAGTGTATATTAGCTTCTGTGTTTTAGACACGCTTCTGTCTTATTTACTTGTTAACCTATTTAATATTACGTTATTTTTTATTAGTCAGCTATAGTAGCTGGCTGGTTAAGTTAGCACTAGCCTAGTCGCTAATGATAGCTAGCTAGCTAACATCCCCGAACATGAGCTCCCTAAACTACTCCCCTCCTGTTAAAGAAGAGGAGGTCTGCTGGACGGAGAAAGAAGCTCTGGGGCTGAACATTGTCGTGAAAGAGGAGACGGAAGAGGAGGATGTCACAGTAAAACAAGAAGTAGAGGGTGAGGCTGTTACCGTGAAAGAAGAAGAGGAAGACTCGTTCAGAGTGAAAGAGGAGGAGGATGTTACAGTAAAAGAAGAGGAGGATGCAGTTTTTGGAGTGAAGAAGGAAGGAGAGATTACTGTCACATTGAAAGATGAAGAGGTGGAAATCAGAGATCTGAGTAACACCAGTAAGTATCGCCTTAAATTAGTTTTTAACTTTGGATATTCGGAGTTGGCTCGTCAATACCTCTTCAACGGAGGGCCCTAGAATTATGACTGTTATGTCTAGAATCAGACTATGTAGAGAGCAAGCTACCCCTTGTTTGACTTAACATATATATTTGAGAATAGTCTATCTGCTGACAGCAGACTGGGGGGCATTGCTTGTAGTAGTTTTCATGTAGTGATTTTTTTACTACACAAGTTGCTGCCCAATAGTGCCATGCGAGAGTTGAGTTGGCTACACCAAAGATTATGGATATACTGACAAGATGTCTCTTACTTATATACCCTTTGAATTAAAAAAATTATTTGCATGTTGTCTGTCATAGTTGAAGTGTACCTATGATGAAAATTACAGGCCTCTCTCATCTTTTTAAGTGGGAGAACTTGCACAATTGGTGTCTGACTAAATACTTTTTTTTGCCCCACTGTAATTACTCCTGTCTATACAGAAATAAATAAAATGCTATATATATACTTTTTTTGGATGTCTTTAATCCCTTATTTATGTCACTAAAGTCTTTCCACATTTTGTTACATTACAGCCTTATTCTACAATAAATAAAAATCCTCATCAATCTACAAGCAATGCCCCATAATGAAAAAGCGAAAATAGGTTTTTAGAAAAAATTACACATTTATTAAAAGAAAACATTATTTTATTATTATTTATTATTATTATTATAAGTATTCAGACCATTTACTATGAGACTCGAAATTGAGCTCAGGTGCATGTTTCCATTGATCATCGTTGAGATGTTTCTCCAACTTGATTGGAGTCCACCTGTGGTAAATTCAATTTATTGGAAAGGCACACACCTGTCTGGCTACCACAGCATTCTGCAGCGATACGCCATCCCATCTGGTTTGCGCTTAGTGGGACAATCATTTGTTTTTCAGCAGGACAATGACCCAACACACCTCCAGGCTGTGTAAGGGCTATTTGACCAAAAAGGATAGTGATGGAGTGTTGCATCAGATGACCTGGCCTCCACAATCACCTGACCTCAACCCAATTGAGATGGTTTGGGATGAATTGGACTGCAGAGTGAAGGAAAAGCAGCCAATGAGTGCTCAGCATGGTAAAAAAAATAAAGACAAACCCTGGAATGAGTAGGTGTGTACAAACTTTTGACTAGTACTCTATATCTCATTAATGTTTTTACATGAATGAGATGTAGGATATTTTTTTTTTTTAAACATTCATTGTGACCTTCCCTGGCAAGAGAGCCAAAAATGTCTCTCAACCAGAAGAGTACACTCAACCAGTAATACACATGAACTGCTATATCATGTCTGCATTATAACTAGTCTATCACTAGTTAACTGAAATACTTACCACTCTTGGCTTTAGCCAAAGGACCAACACAGTCCACCAGAAACCTGCTGAAAGGTTTGTCAAAAGCAGGAATACTCTGCAAAGGTGCAACTGGTACGGCTTGGTTCGGTTTACCTGCCCGCTGGCAAACGCCACAGGATTTACAGTGAGCCACAACATCCTGTTTCAGACGTCTTGTTGACCCCAAAATGGCCTGCCATACTACCATCGTGAGCCAACCTCAGTATCTCTTGTTGAAGTGCAACTGGAACAACAATTTTAGATAAATTGGGCCAATCGTCTTGTCCAGAAGTGGAGTGAGAACACCATTTCCTCATTAGAGCACAGTTTCCCCATTAGAACACAGTTTCCCCGTTAGAACACAGTTTCCTCGTTAGAACACCATTTCTGTCAAAATTACCAATGGAAACTTCATTAAACTCCTCTTCTGGATGTATCTCAGCAAAAATAGGAGAGGGTGAAACATCTTTACTTTGTTCATCAATCAGCTGCTTCCTAGAAACATCTCTTCTCTGTTCAGCAATCAGCTGCTTCCTAGACATCCAAGTGTCAACTATAGGGATCCTCTCTTCATTCAGAGGTTCTGCAAACTCTCACCTTTGGGGTTTTCAAAGGAGGGGTCAACTCAGGAGGTTTACCGAAATCAGGATCACCCATAAATGTTTGACAGATCAACCATGGTGGGACATCGCTGACATCCTCAACACTAGACTTGCTCCCGGTGAATTTCCTAGACCGAGCACGTGTAATGGCACATGCTGAGAACACTGTAGGGTACTTTTCTGATAACCCATCAGGTTTCCCAATTCTGGGTTCCTTACGAACGACAGGATTTGGCACAACCTTCCCTCCAGCCAAATAATTTCCCAATATGAATGATAATATAATACATCAATGAAATCAATTTAGCCTCAAGTAGATAATGAAACATGTTCAATTTGTTTTAAATAATGCAAAAACAAAGTGTTGGTGAAGAACGTAAAAGTGCAATATGTGCTATGTAAGAAAGCTAACGTTTCAGTTCCTTGCTCAGAACATGAGAACATATGAAAGCTGGTGGTTCCTTTTAACATGAGTCTTCAATATTCCCAGGTAAGAAGTTTTAGGTTGTAGTTATTATAGGACTATTTCCCTCTATACCATTTGTATTTCATTAACCTTTGACTATTGGATGTTTTTATAGGCACTTTAGTATTGCCAGTGTAACAGTATAGCTTCCGTCCCTCTCCTCGCTCCTCCCTGGGCTCGAACCAGCAACACAATGACAACAGCCACCACATCGAAGCAGCATTACCCATGCAGAGCAAGGGAAACAACCACCCCAAGGCTCAGAGCGAGTGAAGTTTGAAACGCTATTAGCACGCGCTAACTAGCCAGCCATTTCACTTCGGTCACACCAGCCTCATCTCGGGAGTTGATAGGTTTGAAGTCATAAACAGCGCAATGCTTGATGCACAACGAAGAGCTGCTGGCAAAACGCACTAAAGTGCTGTTTGAATGAATGCTTAAGAGCCTGCTGCTGCCTACCACTGCTCAGTCATGCTTAGATACTTGTATGCTTGTATGCTCAGTCAGATTATATGCAACGCAGGACACGCTAAATAATATCTAGTAATATCATCAACCATGTGTAGTTAACTAGTGATTATGATTGATTGTTTTTTATAAGATAAGTTTAATGCTAGCTAGCAACTTACCTTGGCTTACTGCATTTGCGTAACAGACCGCCTCCTAATATCTAGTAATATCATCAACCATGTGTAGTTAACTAGTGATTATGATTGATTGTTTTTTATAAGATAAGTTTAATGCTAGCTAGCAACTTACCTTGGCTTACTGCATTTGCGTAACAGACCGTCTCCTTGTGGAGTGCAACGAGAGAGAGGCAAGTCGTTATTGCGTTGGACTAGTTAACTGTAAGGATGCAAGATTGGATCCCCCGAGCTGACAAGGTGAAAATCTCTTTCTGCCCCTGAACGAGGCAGTTAGCCCACCGTTCCTAGGCCGTCATTGAAAATAAGAATGTGTTCTTAAAACTGACTTGCCTAGTTAAATAAAGGTGTAAAAAAAAAAAAAATCTGCAAATCCGCGCCCAAAAATACCGATTTCCGATTGTTATGAAAACTTGAAATCGGCCCTAATTAATCGGTCGACCTCTACCCCCTTCACTGGTAGGCTAGGCCTCATTCCAACGACAACGGAATGAGAAATAAGATCCGATTCCAGTTCCACATTATATAAAGGAACTTCCATGCAACCTGTCTCCATGCCTTGTACTAACACAGTTGCTGAAGTGTCAAAGATAAAACACCCTCCAACATGAAGGGCTTCCCCAGTGTAGTACTGTAGAAACACCCTCCAACATGAAGGGCTTCCCCAGTATAGTACTGTAGAAACACCCTCCGACATGAAGGGCTTCCCCAGTATAGTACTGTAGAAACACCCTCCGACATAAAGGGCTTCCCCAGTATTGTACTGTAGAAACACCCTCCAACATGAAGGGCTTCCCCAGTATAGTACTGTAGAAACACCCTCCAAGGATAATTTGGCGTTCTGATTTTGAATTGTAAGACCCCTTGAAGTATCAACAAAAATATTAAAAAGTTAATTTATGTCAAAACATGATTTGGCCGTACTGCTGTAACCCATAGTAACACATTGGATAACATTCACAACATGGAACAACAGTAACCATAGTAACATTGTTTCCCCAAAAATCTAAAGTAAGTTTGTTCGGAAGTGTCTGTCCTTTATGAGATATATAAAAAAAGTATTTAACCCCTTATTTATGTCACTAAAGTCTTTCCACATTATGTTACGTTACAGCCTTACAATAAATACAAATCCTAATCATTCTACACACAATACCCCATAATGAAAAAACGAAGATGGGTTTTTAGAGAAAAAAAATCACATTTATTAAAAAGGAAAAAACAAATGCCTTATTTACCTAAGTATTCAGACCTTTGCTATGAGACTCTAAATTGAGCTCAGGTGCATCTTGTTTCCATTAATCATCCTTGAGATGTTTCTTCAACTTGATTGGAGTCCACCTGTTGTAAATTCAATTGAATGGACATGATTTGGAAAGGCACACACCTGTCTGGCTACCACAGCATTCTGAAACAATATGCTATCCCATCTGGTTTGCGCTTAGTGGGACTATCATTTGTTTTTCAACAGGACAATTACCCAGCACTCCTCCAGGCTGGGTTATGGGCTATTTGACCAAAAAGGAGAGTGATGGAGTGCTGCGTCAGATGACCTGGCCTCCACAATCACCCGACCTCAACCCAATTGAGATGGTTTGGGATGAATTGGACCGCAGAGTGAAGAAAAAGCAGCCAACGAGTGCTCAGCATATGTGGGAACTACTTTAAGACTGTTGGAAAAGCATTCCATATACACTGCTCAAAAAAATAAAGGGAACACTTAAACAACACAATATAACTCCAAGTCAATCACACTTCTGTGAAATCAAACTGTCCACTTAGGAAGCAACAATAATTGACAATAAATTTCACATGCTGTGTGCAAATGGAATAGACAACAGGTGGAAATTATAGGCAATTAGCAAGACACCCCCAATAAAGGAGTGGTTCTGCAGGTGGCGACCACAGACCACTTCTCAGTTCCTATGCTTCCTGGCTGATGGTTTGGTCACTTTTGAATGCTGGCGGTGCTTTCAGTCTAGTGGTAGCATGAGACGGAGTCTACAACCCACACAAGTGGCTCAGGTAGTGCAGCTCATCCAGGATGGCACATCAATGCGAGCTGTGGCAAGAAGGTTTGCTGTGTCTGTCAGCGTAGTATCCAGAGCATGGAGGCGCTACCAGGAGACAGGCCAGTACATCAGGAGACGTGGAGGAGGCCGTAGGAGGGCAACAACCCAGCAGCAGGACCGCTACCTCCGCCTTTGTGCAAGGAGGAGCAGGAGGAGCAGGAGGAGCACTGCCAGAGCCCTGCAAAATGACCTCCAGCAGGCCACAAATGTGCATTTGTCTGCTCAAACAGTCAGAAACAGACTCCATGAGGGTGGTATGAGGGCCCGACGTCCACAGGTGGGGGTTGTGCTTACAGCCCAACACCGTGCAGGACGTTTGGCATTTGCCAGAGAACACCAAGATTGGCAAATTCGCCACTTGCGCCCTGTGCTCTTCACAGATGAAAGCAGGTTCACACTGAGTACATGTGACAAACGTGACAGTCTGGAGACGCCTTGGAGAACGTTCTTCTGCCTGCAAGATCCTCCAGCATGACTGGTTTGACGGTGGGTCAGTCGTGGGGTGGCATTTCTTTGGGGGGCCGCACAGCCCTCCATGTGCTCGCCGGAGGTAGCCTGACTGCCATTAGGTACCGAGATGAGATCCTCAGACCCCTTGTGAGTCCATATGCTGGTGCGGTTGGCCCTGGGTTCCTCCTAATGCAAGACAATGCTAGACCTCATGTGGCTGGAGTGTGTCAGCAGTTCCTGCAAGATGAAGGCATTGATGCTATGGACTGGCCCGCCCGTTCCCCAGACCTGAATCCAATTGGGCACATCTGGGACATCATGTCTTGCTCCATCCACCAATGCCACGTTGCACCACAGACTGTCGGATGCTTTAGTCCAGGTCTGGGAGGAGATCCCTCAGGAGACCATCCGCCACCTCATCAGGAGCATGCCCAGGCGTTGTAGGGAGGTCACACACACTATTGAGCCTCATTTTGACTTGTTTTAAGGACATTACATCAAAGTTGGATCAGCCTGTAGTGTGGTTTTCCACTTTAATTTTGAGTGTGACTCCAAATCCAGACCTCCATGGGTTGATAAATTTGATTTCCATTGATAATTTTTGTGTGATTTTGTTGACAGCACATTCAACTATGTAAAGAAAAAAGTATTTAATAAGAATATTTCATTCATTCAGATCTAGGATGTGTTATTTTAGTGTTCCCTTAATTTTTTTGAGCAGTGTATTTTGAGTAGTTTACCACTTTTTTGGTTACTACATGATTCCATATGTGTTTTCATAGTTTTCACTATTTTCTACAATGTAGAAATAAAAAAATAAGAATTACCCTTGAATGAGTAGGTGTGTCAACTTTTGTCTGGTACTGTGTATCTCATGAATGTTTTTACATTCAGTTACGAAAACCACTTTCTTACCACTTCTTCCATAGTCAAACAATGTAAGGAAAGCTTTTTTTTTTTATCAAAAGGGACGCTGTCAATGTTTTGAATTCAAATTGATTTACCCAGCCTACAAAGCACTACAGCCACTCTGTGTTGACCAGTTCTGCTCTTTTATTGAGATATCTATTCTAGGTTAAACCTCATAGGAAGACAGCTTTATCATGTGTAGGTTTCATTCAGGTCTCTGTTTAACTAGATACTGTTTGTCTTTGGCAGGAGAGAGACCAGACTCTCACTATGACAGCAGGAAGAGTCCTTCAGAGGAACCAGACCCAGAGACGCCCAAACCAGCGAGACAACACAACTGCTCCCACTGTGAAAAGAGTTTTCGCTGTTTAGGGAACCTAAAACGCCATGAGAGGACACACACAGGAGAAAAGCCATACCACTGCTTACAATGTGAAAAGAGATTTTCCGGATTAGGGGACTTAAAAGCTCATGAGAGGACACACACAGGAGAAAAGCCTTTCCATGCTGGGAACATTAGAAACAGTTTTATTCAGTTAGGAAGCCTGAAGGAGCATGAGGGGATGCACACAGGAGAAAAGCGTCATCACTGTTCCCAGTGTGGAAAGAGTTTTACTGTGTTAAATAACCTGAAAAGGCATGAGAGAATACACAAAGGAGAAAAGCCATTTCAATGTTCCCATTGTGGAAAGCGTTTTACTCAGAGAGGGCACCTACAAGAGCATGAGAGAATACACACAGGAGAAAAGCCTTACCACTGCTCCCAGTGTAAAAATAGATTTTCACGAGTAGGGGACCTAAAAGCTCATGAAAGTACACACACAGGATTAAAGCCTTACCCCTGCTTCTTATGTGAAAAGAGATTTTCCCGATCAGGGGACCTAAAAGCTCACGAGAGGACACACACAGGAGAAAAGCCTTTTCAATGTTCCCAGTGTGGAAAGAGTTTTACCCTGTTAGCTAATCTGAAAAGGCATGAGAGAATACACACAGGAGAAAATCCTTATCACTGTTCCCACTGTGGAATGAGTTTTATTCAGTTAGCGAGCCTGAAGGCACATGAGTGGACACACTCAGAAGAAAAGCCTTTCCAGTGTTCCCAGTGTGGAAAGATTTTTACCCTGTTAGCTAACCTGAAAAGGCATGAGAGAATACACACAGGAGAAAAGCCTTACCACTGCTTCCAATGTGAAAAGAGATTTTCCCGATCAGGGGACCTAAAAGCTCATGAATGGACACACACAGGACAAGAACCTTTCCATTGTTTCCAGTGTAGAAAGCGTTTTACCGTGTTAGCTAACCTGAAAAGGCATGAGAGAATACACACAGGAGAAAAGCCTCATCACTGTTCCCACTGTGGAATGAGTTTTATTCAGTCAAGGAGCCTGAAGGAGCATGAGTGGACACACACAGGAGAAAAGCCTTTCCAATGTTCCCAGTGTGGAAAGAGTTTTATCGTGTTAAGTAACCTAAAAAGGCATGAGAGAATACACACAGGAGAAAAGCCATTCCAATGTTCACATTGTGGAAACAGTTTTACTCAGAGAGGGCACCTAAAAGAGCATGAGAGAATACACACAGGAGAAAAGCCTTACCGCTGCTCCCAGTGTAAAAATACATTTTCCCGAGTAGGGGACCTAAAAGCTCACGAGAGGACACACACAGGAGAAAAGCCTTTCCAATGTTCCCAGTGTAGAAAGAGTTTTACCGTGTTAGCTACCCTGAAAAGGCATGAGAGAATACACACAGAAGAAAAGCGAGGCACTGAAGATGTGGATGTCGAATAAGGCAGCCCCCCGCACCTCTCTGATTTGGAGTGGTTGGGTTAAATGCGGAAGACACGTTTCAGTTGAATGCATTCATTTGTACAACTGACTAGGTGTCACCCATTCCCTATTATAGAGCTCTGCTCAGCCTATAAACATGAAAGCAAGGTTATATTTAATGTTCTACATTATTATTATTATTATTATTATTATTAGGGCAGCCGCCAAGTTATGAAAATTATGGTATGTTCTGAAAACTGACTTCAGGTTTTTGAGGAATCTAGCCTCGCAGGAAGACAGTTTTATTTTATGGCGGTTTAATTCTGTTCTCTTTTTAGTATTTAACTAAATACTCTGTCTTTGGTAGGACAGGGACCAGACTTATCACTGTTCCCACTGTGGAATGAGTTTTATTCAGTTAGGGAGCCTGAAGGAGCATGAGTGGACACACACAGGAGAAAAGCCTTACCACTGCTCCCAGCGTAAAAACTGATTTCACGAGTAGGGGACCTAAAAGCTCATGTGCGAATACACACAGGAGAAAAGCCTTTCCAATGTTCCCAGTGTGGAAAGAGTTTTACCTGGTTAAGGAGCCTAAGAGGACACACACAATAAAAGTCCAACCACTGCTCTCTCTCTGTGTGGAAGGACATTTTCCCAGTCAGCAATCCTGAAATCACATGAGAAAGGCTGTATTCCTACTTATATTTATGACTGAGAATTTGTGTTTTTGTTTTGTGCCACATGAAATCATATTGTTCATGATTATACCCGTCTATATAAGGTCCGACAGTTGGCAATGCACGTCAGAGCAAACTCCAAGCCATGAGGTCGAAGAAATAGAGGTCGAAGAAATTGTCCGTAGAGCTCAGAGACAGGATTGTGTCGAGCCACAGATCTGGGGAAGGGTGCCAAAAAAGGTCTGCAGCATTGAAGGTCTCCAGTGGCCGCCATCATTCTTAAATGGAAGAAGTTTGGAACCACCAAGACTCTTCCTAGAGCTGGCCGCCCGGCCAAACTGAGCAATCGGGGGAGAAGGACCTTGGTCAGGGAGGTGACCAAGAACCCGATGTTCACTCTGACAGAGTTCCTCTGTGGAGATGGAAGAACCTTCCAGAAGGACAACCATCTCTGCAGCACTCCACCAATCAGGCCTTTATGGTAGAGTGGCCAGACAGAAGCCACTCCTCAGTAAAAGGCACATGACAGCCCACTCGGAGTTTACCAAATGGCACCTAATGACTCTCAGACCATGAGAAACAAGATTCCCTGGCCTGATGAACTCTTTGCCCTGAATGCCAAGCGTCTCTCCTGGCGTAAAGCATGGTGGTGGCATCATCATACTGTGGGGATGTTTTTCAGCTGCAGGGACTGGGAGACTAGTCAGGATCGAGGGAAAGATGAACACACACAGAACACACACAGGAGAGCAATCTTTTAGCTGTGATCTACGTGGGAAGAGTTTTGGTACATCTGACTATCTGAAGACACACCAGAGAACATACACAGGAGACAAACCTTCTAGCTTAGATAGTCTAAATAAAGATCTCTGATCAAACATCAGAAAATACATACATGAAGGAGTTGTTTCATGGAATCAATGAAATAATGTCACAATGTAGAATGTTTTTAACATTGTGGAAGAATTATTTGAATTAATTTCACAATGTAGAACCCTAAACATTTGATTTAACAAAACGTCCCTTTAAAAAGTTGTTACATTTACCACGTTGGTGACCCACTTGAATCAAATGCAACACTCAAATGTAGCTAGCTGTTTTCTACAAATTTTCCTCTAACCAGTGATGTACACATTATTCCCAGACTCCGTGTGGTTTTTGAGCTGTTTTTGCAACCAGGACTTGCAACCATATCTCCCTCCTCGACGATTTATTTCAGCATGATATCGATGAGTGATGACAAATAAGTGTTGCATTCCTTTGTTTAGCGACCCCTACATTTAAATGCATCACTCCAAAATGTAGCTGACTGTCTTCTGCAGGTTGTCCTCTAACCAGGTAAAAGATATCTCCCATTTCCATGTGTTTGTTTTAGTTGTGTTAGTTTCAACAGCACATACAACCTGATTTCCCCCCTAATCGATATCAGTGATTTATTGCTACTTGTCAAAACAACAACATTTTTGGTGTCGTGCAGTTTATTGTGCAGTTTATAAGGTGCTTGTTTAAAAAAAATACAAGTAATATGATTATTGTGGCAGATGTTTGTGTAGATAGTACATTTTATGTTTAGGATTTCAATTAATCACAAACTGTTTCTGCATTTAGACTATTGATTTGGACACGTTTACACTGTGACATTAATTTCAACGTATTTGCAGCCTATACACATGGACGCAGTATAATAAATTGGTCTATAATCAGCCTGACAAAAGATACATGTTTTATTATTCCATGCCTCACCATTAAGTGAATTATTGCCAATACATATTAACAAAGGTCTGTACATTTGTTTTTGATATTTCCAATTCATGTAACATTTAGTAATCATAATTATGTATGCAACCAACTGACAATTTTGGGGTACAATTATATTGACATGGTTGCCCTGCTTTTAGAATATCAGGGTTCATTCTCAGATGTGCAAATCCAAATGTACTAGAGCATGACATTAGGGACTGGGCCCTGATCCAACAACATGCCTATCGAGTGAACCCTGAAAAGAGAGAGAAGCTCCTCTGTGAGGTGGAAAGTTTCTACGGATATTGCAGGAGTTGGTCGCTGGTTGTCTTAAGGGTGGGCAGTCAACAAGTTTTGCGTTTAGCCAGTGCCATGGATCACAATTTATTGCACGTTTTTCTGTATTGGAGAGGAGTTTTCTTTGGGCTCGTTTCAAGGGGACAAGAGTTCTAGAACGTAGGGAGTTTTAGGAAGATGAGAGTTCTAGAAGCTAGTGGCGAAAATACAGGATATATTTGTTGTCTTAAGGGGGAAGGTGTTTGGTTTTTCCATTTATGTTTTGAGGTTGGACTTTAGCACGTATAGCTCATTAGCACGTATAGCTCGTTAGTCAGTATGTGCTACACCTGTGCTGGCTTGTCCATCTCGTTAGTGGGAAGGTGTTTCAGCTGAGCTGGTCCAGGTGCTATTTAAGAGTGTCTAGCCCAGTGCTCCAGTTGTCTTGATAGATGTGGAGAGTCAACACCTTTTAGTTGCGCCACCTTTTTGGTTATTTTGCTTCCTGTTTATAAGTTTGAGGTGGTGGGACGGGTGCGCCATCGTCCGTGAGGAGATGGCGCAAAGTACATCTGGACCGTCGGTTCCGGGAATTGGACTGGCCAACACGGTGCGCTTTTCTTGGCGGGGAAAAGAGATGGAGCCTTGGGGGAGAGAAACCTTCGGGAGGAACATCCTAATGGGGCACCTAAAATTGAAGGTTAAAGATGTGCTATGCCTTCAGGGGAACCCAATGGAGAAGGGGTTTGATGTAACCCTATATTTGGAAGAAAAACACAATGAGATTATGAAGACGGTGACGGAAGGGAAAGAAGAAGGTCCCCTGTGTCATTACACGGTGACCAGCCTGGCAAGAAACAACTTCAGGGTGGTCACCGTAACCATGTACAATCCGCACGTGAAGGACGAAGAAGTGAGGGCCTTTCTGGGGAGGTACATGGACAATGTCTCCTCAGCGAGGTACCTCAGGGACTCCCTGGGTTTCTGGAATGGGAAGAGAGGCTTCCAGGCGTTACTCAGGGAGTCCCCGAAGAGTGTGGATGGCTACCTCCATCCTCCGGCAATGTTCTCCCTGGGGGCTGACAGGGGAACCCTATACTATGCACGTCAGCCCCCGTTCTGCAGGCGTTGTATGGCCTACGGCCATACCCTGGCCTCGTGCAGTAACAAGAAATGTCGTTTTTGTGGGTCGGAAGAGCACGAGGCCAGGGAGTGTGACGAGCCCAAGGCTTGCCACGGGTGTGGCTCCAGAGAACACCTGTGGCGTGATTGCCCAGATCGTCACAGGTCATACGCGTCTGCAGCTGGGGGGGGAGCGGGGGATGGGGGGAGGAAAGAAAGGACGCGTGCGGATTGTACGGATGGCACAGGGGAAAAGAAGGCAAGAGAAGAGGATGGAAAGAAGGAAGAAATGAGAAGAAAGAGGCGGGAAGAAGGAAAGAGTGGAAAAGAAGAGGAGAAGGAAAAGAAGGCAGAAGAACGTAAAGGAGCGGTGAAGGGGACAGTGGTGCGAGAAGGAGTGGAAGAGGGAACGGGGACAGTGACAGGGACAGTGACGGAGAAGGAGGGAGGAGTGGAGGTGGGAGGGGGGGAGAGATGGGGGAAGGAGTGGGGGACAGCCTGCCAGGCTTCCTTGAGGTCGAAATGAGGGATTTGGTGGAGGAGTTAGCGGGGATGGGACGTTGTGTCTCCCCGCTACCTCCTTCACCAAAGAAGAAAGGGATGAAGAGGGGGAGCTTGGCAGGAAGTGAGAGGGAGGGGAGGGGGGCTAAGAGAGTGGCGGGGGGGGGGAGGGTAATTTGTCCTCCCGGTTTGCCTCAGCCCCTTGCATTTTAGTGGATGACTCCAGTGAGGGGTCGGTGGGCTGTTTGCTAGAGGGATCCCAACTCCTGTTTGAGGAGATGGGGTCCCCTACATGCAGCCCCGAGGCAAACAGGGAGGGGGGGGATGGTGGGTGGGGAGGGAGGACCCAACACACTGTCTGGGTCATGGGTTGGGATGGAGGACGGGGGGGCGTCAGGAGAGGAGAGGACGTCCCCGCCGGTGGAGATGGACCAGGGGAGCATCGGGTGAGTCTCCTGTTTTTTTGGGGTTTTTTGGGGGGTTATCTCTCTGTGAAGGGGCCCTGAGGATTCTCGGGGTTCATTTTGAGACCTCCGGCTCAGCGACGCTAAACTGGAACATGCGTATCGCAGTGGTACAGAGGAAGCTAGCAATGTGGAAGGCTAGGTATTTGTCTTTTATGGGCAAAGTCCTGGTCCTAAAGGTGGATGTGTTGCCGTCTCTTTTGTATTTGGGATATATCTACCCATTGCCGGCTTGTCTGAGGAGGCCTCTAGTGAGGCTTGTGTTTCAGTTTATGTGGAGTGGCAGATGCGAGTGGGTCGCCAGGGCACGCATGATCTGTCCCATCGGGGAGGGAGGTAGGGGGGTACCACATTTCCCCCTCAAGCTGGACTCAATTTTTGTTTCTTTCTTGTTAGCGGAGCTTGCTCAGCCAGTGATACACCCGTCCGGTTACCTCCTGCGGGTGTTCTTCTCGTATCAGGCGAGAAGCGTAATGGTGTGGTCTAACACGGGTCCTCGGGCGGAACAGCTGCCGTGGCACTTTGGTCATGCGGCCAAGTGGCTGCGTGCGCCCCCCGAGGTTGAAGTTGCCCAAGTAGGTTTAGACCACAGGCACCTGTACGAGGAGGTCAGGCAGGCAGGGAGTCCTGCGCCCGTAGCGGGCATCTCGTCAGTGGTCTGGGAGGGAGTGCAGGCGCGGGGCCTGGACAACGGGCTCAAGGACCTGAATTGGTTGAGCCTTCATAAGCGTTTGCCGGTACTTTCCATCTTGTACCGGTATAGTTTGGTGCGATCCCCCACCTGTCCAAGATCTGCTTGTGGCAGGGAGGAGACTGTGCGCCATGCCTTCTGGGACTGTGCCTTTGCCGGACTAGTATGGGCTAGGGCACGGGTGATGCTAGGTGTGGTTAGGAGTGATTTTGTTTTGACATGGGCTAGGCTAGAGAGAGGCGTAGGGAGAGCAAAGGGAACGGATAGGGACAGGTTTCTGCTCTGGCTTCTCATGAGTCTCTTTAAAAGGGACTGTGGGAAGCCAGGAAGAATTTAGTCAAGACAGGGAGAGATTGGGGGTGGAAGGGATAGTGAGAAGGGTGGAAGGTGATTTGAGGGGGAGGATGAAGAGGGAGGAGAGGAAGTGGGGGAAGCATGCGGCACGGGAGAGGTGGAAAGGGGGTTTAGGGCTGGGAGTGTTAGAGTGAGTTTGGTAAGGGGATAGATTAGGGAAGGGGAGATAGGGAAAGGGTTAGGTATTGGTTAGGTATGACGGGGAGGGACGATGCTCCCCTGAGGTTTGTTTTTGTTTGATGTTTTTGTAAATAGAATTTTATTAAGAATGAATGAGAATTATGATTTTGTAATAGTATGAATGGTTTTGATTGTAATAAATTATTTTAACCACCTTTTTGGTTTGCTTCTTGTCTTTAAGTTTGGTGCGGGTTTCTTTTGTTTGACTCTTCTTCGGCAGATTTAGTGGGTCTCATGGTAGGTGTCTTTTAGGTCCCAGTTGTTTTTACTAGTCAACTTTCAGTGGACACCCCCGTAGTGTCTTTCAGAACGCCTCCTAAACCCCTACCAGTTTCATTTTGGTTTTTGTCACTTGACTCTTTGTTAGTTCCCTTTTCTATTTAAGTGACTGTTCTGGTTTTCTTGTTGGTGAATGTAATAACAAACAATGTAGTAAAACAAGCTTATATTTTAGGTTGGATATTGCATCCAATTGTTAATATTTTAATCAATGGCATTTTCCTTAGAATGTTCAGTAGTCTTTCAGTTGTTAATCTTCTGTTTTTTATCCTCTTATGTATGTTGGGGTAAATATATATTTTTCCTTTTTTTTCTTCTGTGAAGCCATTGTTGCATCCATGCCTGAAATGTGCTTTTAAGTTCCATAGTTTCTGTGTTGTGGTATGTGTGTGTTTCAACATGGCTTCCTGAAATTCCCCTCATTGCTAATTGGAGCTGACCCCGCCCCCTCGTCAGGATACAGCTGTATCTCATTATACTCCTTCCAGCTATATAAGCCAGTGTTCTGTTGCTCAGTAGAGAGCTGAGGGTTATATCATATGTTGGTTTGTACTGTGTTAGTTGTTGCTGAGAGAGAGAGAGAGCGAGCCTCTTTTATGTTCTGAGTTAGTTTTTTTTCTCAGTTTTTGTTGTGAAGTAGTTTGTATTATTCTTTCATTTGTTCCCAGAGGGGAAGGCAGCCTTTTCTGCCATTCCAAATAAAAAGCCCACTCGGGTTTTCGATCAGCAGACCAAGCTTACCTCAATTACGAGATGGCTAAAAGTTGCAGACCATGTTTTTCTCCATTAGGAGGACAAAGGTTGTCGACCATTGCTGAATCTTTTTAACCATACCACGTGGTTAAACTCTTAGACTATCGACACCGACAGAATAAGAACAAGTCTTTGATATTGATTACTAGTCTGCAGCTAGGATTTCGGTATCATTGAACGCGAAGAAAGACTACCACCGAAACATCCCTTCTATAACAAAGGAATGAATGTCACTTTGAACTATCCCCTTTAACCACAACCGAGAGAGGGAGCGAGACGGACAATTCTACAAAAGACACAAACTTTTCACCAGTGATCAAGACGACACACTGAGCGTAAATATATATATTGATTGCAATCGTTCCCGAATGAGTGAGCGTTCATGTGTAAAGGATTAGCATTTCAATTGTTATAATCATTAACTGTAGTGACTTCTTAGTCGACCCCCCACTTCCCCTTTTGTCTAACAAGCCGCCATGCCGGTTTAGCCACTAGGGCACATTCTCCTTTCATTACATTTGCCTTGTTTGTTTATGCATTTCTGTGAATTACTTAGTAATAAATAAAAAAATTAAGACAATTGATGTATGGATGACTCATAGTGAAGACTGGGTTCGTGCAGATAACCAACAATTTATGACGTTTGGAATGAGACTAACGTGAAGTAAAGTAAATAATTCATTAATTCGAAGACTTTGATCAGAAAATATCTGAAAAGTTATTTTAGGAAATAACTTTGTAATCTGAATATTATATTCTTTGGTGCCCTGACTTCCTAGTTAATTAGTTACGTGATTAATCAGTTGATCACGTAATAACTAATAACTAATTACAGAGAATCTTTGATAAAACTATATTTCTTCAGTTAATGATAGACACGACACTAGGTAAGACTTGGTCGGATCACCCCCTGTATTTTGGTTAGTGCTAAGTTGGGTAGGCAGGTAAGGTAGGAGAGGGGGCTTTGATATTTACTTTCTTTGCTTTGATTCCGTCCAGCCCCTTTCCCCAAAAATTACAATGAGAGGGAATAAATTCCCTGTAAACGGTACCTTTGTCATCCTTAATCGCACCTACAGTCCCATACCTCTTTCACTCCAAGGGGAGCTGAGTTGTAGCAGGGTGTTGCGTTCCCTCTTCCTAGAGTCGTACATAACGTGCTATATAAATAAAGCATGATTTGAACATATTGCAAAAGAAATTAACAACCAATCAACAGACTCTTGCTAAACCAATGAACAAATATGTTGGTATGAAAAACATATCTCCCACTATGTCAAAATAGTGCATGCTATGTACCTTTAGTATCACTTTTCAACCAACCCAGTTAATTTGTTGAAAATGAAAAATGTTGAAATCAACCATTGTTAGGGAATAATCAGAATTTGTTGGTAACATAGGTAAGATGTTTTATATTCATCATATGTTTGTAAGTTACTTCTCATCAAGAATGTTATTTTTGTAGAATACTGTGGCAGGGTTGCAGTATCTGTTCTATGTCAAGACTAAGTTGCATGGGCCGCAGAGAGGGGAGAGGTCAAGGGATCATCAAGCGTGTATCTCTTGGCTCCACAATGTCTGTGTGCCAGTCAGTGTGTCTCTGTGATCTTGTCAAGAATAGGATGGATTTGATATATGCCTGTTGATATGGAGGATTGGTTTATGGTTCTGAGTTTGAGAAAGGAGACAAAGCTGAACAATGAATTATGCCAATGCTGTCTTATCCTGTGTATCTTTGCTATAAAGGATCCCATTTGCCATTGTGTTGGGACTCTCAACTTTTCATTAGAGATACTGAACTGTTGAAAGTCAAAATGCTATTGCAATGTGGAGGGGGCTCTCAGAGAATTCATTGACAGACACTGAATTACCTGAGAGTCACAGGATTGTGATAGAGCTCATATAATTAAAGATAGACTTTGATAACTAACTCTGACTTGTGTGTGTGGTTTGCTCCCATGATTTGGTAAATAGAGGAAATTTCCACGACACCATACATCAAAGGATTCAACTACTGGAAACTGAAACAAACAAATGGATCAACCAGATCAATCCCACTTTTCCAGCCTGCTGAAGGCGTGGTGGAGTGGTAAACACCACCCCCGGCTCTACCAGGGGCTTGAGGTGGTCTCCCACAGCTCTGCTTATGTCATGTTCTGTGGCCTTGCTGTTCCATTTCTTGACTGCCCCTGCAACACAGAAAGAAACACATTTAGTCATATTATATAAAACACTCAACATTATGGATATGGAGCATCCATGGCCTCAGTTACACCTGGCACCTAAATGTGACTTCTGTCATCTGTTCACTCCAAGCTGCATTAGGTTCAGGTCTATCAGGATGGGCCTTTGACATAGTCAGGACACCGAATATGCATCAGCAATGTAAAGAGATGGGGTGAATGAGTGGGGAAAAATACATTTTACACAAATGTTATTGGTCACATACAGGTGTTCAGCAGATGTTGTTGCAGGTGTAGCGAAATGCGTGTGTTTCTAGCTCCAACAGTGCAGCAATATCTAACAATTTCACAACAAATACCTAATACACACAAATCTAAGTAAAGGAATAAGAATATATAAATATATGCATAAACAATGTCAGAGCAGCATAGACTGAGACAGTTTACACATATGAGATGAGAAATGAAATGTAAACATTATTAAAGGGACATTATTAAAGTGACTAGTGTTCCATTTATTAAATGGCCAATGATTTCAAGTCTATTTGTAGGCTGCAGCCTCTCTGTGCTAGTGATGGCTATTTAACAGTCTGATGGTCTTGAGATAGTTTTTCAGTCTTTCGGTCCCAGCTTTGATGCACCTGTACTGACCTCGCCTTCTGAATGATAGCGGGTGAAGAGGCAGTGGCTCGGGTAATAACAAAGAATAAATGTGTGTGCCTCTAATTATGTCAATCTGTGTGTGGGGTTGTTTGAGAAGAATGTGATTGTCAGCCCTAACAATCCATTCTAGCAGCTCATCAGGCTCCGAAAAAGTCTTCATTGATGACGTTTTCTTTCTATTCCAGGGCACAGCAGAGGAACTTCATTGATTCCACTCCTTCATCAATACAAACAGTGAACATCTGAAATTCACCCTCAACTTTGATGCGCATGAAACAAATTACCTGGACATTTTGATTAAGAGGGAGGGGAGTGGCTTTAGCACAGACCTATACAGGAAGCCGACGGGCAGGAATTCCGTTATGTGGAGACAGCTTCCACCCTACACCCCTAGAAAATAGCTTCTCCATCAGCCAAGACAGTCATATACACAGAGTGACTATGACGAACAAACTGATTGTCTGGATGAGCGTTTCAGACAGCGGGGTTACCCAGAGGAATGGCTGCATGACGCAAGTGATCATTCTAAAAATATGACCCAGGATGACAGCTTGAACCTCCCCTCCCTCCAGACCAACACGTTCAATGCTTCCTTCAGTACTCCCCAAACGTCCCCACCCTCCAGACCAACACGTTCAATGCTTCCTTCAGTACTCCCCAAACGTCCCCACCCTCCAGACCAACACGTTCAATGCTTCCTTCAGTACTCCCCAAACCTCCCCTCCCTCCAGACGAACACGTTCAATGCTTCCTTCAGTACTCCCCAAACCTCCCTTCCCTCCAGACCAACACGTTCAATGCTTCCTTCAGTACTCCCCAAACCTCCCCTCCCTCCAGACCAACACGTTCAATGCTTCCTTCAGTACTCCCCAAACCTCCCTTCCCTCCAGACCAACACGTTCAATGCTTCCTTCAGTACTCCCCAAACCTCCCCTCCCTCCAGACCAACACGTTCAATGCTTCCTTCAGTACTCCCCAAACCTCCCCTCCCTCCAGACCAACATGTTCAATGCTTCCTTCAGTGCTCCCCACTTGGTAAACAGTTAGACCACATCATTAAACGTATTATGGCTGCAGGGGCAGTATTGAGTAGCTTGGATGAAAGGTGCCCAGAGTAAATGGCGTACACCTCAGTCTCAGTTGCTAATAAATGCATATTTTTATTAGTATTGGATAGAAAACACTCTAAAACTGTTTGAATGATGTCTGTGAATATAACAGAACTCATATGGCAGGCAAAAACCTGAGAAGAAATCCAAACAGGAAGTGGGAAATCTGAGGTTGATCGATTTTCAACCCAGCCCCTATTGAATACACAGTGGGATATGGATCAAGTTGCACTTCCTAGGGCTTCCACTAGATGTCAACCGTCTTTAGAAACTTGAATGAGGCTTCAACTGTGATGTGGGGCTGAATGAGAGCTAAATGAGTCAGGTGTCTGGCAGAGAGCCAGGTCCTGGTCATGCACATTTCACATGGTAGCGACCTGCGTTCCATTGCTTCTCTACAGACAATGGAATTCTCCGGTTGGAACGTTATTGAAGATTTATGATAAAAACATCCTAAAGATTGATTCTACGACCTGTAATATAACTTTTTGAAGTTTTTGTCCGACGTTATGCTGGACCTGCACGAGCGTTTGGATTTGTGTACCTAACGCCCTAACAAAAGTAGCTATTTGGACATAAATAATGGACATTATCGAACAAATCAAACATTTATTGTGGAACTAGGATTCCTGGGAGTGGATTCTGATGAAGATCATCAATGGTAAGGGAATATTTATAATGTTATTTCTGATTTCTGTTGACTCCAACATGGCGGATAATTTTATTTGTTTTCTGAGCGCTGTTATCAGATTATTGAATGGTTTGCTTTTTCCGTAAAGTTTTTTTGTAATCTGACACAGCGGTTGCATTAAGGAGAGGTACAGTGGGGCAAAAAAGTATTTAGTCAGCCACCAATTGTGCAAGTTCTCCCACTTAAAAATATGAGAGACCTGTAATTTTCATCATAGGTACACTTGAACTATGACAGACAAAATTATTATTTTTTCTCCAGAAAATCACATTGTAGGATTTTTAATGAATTTATTTGCAAATTATGGTGGAAAATAAGTATTTGGTCAATAACAAAAGTTTATCTCAATACTTTGTTATATACCCTTTGTTGGCAATGACAGAGGTCAAATGTTTTCTGTAAGTCTTCACAAGGTTTTCACACACTGTTGCTGGTATTTTGGCCCATTTCTCCATGCAGATCTCCTCTAGAGCAGTGATGTTTTGGGGCTGTTGCTGGGAAACACAGACTTTCAACTCCCTCCAAAGATTTTCTATGGGGTTGAGATCTGGAGACTGGATAGGCCACTCCAGGACCTTGAAATGCTTCTTACGAAGCCACTCCTTCGTTGCCCGGGCGGTGTGTTTGGGATCATACTGAAAGACCCAGCCACGTTTCATCTTCAATGCCCTTGCTGATGGTAGGCTTTGTTACTTTGGTCCCAGCTCTCTGCAGGTCATTCACTAGGTCCCCCCGTGTGGTTCTGGGATTTTTGCTCACCGTTCTTGTGATCATTTTGACCCCACGGGGTGAGATCTTGTGTGGAGCCCCAGATCGAGGGAGATTATCAGTGGTCTTGTATGTCTTCCATTTCCTAATAATTGCTCCCACAGTTGATTTCTTCAAACAGAGCTGCTTACCTATTGCAGATTCAGTCTTCCCAGCCTGGTGTAGGTCTACAATTTTGTTTCTGGTGTCCTTTGACAGCTCTTTGGTCTTGGCCATAGTGGAGTTTGGAGTGTGACTGTTTGAGGTTGTGGACAGGTATATTTTATACTGATAACAAGTTCAAACAGGTGCCATTAATACAGGTAACGAGTGGAGGACAGAGGAGCCTCTTAAAGAAGAAGTTACATGTCTGTGAGAGCCAGAAATCTTGCTTGTTTGTAGGTGACCAAATACTTATTTTCCACCATAATTTGCAAATAAATTCATTAAAAATCCTACAATGTGATTTTCTGGATTTTTTTTCAAAATTTGTCTGTCATAGTTGAAGTGTACCTATTATGAAAATTACAGGCCTCTCTCATCTTTCTAAGTGGGAGAACTTGCACAATTGGTGGCTGACTAAATACTTTTTTGCCCCACTGTATATCTATATTTCCATGTCTAACAATTGTATTTTCATCAACATTTATAATGAGTATTTCTGTAAAATTATGTGTCTCTGCAATATCACCGGATGTTTTTGGAACTAGTGAACGTAACGCGCCAATGTATACTGAGATGTTTTTATGTGAATATGAACTTTATCAAACAAAACATATATGTATTGTGTAACATTAAGTCCTAAGTGTGTCATCTGATGAAGATCATCAAAGGTTAGTGATTAATTTTATCTCTATTCATGGTTTTTGTGACTCCTCTCTTTGGCTGGAAAAATGGCTGTGTTTCTCTGTGAGTTGGTGGGGACCTAACGTAATCGTTTGTGGTGCTTTCGCTGTAAAGCCTATTTGAAATCAGACACTGTGGTGGGATTAACAA
Source organism: Oncorhynchus tshawytscha (assembly GCF_018296145.1). Lineage (NCBI taxonomy): Eukaryota > Metazoa > Chordata > Actinopteri > Salmoniformes > Salmonidae > Oncorhynchus > Oncorhynchus tshawytscha. Next base: position 3,973,816 of record NC_056446.1, on the reverse strand, counting down.
CAAGATTACCTTTAAAACGGTATAAAATACATGTATGTTTGAGGAATTTTAATTATGAGATTACTGTTGTTTTGAATTTGGCGCCCTGCACTTTCATTGGCTGTTGTCATATCGATCCCGTTAACGGGATTGCAGCCATAAGAAATTGTTAAAAACACTGGTACATCTTGATCACTGATCCACAACTGGAGAAGACGTTTAAAGAACCCCAGGAGGGTAGTCTTCAGACACGCCCCCAACATCAGTCAATTGGTGGTGAGGTCTGATTTTCCACCGGCGCCACGTAGTACCTTCCTAGATAATGTGCCGGACGGTAATTATAGATGTGGCCAATGTACCCAGTGTAACTTTACAAACAAATGTACCGAGTTAAATCATCCTATTACAAGCCAGACCATTAAGATTAAGGGCATCGTTACATGTTCCACAGTAAATGTGATCCACCTGATCAAGTGTATTTGTGGTCTTTGCTGTGTAGGAAAAACAAAATGAGCTCTGTAAACAAGGATAGCAGCACACAGGAGTAATATCAGGACCCTTGACCAGAGAAACAAGGATATCAGATCACAGGAGTAATATCAGGACCCTTGACCAGAGAAACAAGCATATCAGAACACAGGAGTAATATCAGGACCCTTGACCAGAGAAACCGTGTGGCTGCGCATTTCATGGAGGCTCGTTACAACATCAGCTCTCTGAGCTACTTTGGTATCGAACATGTTAAATCTCCTAGGAGAGAATAAACTGATAATCTATTTTTGAGAAGAGAATTGGATTGTGTACCATGTCTCCTAGGGGTCTGAACCAAGAGTTTGATATCAGACCATTTCTAACATGAATACATCAAGTTGATGTGTCTTTCCTTGCAGGTTTCCACTTTGTCATTATATACATATACAGTATATTATTGTCTGAACTACTACATGTGGTCATTATATACATATACAGTATATTGTTGTCTGAACTACTACATATGGTCATTATATACAGTATATTATTGTCTGAACTACTACATGTGGTCATTATATACATATACAGTATATTATTGTCTGAACTACTACATATGGTCATTATATACAGTATATTATTGCCTGAACTACTACATGTGGTCATTATATACAGTATATTATTGTCTGAACTACTACATGTGGTCATTATATACATATACAGTATATTATTGTCTGAACTACTACATATGGTCATTATATACAGTATATTATTGTCTGAACTACTACATGTGGTCATTATATACAGTATATTATTGTCTGTACTACTACATGTGGTCAATATATACAGTATATTATTGTCTGAACTGCTACATGTGGTCATTATATACAGTATATTATTGTCTGAACTACTACATGTGGTCATTATATACCGTATATTATTGTCTGAACTACTACATGTGGTCATTATATACATATACAGTATATTATTGTCTGGACTACTACATGCGGTCATTATATACAGTATATTATTGTTTGTACTACTACATGTGGTCATTATATACAGTGTATTATTGTCTGAACTAGTACATGTGGTTATTATATACAGTATATTATTGTCTGTACTACTACATGTGGTCATTATATACAGTGTATATTGTCTGTACTACTACATGTGGTCATTATATACAGTGTATTATTGTCTGAACTACTACATGTGGTCATTATATACAGTGTATTATTGTCTGAACTAGTACATGTGGTTGTTATATACAGTATATTATTGTCTGAACTACTACATGTGGTCATTATATACAGTGTATTATTGTCTGAACTAGTACATGTGGTCGTTATATACATACACATGAAGCTTTTGTAAACAGTGTGGAGGCCTTCTTGTTCTTTAACAAAGCTTTTGTAAACAGTGTGGGGGCCTTCTTGTTCATTATCAAAGATTTGTAAACAGTGTGGGGGCCTTCTTGTTCTTTATCAAATCTTTTGTAAACAGTGTGCGGGCCTTCTTGTTCTTTAACAAAGCTTTTGTAAACAGTGTGTGGGCCTTCTTGTTCTTTAACAAAGCTTTTGTAAACAGTGTGTGGGCCTTCTTGTTCTTTAACAAAGCTTTTGTAAACAGTGTGGGGGCCTTCTTGTTCTTTAACAAAGCTTTTGTAAACAGTGTGGGGGCCTTCTTGTTCATTATCAAAGATTTGTAAACAGTGTGGGGGCCTTCTTGTTCTTTATCAAATCTTTTGTAAACAGTGCGGGGGCCTTGTTCTTTTACAAAGCTTTTGTAAACTGTGTGGGGCCTTGTTCTTTATCAAAGCTTTTGTAAATAGCATGTGGGCCTTCTTGTTCTTTATCAAAGCTTTTGTAAACAGTGTGTGGGCCTTCTTGTTCTTTAATCGATTTGATAAAACAATCGTCATCACATTAATGATAAATGTCCAGAGACACTATGTTTACATGGGTATTGGGATCTGACCTCATTGATCTGTCAGTAAGCTATGTTTACATGGGTATTGGGATCTGACCTCATTGATCTGTCAGTAAGCTGTGTTCACATGGGTATTGGGAGCTAACCTCATTGATCTGTCAGTAAGCTATGTTTACATGGGTATTGGGATTTGACCTCATTGATCTGTCAGTAAGCTATGTTTACATGGGTATTGGGATCTAACCTCATTGATCTGTCACTAAGCTATGTCTACATGGGTATTGGGAACTTACCTCATTGATCTGTCAGTAAGCTATATTTACATTGGTATTGGGATCTGACCTCATTGATCTGTCAGTAAGCTATGTCTACAAGCCAAATGTGCTGAGATGGAGCAGCTGAACTCAGCCAACTGTGCTGAGATGGAGCAGCTGAACTCAGCCAATTGTGCTGAGATGGAGCAGCTGAACTGAGCCAACTGTGCTGAGATGGAGCAGCTGAACTCAGCCGATTTCAAGTTAAATTGTGTTGTGAGGGAGTAATTTCCTTCTTTGATCACTTTGAGGATGTGAGCTAGCCTAGCTTCTTCCTGAGATGTCATGTTGCCATCTTGCGTTTCCAAGGAGGCCATGGTCAGAGGTTCTTTCTTCGTCGTTTCTTGACCTGCTTCTTGGCCTCCCTTGCCTTGTTTTTGTCTCGTAGGCATATCACCACACTTGGCTACAGTGTAGTAATCAGTATGTTGTTTTTGTCTCATAGACATATCCCCACACTTGGCTACAGTGTAGTAATCAGTATGTTGTTTTTGTCTCATAGACATATCCCCACACTTGGCTACAGTGTAGCAATCAGTATGTTGTTTTTGTCATGTAGACATATCCCCACACTTGGCTACAGTGTAGTAATCAGTATGTTGTTTTTGTCGCGTAGACATATCCCCACACTTGGCTACAGTGTAGTAATCAGTATGTTGTTTTTGTCTGGTAGGCATATCACCACACTTGGCTACAGTCTAGTAATCAGTATGTTGTTGTTGTTGTCTCGTAGACATATCCCCACACTTGGCAGTGTACTACAGTGTAGTAATCAGTATGGGTGAAGTTAAAGTTTTAGGATAAGTTTGTTAAAGATTTATCGGGAGCTCTCGGTCACACTTCTTCCTTCGCTGCATGACAGCCAGAGAGGTGAGAGGTCACATGGTTTAGATGGTAAATATTTGTGTTCCCTTAGCGGTTCATCATGTAAGCAAAAGGGAATATGTTTGATCATCTATGTTTATTTACATTAGTGCAAGTTGTCCACTGATATTGGTGTAATTTCTCACCCCTTTTGACTGTATGAGTTATTTTCCCCTCAGACACACACATTTGATATCATGGTCATTTGTGTCAAATGTACTTTTCCCCACTCATTCACCCGATCTCTTTACATTGCTTATGCATATTCGGAGGCCTGACTGCGTCCAGACTGTCAAAGGCCCATCCTGGTAGATCTGAACCTAATACAGCTTGGAATGATCGGATGACAGAAGTCACATTTAGGTGCCAGGTGTAACTGAGGCCATAGATGCTCCATATCCATTACTTTGAGTGTTTTATATAACTAAATGTGTTTCTGGGTTGCAGGGGCAGTCAAAAAATGGAACAGCATGGCTACAAAACATGACATCAGCAGAGCTGTGGGAGACCACCGCAAGCCCCTGGTAGAGTCAGGGGTGTTTACCACTCCTTCAGCAAACTTGAAAAGTGGGATTGATACTGTTTTTCATACTAAGAGGGACCAAGAGTCTGTTGATTGGTCAGTCATTGGGTTCATTTGTTTTACAATATGATCAAATCAAGCTTTATTTATACAGCACATTTCAGACATGGATGAAACAATGGTTTCACAGGAAAAATGGAAAAAAAATGAAAATAAACAAATATTTAGTACACAAACATGAGGATAAAAAACAATAACTGAAAGACTAAATGAGCATTCTAAAGAAATGCCATTGATTAAAATATTAATTGGATGCAATATCCAACCCAAAATATAAGCTTGTTTTACTCCATTGTTTGTTGTTACGTTCCCCAGCAAGAAAACCAGAAATGTCCCTTAAATAGAAGAGGGAACTAACAAAGAGTCACTGACAACAACCACAACTAAACAGGTGGGGTTTTAGGAGGGGTTCTGAAAGACACTATGGGGGTGTCCACTGAAAGTTGACTAGTAACAACAACTGGGACATAAAAGACAGACACTATATCTGCCCAAGAAGAGGCAAACAAAAGAAACACCAAACTTAAAGACAGGAGGGAAACCAAAAAGGTGGAGCAACTAAAGGTGTTGACTCTCAATATCCATCAAGACAACTGGAGCACTGGGCCAGACACTCTTAAATAGAACCTGGACCAGCTCAGGTGGAACACCTTCCCACTAACGAGATGGACAAGCCAGCACAGGTGTAACACATACCTACTAACGAGGTGACACTAATCAGTGTCCCGAAGACACATTTCAGTTGTACAACTGACTAGGTATCCCCCAAACAAAAAAGAATCAGAACTCTAGAACCTAAACAAAACTCATCTCCAATATGGAAAAATGTGCAGTCAAAATAAATTGTGATCCATGGTAACACATTGACAAACACAAATATTTTTGACTGCCCACCCTTGAGACAATCAGCAACCAAGTTGTCCTTACCACGGACATGTCTGATTTCAAGAGGGAAATCCTGCAATATCCTTAGTAACTTTACACCTCACTGCTTCTCTCTCTTTTCAGGGTACACTTGATAGGCATGTTGTTGGATCGGGGCCCAGTCCATAATGTCATTCTCTAGTACATTTGGGTTGGCACATCTGAGAATAAACCCTGATATTCTAAAAGCAGGGCAACAATGTCAATATAATTGCAATCAAAAATTGTCAGTTGGTTGCATAAATAATCACGATGACTAAATATTACATGAATTGTAAATATAAAATATCAACACCAAATGTACATCCCTTTTTCATATGTTTTGGCAATATTTCACTTACACGTCCTGTTAAAACTAACAGCTCAAAAAACACACAGAATCTGGGAATAATGTGTACATCAGTGGTTAGAAGACAATTTGTAGAAAACAGCTAGCTACATATTGATTCAAGTGGGTCGCCAACGTGGTAAGTGCAACACAACTATTTTTTTATTAGTCATTTTTTGTTAGACCACATAAATAGTACTCTTTTCAATTCAGAGCCTGGATTTCCCCCTGAGGCCAATATCCTTATGCTGAAATCAATAGAACAGGGGACAAATATTTAGGGTTCTACATTATGACACCATTAAAATACTCCTACTACAACGTTAAAACCTTCTAAATAGTGAGATTCTATTTCATTGATATCGTGAAACAACTCATTCCTGTATGTATTTTCTGATGTTTGATCAGAGATCTTTTACTAGAGTATCTCTTGTCACATTGATCACAGCTATAAGGTTTCTCTCCTGTGTGTGTTCTCTGGTGTATAGTCAGACTGCTAGACGTAACAAAACTCTTCCCACATTGATCACAGCTATACGGTTTCTCTCCTGTGTGTGTTCTCTGGTGTGATATCAGGCTGAATGACTGACTAAAAGTCTTCCCACATTGTTTACAGTTATATGGTTTCTCTCCTGTGTGTGTTCTCTGATGTTTAGTCAGACTGCTAGATGTAACATATCTATTCCCACATTGATCACATCTATAAGGTTTCTCTCCTGTGTGTGTTCTCTGGTGTGATTCTAAACATCCTGAAGAAACAAAACTCTTTCCACAGTGAGAGCAGCTAAATAGTTTCTCTCCTGTGTGTGTTCTCTGGTGTTTAGTCAGACTGCTACATGTAAGATATCTCTTCCCACATTGATCACAGCAATAAGGTTTCTCTCCTGTGTGGATTCTCTGATGAATTGTAATGCCTGCTGAGGAGGTGAATCTCTTCCCACAGTCAGAGCAGCAATGAGATTTTTTCCCTGTGGGTCTCTGCTGGTGTTTCCTGAGGAATTCTGATGTGGAAAGAATATTCTCTGCCTCGTCAGCATCATGATGTTGTTGTTGAGGCTCCCCAGAGGATCCATGATAGCCACGTCTCTCTCCTGTGTGAACAACAAAGTCAGACAGATGGTTAAAGGCCCACAACAGCAGAAATCCACTGTAAAAAGGTGATGCCAACAGCGTAGCAATGATGTTGTACAACAATTGACTGTAATTGTCTGTAATGAATTCAAAATTATTTGACAATGGTCTTAAGACAGTCAAGTGAGAAAGTCCTATTTTGTCTTGTTTTCACATCTGTAGAAACATCGATGATTTTAGGCTAGAAGAAAGTTAAAGTTGTTGAAATCCTAAGTACTGTGCCAGACGACTTTTGGTCTCCAATATAGGCCCCTGACCGTGTTTGCTAAAACTGCAGCACAAGGGCGATGCGCACACAATTTGATTGCATTAACTCCTCCCTGCTAATGAGGAAACCAATAGTTATGGATGTAATAGATCTACCTGGAGCAAAAATGGTGAGCAAAGATTTTTGTTTTTCACAAAGTATTCTGAATATTACAGCGCAAGATCAGGAGTGCTATTCAAGGAGGCTCACATTAAGTTCTGTGTCTATTCACTAATTCACTACCATGGGGGAAAACTCATGGGAGTTCTCATAGGCTGACAGCAAAAATAGCCTCCATTTACAGGTTGCTTATGAGTGCATTTCACATTACTTTTGGATTATAATTGTACGTCTTGTTTGAATGTCCTGTGTTATTGTTGCAAATCAACTACTTTATACTTAAACACTTCAACCAGTACGGAGGGTTTGTACACTAATTGACCCATAACTTAACCTAACAATAAAATAGATCTACTTTAGGACCCATAACTTCACCTAATATAAACCTACTGTAGGATCTATAACTTCACCTAACAACAACACAGACCTACTGTAACAATACATCATGTAGATGTATATAATGAACAGACTAGGTCTATACTGATCCTACATGGTGTAACAATACATAATGTAGATGTACAGTGCCTTGCGAAAGTATTCGGCCCCCTTGAACTTTGCGACCATTTGCCACATTTCAGGCTTCAAACAAAGATATAAAACTATTTTTTTGTGAAGAATCAACAACAAGTGGGACACAATCATGAAGTGGAACTACATTTATTGGATATTTCAAACTTTTTTAACAAATCCAAAACTGAAAAATTGGGCGTGCAAAATTATTCGGCCCCCTTAAGTTAATACTTTGTAGCGACACCTTTTGCTGCGATTACAGCTGTAAGTCGCTTGGGGTATGTCTATCAGTTTTGCACATCGAGAGACTGAAATTATTTCCCATTCCTCCTTGCAAAACAGCTCGAGCTCAGTGAGGTTGGATGGAGAGCATTTGTGAACAGCAGTTTTCAGTTCTTTCCACAGATTCTCGATTGGATTCAGGTCTGGACTTTGACTTGGCCATTCTAACACCTGAATATGTTTATTTTTTAACCATTCCATTGTAGATTTTGCTTTATGTTTTGGATCATTGTCTTGTTGGAAGACAAATCTCCGTCCCAGTCTCAGGTCTTTTGCAGACTCCATCAGATTTTCTTCCAGAATGGTCCTGTATTTGGCTCCATCCATCTTCCCATCAATTTTAACCATCTTCCCTGTCCCTGCTGAAGAAAAGCAGGCCCAAACCATGATGCTGCCACCACCATGTTTGACAGTGGGGATGGTGTGTTCAGGGTGATGAGCTGTGTTGCTTTTACGCCAAACATAACGTTTTGCATTGTTGCCAAAAAGTTCACTTTTGGTTTCATCTGACCAGAGCACCTTCTTCCACATGTTTGGTGTGTCTCCCAGGTGGCTTGTGGCAAACTTTAAAACAACACTTTTTATGGATATCTTTAAGAAATGGCTTTCTTCTTGCCACTCTTCCATAAAGGCCAGATTTGTGCAATATACGACTGATTGTTGTCCTATGGACAGAGTCTCCCACCTCAGCTGTAGATCTCTGCAGTTCATCCAGAGTGATCATGGGCCTCTTGGCTGCATCTCTGATCAGTCTTCTCCTTGTATGAGCTGAAAGTTTAGAGGGACGGCCAGGTCTTGGTAGATTTGCAGTGGTCTGATACTCCTTCCATTTCAATATTATCGCTTGCACAGTGCTCCTTGGGATGTTTAAAGCTTGGGAAATATTTTTGTATCCAAATCCGGCTTTAAACTTCTTCACAACAGTATCTCGGACCTGCCTGGTGTGTTCCTTGTTCTTCATGATGCTCTCTGCGCTTTTAACGGACCTCTGAGACTATCACAGTGCAGGTGCATTTATACGGAGACTTGATTACACACAGGTGGATTGTATTTATCATCATTAGTCATTTAGGTCAACATTGGATCATTCAGAGATCCTCACTGAACTTCTGGAGAGAGTTTGCTGCACTGAAAGTAAAGGGGCTGAATAATTTTGCACGCCCAATTTTTCAGTTTTTGATTTGTTAAAAAAGTTTGAAATATCGTTCCACTTCATGATTGTGTCCCACTTGTTGTTGATTCTTCACAAAAAAATACAGTTTTATATCTTTATGTTTGAAGCCTGAAATGTGGCAAAAGGTCGCAAAGTTCAAGGGGGCCGAAAACTTTCGCAAGGCACTGTATATAATGAACAGACTGGGTCTATACTGCTCCTACATGGTGTAACAATACATCATGTAGATGTATATAATGAATAGACTAGGTCTATACTGCTCCTACATGGTGTAACAATACATCACGTAGATGTATATAATGAACAGACTAGGTCTATACTGCTCCTACTTGGTTTAACAATACAGTGCATTCGGAAAGTATTCAGACCCCTTCACTTTTTCCACATTTTTGTACATCACCACCTTATTCTAAAATGGATTTTCAAAAACTCTATCTACAATACCCCAAAATGATAAACCAAAAACACTTATATTTTTTTGCTAATTTATTAAAATAAACAGAAAAATCATATTTACGTAAGTATTCAGACTCTTTACTACGTACTTTGTTGAAACACCTTTGGCAGCGATTACAGCCTCCAGCCTTCTTGGGTATGACACTACAAGCTTGGCACACCTGTATTTGGGGAGTTTCTCCAATTATTCTCTGCAGATCCTCTCAAGCCCTGTTAGGCTGGATGGGGAGCTTTGCTACACAGCTATTTTCAGGTCTCTCCAGAGACGTTTGATCTAGTTCAAGTCCGGGCTCTGGCTGGGCCACTCAAGGATATTCAGAGACTTGTCCCGAAGTCACTCCTGAGCTGTCTTGGCTGTGGCTTTGGGTCATTGTCCTTTTGGTAGGTGAACCTTCGCCCCGGTCTGAGGTCCTGGGCTCTCTGTAGCAGGTTTTCATCAAGTATCTCTCTGCACTCTGTTCATCTTTCCCTCAATCCCGACTAGTCTCCCAGTCTCTGCAGCTGAAAAACATCTCCACAGCATGATGCTGCCGCCACCACCACCATGCTTTACGCCAGGCTAGCCGCTTGGCAGTCAGGCCAAAGAGTTCAATCTTGGTTTAATCAGACCACAGAATCTTGTTTCTCATGGTCTGAGAGTCCTTTAGGTGCCTTTTGTCAAACTCCAAGCAGGCTGTCATGTGCCTTTTACTGAGGAGTGGCCTCCGTCTGGCCAGTCAACCATAAAGGCCTGATTGGTTGAGTGCTGCATGAGATGATTGTGTTTCTGGAAGGTTCTCCAATCTCCACAGAGGAACTCTGTCAGAGTGAACATCGGGTCCTTCTCCCCTTACTGCTCAGTTTGGCCGGGCGGCCAGCTCTAGGAAGAGTCTTGGTGGTTCCAAACTGCTTCCATTTAAGAATGTGCTCTTGGGGACCTTCAATGCTGCAGATATTTTTTGGTACCCTTCCCCTATCTGTGCCTCAACACAATCCTGTCTCGGAGCTCTATGGACAATTTCTTCGACCTCATGGCTTGAAATTTGCTCTGACATGCATTGTCAACTGTGGGACCTTATATAGACCGGTATAATCATAAACAATATGTTTTCATGTGGCATAAACAAAAACACAAATTCTCAGTCAAAAATATTAGTCAGAATACAGCCTTTCTATTTTCTCATGTAATTTCAGGTTCTCTGACTGGGAAAATGTCCTTCCACACACAGAGAGAGCAGTGGTCAGACTTTTATCGTGTGTTTCCTCTTATGCTCCTTCTGGCTCCCTAACTGAATAGAACTCATTCCACAGTGGGAACAGTGAGAAGTCTGGTCCCTCTCCTACCAAAGACAGAGTATTTAGTTAAATACTAAAAAGAGAACGGAATTAAACCTCCATAAAATAAAACTGTCTTCCTGCGAGGCTAGATTCCTCAAAAACCTGAAGTCAGTTTTCAGAACATACCATAATTTTCATAACTTGGTGGCTGCCCCAAATAATAATAATAATGTAGAACATTAAATCTAACCTTACTTTCATGTTTATAGGCTGAGCAGAGCTCTATAAAAGGGAACGGGAAAGGGGGATACCTAGTCAGTTGTACAACTGAATGCATTCAACTGAAATGTGTCTGCATTTAACCCAACCACTCCAAATCAGAGAGGTGCGGGGGGCTGCCTTAAATCGACATCCACATCTTCAGTGCCCGGCTTTTCTTCTGTGTGTATTCTCTCATGCCTTTTCAGGGTAGCTAACACGGTAAAACTCTTTCTACACTGGAAGCAGTGGTAAGGCTCTTCTCCTGTGTGTATTCTCTCATGCAGTTTTAGGATCCCTCTCAGAGTCTGGTTCCCCTGAAGGACACTTCCTGCTGTCATAGTGAGAGTCTGGTCTCTCTCCTGCCAAAGACAAACAGTATCTAGTTAAACAGAGACCTGAATGAAACCTCCACATGATAAAGCGGTCTTCCTTTGAGGTTTAACCTAGAATAGATACCTCAATAAAAGAGCAGAACTGGTCATCACAGAGTGGCTGTAGTGCTTTGTAGGCTGGGTAAATCAATTTGAATTCATAACATTTTGACAGCGTCCCTTTTGATAAAAAAAAAGAAGCTTTCCTTACATTGTTTGACTATGGAAGAAGTGGTAAGAAAGTGGTTTTTGTAACTGAATATAAAAACATTCATGAGATATACAGTACCAGACAAAAGTTGACACACCTACTCATTCAAGGGTTATTCTTGTTTTTTTATTTCTACATTGTAGAATAATAGTGAAAACTATGAAAACACATATGGAATCATGTAGTAACCAAAAAAGTGGTAAACTACTCAAAATATATGGAATGCTTTTCCAACAGTCTTGAAGGAGTTCCCACATATGCTGAGCACTCGTTGGCTGCTTTTCCTTCACTCTGCTGTCCAATTCATCCCAAACCATCTCAATTGGGTTGAGGTCGAGTGATTGTGGCGGCCAGGTCATCTGACGCAGCACTCCATCACTCTCCTTTTTGGTCAAATAGCCCATAACCCAGCCTGGAGGAGTGCTGGGTCATTGTCCTGTTGAAAAACAAATGATAGTCCCACTAAGCGCAAACCAGATGGGATAGCATATTGTTTCAGAATGCTGTGGTAGCCAGACAGGTGTGTGCCTTTCCAAATCATGTCCAATCAATTGAATTTACAACAGGTGGACTCCAATCAAGTTTGAAGAAACATCTCAAGGATGATTAATGGAAACAAAAGATGCACCTGAGCTCAATTTAGTGTCTCATAGCAAAGGTCAGAATACTTAGGTAAATATGGCATTCGTTTTTTAAATAAATGTGATTTTCTTTCTAAAAACCCATTTTTGCTTTTTCATTATGGGGCATTGCTTGTAGAATGATTCAGATTTTTATTTATTGTAGAATAAGGCTGTAACGTAACATAATGTGGAAAGACTTTAGTGACATAAATAAGGGATTAAAGACATTGTTTTATATATCTCATAAAGGACAGACACTTCCGTACAAACTTCCTTTAGATCTTGGGGGGAAACAATGTTACTATGGTTACTGTTGTTCCATGTTGTGAATGTTATCCAATGTGTTACTATGGTTACTGTTGTTCCATTTTGTGAATGTTATCCAATGTGTTACTATAGGTTACAGCAGTACGGCCAAATCATGTTTTGACATCAATTAACTTTTTAATATTTTTGTTGATACTTCAAGGGGTCTTACAATTCAAAATCAGAACGCAAAATCATCCTTGGTATAACCTTCTTAAAACAGTACTATACTGGGGAAGCCCTTCATGTCGGAGGGTGTTTCTACAGTACTATACTGGGGAAGCCCTTCATGTTGGAGGGTGTTTTATCTTTGACACTTCAGCAACTGGTTACAGTGTGTTAGTACAAGGTGTGGAGATGGGTTGCATGGAAGTTCCTTTATATAATGTGGAACTGGAATCTGATCTTATGTCTCATTCCGTTGTCGTTGTAGTGAGTCCTAGCCTATCGGTGAAGGGGGTCTCATTCATATTGGGAAATTATTTGGCTGGAGGGAAGGTTGTGCCAAATCCTGTCGTTTGTAAGGAACCCAGAATTGAGGAACCTGATGGGTTATCAGAAAAGTACCCTACAATGTTCTCAGCATGTTCCATTACACGTGCTCAGTCTAGGAAATTCACCGGGAGCAAGTCTAGTGTTGAGGATGTTAGCGATCCCACCATGGTCGATCTGTCAAACATTTATGGGTGATCCTGATTTCGGTAAACCTCCAGAGTTTGAAAACCCCAAAGGTGAGAGTTTGTAGAACCTCTGAATGAAGAGAGGATCCCTATAGTTGACACTTGGATGTCTAGGAAGCAGCTGATTGCTGAACAGAGAAGAGATGTTTCTGGGAAGCAGCTGATTGATGAACAAAGTAAAGATGTTTCACCCTCTCCTATTTTTGCTGAGATACATCCAGAAGAGGAGTTTAATGAAGTTTCCATTGGTAATTTTGACAGAAATGGTGTTCTAACGAAGAAACGGCGTTCTAACGAGGAAACGGCGTTCTAACGAGGAAACGGCGGTCTAACGAGGAAACGGCGGTCTAACGAGGAAACGGCGGTCTAACGAGGAAACGGCGGTCTCACTCCACTTCTGGACAAGACGATTGGCCCAATTTATCTCAAATTGTTGTTCCAGTTGCGCTTCAGCAAGAGATACTGAGGTTGGCTCACGATGGTAGTATGGCAGGCCATCTTGGGGTCAACAAGAAGGCTGAAACAGGATGTTGTGGCTCACTGTAAATCCTGTGGCGTTTGCCAGCGGGCAGGTAAACCGAACCAAGCCGAACAAGTTGCACCTTTGCAGCCTATTCCTGCTTTTGACAAACCTTTCAGCAGGTTTCTGGTGGACTGTGTTGGTCCTTTGCCTAAAGCCAAGATTGGTAAGTATTTCAACTAGTGATAGACTATTTATATTTATTTGTAATGGGGAATTGATATAACAAACTCAATCTAAGGGAAATCAATACACACAATGAAACAATGAAGGAGCAAGAATTGGTGGAAGCCAGCGGAGGAAATTCTGAAGAGAGACTCACCAATATCTTCACCACACAACCCTCCCCTTCTTCTTGACTCAACATTTTAAATTATACTCAAGAGACACTATCTTCACACATATTTGAGCTGCTTTTCACTGACAGCCACAACTCAATAATCAGCGAGGCATATTGCCACACACATTGCCCAAATAGGCAAAATCTTGTGATTACAAGCTTCTGATTTGAAACCAAACACAGGCATTTTTTTAAAAGAAGCTAATGATCCCTGATTCATCTGTGGCAACGTCATGCTTTCTGGTCAAGAATTGTATTGATTTCTGTGTAGACAGGAGTAATTTGAAATTTGGGACAATTTATTTACCTGTTGGACCCACTGCTATGCCATTTCTCTCCTGTTCTATTGGACCCACCACTATGTCATTTCTCTCCTGTTCTATTGGACACACCACTATGTCATTTCTCTCCTGTTCTATTGGACACACCACTATGTCATTTCTCTCCTGTTCTATTGGACACACCACTATGTCATTCTCTCCTTTTCTATTGGACACACCACTATGTCATTTCTCTCCTGTTCTATTGGACACACCACTATGCCATTTCTCTCCTGTTCTATTGGAGACCCACCACTATGTCATTTCTCTCCTTTTCTATTGGTTTTTATATCAACTTTATTTTGTTGTCCAGAAGCCAAAGGCACAATCCTAGTTGGTGCAGCTTTAGACTCCCCCTCTTTCTAAGTTCATAAAAGAGATTTTCATCTGTCAGATATGAACCTCTATCAGGTGGACTGTATAGAACGGTGTGTTCATGTCTGTCAGATATGAACCTCTATCAGGTGGACTGTATAGAACGGTGTGTTCATCTCTGTCAGATATGAACCTCTACCAGGTGGACTGTATAGAACGGTGTGTTCATCTCTGTCAGATATGAACCTCTACCTGGTGGACTGTATAGAACGGAGTGTCCTAATAAAACACTGTAGGAGTTGTCTCCAGATGGTTATGCATATTCATGACATGAGGCTAGTAGCTTAGCATCTCTCTCCATTGAATACAGGCGGTTGACTTCAACAACTCTCATAGAATATATTTTTGAAAATGATTACAATAATTATTAGTATCCACCAATCCAAAGAAAGGTGTGAGCTAGAGAACCAGCAGTGCCGCTTTGTGGACAACGACTCCCCTTGTTAGGGCGAAGAGACATCTTGTCAGTATATCCATAATCTTTGGTGTAGCCAACTCAACTCTCGCATGGCACTATTGGGCAGCAACGTGTGTAGTAAAAAAATCACTACATGAATACCACTACAAGCCATGCCCCCCAGTCTGCGGTCAGCAGATAACATATATATTTGAGAATAGTCTAAGTCAAACAAGGGGTAGCTTGCTCTCTACATAGTCTGATTCTAGACATAACAGTCATAATTCTAGGGCCCTCCGTTGAAGAGGTATTGACGAGCCAACTCCGAATATCCAAAGTTAAAAACTAATTTAAGGCGATACTTACTGGTGTTACTCAGATCTCTGATTTCCACCTCTTCATCTTTCAATGTGACAGTAATCTCTCCTTCCTTCTTCACTCCAAAAACTGCATCCTCCTCTTCTTTTACTGTAACATCCTCCTCCTCTTTCACTCTGAACGAGTCTTCCTCTTCTTCTTTCACGGTAACAGCCTCACCCTCTACTTCTTGTTTTACTGTGACATCCTCCTCTTCCGTCTCCTCTTTCACGACAATGTTCAGCCCCAGAGCTTCTTTCTCCGTCCAGCAGACCTCCTCTTCTTTAACAGGAGGGGAGTAGTTTAGGGAGCTCATGTTCGGGGATGTTAGCTAGCTAGCTATCATTAGCGACTAGGCTAGTGCTAACTTAACCAGCCAGCTACTATAGCTGACTAATAAAAAATAACGTAATATTAAATAGGTTAACAAGTAAATAAGACAGAAGCGTGTCTAAAACACAGAAGCTAATATACACTGAAAGCGTCTAAATAGCTTGAATCTTTCGGCTATGTTGGCTAGCAAGCTACCGAGGTGGTTGACTAGCTGTTTATGAAGAACCGTCCACTAGATTATACGTCACGCTAGCAGCATCGCCTGAAAGACGCACATCGCCGTCTGCTGACTGGAGTGGGAAACGCAGTCAACTGGATCATATTTTATTTTCAGACAAAGATTATTTTAAATTGATTTAATTAAATAATACTATTATATTTAGACATACAAAATGTGTTGATTGATTAGTGCGAAGATTTTTTTTTTACTACAGCACATTTAAGACCGTTTCATTAAGTCATACTAAATCTAAATAAGTAGCTAGCTACTGGTGTAACAATACATCATGTAGATGTATACTACCGTACAAATGTTTGGGGTCACATAGAAAATCTCCTTGTTTTTGAAAGAAAATCACTTTTATTTGTCCATTAAAATAACATCATATTGATTGGAAATACAGTGTTGGCATTGTTATTGTTGTAAATCACTATTGTAGCTGGAAACGGCAGATTTTTTCATGGAATATCTACATAGGTGTACAGGGGCCCATTATCAGCAACCATCACTGCTGTGTTCCAATGGCACGTTGTGTTAGCTAACCCAAGTGTATCATTTAAAAGGCTAATTGATCAATAGAAAATTATTTTGCAATTTTGTTAGCACAGCTGAAAACTGTTGTGCTGATTTAACAAAGCTTTTGTTAACAGTGTTTTTGCATAACAATCAGGCAGTAGAACAACAATAATCATCACCCTCTTGACCAATCTTCCCTCCCCTTAACATTGGGTTTGAATCAGACCCTGAGTGTGCCTGGTGGTCATTGGTTTTGATTCAGACCCTGCCAGTGTGCCAAGTGGACATTGGGTTTGATTCAGACCCTGCCAGTGTACCAGGAGGACATTGGATTTGATTCAGACCCTGCCAGTGTGTCAGGTGGACATTAGGTTTGATTCAGACCCTGCCAGCATGGCCAGAAATGGTCAGTAACTTATAACCACAGAACCACCCCAGACCTTTCATGCATGACTAAAAACACCTAGGTATTAGATTTACTGCCATGGTCTAGTTTGTCATTGCATCAGACACCATTCACAATGCTGGCTGAGGTACGAGTAAATCATGACATATTATTTCATAACCATTCACAATGCTGGCTGAGGTACGAGTAAAACATGACATATTATTTCCTAACCATTCACAATGCTGGCTGAGGTACGAGTAAATCATGACATATTATTTCCTAACCATTCACAATGCTGGCTGAGGTACGAGTAAAACATGGCATATTATTTCCTAACCATTCACAATGCTGGCCGAGATACGAGTAAAACATGACATATTATTCCCTAACCATTCACAATGCTGGCTGAGGTACGAGTAAAACATGACATATTATTTCCTAACCATTCACAATGCTGGCTGAGGTACGAGTAAAACATGACATATTATTTCCTAACCATTCACAATTCTGGCTGAGGTACGAGTAAAACATGACCTATTATTTTCTAACCATTCACAATGCTGGCTGAGGTATGCGTAAAACATGAAATATTATTTCCTAATTGTAAAAAATGGCAAGGCTTTATCTCAGTGGGCTGTTCCATTTTTGAGGAAAGCAGGAAGTGTTGTGAGTAACAGAACTGCCTGAGATGTGGGGGAAGGGAAGCAGCTCATTGATTGGCTGTAGTGACAAGGGTCCCTCCAAAAATGTATCACTATTCCAACTGACATGTCAAATTCTCCCCCAAATCTACCACTAATAGGCCAAGCCTCCACAGAGCCTGTCTTGTATTGACAAACAGAACAAATCATTTGACATTCAAATATGTCATTTTAAATAGCTCAATTCAATCGAGCTGGGCCTTTTAAAACACAGACTGTTGTTCCTGCTGTAGATGTTATGCCTTTGTACAGTTAGAGGATCAGTTCTCCTCCACAATGCATACACAGTACCGGTCAATTGTTTGGACACACCTCCAAATTCAATGTTTTTTCTTTATTGTAACTAGTGTCTACATTGTAGAATAATAGTGGAGACATCAAAACTATGAAATAACTCATATGGAATCATGTAGTAACCAAAAAAAGTGTTAAACAAATAAAAATATATTCTATATTTTAAATTCTCCAAGTTTCTCATTTTAAAAGGCTAATTGCTCATTGAAAATAATTTTGCAATTATGTTAGCACAGCTGAAAAAGGTTGTTCTGATTAAAGAAGCAATAAAACTGGCCTTCGTTAGACTAGTTGAGTATTTTTTAAATTTTACTAGGCAAGTCAGTTAAGAACAAATTCTTATTTTCAATGACGGCCTAATTATTATTCCAATTATAAATCATTATTTATAACCTTGTCAACATCTTGACTATATTTCCTATTCATTATGCAACTCATTTCATATCTGTTTTCATGGAAAACAAGGACATTTCTAATTGACCCCAAACTTTTATCTGGAGCATCAGCATTTGTTGTTTCGATTACAGGCTCAAAATGGCCAGAAACAAATCATTTTCTTCTGAAAATCGTTAGTCTGTTCTATTTCTGAGAAATGAAGGCTATTCCATGTGAGAAATTGCCAAGAAACTGAAGATCTCGTACAATGCTGTGTACTACTCCCTTCACAGAAAAGCGCAAACTGGCCTAACCAGAATAGAAGGTGTTCCCAGTGCGCAACTGAGCAAGAGGAAAAGTACATTAGTATCTCATTTGAGAAACAGACGCCTCACAAGTCCTCAACTGGCTTAAATAGTACCTGCAAAACACCAGTCTCACCGTCAACAGTGAAAAGGCGACTCCAGGATGTTGACCTTCTAGGCAGAGTTGCAAAGAAAAATCCATATCTCAGACCGTTTAAAAAGAAAGAAAAGATTAAGATGGGCAAAATAACACAGACATTGGGCAGAGGAAGATTGGAAAAAAGTTTTATGGACAGACAAATCTAAGTTTGAGGGGTTCGGATCACAAACAAGATCATTCGTGAGATCCAGAAAAAATGAAAAAATGCTGGATATTTTCTGTCAAGCATGGTGGCTGGTAATGTGATGGTCTGGGGGTGCTTTGGTGGTGGTAAAGTGGGAGATTATACAGGGTAAAAGGGATCCATTTTGCAATGCCATGCCATACGCTGTGGACGACGCTTAATTGGAGCCAATTTCCTCCTACAACAGGACAGTGACCCAAAGCACAGCTACAAACTATGCAAGAACTATTTAGGGAAGAAGCAGTCAGCTGGTATTATGTCCATAATGGAGTGGCCAGCACAGTTACCGGATCTCAACCCTATTGAGCTGTTGTGGGAGCAGCTTGACCATATGATACGTAAGAAGTGCCCATCAAGCCAATCCAACTTGTGGGAGATGCTTCAGGAAGCATGGGGGGAAATCTCTTCAGATTACCTCAACAAATTGACAACTAGAATGCCAAAGGTCTGCAAGGCTGTAATTGCTAAAGCAAAGTTTGAAGGACACAATTATTATTCCAATTATAAATCATTATTTATAACCTTGTCAACATCTTGACTATATTTCCTATTCATTATGCAACTCATTTCATACCTGTTTTCATGGAAAACAAGGACATTTCTAATTGACCCCAAACTTTTGAACGGTAATGTAGGTTCAACAGGTTTGAGCAACACAGAATTTAGAACAGTCACATTATTATAGATGACGTCCCACATGCCCTAGAGCGTGCGCAGCATCGCCTTTATGTCATCTACTAAACCACTGGCCATGTTCGAGAGCATGAAATTCATGCTGAATTGTGGGTAAATGGTGACTGGCTGACTGATTTATAAATAATAATGAGTAGTTATTTATGATATAAGGTGATTTGTAAATCAGTCAGCTGGCAGTCGCCTGCAGTGTCGAACAAGCCCAATACCAAACCAATCAGGTTCAACGAAATGAATCTTCAGAAGTCATTGATGACGTGCTGCTGATAAAGTGATACAGGCATCAGCACACTGCTTTGAAATATACTGCTTAGTGTTTTGGAAGCATTCCTCGTAGATCCGGTATTAAACATAACATCCCTACCGAAAAGTTGACAAAACAAAAAGGACCAAGCAGGTTGATTTTTCCTTTTGTTTTGAGCCCATGGCAGGAAGGCACCAGAGTCTACCGTGTTAACACAAGTTCCCTCTAGATAACACAACCACACAGTTCATGAAAAGCATTAGGTGTGGCTAACATTTGCAAGCTTGAGCTAGATACCGACCTAGCATACAAACTCGGTAGCACAGAGTAGATCCTCCAGATGACGTTGAGAAACAGCGCATTGTGGGTAGTTTCGAAGATATCTGGAAATAAGTGAATAAATATGTAATGACGCAAAAACATAACTGTTTATACTTATAGGTAACCAGATCTTCAATACAACTAACTCACCATCTCTTTAACCACACTGTTTTGTTACACTGGTGAGTAAAAACTCATGCTTCCTACACTTTTTGTCTGAATAATTAAATATATGTTTTACTCAACTGCGTTACCCAATCCAGTCAGCAGATGGCGGTGTGGGACTTTAAGGCAATGCTGCTAGTGTGACGTATAATCTAGTGGACGGAAAGCTTCTTTCAACAGCAGCAACAGTTTTTCAGCCACCTTGACAGCTTGCTAGACAAAATAGCCGAGCCAATAAAGCTCTTTAGATGCTTTCATATTTATTAGCCACTGTGTTTTAAACACACTTCTGTCGTCTAGTTAGTTATCCGATTTAATTTCACATTTACGGTGTTGTTGTTATTGGTCAGCTAGCGGGCTGGTTAAGTTAGCATTAGCCTAGCTAACATCTCCGACCGCGGTCACTAAGCTACTCTCCAGTTAATGAAGATGAGGTCTGCTGAACGGAGGAAGAGGAGAATATCACAGTAAAACAAGAAGTAGAGGGTGAGGCCGTTACTGTGAAAGAAGAAAAAGACGCATTCAGAGTGAAAGAGGAGAAGGATGCAGTTTGTGGAGTGAAAGAGGAGGAAGGGGAGATGACTGTTACATCGAAAAAGGAGGAGGAAGAAGAGGAGGAAACTGGATATCTGGGCCCGGTTTCCCAAACTCATCTTAAGGCATCCAATGGTTCTAACGGTGAACTTAGCAATAAGATGGTTTTGAGAAACCGTTCCCTGATTAAAAACTTGTTATGGCTGCAATCCCGTTAACGGCATAATTGTCATCAACAACCGCTGAATAGCATAGCGCTACAATAAATAAATATTACTAAAAATATTTATATTCATGAAATCACAAGTGCAATATAGGAAAACACATTTTAGCCTTTTGTTAATCCACCTGTCGTGTCAGATTTTGAAATTATCCTTTACAGCGAAAGCAATCCAAGCGTTTGTGTAAATTTATCGATCGCTCGACAAAACATTAAGTACACTTAGCATCAAGTAGTTCGGTCACGAAAATCAGAAAAACAATCAAATTAATCGTTTACCTTTGATGATCTTCGGATGTTTTCACTCATGGGACTCCCAGTTACACAATAAATGTTCCTTTTGTTCCATAAAGATAATTTTTATATCCAAAATACCTCCGTTTGTTTTGAGCGTTATGTTCAGAAATCCACAGGAAAGAGCAATCACGACAACATCGACAAATTCCAAATAGTTTCCATAATGTCCACAGAAACATGTCAAACGTTTTTTATAATCACTTCTCAGGTTGTTTTTAAAATAATTGATAATATATTAACCTCAACGGTCTTGTTCAGTAGGAGAGGGAAAGGAAATGGATGCCCAAACTCTGTTGCACGAGCAAAACTCATGCGAACACTTGACGCGATGTTACCATTTTTCAAAATAAAAGCCTGTAACTATGTCTGAAGACTGTTGACACCTTGAGGAAGCGATAGGAAAAAGATTCTGGTTGATATCCCTTTAAATGGAGCAAAGGGAGGCTATAGAACATGGAGTTTTCAAAATAGAAGCCGCTTCCTGGTTTGATACTCCTCAGGTTTTCGCCTGCAATATCAGTTCTGTTATATTCACAGACAATATTTTGACAGTTTTGGAAACATTAGAGTGTTTTCTATCCAATACTAATAATATGCATATACACTGCTCAAAAAAATAAAGGGAACACTTAAACAACACAATGTAACTCCAAGTCAATCACACTTCTGTGAAATCAAACTGTCCACTTAGGAAGCAACACTGATTGACAATAAATTTCACATGCTGTTGTGCAAATGGAATAGACAACAGGTGGAAATTGTAGGCAATTAGCAAGACACCCCCAATAAAGGAGTGGTTCAGCAGGTGGTGATCACAGACCACTTCTCAGTTCCTATGCTTCCTGGCTGATGTTTTGGTCACTTTTGAATGCTGGCGGTGCTTTCACTCTAGTGGTGGCATGAGACGGAGTCTACAACACACACAAGTGGCTCAGGTAGTGCAGCTCATCCAGGATGGCACATCAATGCGAGCTGCGGCAAGAAGATTTGCTATGCCTGTCAGCGTAGTGTCCAGAGCATGGAGGCGCTACCAGGAGACAGGCCAGTACATCAGGAGACGTGGAGGAGGCTGTAGGAGGGCAACAACCCAGCAGCAGGACCGCTACCTCCGCCTTTGTGCAAGGAGGAGCAGGAGGAGCACTGCCAGAGCCCTGCAAAATGACCTCCAGCAGGCCACAAATGTGCATGTGTCTGCTCAAACGGTCAGAAACAGACTCCATGAGGGTGGTATGAGGGCCCGACGTCCACAGGTGGGGGTTGTGCTTACAGCCCAACACCGTGCAGGACGTTTGGCATTTGCCAGAGAACACCAAGATTGGCAAATTCGCCACTTGCGCCCTGTGCTCTTCACAGGTGAAAGCAGGTTCACACTGAGCACATGTGACAGACGTGACAGTCTGGAGACGCCATGGAGAACGTTCTGCTGCCTGCAAGATCCTCCAGCAGGACCGGTTTGGCAGTGGGTCAGTCATGGTGTGGGGTGGCATTTCTTTGGGGGGCCGCACAGCCCTCCATGTGCTCGCCAGAGGTAGCCTGACTGCCATTAGGTACCGAGATGAGATCCTCAGACCCCTTGTGAGACCATATGCTGGTGCGGTTGGCCCTGGGTTCCTCCTAATGCAAGACAATGCTAGACCTCATGTGGCTGGAGTGTGTCAGCAGTTCCTGCAAGAGGAAGACATTGATGCTATGGACTGGCCCGCCCATTTGCCAGATCTGAATCCAATTGAGCACATCTGGGACATCATGTCTTGCTCTATCCACCATGCTCCACAGACTGTCCAGGAGTTGGCGGATGCTTTAGTCCAGGTCTGGGAGGAGATCCCTCAGGAGACCATCCGCCACCTCATCAGGAGCATGCCCAGGCGTTGTAGGGAGGTCATACAGGCACATGGAGGCCACACACACTACTGAACCTCATTTTGACTTATTTTATGTACATTACATCAACGTTGGATCAGCCTGTCGTGTGATTTTCCACTTTAATTTTGAGTGTGACTCCAAATCCAGACCTCCATGGGTTGATAAATTTGATTTCCATTGATAATTTTTTTGTGTGATTTTGTTGACAGCACATACAACTATGTAAAGAAAAAAGTATTTAATAAGAATATTTCATTAATTCAGATCTAGGATGTGTTATTTTAGTGTTCCCTTTATTTTCTTGAGCAGTGTATTAGCAACTGAGACTGGGGAGCTGGCCGTTTACAATGGGCACCTTTTCATCCAAGCTACTCAATACTGCCCCTGCAGCCATAGGAAGTTATTAACACTAGTAAGTACTGTCTTAAAAACAGAGGCACAAACTCTGCAGTTGTTGAACTGATGTTTGGTGTTGAAGCAGAAATCTGCACTTGCTACATCCATATTGTGACTTTTAAATGATTTATTTATAGCCATTGATTCTTTAAGAATATAACAGATTTGTTATTGTTTGAACTGCAGATTGCTGGGTTGTGTGTTTTTTTTTTAAACAGAAACAAAATGGCTGCCCAGAGTCTCGATTTGGTAAACAGCTGAGGGATCGGGGAAGGAGAAATGTAACCACTCTCAAATTCATAGAGAAAGCTATTGTAGCAACCGTAACCCAACACCTAGCGACCTCGTCAAGAAGTTCAGAAATCTTGGCGTAACATTTATAAGGTGTTGGCTTGACAGTCGTTGGACCCAGGTTTGAGTTCCGCTCAGGGCTACCCCCTGAATTCACTACACTATGAATACAAAGACTGGCCATCCATCCAAAATTATTGTTTTAAACAGATTTTGAGGCTATATAGTATATTCTATAATTGCCAGTGAAGATTTCCTGTGGGGGCAAATTATTAGAGCTGTTGATAAGTCATTGTATAACGCCATTACATTAAAGGCAAGACATACCTAGATTCAGTTACATTCATGAATTTGTTTTAAACCCTTCTCAAAGTTGGTGCCTTGACGGATTTGTAAAAAATGGTTTGTCATGAAACACCATTTTTAAATTTTATTTAAATTTAACTAGGCAAGTCAGTTAAGAACAAATTCTTATTTACAATGACTGCCTACCTTGGATGACACTGGGCCAATTGTGAGCCACCCTATGGGATTCCCAATCATGGCCGGTTGTGATACAGCCTGGATTTGAACCAGGGTGTCTGTATTGATGCCTCCAGCACTGAGATGCAGTGTCTGCTGTGCCACTCGGGAGCCCCAAAATCATGTTCTAGTGCTGTCCCCAACTAAAATACATCTTGGTCAACCAAAAGTCATCTGTTCTTTCTACCAATCGCCCCATGTGTTTTTTAAAAAGTCTTTATGTACTGAACTTGTCTGATGCTTTAAGCACTCTGTTTAATTAAATAAATAAGACACACAAATGACTAGAGGGAGCCAGTCATCAACATAACCTTTTTGAATTAAAAATATATATTTTACTAGGCAAGTCAGTTAAGAACAAATGATGATGGCCTAGGAACAGTGGGTTAACTGCCTTGTTCAGGGGCAGAACAACAGATTTGTACCTTGTCAGCTCAGGGATTTGATCTTGCAACATTTTGGTTACTAGTCCAACACCCTAACCACTAGGCCACGCTGCCGCCCCAACCTAACCTGAAGATCCCTTCCCCCTTTTCCATTTGGAGTGCCAATTTATCTGACAATTTCTACCAACCTGCGTGCCAGTTATGATTTTAATATGAACATTTTACTGGAACAGTTTAATTTAATTTATAATAGTATGTCAAAATTATTGTCTGTGATTAATCTACATTCTATCGAAATCAAAATGAAAATTATACAACTCTAAAAGTAACTTTTATTGCCTTCGCCAATTATGTTTAAAAAAATAGCCTACATAAAGCCAACAAATAAAAACATTGCATTCTGCAGGTAGAGAATATCCTGATAAAAATAAATATCCTATAAATCACATTAGCTGCACATGGCCTGTCTACAACAAACTTGAAACACATCAACTATCAACTGGGTCCTCTGAAACTTGCAACATTGTATAAAATATTCTAGGCGTCAGTTTCCCATGCCAGTAAGTTCTGAACAGACACAGTTGTCGGCTATTTGTGCAAAGGATAAGAAGTCATCAGGTATTTTATGACATTTCCACTGGATCAGAGCATTACATTTTTTGCATTAATGCCGAGTGGTTATTGAAAGGGTGAGAGCTGGAAATGTTTTACGAAAATACTTTGAGGAACTATTTTAATTTGCAATAGATTTTAATAAGACTTTGTTTACTTGTTGTTTGAGGTGAAGAACATTGTATTTGCGAAGCTCCACAACTCATTAGTGGTGGTGCGTTAAGACAAGCAGAAGTACTATCAGACATCCCCAAATTGGCACATTTATAGGCCTACATTTGCGCGCAGGCCAGGTAGACTAGTGTCGTGGTAATTTCCTGTATTACTAAGTGAAAGGAGAGTTTACAAACCACACACAAGTCAGAGTTATACTTTAAACTTCATATTTTAATAATATAAGCTTCACACACATAGCCCTTTGACTCTCAGATCAATTCCGTGTCTATAAATGAATTCTGAGAGTGTCAACATAATGGCAACTGAGATATTTTATAGCAAAGATCCACCCCTCTCAACTCACAATGACGAACCACAGGTCTTAGGAAAACTGCACAAAGGAAGACTTTTACTTGAGAGAGGAGTATCCCATAGCCAGACAGCATTAGCTATAAATTATTGTTCAGTTTGCTCTCTAAGACAAGGTTCTACTTCTCGTTCTTGGTACTTCATATTCCCAAAACATTACCTTATCCAATGGCATATATCAATTGCCAATTCTAGATACTCCCATCTCAAATACAACCCACCCCTGGACAAGCTCCCTGAGAGGAGTGAGCCTCTAGGTCATATACTATGAAAGACAAGTTTCGACATCAGAGGGGACATACACTGGTTCCAGATACTGCCATACTCCTCCCCCCAATTGGAAAAGTAGGGAGTGACTGGTGTACAGACATTGTGGAGCCCTTCACATGGTTTAACAGATACCCTCACATATGAAGACAATCCTGACCTCTCCCCTCTCTGGGCCCCCAGTGACTTTTCCCACATAAGCATATTTATGAAAGTAGATAAAACATCTTATTTATCAATGTTACCTAACTAATTCTGATTCTGCTACGACACTAGTCCTACTTTTATATACTTAATTAGGTAGACTCGTCCTACTTCTATATGCGTAATTAGGTGTGCGTCCTTACTCAACATTGACAGGAGTGTTTCAAACAAAAGACAATAAATTGACAACTGACGCATCTTGCGGGGTCAGGTCTGGATGGTCTGCCAGGGGCCGTTTAATTTAGTATCCGTTTGGGTCGGCATGGGGAATGATTGTATTTTCCCATAGTATGTTTTACCGAAGTTGACCCGACTGAAAGGGAGTGTAACTTTATGACTATTGTTGGATTCGGGCTAAACTTTGAACTTTGAGATATTAAAGACATGATAGTTAAGACGCAGAGTATATAAAGGAGTGAGATCTGTAGAAAGACAGAGTGGCTGTGGAATGTGCTGGGTGGACGGGAGGAGATCACAGGATTGCTTTAGGGGAAGCGATGGACATATGTGGATTAGACGAAAGAGGGGTTGAGGTCAGGAAAGATCCTCTGAAGGGAGTAATAAGGGTAAGGTATCCTGTTACCCTCTTCCTGTCGAACCAGAAGATGTATGGATTGGAGAGAAGGAGGAGTGTCCAAAGTGGGGTATATATACTTGTGATGGTGAGAATATGTTTTTGTCTGAATTACAGCTGTAACGACCCTTTGGGAATTATTAAACTTGGTTGAGCTTCTCTAGTGTCCGTGAGTTATTTACTCTGAAAAATTAGAACCTAACACTATAATTAGTGTTCCCTGAAGGAGGGAAATGAGGTTCAACACCTGTTTGTCCCCACCCCTTCCTGGGTCGGTGAAGAGCGGCATTAAATTTAAGGAATAAATCCGAGCCTCACACTCATAACCTGTGGAAGGCAGGGCTTCCAGGGAGGCGTGAATTTAATAGTATGTTGTACCTAGTTTCTCTCCTTCAGGGAACAGTAGTTATAGTCATAATGTTACGCTTGTCATATGATGAATTTCAACTTATATACGGGATCTTGCTGTCGGACAGTTTTTTTGTATTCTGAAATGCACTCGAACTACGTATCATTTTGTGGCTCCTTATGCTACGCTGGGAAAACAGTTTTCGTGGGCACAGAAATACTAAATCATTTCAGAGTTTGCTAAATCCAATGGTTTTTAACTGAGAGTCATCTTGTAATCCAAGATGGCGTAGCAGTAAGACGTGTTTGTTGTTGTAAATGTTATGTTTTTTTTGTCTTTTTTTGTATATATTGCAATATATTTAAATCTCTATTTCCATTTTTAAATTACATATACCTTCCGGCAACCTGCCTCACCCAATGTGATATGGATCTGCTATTTTTTAGACCTTATAACTAGAACCTCCATCAGAAGCTAGCCATCGGAAGCTAACCAGCTAATTACATACTAGCTATTTCGTCATTGTTAGCCACTGCTAGCGGCCTTTTCCTTTTTAGCTCAGACACCAGCCGCTTTTAGCCTGTATAATACCTGCCAGTCTGCACAGCGAGATATCAACCCTGAGCATATCGGACTGTTTTTCTCCACTACATCACCGTATTCCTGCCGTAAGCTCTGGACCAATACACCGGATAATCGCAGCTAGCTAGCTGCTACCGGGTGGCCCAGCCTCGAAGCTAGCCTTGAGCCAGGCCCATATCCCGGCCTGCTCAGTGGATCATATGATCACTAGGCTACACAGCTGATGCCTCCCAGACTCTTCACTAAGATGACTAGAAGCCACTACATCACCGGATTCCTGCCATAAGTTCTGGACCTTTGCACCGGATTGGCTATACTGGCTAACGCCCTTGTCCCGAAGCTAGCACTAGTTAGCCTCGAGCCAGGTGCATCTACCGGCAAGCAAACAAAATTACTCCAGCTACAATACCTCTTTTGCCAATTGGCCTTTGTCAACACGGAGCCCCGCCGATCCATCCGACTGGTCTTCCGACGTAATTCCGTCCGATGTGCCCTCATCCGGCTTTTGAAAGACGTCGGTGACGCCCTTGTCTCGAAGCTAGCACCAGTTAGCCTCGAGCCAGGCGCATCTCCCGGCTAGCATAGTAACGACTACCTAACGGCTTCCCTGTTTCATATATTCCTGTTCACTGGACCCTATGATCACTTGGCTACATAGCTGATGCCTGCTGGATTGTTCATTAATCACGGGTATCCATTTTGTTTATTTTGTTTATCTGTCGGCCACAGCCTCGAACTCAGGCCCTGTGTGTAGTTAACTGACCCTCTCTGCCCATTCATCGCCATTTTACCTGTTGTCGTCTTAGCTGATTAACTGTTGTCTTACCCGTTGTTGTCTTATTTAGCTCTCCCAATCAACACCTGTGATTGCTTTATGCCTCGCTTTATGTCTCTCTCTAATGTCAATATGCCTTGTATACTGTTGTTTAGGGTAGTTATCATTGTTTTATTTTACTGAGGAGCCCCTAGTCCCACTCAACATGGCTCAGAGAGCTCTTTTGTCCCACCTCCCACACATGCGGGTGACCTCACCTAGCATAACTAGTGCCTCCAGAGATGCAACCTCTCTTATCGTCACTCAATGCCTAGGTTTACCTCCACTGTACCCGCACCCTACCATACCCCTGTCTGTACATTATGCCTTGAATCTATCCTACCACGCCCAGAAATCTGCTCCTTTTATTCTGTTCCCAGCACACTGATAGCCTTTAGCTGTAGCCTCATCCTACTCCTCTGTTCCTTGGATGATGTAGAGGTTAACCCAGGCCCTGCGTGTCCCCAGGCACTCTCATTTGCTTACTTCTGTCATCGAAAAAGCCTTGGTTTCATGCATGTTAACATCAGAAGCCTCCTCCCTAAGTTTGCTTTACTCACTGATTTAGCACACTCTGACAACCTTAATGTCCTTACCGTGTCTGAATCCTGGCTTAGGAAGGCAACCAAAAATTCTGAAATTTCCATCCCCAACTACAACAGTTTCCGTCAAGATGGAACTGTCAAAAAGAGAGGAGTTGCAATCTACTGCAGAGATGGCCTGCAGAGTTCTGTCATACTTTCCAGGTCCATGCCCAAACAGTTCGAGCTTCTAATTTTAAAAATGAATCTCTTCAGAAATAAGTCTCTCACTGTTGCTGACCCCCTCAGGTCCCAGCTGTGCCCTGGACACCATATGTGAATTGATTGCTCCCCATCTATATTCAGAGTTCGTTCTATTAGGTGACCTAAACTGGGATATGCTTAACACCCCGGCCATCCTACAATCCAAGCTAAATGCCTTCAATCTCACACAAATTATCAAGGAACCCACCAGATACAACCCTAAATCCGTAAACATGGGCACCCTCATAGATATTATCCTGACCAACTTGCCCTCCAAATACACCTCTGCTGTTTTCAATCAGGATCTCAGCGATCATTGCCTGCATCCGTTATGGGTCCGAGGTCAAACGATCACCCCTCATCACTGTCAAAAGCTCCCTAAAACACTTCTGCAAGCAGGCCTTTCGAATCGACCTGGCCCGGGTATCCTGGTAGGATTTTGACCTCATTCCGTCTGTAGAGGAGGCCTGGTTGTTCTTTAAAAGTAATTTCCTCACCACCTTAAATAAGCATGCCACTTTCAAAAAATGTAGAACTAAGAACAGATATAGCCCTTCGTTCACTCCAGACCTGACTGCCCTCGACCAGCACAAAAACATCCTGTGGCGTACTGCACTAGCATTGAATAGTTCCTGCGATATGAAACTTTTCAAAAAAGTCAGGAACCTATACACACAGTCAGTTAGGAAAGAAAAGGCTAGCTTATTCAAACAGAAATTTGCATCCTGTAACTCCAAAAAGTTTAGGGACACTGTAAAGTCCATGGAGAATAAGAACAGCTCGTCCCAGGAAACACTGTCACCACTGATAACTCCACGATAATCGAGAATTTCAACAAGCATTTCTCTACGGCTGGCCATGCTATACTCCTGGCTACCCAAACCCCGGTCAACAGCTCCGCACCCACTGCAGCTACTTGCCCAAGCCTCCTCAGCTTCTCCTTCACCCAAATCCAGATAGCTGATGTTCTGAAAGCGCTGCAAAACCTGGACCCATACAAATCAGCTGGGCTAGACAATCTGGACCCTCTCTTTCTAAAATGATCTGCCTCCATTGTGGCAACCCCTATTACTAGTCTGTTCAACCTCTCTCTCGTATCGTCCGAGATTCCTCAACAGGTAATAAGAACAACCGATCAATCAACAATCGATCGCTGTCCGCACCTGCCCGACTAGCATCACTATTCTGGACGGTTCTGACTTAGAATATGTGGGCAACCACAATACCTAGGTGTCTGGTTAGACTGTAAACTCTCCTTCCAGACTAATATTTAGCATCTCCAATCCAAAATTAAATCTAGAACCAGCATCCTATTTCACAACAAAGCCTCCTTCATTCACTCTGCCAACATACCCTCGTAAAACTGACTTTCCTACCGATCCTTGACTTCGGCGATGTCATTTACAAAATAGCCTCCAACACTCTACTCAGCAAATTGGATGCAGTCTATCACACCATCTGTTTTGTCACTAAAGCCCCATATACCACCCACCACTGCGACCTGTATGCTCTAGTCGGCTGACTCTCGCTACATATTCGTCGCCAAACCCATTGGCTCCAGCTCATCTATAAGTCTGCTAGGTAAAGCTCCGCCTTTACTCAGCTCACTGGTCACCATAGCAACACCCACCCATAGCACGAGCTCCAGCAGGTATCACCCCCTAAGCCAACACCCCCTTTGGCCGCCTTTCCTTCCAGTTCTCTGCTGCCAATGACTGGAACGAATCGCTGAAGTTGGAGACTTATATCTCCCTCACTAACTTTAAGCATCAGCTATCTGAGCAGCTTACCGATCACTGCAGCTGTACACAGCTCATCTATAAATAGCCCATCCAACTGCCTACCTCATCCCCATGTTTTTTACTTTTTTTGCTCTTTTGAACACCAGTATTTCTACTTGCATATCATCATCTGCACATCTATCTCTCCAGTGTTAATTTGCTAAATTGTAATTACTTTGCTACTATGGCCTATTTATTGCCTTACCTCCGTACTCCATTTGCACACACTATATAGGTTTTATATTGTGTTAATGACTGTTTGTTTGTTTATCCCATGTGTAACTGCTTTGCTTTATCTTGGCCAGGTCACAGTTGTAAATGAGAACTTGTTCTCAACTGGCCTACCTGGTTAAATAAGGTTGAAATAAAATAAAAAAATGTAAAAAATATCGTAACTTTATTGACAACACCCAAATGGATTCTGTCATTAACGCGGTTCTTCAATAATTACACATCATTCTTAATACTGTAGCTGTTTTGTTAGTCACATGTTCAACTATCATCAGCTGATCCAGGAAATAATTTTCTGAATGCCAGTCAAATGACAAACATCACGACATGCAACAACAACCAAAGTGCTTCTTCATTCATTACTCTGGTAAATACAGTTATGCCGTGCTCCACATTGGATCCAACATCCCTACTTTGGTCATAATGTTTAGAGAACTGTTCCTTGATGGATAGGCTATTGTACAACACACAGAGCTATTTTCCTATATTTGTTGTTAGGTGAAGTTATGGGCCAATTTGGCAACCCGTGTAGAAACCCTCATTGTCAGGCTGATGGAAAAGCTAGCCAAAGAGTATTTTACTGGTTGAAGTGTTTTTTAAGTACAAAGCGGTTGATTTGCGATGATGACACAAACATTATATTAAACAGGACGTTCAAATGAGCCTTACAATTATAATCCAAAGTAGTGTGAAATGTACTCATAAGCAACCTGGAAATAGAGGTTATTCCCCTGAGTTTCCCCCCGTTCACATTCAGAATACAT
Organism: Oncorhynchus tshawytscha; assembly: GCF_018296145.1. Lineage (NCBI taxonomy): Eukaryota > Metazoa > Chordata > Actinopteri > Salmoniformes > Salmonidae > Oncorhynchus > Oncorhynchus tshawytscha. The sequence continues at coordinate 3,941,590 of NC_056446.1, read as the reverse complement.
TGTGAAAAACCTAAATCTTTGCTCAACATTTTTGCTCCAGGCAGATACAGTATATTACATACAAAGCTATCGGTTTCCTCATTAGCAGGGAGGAGTTTCTACAACCAAATTGCATTTGCATCGCCCTCATGCCTCAATTTTAGCAAACACAGAATTGGGACTACATTGGAGACCAAAAGTCGTCTGGCACACTTCTTAGAGATAACACACACAGGAGAGAAATCTTATAGCTGTGATCAATGTGGAAAAGTTTTTATACATCTAGTTAACTTATTGTACACTAAAGAACACACACAGGAGAGAAAACTTATAGCTGTAATCAATATTTGAAGAGTTTTGTTTCATCTGGCGGCCTGACAGCACACCAGAGAACACACACAGGAGAGAAATCTTATAGCTGTAATCAATGTAGGAAGAGATACTCTGATAAAATATATCTGATTAAACATCAGAAAATACAGAGTTGTTTCATGATATCAATGAATTAATGTCACAATGTAAAATATTAACACATTGAGGTAGGAGTATTTTAATAATGTCACAATGTAGAAGCCTAAACATTTGCCCCCTTATTAATTGATTTCAGCAAAATATGGATATTAGCCTCACGGGAAAAATCCAGGCTCTGAATTGAAAGAGTACTATTTATGTGATTTAACAAAAAGTGACTAACAATAAAAGAGTTGTGTTACACTTACCACATTGGTGACCCACTTGAATCAAAATGCAACACTTCAAAATGTAGCGATCTGTTTTCTCCAAATTGTCCTCTAACCAGGGATGTACACATTATTCCCAGATTCCGTGTGGTTTTTGAGCTGTTAGTTTTAACAGGACGTGCAACCTCATCTCCCTCCTCTCGCACAAATGTGTTGCTTTCCTTTGTTTAGCGACCCCTTAATTTAAATGCATCACTCCAAAATGTAGCTGACTGTCTTCTGCAGGTTGTCCTCTAAACAGTGAGGTGAAAGATATCTCCCATTTCCGTTTATTTTTTTAGTTGTGTTCGTTTCAACATCACATACAACCTGATTTCCTCCCTAATCGATATCAGTGATTTATTGCTACTTGTCAAAACAACAGTGTTTCTGGTGCTTGTGCAGTTTATACGGTGCTTGTTTAACAAATACAAGTAATATGATTATTGTGGCAGATGTTTGTGAACATAGCAAATTTTATATTTAGGTTTTCAATATTTCCCAAACTGTTTCTGCATATTGGTTATTGATTTGGACACGTTAAAACTGTGTTTTTACATTGGGGCTATTCCACCGAGCAAAATGTAATTGAAAAGAAGACTATGCCAACATCCAATATTTGTTCGGGTGTAGTTGAAAATATGTATTTCGGGTCATTTTTAAAATTACTTTAAAACAATTTAATTTCAATGCACTTTCAGTAGCCGAGTGGTTAGAGTTTTGGATTAGTAACCGAAAGGTTCCTGGATCGAGTCCCCGAGCTGACAAGGTACAAATATGTTCTGCCCCTGAACAGGGCACTTAACCCATTGATTCTAGGCAGTCATTGTCAATAAGAATTTGTTCTTAACTGACTTGCCTAGTTAAATAAAAAGTGGACTAGAGTTCTTGAAGCTAGTGAGTTTTCGCACTCTATAAAGAAAAATTTGAAAGAAATACGTCTTCTTAATTGTTGACAGCCAGTAGACGCCATGTTTATATTTGTGAAGGTGAAGCATTGTATTTGTTTATAATGTGAAATGGAAGTTGTTTTCTGTTGGTGGTGAGCAAACTCGTCCATCAAAAATCTAGGATATATTTGTTGTCTTAAAGGGGAAGGTTTTACAGGCTTTGGTTTTTCCATTTATGTTTTGAGGTTGGACTTTAGCACGTATAGCTCGTTAGCACGTATAGCTCGTTAGCACGTAGGATGCACTTATTGGTGTCACCTCGTTAGTCAGTATGTGTTACACCTGTGCTGGCTTGTCAATCTCATTAGTGGGAAGGTGTTTCACCTGAGCTGGTCCAGGTTCTATTTAAGAGTGTCTGGTCCAGTGCTCCAGTTGTCTTGATAGATGTGGAGAGTCAACACCTTTAGTTGCTCCACCTTTCTGGTTTAAGATGTTTTCATTTTAGGTTGAAGCTTCTTTCTGAAGAGAGCTTTTTTTTTAAGAAAAATGAATACAAACAAGCAAACCTGGTCGGTTCCGGGGATTGGTATAGCAAATACCGTAAGATTTTCATGGACTGAAAAGGAGATGGAACCTTGGGGCAGGGAAACTTTTGGAAGGACTATATTGATGGGATGCCTCAGGATAGAGGTGAAGGAAGTACTCTGCCTTCAAGGGAACCCGAATGAGAAGGCTTTCGATGTGACGTTTCACAAAGAGGAGAAACATGATGATATATTGAAGATGGCAAAGGAAGCGGAGAAAACGGGACCCCTGTGCCATTATGCGGTGACCAGCCTGGCGAAGAACAACTTCAGGGTGGTCACCGTAACCATGTACAATCCGCATGTGAAAGATGAAGAGGTGAGGGCCTTTCTGGGGAGGTACATGGACAATGTCTCCTCAGCGAGGTACCTCAGGGACTCCCTGGGTTTCTGGAATGGGAGGAGAGGGTTCCAGGCGTTACTCAGGGAGTCCCCGAAGAGTGTGGATGGCTACCTCCATCCTCCGGCGATGTTCTCCCTGGGGGCTGACAGGGGAACACTCTACTATGCACGTCAGCCCCGTTCTGCAGGCGTTGTATGGCCTACGGCCATATCCTGGCCTCGTGCAGCGCCAAGAAATGTCGTTTTTGTGGGTCGGAAGAGCACGAGGCCAAGGAGTGTGACGAGCCCAAGGCTTGCCACGGGTGTGGCTCGAAAGTACACCTGTGGCGTGATTGCCCGGCTCGTCACAGGTCATACGCGTCTGCAGCTGGGGGGGTGCGGGGGATGGGGGGAGGAAAGAGAGGACGCATGCGGATTGTACGGATGGCACAGGGGAAAGGACGGAGAAGGACGAAGAAGGGAAGAAGGAAGAGGCGAAAAGAAAGAGGAGAGAAGATGGAAAGAAGGAAGAAGAAGGAGAGATTAAAAAGAAGGTGGAAGAACGTTGAGGAGAAGAGGGAGAAGGGGACAGTGGTACGAGAAGGAGTGGAAGAAGGAACGGGGACAGTGACGGAGAAGGAGGGAGGAGTGGAGTTGGGAGGGGAGGGGGTGGGAGGGGGGAGATGGGGGAAGGAGTGGGGGACAGCCTGCCAGGCTTCCTCGAGGTCGAAATGAGGGATTTGGTGGAGGAGTTAGCGGGGATGGGACGTTGTGTCTCCCCGCTACCTCCTTCACCAAAGAAGAAAGGGATGAAGAGGGGGAGCTTGGCAGGAAGTGAGAGGGAGGGGGCTGTGGAGGGGAGGGGAGGGCTAAGAGAGTGGCGGGGGGGGAGGGGAGGGTAATTTGTCCTCCCGGTTTGCCTCAGCCCCTTGCATTTTAGTGGATGACTCCAGTGAGGGGTCGGTGGGCTGTTTGCTAGAGGGATCCCAACTCCTGTTTGAGGAGATGGGGTCCCCTACATGCAGCCCCGAGGCAAACAGGGAGGGGGGGATGGTGGGTGGGGAGGGAGGACCCAACACACTGCCTGGGTCATGGGTTGGGATGGAGGACGGGGGGGCGTCAGGAGAGGAGAGGACGTCCCCGCCGGTGGAGATGGACCAGGGGAGCATCGGGTGAGTCTCCTGTTTTTTTTTGGTTTTTGGGGGTTTTATTTGTTGTTAATAATTAAATGAATAGTTCTGTTTCTTTTTTTAGTCTAAATGTTAGGGGGTTAAGGAATAATGTTAAAAGGAGGGCGGTTTTTTGTTATTTAGAGGGTGTGGGGTTTGATTTCTGTTTTTTACAGGAGGTTCACCTGAGGGATGGTGGGGATGTGTGTAGATTTAAGAGGGAGTGGGATAAGGGGGAATCTTTTTGGGGCATAGGAGGGGTGCACTCAACAGGAGTAGGGTTTTTGTGTGGGCATAGAGAGGTTAAAATAGAGAACACTTTTGTAATAATGCAGGGTAGAGTTTTGGGGATAGATGTTAAGTTTAGAGAAGCTAGATATAGGTTAATTGGGGTGTATGGGCCACAGGTGGCGGCAGACAGGAGGGAGATGGTGGACTGTCTGGCGCCCCTGTGTGTTACAAACAGGCACTTGGTGATAGGAGGAGACTTTAATATAGATTTAGGGGTAGGCGGTGATAGCAGTGCAGGTGCCATCTCTGGGCTAATGGCTTGCCATGGTCTGGTTGATGGTGGCCTGCACACTAATCCGGCAATGGTCGGTCCTACATGGCGCAACTCCAGGGGGGTTTCGCGGAGGCTCGACTACATTTTTGTATCCAGGTCTTTGGGTCAGTTGTCTGGGCGGCTGTTGCCTGTTTTCTTCACGGATCACGACGGGGTGTTCCTGCAGGTGGGGTCGCCAGTCTGCTTCTTCGGTAGGGGGTACTGGAAGTTAGATCGGGATATACTGGAGGAGCAGGCTTTCGTTGACGCATTTTTTTTGTTTCTTTCGGAGGCTTGATGGCCTCCGGTCCATGTTCGAGGGGGTGTTAGAGTGGTGGGATTTAGTTAAGGTGAGGATTAGGGCTTTTATAATAGGATATTGTAGAAGGAAAAAAAGGGAGGAAAGGAGGGAGGTGGATCGTATCCAAAGGTTAATTGAACTCGAGTACGAGGCAGGCAACCTCGGCGGGTCGATTGACTGGGAGAGATTCGCAGCCCTAAAGGCGCAGCTCAGGGAGCTGCAGGAGCAGAAGGCTCGAGCTTTCCTGGAGCGTGCGCATAGTGGCTTTCTAGAACATAATGAGTCTTGTTCCGCTATGTTCTTTAAGTCGGTTAGGGCCAGGCAGAGTAGGAAGGTAATGCATGGACTTAGGGAAGAAAATGGTAGTATAGTAAGTAAACCAGAGGAAATGGTCAGGGTGACAACTGATCATTTCCAAGGTTTATTTAAGGAAAGGGAAATAGATGTAGAGCAGGGAAACGTGTTTTTAGAACACTTGTCCCGGCGGTTGCCAGAGGACATTAGAGACGTGATGGAGGCCCAGATCTCACTAGAAGAGGTTGAGAGCGCTCTTAGGAGGATGGGAAAAGGGAAGGTGCCTGGGATGGATGGGCTGCCGGCTGAGTTTTACCTCAAGTTTTGGGGTATACTTGGACCAGTGGTTCTCGAAGTCTTGAAGGCCATCCTTGAGACGGGGTCCCGGGGGGATCAATGGCTGTTGGTGTGCTGTCACTTCTTTATAAGAAGGGGGAAGCAACTGACCTTGGCAACTGGCGGCCATTGACCATGCTGTGCGTAGATTACAAGATTCTTGCAAAGGTTTTAGCAGACCGGTTGCGCACAGCCCTTCCCTACGTCGTCCACGAGGATCAGACGTGCGGGGTAGAGGGCCGCTCTATAAGATGGAACCTACAGTTGATCAGGGATTCCATCGCTTGGGTTGAAGATAGAGGGCTGCCTTTAATGGTAGCAGCGCTAGATCAGGCGAAAGCTTTTGATCGCGTGAATAGATCTTTTCTATTCAGGGTGAAGTTTATAGGATGGATCCGTACTTTATATGTCGGAGCGGGGTGTCGAGTTAGTGTAAATAGTCACTTAGCTGACGTTTTTGACCTCTCGTCTGGGGTCAGGCAGGGATGCCCACTCTCGGCTCTCCTCTTCGTTCTGTACATGGAGCCTCTGGGGGCTGCCATTAGGGCAGACACAGGGGTGGAAGGCTTGTTGATCCCTGGAAGTGGTGGGCTGCGTGTTAAGATGACGCAGTACGCCGACGACACTTCCTTGCTGTTGTGCAAGGACTCGTGCCTGACAAGGTCCCTTGCCATCTTTGGGGATTTCACCCGAGCGTCGGGAGCAGTTCTGAACCATGCAAAGTCTTCCGTCAAGTTTTTCGGAAGATGGCGCGGTAGAACGGATGTGCCTGGGGGGTTATCTCTCTGTGAAGGGGCCCTGAGGATTCTCGGGGTTCATTTTGAGACCTCCGGCTCAGCGACGGTAAACTGGAACATGCGTATCACAGTGGTACAGAGGAAGCTAGCAATGTGGAAGGCTAGGTATTTGTCTTTTATGGGCAAAGTCCTGGTCCTAAAGGTGGATGTGTTGCCGTCTCTTTCGTATTTGGCATACATCTACCCATTGCCGGCTTGTCTGAGGAGGCCTCTAGTGAGGCTTGTGTTTCAGTTTATGTGGAGTGGCAGGTGCGAGTGGGTCGCCAGGGCACGCATGATCTGTCCCATCGGGGAGGGAGGTAGGGGGGTACCACATTTCCCCCTCAAGCTGGACGGCATTTTTGTTTCTTTCTTGTTAGCGGAGCTTGCTCAGCCAGTGATACACCCGTCCGGTTACCTCCTGCGGGTGTTCTTCTCGTATCAGGCGAGAAGCGTAATGGTGTGGTCTAACACGGGTCCTCGGGCGGAACAGCTGCCGTGGCACTTTGGTCATGCGGCCAAGTGGCTGCGTGCGCACCCCGAGGTTGAAGTTGCCCGAGTAGGTTTAGACCACAGGCACCTGTACGAGGAGGTCAGGCAGGCAGGGAGTCCTGCGCCCGTAGCGGGCATCTCGTCAGTGGTCTGGGAGGGAGTGCAGGCGCGGGGCCTGGACAACGGGCTCAAGGACCTGAATTGGTTGAGCCTTCATAAGCGTTTGCCGGTACTTTCCATCTTGTACCGGTATAGTTTGGTGCGATCCCCCACCTGTCCAAGATCTGCTTGTGGCAGGGAGGAGACTGTGCGCCATGCCTTCTGGGACTGTGCCTTTGCCGGACTAGTATGGGCTAGGGCACGGGTGATGCTAGGTGTGGTTAGGAGTGATTTTGTTTTGACATGGGCTAGGCTAGAGAGAGGCGTAGGGAGAGCAAAGGGAACGGATAGGGACAGGTTTCTGCTCTGGCTTCTCATGAGTCTCTTTAAAAAGGGACTGTGGGAAGCCAGGAAGAATTTAGTCAAGACAGGGAGAGATTGGGGGGTGGAAGGGATAGTGAGAAGGGTCTAAGGTGATTTGAGGGGGAGGATGAAGAGGGAGGAGAGGAAGTGGGGGAAGCATGCGGCATGGGAGAGGTGGAAAGGGGGTTTAGGGCTGGGAGTGTTAGAGTGAGTTTGGTAAGGGGATAGATTAGGGAAGGGGAGATAGGGAAAGGGTTAGGTATTGGTTAGGTATGACGGGGAGGGACGATGCTCCCCTGAGGTTTGTTTTTGTTTGATGTTTTTGTAAATAGAATTTTATTAAGAATGAATGAGAATTATGATTTTGTAATAGTATGAATGGTTTTGATTGTAATAAATTATTTTAACCACCTTTCTGGTTTACTTCCTGTCTTTAAGTTTGGTGTGGGTTTTTCTTTTGTTTTCCTCTTCTTGGGCAGATTTAGTGGGTCTCATGGTGGGTGTCCTTTAGGTCCCAGTTGTTGTTACTAGTCAATTTTCAGTGGACACCCACATAGTGTCTTTCAGAACCCCTCCTAAAAAACAAGCTTATTATTTTGGGTTGGATTTTACATCCGATTAATATTTTAATCAATGGAATTTCCTTAGGGTGCTCATTAGTCTTTCAGTTGTTAGTCTTCTGTTTGTGGTGTACTAAATATTTGTTTATTACATTGTCTTTTATTTGTTGTTTTTTCTGTGAAGCCATTGTTTTAAATCCATGTCTGAAATGTGCTGTATAAATAAAGCTTCACCTTCATTTAACCAGGTAGGCCAGTTGACAGCAAGTTCTAATTTTCACCTGCGACCTGGCCAAGATAAAGCAAAGCAGTGCGACAAAAACAACAGAGAGTTACACATGGGATGAAGAAAAGTACAGACAATAACACAACAGAAAAACCTATATACAGTGTGTACAAATGGAGTAAGGTGTCACGGCTGATTTCCTCCTCTTCGTCTGAAGAAGCAGGGATCGGACCAAAATGCAGCGTGGTAAGTGTCCATAGTAGATTTTAATGAATAAACCGAAACAGTACAAAACAATAAACGAACCGTGAAAAAAACGAAACAGTACCGTGTGGTGAAACAAACACAGACACGGAAACAATCACCCACAAAGTACCCACAGAATATGGCTGCCTAAATATGGTTTCCAATAAGAGACAACGATAGACAGCTGCCTCTAATTGAGAACCAATCTAGGCAACCATAGACATACAATATACCTAGAAAGGACACAGCCCCATAAACATACAAAACCCCTAGACAAGCCCAAACACATACATCACCCATGTCACACCCTGACCTGACCAAAATAACAAGGAAAACAAAGAATACTAAGGTCCCCCCTCCCTCCCAAAGGTGCGGACTCCCGACTGCCGCACACCTGGATGAGTGTTTCAGACAGATAAACCTATAAGGGAGGGTCTGGGTGGGACGTCTGTCCATGGTGGAGGCTCTGGCGCAGGACGTGGACCCACCACACCATAGTCTTTGTCCCCTTTAGTCTCTTAGTAGGAACGGCGACCCTCGCTGTCAACCTAGGCATGGCTACCCTGTCTAAATGGCCCCACTGGACTGTGGGGGCAGCTCGGGACTGTCTGGGGCAACTAGAACTGAGGGGCAGCTCGGGACTGAGAGGCAGCTCGGGACTGAAGGGCAGCTCGGGACTGAGGGGCAGCTCCGGACTGAGGGGCAACTCCGGACTGAGGGGCCGCTCCGGACTGAGGGGCAGCTCCGGACTAAAGGGCAGCTCGGGACTGAGGGGCAGCTCAGGACTAAGAGGTAGCTCAGGACTGAAGGGCAGCTCCGGACTGAAGGGCAGCTCCGGACTGGCTGACGACTCTGGAAGATCCTGGCTGACTGGCGGCTCTGGCAGATCCTGGTTGACTGGCGGATCTGCCGGATCCTGGCTGACTGGCGGATCCTGGCTGACTTGCGGCTCTGGCGGATCCTGGCTGACTGGCGGCGCTGGTGGCTCCTTGCAGATTGGTGGCTCTGGCGGCTCCTTGCAGACTGGCGGCTCCTTGCAGACTGGCGGCTCTGGCGGCTCTAGCAGCTCTGGACAGGCGGGAGACTCTAGCAGCTCTGGACAGGCGGGAGACTCTAGCAGCTCTGGACAGGCGGGAGACTCTAGCAGCTCTGGACAGGCGGGAGACTCTAGCAGCTCTGGACAGATAGGAGAATCTAGCAGCTCTGGAGAGACGGGAGAATCTGACGGCGCTGGAGAGGAGGAAGGCTCTAGCAGCGATGGACAGGCGAGGCGCACTGTAGGCCTGGTGCGTGGTGCCGGCGCTGGTGGCACTGGGCCGAGGACACGCACCTCAGGGCGATTGCGGGGAGGAGGAACAGGGAGTACTGGGCTCTGGACAAGCACAGGAAGCCTGGTGCGGGGGGCTGCCACCGGAGGGCTGATGCGTGTAGGTGGCACTGGATAGACCGGCGCACTGGAGCTCTTGAGCACCGAGCCTGATCAACCTTACCTAGTTGAATGCCCCCGGTCTCCCTGCCAGTGCTGCGAGGTGGAATAGCCCACACTGGGCTGTGCTGGCGAACCGGGGTCACCATGTGTACGGCTGGTGCCATGTATGCCGGCCCAAGGAGACGCACTGGAGACCAGATGCGTAGAGCCGGCTTCATGGCACCTGGCTCGATGCCCACTCTAGCCCGGCCGATACGAGGAGCGGGTATGTACCGCACCGGGCTATGCACCCGCACTGGGGACACCGTGCGCTCCACAGCATAACACGGTGCCTGCCCGGTCTCTCTCACCCTCTGGTAAGCACAGGCAGTTGGCGCAGGTCTCCTACCTGGCTTCGCCATACTCCCTGTGTGCCTCCACCCCCAAGAAATCTTTGGGGCTGCCTCTCGGGCTTCCAGCCTTGCTTCTGTGCTCCCTCTTCAAACCGCCGCCTCTCCTCCTAGGAACGGCGACCCTCGCCATCAAGCTAGGATTGGCTACCCTACTAAATGGCCCCACTGGAAAGGAAACAGCCCCATAAACATACAAAATCCCTATACAAGACAAAAAACACATACATCACCCATGTCACACCCTGACCTAACCAAAATAACAAGGAAAACAAAGAATACTAAGGTCAGGGTGTGACATAAGGAGGTAAGGCAATAAATAGGCCATAGTGGCGAAATAATTACAATTGAGCAATTAAAAACTGGAGTGATAGATGTGCAAGTAGAGATACTGGGGTGCAAAGGAGCAAAAATAAATAACAATACGGGGATGAGGTAGTTGGGTGTGGCAATTTACAGATGGGCTGTGTAGAGGTGCAATCGTCGGTAAGCTGCTCTGACAGCTGATGCTTAAAGTTAGTGAGGGATATATATGAACCCAATTGCTGACCAATCGAAACACTCTTGGTCTCTCTTTGCATGAAAATCAGTATCAATCCCATGTCAAAGGATAAACTACTGAAAACAGAAACAAACAAATGGATCAAGCAGATCAATCCCACTTTTCCAGCATGCTGAAGGCGTGGCAGAGTGGTAAACACCACCCTCGGCTCTTACCAGGGGCTTGAGGTGATCTCCCACAGCTGTGCTTATGTCATGTTCTGTGGCCTTGCCGTTCGATTTCGTGACTGCACCTGCAACACAGAAATAAACACATTTAGTCATATTATATAAAACACTCAAAGTAATGGATATGGGGCATCTATGGCCTCAGTTACACCTGGCACCTAAATGTGACTTCTGTCATATGATCACTCCAAGCTGCATTAGGTTCAGATCTACCAGGATGGGCCTTTGACATAGTCTGGACGCAGTCAGGCCACCGAATATAAATAAGCAATATAAAGAGATGGGGTGAATGAGTGGGGAAAAGTACATTTGACACAAATTATCTTCATAATAACAAAGAACAAATGTGTGTGTCTGTAGTTTAAAAAATAGCATCCAATTATGCCAATCTGTATTTGGGGTTGTTTGAGAAGAATGTGATTGTCAGCCCTAACAATCCATTCTAGCACTTCACCAGGCACTGAAAAATACTTAATTGATGACGTGTTCCTTCTATTCCAGAGGACAGCAGAGGAACTTCATCGATTCCACTCCTTCATCAATACAAGCAGTGACCATCTGAAATTCACCCTCAACTTTGATGAGCATGATACAAGTTATCAGGACATTTTCATTAAGAGGGGGGGGGTGGCTTTAGCACAAGCCTATACAGGAAGCCGACGAACAGGAATTCCTTGTTACGAGCAGACAGCTTCCACCCTACACTCCTAGAAAATAGTCTCTCCATTAGCCAATACAGTCGCATACACAGGATTTGTAGTACACAGAGTGACTATGACAAACATGCCGACTGTCTGGATGAGCGTTTCAGACAGCGGGGTTACCCAGAGGAATAGCTGTTAGGAATTGTATTAATAATGACTAAACAATATCTACATTTTAAATAGAACTATAACTAATGAAACTTATACTCTGTTTTATTATATCTTATTAATAATATTAATTCATAAGGGATGGATTGTGGAGCATGAGACAGGGGGTAATTAAATAAAATAAATACCATTCCAGCCAGGTTGGAGAAGACTGGAATTGTGGGTTTTTAAGTAAGCAGAAAGGGTCTCGTTAACCTATGGTTGAACCGACTCAACTTGGCTCTGGGATGTTTAGATAAGGCAGTATGTGTTTTCTTAGGTTTTCCATTAGCTGGAACTGTCTGCTGATTGGTGATGGATGAAAACTTCAGAAGTTTTATCTTGATTTAACTGTGTGTCTGGAGTGAGAGAGCGAAGGGGTGAGAATAAACTTTTAAACTTTTGTTGGGTCCTGGTTGATATGAGGAAAAACGTTTAATAACCTATGACGTCATATTTTGCATATAAACTGTTGTTCGTGGTTACATGGGAGCGCGCTCCGAGAATAAATACTATTATCTCATTTTGATAAGACTGGTCTCTGTCTATTTTATGCAAATAGGAATCTTACAGATTCAGTGGGTTACTCAGAGGACTGTCTGGATGAGTGTTTATGACAAATAGGAACTGTCTGGATGAGTGTTATAAAATAGGGTTACTCAGAGATACTGTCTGGATGTAAGTGTTAATAGAAGTATGAAATTCCAGAGGACTGTCTGGATGAGTGTTTCAGACAGTGGGGTTACCAGAGGACTGTCTGGATGAGTGTTTCAGACAGTGGGGTTACCCAGAGGACTGTCTGGATGAGTGTTTCAGACAGTGGGGTTACCCAGAGGACTGTCTGGATGAGTGTTTCAGACAGTGGGGTTACCCAGAGGACTGTCTGGATGAGTGTTTCAGACAGTGGGGTTACCCAGAGGACTGTCTGGATGAGTGTTTCAGACAGTGGGGTTACCCAGAGGACTGTCTGGATGAGTGTTTCAGACAGTGGGGTTACCCAGAGGACTGTCTGGATGAGTGTTTCAGACAGTGGGGTTACCCAGAGGACTGTCTGGATGAGTGTTTCAGACAGTGGGGTTACTCAGAGGACTGTCTGGATGAGTGTTTCAGACAGTGGGGTTACTCAGAGGACTGTCTGGATGAGTGTTTCAGACAGTGGGGTTACTCAGAGGACTGTCTGGATGAGTGTTTCAGACAGTGGGGTTACTCAGAGGACTGTCTGGATGAGTGTTTCAGACAGTGGGGTTACTCAGAGGACTGTCTGGATGAGTGTTTCAGACAGTGGGGTTACTCAGAGGACTGTCTGGATGAGTGTTTCAGACAGTGGGGTTACTCAGAGGACTGTCTGGATGAGTGTTTCAGACAGTGGGGTTACTCAGAGGACTGTCTGGATGAGTGTTTCAGACAGTGGGGTTACCCAGAGGACTGTCTGGATGAGTGTTTCAGACAGCTGGGAGGTTACCCAGAGGACTGTCTGGATGAGTGTTTCAGACAGTGGGGTTACTCAGAGGACTGTCTGGATGAGTGTTTCAGACAGTGGGGTTACTCAGAGGACTGTCTGGATGAGTGTTTCAGACAGTGGGGTTACTCAGAGGACTGTCTGGATGAGTGTTTCAGACAGTGGGGTTACCCAGAGGACTGTCTGGATGAGTGTTTCAGACAGTGGGGTTACCCAGAGGACTGTCTGGATGAGTGTTTCAGACAGTGGGGTTACTCAGAGGACTGTCTGGATGAGTGTTTCAGACAGTGGGGTTACTCAGAGGACTGTCTGGATGAGTGTTTCAGACAGTGGGGTTACCCAGAGGACTGTCTGGATGAGTGTTTCAGACAGTGGGGTTACTCAGAGGACTGTCTGGATGAGTGTTTCAGACAGTGGGGTTACCCAGAGGACTGTCTGGATGAGTGTTATAGACAGGGGGGTTACCCAGAGGACTGTCTGGATGAGTGTTTCAGACAGTGGGGTTACCAGAGGACTGTCTGGATGAGTGTTTCAGACAGTGGGGTTACCAGAGGACTGTCTGGATGAGTGTTTCAGACAGTGGGGTTACCAGAGGACTGTCTGGGAGTGTTTCAGACAGTGGGGTTACCAGAGGACTGTCTGGATGTCTGGATGAGTGTTTCAGACAGCGGGGTTACCAAGAGGACTGTCTGGATGAGTGTTTCAGACAGCAAGGTTACCCAGAGGACTGTCTGGATGAGTGTTTCAGACAGTGGGGTTACCCAGAGGACTGTCTGGATGAGTGTTTCAGACAGTGGGGTTACCCAGAGGACTGTCTGGATGAGTGTTTCAGACAGTGGGGTTACCCAGAGGACTGTCTGGATGAGTGTTTCAGACAGTGGGGTTACCCAGAGGACTGTCTGGATGAGTGTTTCTTCTTGTTTTTACAATTTACGGATAGCCAGGGGTACACTTCAACACTCAGACATAATTTACAAACGATGCATTTATGTTTAGTGAGTCAGCCAGATCAGAGGCAGTAGGGATGATCAGAGATGTTCTCTTGATAAGTACGTGAATTGGACCATTTTCCTGTCCTGCAAAGCATTCTAAATGTAACAAGTAATTTGGGTTGACTGGGAAAATATATGACGTAAAAAATACAATATTGTATATTTTAGGAATGTAGTACAGTAAAAGATGTCCCAAAAAATTCAGAGTTCAAGTAACAGACACATCTCAACATCAACTGTTCAGAGGAGACTGTGTGAATCAGGCCTTTTTGGTCAAATTGCTACAAAGAAACCACTACTAAAAGACACCAATTATAAGATGAGACTTGCTTGGGCCAAGAAACACAAGCAATGGACATTAGACTGGTGGATATCTGTCTGGTCTGATGAGTCAAAATTTGAGAGTTTGGTTCTAATCACTGTGTCTTTGTGAGATGCAGAGTAGCTGAATGGATGATCGCAACATGTGTGGTTCCCACCGTGAAGCATGGAGGAGGAGGTGTGATGGTGTGGGGGTGCTTTGCTGGTGAAATTGTCTGTGATTCATTTACAATTCAAGGCACACATACCAGCATGGCTACCACAGCATTCTGAAGTAATACGCCATCCCATCTGGTTTGCATTGTTTTTCAACAGGACAATGACCCAAAACACACCTCCTGGCTGTGTAAGGACTATTTGACCAAGAAGGAGAGTGATGGAGTGATGCATCAGATGACCTGGCCTCCACAATCACCCGACCTCAACCAATTGAGATGGTTTGGGATGAGTTGGACCGCAGAGTGAAGGAAAAGCTGCCATATGTGGGAACTCCTTCAAGACTGTTGGAAAAGCATTCCAGGTGAAGCTGGTTGAGAGAATGCCATGAGTGTGCAAAGCTGTCATCAAGGCAAAGGGTGGCTACTGAAGAATCTAAAATATATTTAGAGTTGTTTACCACTTTTTTTGGTTACTACATGATTCCATATGTGTTTTCATAGTTTTCATGTCTTTACTATTATTCTACAATGTAGAAATAAAAAATTTAAAAATACCAATAACCCTTGAATGAGTAGGTTTGTCCAAACTTTTGACTGGTACTGTATATCTCATTAATGTTTTTGCATTCAGTTACAAAAAGTAACTTTCTTACTACCTCTTCCAAAGTTAAACATGTAAGATTTTTTAAATCAAAAGGGATACTGTCAAAAATGCATTGAATTCAAATGGATTTACCCAGCCTACAAAGCACTACAGCCACTCTGTGATGACCAGTTCTGCTCTTTTATTGAGGGATCTAGTCTAGATTAAACCAAATAGGAAGACAGTTTTATCATGTGGAGGTTTCATTTAGGTCTCTGTTTAACTAGATACTGTTTGTCTTTGGCAGGAGAGAGACCAGACTCTCACTATGACAGCAGGAAGAGTCCTTCAGGGAAACCAGGCCCAGAGACGCACAAACCAGCGAGACAACACCACTGCTCCCAAAGGTGAAAAGACTTTTCACTGGTTAGGGAACCTAAAAAGCCATGAGAGGACACACACTGGAGAAAAGCCTTTCCAATGTTCCCAGTGTGGAAAGAGTTTCGCCGTGTTAGCTAACCTGAAAAGGCACGAGAGAATACACACAGGAGAAAAGCCTTATCACTGTTCCCACTGTGGAATGAGTTTTATTCAGGATGGTGACCTAAAAGCTCACGAGAGAATACACACAGGAGAAAAGCCTTATCACTGTTCCCACTGTGGAATGAGTTTTATTCAGGATGGTGACCTAAAAGCTCACGAGAGAATACACACAGGAGAAAAGCCATTCCAATGTTTACAATGTGAAAAGGGTTTTACTCAGATAGGGCACCTAAAAAAGCATGAGAAAATACACACAGGAGAAAAGCCTTACCAATGTTCCCAGTGTGAAAAGAGTTTTACCGGGTTAACTAACCTGAAAAAGAATGCGAGGATACACACAGGAGAAAAGCCTTTCCAATGTTCCGAGTGTGGAAAGAGTTTTACGAGGATAGGAAACCTTAAAAAGCATGCGAGAATACACACAGGAGAAAAGCCTTTCCTATGTTCCCAGTGTGAAAAGAGTTTTACTCAGATAGGGCACCTAAAAAAGCATGAGAGAATACACACAGGAGAAAAGCCTTACCAATATTCCCAAGGTGTGTCACACCCTGACCTTAGTATTCCTTTTTTTCCTTGTTATTTTGGTTAGGTCAGGGTGTGACATGGGTGTTGTATGTGTTTTTGACTTGTCTAGGGGTTTTGTATGTTTATGGGGCTGTTTCCTTTCTAGGTATATGGTCCGATCCCTCTTCAGATGAAGAGGAGGAAATCAGCCATGACAGAATCACCCACCAAAACAGGACCAAGCAGCGTGGTGACAGGCAGCGGCAGGAGGAGCAGCGCAATCAGGACTATTGGACTTGGGAGGAGATACTGGACGGAGATGGACCCTGGACGCAGCCGGGGGAATATCGCCACCCCAAGGCAGAGTTGGAGGCAGCCAAAGCGGAGAGACGGCGGTTTGAAGAGGCAGCACGGAAGCAAGGCTGGAAGCCGGGGAGGCAGACCCAAAAATGTATTGGGGGTGACACACAGGGAGTATGGCGAAGCCAGGTAGGAGACCTGCGCCAACTTCCTGTGCTTACCGGAGGGCGAGTGAGACCGGGCAGGCACCGTGTTATGCTGTGGAGCGCACGGTGTCCCCAGTGCAGGTGCATAGCCCGGTGCGGTACATACCAGCTCCTCGTATCGGCCGGGCTAGAGTGGGCATCGAGCCAGGTGTCATGAAGCCGGCTCTACGCATCTGGTCTCCAGTGTGTCTCCTTGGGTCGGCATACATGGCACCAGCCTTAAGCATGGTGTCCCCGGTTCGCCAGCACAGCCCATTGCGGGCTATTCCACCTCGCCGCACTGGCAGGGCCACCGGGAGCATTCAACTAGGTAAGGTTGGGCAGGCTCGGTGCCCAAGAGCTTCAGGGCGCCTGCACGGTCCGGTCTATCCAGTGCCACCTACACACACCAGCCCTCCGGTGGCAGCCCCCCGGAACAGGCTTCCTGTGCGTGTCCAGAGCCCAGTACTCCCTGTTCCTCTTCCCCGCACTCGCCCTGAGATGCGTGTCCTCGGCCCAGTACCACCAGCGCCGGCACCACGCACCAGGCCTAGAGTGTGCCTCGCCTGTCCAGCGCTGCTAGAGCCTTCCTCCTCTCCAGCGCCGTCAGATTCTCCCGTCTCTCCAGAGCTGCTAGATTCTCCTATCTGTCCAGAGCTGCTAGAGTCTCCCGTCTGTCCAGAGCTGCTAGAGTCTCCCGCCTGTCCAGAGCTGCTAGAGTCTCCCGCCTGTCCAGAGCTGCTAGAGTTTCCCGCCTGTCCAGAGCTGCTAGAGTCTCCCACCTGTCCAGAGTTGCTAGAGCCGGCAGTCTGCAAGGAGCCGCCAGAGCCGCCAGCCTGCAAGGAGCCGCCAGAGCCACCAGTCGTCAAGGAGCCGCCAGAGCCGGCAGTCTGCAAGGAGCCGCCAGAGCCGCCAGTCAGCCAGGATCCGCCAGAGCCGCCAGTCAGCCAGGATCCGCCAGAGCCGCCAGTCAGCCAGGATCCGCGAGAGCCGCCAGTCAGCCAGGATCCGCCAGAGCTGCCAGTCAGCCAGGATCCTCCAGAGCCGCCAGTCAGCCAGGATCTGCCAGACTCGCCAGTCAGCCAGGATCTTCCAGAGTCGTCAGCCAGTCAGGAGCTGCCTTTCAGTCCGGAGCTGCCATTCAGTCAGGAGCTACTCTTCAGTCCGGAGCTGCCCCTCAGTCCTGAGCTGCCCCTCAGTCCCGAGCTGCCCCTCAGTCTGGAGCTGCCCCTCAGTCCGGAGCTGCCCCTCAGTCCGGAGCTGCCCCTCAGTCCCGAGCTACCCCTCAGTCCAGTGGGGCCATTTAGTATGGTAGCCAATCCTAGGTTGACGGCGAGGGTCGCCGTTCCTAGGAGGAGACTAAAGCGGACAAAGACTATGGTGTGGTTGGGTCCACGTCCAGCGCCAGAGCCGCCACCATGGACAGACGCCCACCCAGACCCTCCCCTATAGGTTTAGGTGTGCGGCCGGGAGTCCGCACCTTTGAGGGGAGTACTCTCACACCCTGACCTTAGTATTCTTTGTTTTCCTTGTTATTTTGGTTAGGTCAGGTTGTGACAAGGGTGATGTATGTGTTTTATTGGGAACCATATTTAGGCAGCCATATTCTGTGGGTACTTTGTGGGTGATTGTTTCCGTGTCTGTTTGTTTCACCACACGGTAATGTTTAGTTTTTTTCACGTTTCGTTTATTGTTTTGCACTGTTCAGACAAAGAGGAGGAAATCAGCCGTGACAGAATCACCCATCAAAACAGGACCAAGCAGCGTGGTGACAGGCAGCGGCAGGAGGAGCAGCGCAATCAGGACTATTGGACTTGGGAGGAGATACCTGATGGAGATGGACCCTGGACGCAGGCGGGGGAATATCGCCGCCCCAAGGCAGAGCTGGAGGCAGCCAAAGCGGAGAGGCGGCAGTTTGAAGAGGCAGCACGGAAGCAATCCTGGAAGCCCGAGATGCAGCCCCAAAAATGATAGCGGGAGACCGGACAGGCACCGTGTTATGCTGTGGAGTGCACGGTGTCCCCAGTGCGGGTGCATAGCCCAGTGCAGGACATACCAGCTCCTCGTATCAGCCGGGCTAGAGTGGGCATCGAGCCAGGTGCCATGAAGCCGGCTCTACGCATCTGGTCTCCAGTGCGTCTCCTTGGGCCGGCATACATGGCACCAGCCTTACGCATGTTGTCCCCGGTTCGCCAGCACAGCCCAGTGCGGGCCATTCCACCTTCCCGCACTGGCAGGGCGACCGGGAGCATTCAACTAGGTAAGGTTGGGCAGGCTCGGCTCGGCTCGGTGCTCAAGAGCTCCAGTCCTGAACTGCCCCTCAGTCCGGAGCTGCCCCTCAGTCCTGTTTCCTTTCTAGATATATTGTATGTCTATGGTTGCCTAGACTGGTTCTCAATTAGAGGCAGCTGTCTATCGTTCTCTCTGATTGGGAACCATATTTAGGCAGCCATATTCTGTGGGTACTTTGTGGGTGATTGTTTCCGTGTCTGTGTTTGTTTCACCACACGGTACTGTTTCGTTTTTTTCACGTTTCGTTTATTGTTTTGTACTGTTTCAGTTTATTCATTAAAATCTACTATGGACACTTACCACGCTGCATTTTGGTCCGATCCCTGCTACACCAGACGAAGAGGAGACGAAGAGGAGGAAAAGGAGACGAAGAGGAGGAAATCAGCCGTGACAGTGTGAAAAGAGTTTCACCGGGTTAACTAACCTGAAAAAGCATGAGAGGATACACACAGGAGAAAAGCCTTTCCAATGTTCCCAGTGTGGAAAGAGTTTTATTCATTTAGCGTACCTAAAAGCTCATGAGAGGATACACACAGGAGAAAAGCTTTTCCAATGTTCCCATTGTGAAAAGACTTTTACCATTTTAGTTAACCTGAAAAAACGTGAGAGAATACACACTGGAGAAAAGTCTTATCATTGTTCCCACTGTGGAATGAGTTTTATTCAGTTATGGGATCTACAAGCTCATGAGAGGATACACACCGGAGAATGCCTTTCCAATGCTCCCAGTGTTGATTTTCCTTTACCTGGTTAAGGAGCCTGAAGGTGCATAAGAAGACACACACCGAAAAAGCCCTGCCACTGCTCTCTCTCTGTATGGAAGGACATTTTCCGTCAGAGAACTTGAAATCACATGAGAGAATAGATTAATATCTATATGGTACCAAAAAATGTCTGTAGCATTGAAGGTCCCCAAGAACACAGTGGTCACCATCATTCTTTAATGGAAGAAGTTTGGAACCACCAAGACTCTTCCCAGAGCTGGCCACCCGGCCAAACTGAGCAATCGGCGGAGAAGGGCATTGGTCAGGGAGGTCACCAAAAACCCAATGGTCACTCTGACAGAGCTCTAGAGTTCCTCTGTGATGGGAGAACCTTCCAGGACAACCCTCTCTGCAGCACTCCACCAAGCAGGGCTTTATGGTAGAGTGGCCAGACGGAAGCCACTCCTAGGTGAAAGGCACATGACAGCCTGCTTGGAGTTTGCCAAAAGGCACCTAAAGGACTCTGACCATGAAAAACAAGATTCCCTGGTCTGATGAATCCAAGATTGAACTCTGGCCTGAATGCCAAGCGTCACATCTGGCGTAAACCTGGCACTTCATCAGGGTGTGGGGATGATTTTCAGTGGCAGGGACTGGGATACTAGTCAGGGTCGAGGCAAAGATGAACAGGCTCTGGCTTGGCCACTCAAGGACATTCAGAGAGATCCTTGACATTCAGAGAGATCCTTGATGAAAACCTGCTCCAGAGCGGTCAGGACCTCAGACTGGGGCAAAAGCTCACCTTCCAACAGGACAACGACCCTAAGCACACAGCCAAGACAACGCAGGAGTTGCTACGGGACAAGTCTTTGAATATCCTTGAGTGGCCAAGCCAGAGCCTGGACTTGAACCTGATTGAAGAACTGAAAATAGATGTGCAGCGACGCTCCCCATCCAACCTGACAAATCTTGAACAATGGGAGAAACTCCCCAAATACAGCTGTGCCAAGCTTGTAGGGTCATACTCCAGAAGATTCAAGGATGTAATCGCTGCCAAATCTGTTTCAACAAAGTACGTAGTAAATGGTCTGAATACTTATGTAGATTTTGTAGTTTACTTTAATAAATTAGCAAAAAAATCTAAAAACGTGTTTTTGGTTTGCCATTATGTGGTATTGTGTATAGATTGAGTATTTAAAAAAAAACTTTTTTTAGAATAAGGCTGTAACGTAACAAAATGTGGGAGAAGTGAAGGGGTTTGAATACTTTCCGAATGCACTGTGTTGTTACATCATGTAGGAGCAGTATAGACCCAGTCTGTTCATTATATAGATCTACATGATGTATTGTTACACCATGTAGGAGCAGTATAGACCTAGTCTGTTCATTACATACATCTATATGATGTATTGTTACACCAAAATAAAGGGAAATTATATTATTTTATACTAATACAATTGCTCAGAGAAAGATATATAGTTTAACATGTAATTCTCAAAAGCTAGGGGTCTGGATTATTGCCACCCATGTTTTCAATACTCCAGCACCCTCCCATTGAGAGGATAACGACACTCTAATGTTTTATGAGATTGGAGAAGGATGGGATCTTAGACCAAATCTCTCCAGGTCCTTGATTTATTTTGTCTGCGCTTGTGGACTGCCCTGTTCAATTCAAACCACAGGTTTTCAATGGAGTTCAAGTCCGAAGGCTGAGATGGCCATTGAAAATGTTGATTTTGTTCCCAAATAACAATTTCTTTGTGGATGTTGATGTGTCTTGCTGGAAGATCCACTGATGGCCAAGTTTCCACCTCCTAGCAGAGAGGTAAACAGGTTTTGGACTAAAATATCCTGGTAGAGGGTAAAGTTTATTTATTTATTTCATACAGTAATTTTAGCTAACCTTTATCAAGGGTATCAACAACTAGGTGCTTATTTTGATATCTTGTTATTTGACTGAATCAGAAATACAGATGTGGAGTAGAGGTTAAGTTTGTTTTAAATTCTCATAAAAAATCTGAACTAATCAAACAACACTTGTTGCTCTTTGTACGTGTTGATAAAATATTCATATTTAATGGAGAGAAAATAACGTTTCCCGAAACTGCTTTATAATATTATAATTCAATGAAGAAGAAAGAAAGTTTTCCCTCCTCAACTGCGTTAACTCCCTCCAGGCAGCAGATGGTAATATGTGTCTTTCAGGCGATGTTTGTAGTGTGACGTATTATCTAGTGGACGGAACGCTTCTTCAACAACTGCAGCCACCTTGGTAGCTCGCTAGCCAACAAATTCGGAACATTCAAGTTCTTTAGACAATTTCGTGGTTTATTTGCCACTATGATTTAAACATACTTATGTGGAAACAACTAGCTACCCCATTAAATGAAATATTTACGTTGTAAGTAGCTAGCTGGCTGGATAAATTAGCACTAGTCTAGTTGCTAATGCTAACTAGCTAACATCCCCGACCATGAGCTTACTAAGCTACTCTCCTCCTGCTAAAGAAGATGAGGCCTGCTGGACAGAGAAAGAAACTCTCGTGGAAGAGGAGGATGTTACAAAACAAAAACAAGTAGAGGATGAGACTGTTACAGTGAAAGAAGAAGAAGAGAAAGACGTTTCAGTGAAAGAAGAGGAAGATGCGTTCAGAGTGAAAGAGGAGGAAGAGGATGTTACAGTAAAAGAAGAGAAAGAGGAGGATGCAGTTTATGGAGTGAAAGAGGAGGATAGGGAGATGACCTTCACATCCATAAAGGAGGAGGAGGAAACTGGATATCTGGGCCCGGTTTCCCAAAGGCATCTTAAGGCCAGTGGTTCTAACGATGAATTTAACCATAAGGTGGTTTTTGGAAACCGGGGCCTGGTTAATACTAGTAAGTACAGTCTTAAATACAGAGGCACAAACTCTGCAGTTGTTGAACAGATGTGTGGTGTTAAAGCGGAAATCTGCAATTGTTACATCCATATTTGGACTTTTAAATTATTTATTTCTAGCCATTGATTCTTGAAGAATATAACACATGCCTCATGAGCTTAGTTCACCTGTTGTACCCCATCAGAACCCCAAATAAGCTTTTTTTTACTCCAATGTTTAGAAACAATGTAAATCAACACTGTATAGCCTCAATAATATTGATATAGGTCTATGTTGTTAGGTTATGGGGTCCTACCCATAACTTCACCTAACACCATAGACCTACTGTAGGACCCATAACTTCACCTAACAACAGCATAGACCTAGTGTAGGACCCCATAACTTCACCTAACAACATAGACCTACTGTAGAACCCCTAACTTCATCTAACAACAACATAGGTGAAGTTATGGGTCCTACATTAGGTCTATGTTATTGTTAGGTGGACTTATGGGTCCTACAGTAGGTCTATGTTGTTGTTAGGTGAAGTTATGGGTTCTACATTAGGTCTAACAACAACATAGACCTACTGTAGGACCCAAAACTCCACCTAACAATAACATAGACCTACTGTAGAACCCATAACTTCACCTAACAACAACATAGACCTACTGTAGGACCCAATAACTTCACCTAACAACATATACCTAGGTCTATGTTGTTGTTGTTAGGTGAAGTGGGGGGTTCTACAGTAGGTCTATGTTGTTATTTGAACTTATGGGGTCCTACAGTATGTTTATGTTATTGTTAGGTAAAGTCATGGGTCCTACAGTAGGTCTATGTTATTGTTAGGTAAAGTTATGGGTCCTACAGTAGGTCCATGTTGTTTTTTGGTGAAGTTTTGGGTTCTACAGTAGGTCTATGTTAGGTGAAGTTATGGGGTCCTTCAATAGGTTTATGTTGATAGGTGAAGTTGTGGGTCCTACAGTAGGTCTTTGTTAATGTGAGGTGAAGTCATGGGTCCTACAGTAGGTCTGTGTTGTTGTTAGTTGAAGTTATGGGTCCTACAGTAGGTCTGTGTTGTTGTTAGGTGAAGTTATGGGTCCTACAGTAGGTCTATGTTGTTGTTAGGTGAAGTTATGGGGTCCTACAGTAGGTCTATGTTGTTGTTAGTTGAAGCTATGAGTCCTACAGTCGATCTATGTTATTGTTAGGTAAAGTTATGGGTCCAAATTAGGTATATGTTGTTAGGTGAAGTTATTGGTTCTACAGTAGGTCTATGTTGTTAGGTGAAGTTATGGGGTTCTACAGTAGGTCTATGTTGTTGTTAGGTAAAGTTATGGGTCCCACAGTAGGTCTATGTTGTTGTTAGGTGAAGTTCTGGGTCCTATATTAGCTCTATGTTATGTGAGCGGACAAAGTAATTGGGTGTCACTCTAAAGCGGGAAGGTGGAATAAACGAGTCAGAGGGTAGGTTATCTTGATTGAACACAGTTCTCTATTGAGGGCATTTGGTCAACACAAACACTCCAACATAATCAATGAAAATCTTCCAAGGAAAAACATACATCTTCTTCTCCAGATGAAACAGGAACACAATAGTTTTATCTTTAAACTACAACAAAAGTCACGGGATTGTCACCGTCTTAGTGGTTCTTCCTGGATAGCTCCTCTGTCTCGGTGGCCATCTTCCAAAGATAGTTTTCCCCTCTTCTCTCTGCTGGTTCCATTCTCTCTCTTATAGGGGAAGGAGGATATGTCATTAGTACCGTCAGCTGTGCTTAATTGCCTCTGGTTACCTTGTCTCCCATGCCTTGTTGGGCTACTATCCGTGAGCCCAGCCTGCCCTTGGTGGTCCTTCCACAGTTATTGTTAGGTGAAGTTATGGCTCCTACAGAAGGTCTATGTTGTTGTTAGTTAAAGCTATGAGTCCTACAGTAGATCTATGTTATTGTCAGGTAAAGTTATGGGTCCTACAGTAGGTCTATGTTGTTCTTAGTTGAAGTAATGGGCCCTACAGTAGGTCTATGTTATTGTTAGGTAAAGTTATGGTTTCTACAGTAGGTTTTTGTTGTTTTGTGAAATTATGGCTCCAACAGTAGGTCTATGTTATTGTTAGGTGAAGTTATGGGTCCTACAATAGGTTTATGTTGTTAGGTGAAGTATGGTGTCCTACAGTCGGTTTATGTTGTTAGGTGAAGATGTGGGTCCTACAGTAGGTCTTTGTTATTGTGAGGTGAAGTCATGGGTTATACAGTAGGTCTGTGTTGTTGTTAGGTGAAGTTATGGGGTCCTACAGTAGGTCTATGTTAGGTGAAGTTATGGGTCCTATATTAGCTCTATGTTATTGTTAGGTGAAATTATGACTCCTGCAGTAGGTCTATGTTGTTGTTAGGTGACGTTATGGGTCCTACAGTTGTGCTATGCTGTCATTAGGTGAAGTTATGGCTCCTACAGTAGGTCTATGTTGTTAGTTGAAGCTATGAGTCCTACAGTCGATCTATGTTATTGTTAGGTGAAGTTATGGGCCCTACAGTAGGTCTATGTTGTTGTTAGGTGGAGTTATGGGTCCTACATTAGGTCTAACAACAACATAGACCTACTGTAGGACCCATAACTCCACCTAACAATAACATAGACCTACTGTAGAACCCATAACTTAACCTAACAACAACATAGACCTACTGTAGGACCCCATAACTTCACCTAACAACATATACCTAGGTCTATGTTGTTGTTGTTAGGTGAAGTGGGGGGTTATACAGCAGGTCTATGTTGTTAGGTGAAGTTATGGGTCCTACAGTAGGTCTATGTTGTTGTTCGGTGAAGTTATGTGTCCTACAGTAGGTCTATGTTGTTGTTAGGTGACGTTATGGGTCCTACAGTATGTCTATGTTGTTCTTAGTTGAAATTATGAGTCCTACAGTAGGTCTATGTTGTTAGGTGAAGTTATGGGTCCTACAGTAGGTCTATGTTGTTAGGTGAAGTTATGGGTCCTACAGTAGGTCTATGTTGTGAGGTGAAGTTGTGGGTTCTACAGTAGGTCTATGTTATTGTTAGTTTAAGTTATGGGTCCTACAGTATGTATGTTGTTGTAAGGTGAAGTTATGGGTCCTAAAGTAGGTCTATGTTGTTGTTGTTAGGTGAAGTGGGGGGTTCTACAGCAGGTCTATGTTGTTAGGGGAAGTTATGGGTTCTACAGTAGGTCTATGTTATTGTTAGGTGGAGTTATGGGTCCTACAGTAGGTATATGTTGTTGTTAGGTGAAGTTATGGGTTCTACAGTAGGTCTATGTTGTTAGGTGAAGTTATGGGGTTCTACAGTAGGTCTATGTTGTTGTTAGGTAAAGTTATGGGTCCCACAGTAGGTCTATGTTGTTGTTAGGTGAAGTTATGGGTTCTACAGTAGGTCTATGTTGTTAGGTGAAGTTATGGGGTTCTACAGTAGGTCTATGTTGTTGTTAGGTAAAGTTATGGGTCCCACAGTAGGTCTATGTTGTTGTTAGGTGAAGTTCTGGTTCCTATATTAGCTCTATGTTATGTGAGCGGACCAAGTAATTGGGCGTCACTCTAAAGCGGGAAGGTGGAGTAAACGAGTCAGGGGTAGGTTTTCTTGATTGAACACAGATCTCTATTGAGGGCATTTGGTCAACACAAACACTCCAACATAATCAATGAAAATCTTCCAAGGAAAAACATACATCTTCTCCAGATGAAACAGGAACACACTAGGATTATCTTTAAACTACAACAAAAGTCACGGGATTGTCACCGTCTTAGTGGTTCTTCCTGGATAGCTCCTCTGTCTCGGTGGCCATCTTCCAAAGATAGTTTTCCCCTCTTCTCTCTGCTGGTTCCATTCTCTCTCTTATAGGGGAAGGAGAATATGTCATTAGTATCGTCAGCTGTGCTTAATTGCCTCTGGTTACCTTGTCTCCCATGCCTTGTTGGGCTACTATCCTTGAGCCCAGCCTGCCCTTGGTGGTCCTTCCACAGTTATTGTTAGGTGACGTTATGGGTCCTACAGTTGTTCTTTGTTGTTGTTAGGTGAAGTTATGGCTCCTACAGTAGGTCTATGTTGTTGTTAGGTAAAGTTATGGGGCCCTACAGTCGGTCTATTTGTTGTTCGGTGAAGTTATGGGTCCTACAGTAGGTCTGTTGTTAGGTGATGTTATGGGTTCTACAGTAGGTCTATGTTGTTAGTTAAAGCTATGAGTCCTACAGTAGGTATATGTGTTTGTTAGGGGAAGTTATGGGTCCTACAGTAAGTATATGTTTTTGTTCGGTGATGTTATGGCTCTTACAGTAGGTCTGTGTTATTGTTAGGTGAAGTTATGGGTTCTACAGTAGGTTTTTGTTGTTAGGTGAAGTTATGGCTCCTACAGTAGGTCTATGTTATTGTTAGGTGAAGTTATGGGGTCCTACAGTAGGTTTATGTTGTTAGATGAAGTCATGGGTCCTACAGTAGGTTTTTTGTTGTTAGGTGAAGTTATGGCTCCTACAGTAGATCTATGTTATTGTTGGGTGAAGTATTGGTTCTACAGTAGGTCTATGTTATTGTTAGGTGAAGTTATGGGGTCCTACAGTAGGTCTATGTTAGGTGAAGTTATGGGTCCTACAGTTGTGCTATGTTGTTGTTTGGTGAAGTTATGGCTCCTACAGTAGGTCTATGTTGTTAGTTGAAGCTATGAGTCCTACAGTCGATCTATGTTATTGTTAGGTGAAGTTATGGGGTCCTACAGTAGGTCTTTGTTATCGTGAGGTGAAGTCATGGGTCCTACAGTAGGTCTATGTTGTTGTTAGATGAAGTTATGGGTCCTACAGTAGGTCTATGTTATTGTTAGGTGAAGTTATGGGCCCTACAGTAGGTCTATGTTATTGTTAGGTGAAATTATGGGCTCTACAGTAGGTATTTGTTGTTAGGTGAAGTCATGGGTCCTACAGTACGTCTGTTGTGAGGTGAAGTTGTGGGTACTACAGTAGGTCAATGTTATTGTTAGTTTAAGTTATGGGTCTTACAGTATGTCTGTTGTTGTTAGGTGAAGTTATGGCTCCTACAGTAGGTCTATGTTGTTAATTAAAGCTATGAGTCCTACAGTAGATCTATGTTATTGTTAGGTGAATTTATGGGTCCTACAGTCGATCTATGTTATTGTTAGGTAAAGTTATCGGGCCCTACAGTAGGTCTATTTGTTGTTCGGTTAAGTTATGGGTCCTACAGTAGGTCTATGTTGTTAGTTAAAGCTATGAGTCCTACAGTAGGTATATGTGTTTGTTAGGGGAAGTTATGGGTCCTACAGTAAGTATATGTTTTTGTTCGGTGATGTTATGGCTCTTACAGTAGGTCTGTGTTATTGTTAGGTGAAGTTATGGGGTCATACAGTAGGTTTTTGTTGTTATTTGAACTTAGGGGTCCTACAGTAGGTTTTTGTTGTTATTTGAACTTATGGTTTCTACAGTAGGTTTTTGTTGTTAGGTGAAGTTATGGCTCCTACAGTAGGTCTATGTTATTGTTAGGTGAAGTTATGGCTCCTACAGTAGGTCTATGTTATTGTTAGGTGAAGTTATGGGTCCTACAGTAGGTCCATGTTGTTGTTAGGTGAAGTTATGGGGTCCTACAGTAGGTTTATGTTAGGTGAAGTTATGGGGTCCTTCAATAGGTTTATGTTGTTAGGTGAAGTTGTGGGTCCTACAGTAGGTCTTTGTTAATGTGAGGTGAAGTCATGGGTCCTACAGTAGGTCTATGTTGTTGTTAGGTTAAGTTATGGGTCCAATTTGGCTAACACTTAGTGGACAAACACTCATTGTCAGGCTGATGGCAAAGCTAGCCAAATAGCATTTTATGTGTTTTTTTAAGTATAAAAACCTGTCAAGGACTGGGAACCCCGTTCCCCTAGCGAACCCCCCTCGCAACAGCCAGTGAAAGTGCAGGGCACCAAATTCAAAACAACAAAATCTCATCATTACAATTCCTCAAGCATACTAGTATTTTACACCATTTTAAAGATAAAATTCTCATTAATCCAGCCACAGTGTCTGATTTCAAAAATGATTTACAGCGAAAGCACCACAAATGATTGTTAGGTCTCCACCAAGCCACAGAAAAACACAGCCATTTTTCCAGCCAAAGAGAGGAATCACAAAAAGCAGAAATAGAGATAAAATGAATCACTAACCTTTGATGATCTTCATCAGATGACACTCATAGGACTTCATGTTACACAATACATGTATGTTTTGTTTGATAAAGTTAATATTTATATAAATAAATCTGAGTTTACAGTCTGTACAAATGAAGTGGAACGTAGCTACCTTTCACGTGAGTGCTCCAGACCGAGGCTGTGGCACTCTGCTAGACCCCTCACTCAAAGAGCCCTTATGAGCCCCTCCTTTACCGTAGAATCCTCAAAACGGTTTCTAAATCCTGTTGACATCTAGTGGAAGCCTTGGGAAGTGAAACATAACTAATATCCCACGGTATCTTCAATAGGGGCTGAGTTGAAAAACTTCAAACCTCAGATTTCCCACTTCCTGGTTGGATTTTTTCTCAGGTTTTTGCCTGCCATATGAGTTCTGTTATACTCACAGACATCATTCAAACAGTTTTAGAAACTTCAGAGAGTTTTCTATCAAAATGTACTAATTATATGCATATTCTAGCTTTTACGGCTGAGTAGCAGGCAGCTTAATTTGGGCATGTTTTTCATCCAAGCTACCCAATACTGCCCCCTAGCCCAGTTGATTTGCAACAATAACATAAACATTATATTCAGCAGGACATTCAAATGAGCCTCACAATTATAATCCAACAGTAATGTGAAATGCACTCATAAGCAACCTGCAAATGGAGGCTATTTTTTGCTGTCAGCCTATGAGAACTCACCTGAGTTTTCCCCCACGGTGGTGAATTAGTGAATAGGCACAGATCTTAATGTGAGTTTCCTTGAGTAGCACTCCTGAGACATTGTGAAAACTAAAATCTTCGCTCACCAATTTTGCTCATTAACAGGGAGGCGTTTCTGCAATCAAATTGTGTGCGCATCGCCCTCGTGCCGCAATTTTATCAAACAGAAAGGGGCCAATATTGGAGACCAAAAGTCATCTGGCGCACTGCTTAGGATGTCAACAACTTTACTAACTTAATTCTAGTTACCACTAATGTGAAAACAAGACAAAATGACTTGTTGCTAACTTGACTGTCTTAATTGTCAAATAATTTAACAGACGTCAATTGTTGTACAACTTCATGGGTATACTCTGGGCATCACCTTTTACCTCAAATAAACAGTGGATTTTTTGTTGTTGTGGGCTTCTAACCATCTGTTTGACTTTGTTGTTCACACAGGAGAGAGACTTGATTATCTCGGGTCCTCTGGGGAGTCTACAGAAGAGAGACGTGGCTATTGTGGGTCCTCTGGGGAGTCTCAACAACCTCATGAAGCTGACAAGGCAGATCAGAGTCTCTCCAAATCAGAACACCTCAAGAAACAACAACAGAGACCCACCGGGAAGAAATGTCATTGCTGCTCTGACTGTGGGAAGAGATTCAACTCTTCAGGAGACCTTAAAATACATCAAAGAATTCACACTGGAGAGAAATCTTTTGGCTGTGATCAATGTGGGAAGAGATTCACTGATTCAAGCAGCCTGAAATCACACCAGAAAACACACACAGGAGATAAATCCTATAGCTGTTATCAATGTGGGAAAAGTTGTACGACATCTAGCCATCTAATTGTACACCAGAGAACACACACAGGAGAGAAACCATTTAGCTGTCATCAATGTGGGAAGAGTTTTGGTACATCTAGCCATCTAATTGTACACCACCGAACACACACAGGAGAGAAACCTTTTAGCTGTGATCAATGTGGGAAGAAATTTACTGTGTCAAACTCCTTGATGGTGCACCAGAGAATACACACAGGAAAGAAACCTTATAGCTGTAGTCAATGTGGGAAGAGTTTTACTCAACCAGAAAGCCTGATTGTGCACCAGAGAATACACACAGGAGAGAAACCTTATAGCTGTTATCAATGTGGGAAAAGTTGTACGACATCTAGCCATCTAATTGTACACCAGAGAACACACACAGGAGAGAAACCATTTAGCTGTCATCAATGTGGGAAGAGTTTTGGTACATCTAGCCATCTAATTGTACACCACCGAACACACACAGGAGAGAAACCTTTTAGCTGTAGTCAATGTGGGAAGAGTTTTAGTCAATCTAGTGATCTGACAGTGCACCAGAGAACACACACAGGAGAGAAACCTTATAGCTGTGGTCAATGTGGGAAGAGTTTTGTTCAATCTGGCCATCTGACAGTGCACCAGAGAACACACACAGGAGAGAAACCTTATAGCTGTGGTCAATGTGGGAAGAGTTTTAGTACATCTGGGTATCTGACTATACACCAGAGAACACACACAGGGGGGAAACTTTGTAGCTGTCATAAATGTGACAAGAAATTCTCAGATAAAAGACTTCTGATCAAACATCAGAAAATACATACATGAAGCAATTGTTTCATGAAATCAATGAAATATCCCACCTAGCAAAATGCAATTGAAAAGAAGACTATGGCCGAAGTCCAAAATACGTTTGGTTTTAGTTGAAAGTTAAAAATATGTATTTTCTGTGTTTTTTTTTTGAATGACTTGAAAACGACTTAATTTCAACGTACTTGCAGCCTATACACATGGACGCAGTATGATAAATTAGTCTGTAATCAATTTTATTAACAATCTGACATCACTCCAGTATTTCTTGACAACATTCAAAT
Source organism: Oncorhynchus tshawytscha (assembly GCF_018296145.1). NCBI lineage: Eukaryota > Metazoa > Chordata > Actinopteri > Salmoniformes > Salmonidae > Oncorhynchus > Oncorhynchus tshawytscha. The sequence goes on along the minus strand of NC_056446.1, from coordinate 3,910,613 downwards.
GCTAATTGTCTTTATTCCACTACTGAAGAAGCATGTCTCAAATCACCCCATATTTCAAACATTCAGCCTGACAAAAGATACCTATTTTATTATTCCATGCCTCACCATTAAGTGAATTATTGCCAATACATATAAACAAAGGGGTAGTACATTTGGTTTTGATATATTTACATTTCTTGTTAGTAAACAGTTAGTAATCATAATTATTTTTGCAACCAACTGACTATTTTGGGTACAATTATATTGACATTGTTGCACTGTTTTTAGAATATCAGGGATAATTCTCAGATGTGCCAACCCAAATGTACTAGAGCATGACATTGGGGACTGGGCCCCCGATCCTATAACATGCCTATCTAGTGAACCCTGAAAAGAGAAAGAAGATCCGCAGTGAGGGGGAAAGTTACTACGGATATTAAGGAGCTAGTTCTAGAAGCTAGTGAGTTTTAGGATTCTATAGAAAGAAAAAGGAGAAAATATATTATTTTATTATGTTATTTAGAAGTGTTTTTTCTTGTTTTTAATTGTTGACAGCCAGTAGATGCCATGTTTATATTGGTGAAGCATTGTAGTTGATTATAATGTGAAATGGAAGTGGTTTTTTGTATGTGGTGAGCAAACTTGTCCAACAAAAATATAGGATTTATTTGTTGTCTTAAGGGGTAAGGTGTTCCAGGCTTTGGTTTTTCCATTTACGTTTTGAGGTTGGACTTTAGCACGAATAGCTCGTTAGCACGTGGGACGCACTGATTGGTGTCACCTCTTTAGTCAGTATGTGTTACACCTGTGCTGGCTTGTCCATCTTGTTAGTGGGAAGGTGTTTCACCTGAGTTGGTCCAGGTTCTATTTAAGAGTGTCTGGCCCAGTGCTCCAGTTGTCTTGATAGATGTGGAGAGGCAACACCTTTAGTTGCTCCACCTTTTTGGTTATTTGCTTCCTGTTTATAAGTTTGAGGTGGTGGGACGGGTGCGCCATCGTCCGTGAGGAGATGGCGCAAAGTACATCTGGACCGTCGGTTCCGGGGATTGGACTGGCCAACACGGTGCGCTTTTCTTGGCGGGGAAAAGAGATGGAGCCTTGGGGGAGAGAAACCTTCGGGAGGAACATCCTAATGGGGCACCTAAAATTGAAGGTTAAAGATGTTCTATGCCTTCAGGGGAACCCAATGGAGAAGGGGTTTGATGTAACCCTATATTTGGAAGAAAAACACAATGAGATTATGAAGACGGTGACGGAAGGGAAAGAAGAAGGTCCCCTGTGTCATTACACGGTGACCAGCCTGGCAAGAAACAACTTCAGGGTGGTCACCGTAACCATGTACAATCCGCACGTGAAGGACGAAGAAGTGAGGGCCTTTCTGGGGAGGTACATGGACAATGTCTCCTCAGCGAGGTACCTCAGGGACTCCCTGGGTTTCTGGAATGGGAAGAGAGGCTTCCATGCGTTACTCAGGGAGTCCCCGAAGAGTGTGGATGGCTACCTCCATCCTCCGGCAATGTTCTCCCTGGGGGCTGACAGGGGAACCCTATACTATGCACGTCAGCCCCCGTTCTGCAGGCGTTGTATGGCCTACGGCCATACCCTGGCCTCGTGCAGTAACAAGAAATGTTGTTATTGTGGGCCGGAAGAGCACGAGGCCAGGGAGTGTGACGAGCCCAAGGCTTGCCACGGGTGTGGCTCCAGAGAACACCTGTGGCGTGATTGCCCGGATCGTCACAGGTCATACGCGTCTGCAGCTGGGGGGGGAGCGGGGGATGGGGGAAGGAAAGAAAGGACCCATGCGGATTGTACGGATGGCACAGGGGAAAAGAAGGCAAGAGAAGAGGATGGAAAGAAGGAAGAAATGAGAAGAAAGAGGCGGGAAGAAGGAAAGAGTGGAAAAGAAGAGAAGGAAAAGAAGGCAGAAGAACGTAAAGGAGCGGTGAAGGAGACAGTGGTGCGAGAAGGAGTGGAAGAGGGAACGGGGACAGTGACAGGGACAGTGACAGAGAAGGAGGGAGGAGTGGAGGTGGGAGGGGAGGGGGTGGGAGGGGGGAGATGGGGGAAGGAGTGGGGGACAGCCTGCCAGGCTTCCTCAAGGTCGAAATGAGGGATTTGGTGGAGGAGTTAGCGGGGATGGGACGTTGTGTCTCCCCGCTACCTCCTTCACCAAAGAAGAAAGGGATGAAGAGGGGGAGCTTGGCAGGAAGTGAGGGGGAGGGGGGCTAAGAGAGTGGCTAAGAGAGTGGGGGGGGAGGGTAATTTGTCCTCCCGGTTTGCCTCAGCCCCTTGCATTTTAGTGGATGACTCCAGTGAGGGGTCGGTGGGCTGTTTGCTAGAGGGATTCCAACTCCTGTTTGAGGAGATGGGGTCCCCTACATGCAGCCCCGAGGCAAACAGGGAGGGGGGGGATGGTGGGTGGGGAGGGAGGACCCAACACACTGCCTGGGTCATGGGTTGGGATGGAGGACGGGGGGCGTCAGGAGAGGAGAGGACGTCCCCGCCGGTGGAGATGGACCAGGGGAGCATCGGGTGAGTCTCCTGTTTTTTTTTTTTTTTTTTTTTTTTTATTTGTTGTTAATAATTAAATGAATAGTTCTGTTTCTTTTTTAGTCTAAATGTTAGGGGTTAAGGAATAATGTTAAAAGGAGGGCGGTTTTTGTTATTTAGAGGGTGTGGGGTTTGATTTCTGTTTTTACAGGAGGTTCACCTGAGGGATGGTGGGGATGTGTGTAGATTTAAGAGGGAGTGGGATAAGGGGGAATCTTTTTGGGGCATAGGAGGGGTGCACTCAACAGGAGTAGGGATTTTGTGTGGGCATAGAGAGGTTAAAATAGAGAACACTTTTGTAATAATGCAGGGTAGAGTTTTGGGGATAGATGTTAAGTTTAGAGAAGCTAGATATAGGTTAATTGGGGTGTATGGGCCACAGGTGGCGGCAGACAGGAGGGAGATGGTGGACTGTCTGGCGCCCCTGTGTGTTACAAACAGGCACTTGGTGATAGGAGGAGACTTTAATATAGATTTAGGGGTAGGCGGTGATAGCAGTGCAGGTGCCATCTCTGGGCTAATGGCTTGCCATGGTCTGGTTGATGGTGGCCTGCACACTACTCCGGCAATGGTCGGTCCTACATGGCGCAACTCCAGGGGGGGTTGCGCGGAGGCTCGACTACATTTTTGTATCCAGGTCTTTGGGTCAGTTGTCTGGGCGGCTGTTGCCTGTTTTCTTCACGGATCACGACGGGGTGTTCCTGCAGGTGGGGTCGCCAGTCTGCCTCTTCGGTAGGGGGTACTGGAAGTTAGATCGGGATATACTGGAGGAGCAGGCTTTCGTTGACGCATTCTTTTGTTTCTTTCGGAGGCTTGACGGCCTCCGGTCCATGTGCGAGGGGGTGTTAGAGTGGTGGGATTTAGTTAAGGTGAGGATTAGGGTTTTTATCATAGGATATTGTAGAAGGAAAAAAAGGGAGGAAAGGAGGGAGGTGGATCGTATCCAAAGGTTAATTGTACTCGAGTACGAGGCAGGCAACCTCGGCGGGTCGATTGACTGGGAGAGATTCGCAGCCCTAAAGGCGCAGCTCAGGGAGCTGCAGGAGCAGAAGGCTCGAGCTTTCCTGGAGCGTGCGCATAGTGGCTTTCTAGAACATAATGAGACTTGTTCCGCTATGTTCTTTAAGTCGGTTAGGGCCAGGCAGAGTAGGAAGGTAATGCATGGAGTTAGGGAAGAAAATGGTAGTATAGTAAGTAAACCAGAGGAAATGGTCAGGGTGACAACTGATCATTTCCAAGGTTTATTTAAGGAAAGGGAAATAGATGTAGAGCAGGGAAACGTGTTTTAGAACACTTGTCCCGGCGGTTGCCAGAGGACATTAGAGACGTGATGGAGGCCCAGATCTCACTAGAAGAGGTTGAGAGCGCTCTTAGGAGGATGGGAAAAGGGAAGGTGCCTGGGATGGATGGGCTGCCGGCTGAGTTTTACCTCAAGTTTTGGGGTATACTTGGACCAGTGGTTCTCGAAGTCTTGAAGGCCATCCTTGAGACGGGGTCCCGGGGGATCAATGGCTGTTGGTGTGCTGTCACTTCTTTATAAGAAGGGGGAAGCAACTGACCTTGGCAACTGGCGGCCATTGACCATGCTGTGCGTAGATTACAAGATTCTTGCAAAGGTTTTAGCAGACCGGTTGCGCACAGCCCTTCCCTACGTCGTCCACGAGGATCAGACGTGCGGGGTAGAGGGCCGCTCTATAAGATGGAACCTACAGTTGATCAGGGATTCCATCGCTTGGGTTGAAGATAGAGGGCTGCCTTTAATGGTAGCAGCGCTAGATCAGGCGAAAGCTTTTGATCGCGTGAATAGATCTTTTCTATTCAGGGTGTTAGGTAGATTAGGATTTGGGGAGAAGTTTATAGGATGGATCCGTACTTTATATGTCGGATCGGGGTGTCGAGTTAGTGTAAATAGTCACTTAGGTGACGTTTTTGACCTCTCGTCTGGGGTCAGGCAGGGATGCCCACTCTCGGCTCTCCTCTTCGTTCTGTACATGGAGCCTCTGGGGGCTGCCATTAGGGCAGACACAGGGGTGGAAGGCTTGTTGATCCCTGGAAGCGGTGGGCTGCGTGTTAAGATGACGCAGTACGCCGACGACACTTCCTTGCTGTTGTGCAAGGACTCGTGCCTGACAAGGTCCCTTGCCATCTTTGGGGATTTCACCCGAGCGTCGGGAGCAGTTCTGAACCATGCAAAGTCTTCCGTCAAGTTTTTCGGAAGATGGCGCGGTAGAACGGATGTGCCTGGGGGGTTATCTCTCTGTGAAGGGGCCCTGAGGATTCTCGGGGTTCATTTTGAGACCTCCGGCTCAGCGACGCTAAACTGGAACATGCGTATCGCAGTGGTACAGAGGAAGCTAGCAATGTGGAAGGCTTGGTATTTGTCTTTTTATGGGCAAAGTCCTGGTCCTAAAGGTGGATGTGTTGCCGTCTCTTTTGTATTTGGCATACATCTACCCATTGCCGGCTTGTCTGAGGAGGCCTCTAGTGAGGCTTGTGTTTCAGTTTATGTGGAGTGGCAGGTGCGAGTGGGTCGCCAGGGCACGCATGATCTGTCCCATCGGGGAGGGAGGTAGGGGGGTACCACATTTCCCCCTCAAGCTGGACGCCATTTTTGTTTCTTTCTTGTTGACGGAGCTTGCTCGTCCGGTTATACACCCGTCCGGTTACCTCCTGCGGGTGTTCTTCTCGTATAAGGCGAGAAGCGTAATGGTGTGGTCTAACGCGGGTCCTCGGGCGGAACAGCTGCCGTGGCACTTTGGCCATGCGGCCAAGTGGCTGCGTGCGCACCCCGAGGTTGAAGTTGCCCGAGTAGGTTTAGACCACAGGCACCTGTACGAGGAGGTCAGGCAGGCAGGGAGTCCTGCGCCTGTAGCGGGCATCTCGTCAGTGGTCTGGGAGGGAGTGCAGGCGCGGGGCCTGGACAACGGGCTCAAGGACCTGAATTGGTTGGGCCTCCATAAGTGCTTGCCGGTACGTGCCATCTTGTACCGGTATAGTTTGGTGCAATCCCCCACCTGTCCAAGATCCTCTTGTGGCAGGGGGGAGACTGTGCGCCATGCCTTCTGGGACTGTGCCTTTGCCGGACTAGTCTGGGCTAGGGCACGTGTGATGCTAGGTGTGGTTAGGAGTGATTTTGTTTTGACATGGGCTAGGCTAGAGAGAGACGTAGGGAGAGCAAAGGGAACGGATAGGGACAGGTTTCTGCTCTGGCTTCTCATGAGTCTCTTTAAAAAGGGACTGTGGGAAGCCAGGCAGAATTTAGTCAAGACAGGGAGAGATTGGGGGGTGGAAGGGATAGTGAGAAGGGTGGAAGGTGATTTGAGGGGGAACATGAAGAGGGAGGAGAGGAAGTGGGGGAAGCATGCGGCACGGGAGAGGTGGAAAGGGGGTTTAGGGCTGGGAGTTTTAGAGTGAGTTTGGTAAGGGGATAGATTAGGGAAGGGGAGATAGGGAAAGGGTTAGATATTGGTTAGGTATGACGGGGAGGGACGATGCTCCCCTGAGGTTTGTTTTTGTTTGATGTTTTTGTAAATAGAATTAATTAAGAATGAATGAGAATTATGATTTTGTAATAGTATGAATGGTATTGATTGTAATAAATTATTTTAACCACCACCTTTTTGGTTTGTCTTTAAGTTTGGTGTGGGTTTTTCTTTTGTTTTCCTCTTCTTGGGCAATTTAGTGGGTCTCATGGTGGGTGTCTTTTAGGTCCCAGTTGTTGTTACTAGTCAAATTTCAGTGGACACCCAGTGTCTTTCTCCTAAAAAACAAGCTAATATTTTGGGTTGGATATTGCCTCCAATTAATATTTTAATTGATAAATTTAATCAATATTTTAATCTTTCAGTAGTTAGTCTTGTTTTTTTTAAGATTATGTTTGTGCACTAAATAGTTCTGTTATTTCATTTGTTTTGATTATTTTTTTCCTGTGAAGCCGTTGTGTTGCATCCATGTCTGAATTGTGTTGTATAAATAAAGCTTGATTTGATTCTAACATATTTCAAAACAAATGAATCCAATGACTGACCAATCAACAGTCTCTTGCAAAACCAACTTATCTTAGTATGAAAAACTGTATAAATGGAGATATATTAATATCTTACACGATGTCAAAATAGTACATGGTATGTACGTTTAGTATAAAAAGCAATAGTATCTCATTATGCTAATCTGTTTGTGGGTTTGTTTTTTAGAATAACAGACAGGAATTCGCTGTTACGCGGAGATAGCGTCCACCCTACACCCCTAAAAAAGAGCCTCCCCATCAGCCAATACAGTCGCAACCGTAGAATTTGTAGTACACATAGTGACTATGACAAACAAGCCGATTGTCTGGATGAGCGTTTCCGACAGCGTGGTTACCTAGAGGAATTGCTGCATGACACAAGGAATCGTTATAAAAGTGGTGGAAAAAGTACCCAATTGTCATGCTTGAGTAAAAGTATAGATACCTGAATAGAATGTTACTCAAGTAAAAGTGAAAGTCACCCAGTAATATACTGCTTGAGTAAAAGTATTTGGTTTTAAAAATACTTAAGTATCAAAAGTAAATGTAATTTCTAAAATATACTTCAAATCATTTCACATTCCTTATATTAAGCAAACCAGGCGGCACCATTTTCTTGTTTTTACTATTTACGGATAGCCAGGCGCACACTCCCAACACTCAGACATATTTTACAAACGATGCATTTATGTTCAGTGAGTCAGCCAGATCAGAGGCAGTAGGGATGACCAGGGATGTTCTCTTGATAATGCGTGTGTTGGACCATTTTCCTGTCCTGCTAAGCATGCAAAATGTAAGGAGTACTTTTGGTTGACAGGGAAAATATATAGAGTAAAAAGTACAATATTTTCTCTAGGAATGTATTGAAGTAAAAGTTGTCAAAAATATAAATAGTTAAGTACAGATACCCTCCAAAAACGACTTAAGTGGTACTTTAAAGTATTTTTACTTAAGTACTTTACACCACTGTAAAAATATGACCCAGGATGACAGCCTCACGCCCAAACCTCCCTGTCCTCCAGACCAACACGTTCAATGCTTCCTTCAGTACTCCCCAAACCTCCCCTCCCTCCAGACCAACATGTTCAATGCTTCCTTCAGTACTCCCCAAACCTCCCCTCCCTCCAGACGAACACGTTCAATGCTTCCTTCAGTACTCCCCAAACCTCCCCTCCCTCCAGACAACACGTTCAATGCTTCATTCAGTACTCCCCAAACCTCCCCTCCCTCCAGACCAACACGTTCAATGCTTCATTCAGTACTCCCCAAACCTCCCCTCCCCTCCAGACCAACATGTTCAATGCTTCCTTCAGTACTCCCCAAACCTCCCCACCCTCCAGACGAACACGTTCAATGCTTCATTCAGTACTCCCCAAACCTCCCCTCCCTCCAGACCAACATGTTCAATGCTTCCTTCAGTACTCCCCAAACCTCCCCTCCCTCCAGACGAACACGTTCAATGCTTCCTTCAGTACTCCCCAAACCTCCCCTCCCTCCAGACCAACATATTCAATGCTTCCTTCAGTACTCCCCAAACCTCCCCTCCCTCCAGACCAACACATTCAATGCTTCCTTCAGTACTCCCCAAACCTCCCCTCCCTCCAGACGAACACGTTCAATGCTTCCTTCAGTACTCCCCAAACCTCCCCTCCCTCCAGACCAACACGTTCAATGCTTCCTTCAATACTCCCCACTTGGTAAACAGTTTGACCACATCATTAAAAACACTGGTACATCTTGATCACTGATCCACAACTGGAGAAGACGTTTAAAGAACCCCAGAGGGTTGTCTTCAGACACGCCCCCAACATCAGTCAAATGGTGGTGAGGTCTGATCTTCCACCAGTCCCATGTAGTACCTTCCTAGACAATGTGCTGGACGGTAATTATAGATGTGGCCGATGCTCCCAGTGTAAATTTACTAACAAATGTACAGAGTTAGGTTGGCTAGGGGTAAGCGGATAGCTGATTTGGCTGACTTGCTTAAACATATGTGGTGTCTAATGACAATTGAGATGTACAAACTATGGCATAGGGGGACAACGAGGATAAGAGGCAATCAGTCATTTAGATGAAGACATTAATGAGCGAGCTAAGACGGACGTAGTCAATATTTAGAAATGTACAGTGACAGAATTCAGAACATGGGCCGTTCTTACAGTGTCCTCCCTGTATACCAAGTCAGAACCGTAGGATAAATAAAGGCAATGAAAGCTCTTACAATATTCAATGATTACATATATCTAAAACAGGTTTTTGGTTACCTGTACACCACCAAGTCAGAACAGTAGGCGAAATTAAGAGGGGAAAATAGACCACAGTATTAGGGTGAGAAACATGGTCTACTAACATCTTACGACACCACGTACGGAGTGGCAGGTAGCCTAGTGGTTAGAGCGTTGGACTCGTAACCAAAAGGTTGCAAGGTCGAATCCCTGAGCTGACAAGGTAAAATCTGTCGTTCTGCCTCTGAACAAGGCAATTCCTAGGCCGTCATTGAAAATAAGAATTTGTTTTTATCTGATTTGCCAAAATAAAGTACGCTTATTATTAGTATTACTTTCTTAGATACAGTATACATATCTCCCTAGCATATTACATCATTTATGCAGCAGCATACAAGATATTTTTGGACTCACTTTTTTTCTGTGCTCACTTGAACAGGAAGTTGTCCTTCCTGGACAAATTCTGTCATCAAAGTCTGTCGTTCTCTGGTTTTATGGTGATTTCAAGACAACTGGAAACTCAGAAAAAACAAGGTTGAATCCTGATGATGTCAGTGATCTTCAGGTCGTAGCTCTAGAAAGAGGCCCGAGTTCCGGTTTTACTATTCCCAGTTGGATGACTGTTCAAAATGTATTTTTCCCAGTTGGAGCTTGTTTTTTCCAGAGTTTCCAGTTGCCTTGAACTCACTGGAGTCCAGTTTTGCAAATCATGCTCCATTGACAGAATGGACAATGTTGAATGTTTATCATTATCAACTTGGAAAAGAGACCCTTGATCCCAGATTTGGGACAACACAGCCACTCCACTGAATAGCAATGGCCGATGAGCACCGATACGTTTTATGCATCATTTCTCTTCATTATTTCTCTTCATATGACAAGTAGATTGTGGACTTCATTCATAATGAGAACTGCTAGCTAAGATTTTGAAAGTATGATGTTGACATGATCAGTCCAATCAAAGCTACTGTAGATATGTGATTTGACATAATTTTATTTGTGGTCAATTACCTTTTATTTGATTTATTTCACCTTTATTTAACCAGGTAGGCTAGTTGAGAACAAGTTCTCATTTGCAACTGCGGCCAGTTCAAGATAAAGCATAGCAGTTCGACATATACAACAACACAGTTACACATGGAATAAACAAAACATACAGTCAGTAATACAGTAGAAAAAAGGGGGGGGAAAGTCTATATACAGTGAGTGCAAATGAGGTAAGATAAGGGAGTTAAGGCAATAAATAGGCCATGGTGGCGAAATAATTACAATATAGCAATAACCATGACCTTGAGCCTTCTTGGATGGTCCCTTCAAATGTAACTCTATGGCAGCACCGAAGGTGCTTGGCGGTGACGTAGTGTCCTCATGAGTGACAGAAAACTGAGCCAATCATGGCGCAACTAGAGAGCATTACCAACACCTGGCTGCCCCACCACCACAGAAATCACTGAGCTAGGCTGAAACACCTGCATTTTGGAGCTCCCTTACTCAAGAAAGCAAAAAGAGTCCATCTTTGTATGCGGCTTTATTAACTCAAATATATACACTACCATTCAAATATACATACTTTTTAACATTGTTTGCAAACTGATATGTGACACGTATTAAAGCCAAAATAACATGCAACATCTTTATTTTTACTATTTTCTACATTGCAGAATAATAGTGAAGACATCAAAACTATGAAATAACACACATGGAAACATGTAGTAACCAGAAAAAGTGTAAAACATATATTTTCCAACAGTATTGAAAGACTTCCCACATATGCTGAGCACTTGTTGGCTGCTTTTCTGTCACTCTGCTTTCCAACTCATCCCAAACCATCTCAATTGGATTGAGGTCGGGTGATTGTGGAGGCCAGGTCATTGGATGCAGCACTCCATCACTCTCCTTTTGCTCAAATAGCCCTTACACAGCCTGGAGGTGTGTTGGGTCATTGTCCTGTTGAAAAACAAATGATAGTCCCACTATGCACAAACCAGATGGGATGGCGTATCGCTGCAGAATGATGTGGTAGCCATGCTGGTTAAGTATGCCTTGAATTCTAAATAAATTACAGAGTGTCACCAGCAAAGCACCCCCCACATCATCACACCTCCTACTCCATGCTTCATGGTGGGAACCGCGCATGAGGAGATCATCCGTTCACAAGACACAGCGGTTGGAACCAGACCAAAGGATCGCTCTTGTTTCTTGGCCCAAGCAAGTATTTTCTTGTTATTTGTGTCCTTTCTTTATTTTATTTTTTATTCCATTTTTTATATATATATTTTTTACCCCTTTTTCTCCCCAATTTCGTGGTATCCAATTGGTAGTTAGAGTCCTGTCCCATCGCTGCAACTCCTGTACGGACTCGGGAGAGGCGAAGGTCGAGAGCCGTGCGTCCTCTGAAACACAACACAGCCAAGCCGCAGTGCTTCTTGACACAATGCCCGCTTAACCCGGAATCCAGCCGCAGCAATGTGTCGGAGGAAACACCGTACACCTGGCGACCGTGTCAGCGTGCATTGCGCCTGCCCCGCCACAGGAGTCGCTAGTGCGCGATGGGACAAGAATATCCCTGCGAGCCAAACCCTCCGCTGACCTGGATGACGCTGGGCCAATTGTGCACCACCCCATGGGTCTCCCAGTGGCGGCCGGCTGCGACAGGGCCTGGACTCGAACCAGGATCTCTAGTGACTTAGACCACTGCGCCACTTGGTGTCCTTTTAGTAGTGGTTTCTTTGCAGCAATTTGACCATGAAGGCCTGATTCAAGCAGTCTGATGTTGAGATGTGTCTGTAACTTGAACTCTGAAGCATTTATATGTGCTGCAATCTGAGGTGCAGTTAATGAACTCTAATGAACTAATCCTCTGCAGCAGAGGTAACTCTGGGTCTTCCTTTCCTGTGGCAATCCTCATGAGAGCCAGTTTCATCATAGCGATTGATGGTCTTTGCAAATGCACTTGAAGAATCTTTCAAAGTTCTTGAAAGTTTCCATATTGACTGACCTTCATGTCTTAAAGTAATGATGGACTGTCATTTCTTTTTGCTTATTTGAGCTGTTCTTGCTATCATGTGGAGTGATTAAAGTAAACCAAAGTTTTGGAAATACATAATGCCATCTAACCAAATATCAAAGAATGTTAGCTATATGCAGTTATCTTAGCCAGCCAGCTAACATTAGCTATTTAGCCAACTAGCTATGGTCAGCGAGCTGGAGACCAGTTAGAACCCAACTAACAAAACCCAACTTAAACAAAACTGCAGATCAAAAGAGCAGAGACAAACAGAATGGTGGCAGGGAAAATCCCCAACATCCATAATGGATACATTCCAGATGTCAGTCAGCTAGCACGCTAGCAGTAAGCCAAGGTGGAAAAAGTTACAAAACTCCCATAGTGTACTTCACAGAGAACATGCGGAAAAGTAGTGATGGGGAAACAAAGCTTTTTAAAGTATTGTCGCTTTCCAGCCTATTGTGTCAAAAATAGGTTCATTACTCAAGGCTTTGAGAAACACCTAATTTAGAACAGCCACGTTTGTATAGATGATGTCCCATACGCAGTAGCGTGTGCGCAGTGTAGCCTTTCTGTAATCTACTAAACCAATGGCTATCAAAACTGGGATAATACGCTGGCTGGCATTCATGAGTTTAGAAACATATACTTTATACATTTGTCATAAATTACATGCAATGACAGGACACACAGTGTGGATGAATTATCAGTAGTCGACAGGATATAAATAGCACTCCTAAAGAAGATGCATTTTCCAGTTCGTTTCCAACTTGAATGGAAAACTTTAGCTAGCATATAACACCCATATGGAAAACTGAGATTCTGCAAATAACATATAAAGAGAGGCTTATTTGGCACCAAACCAACAACAGTAGTTACTAAAACATAAATTGCTAATGTACAATGTAAAAGCTGGATTTTATGATGTAATGTCAACTTTATACATTTCTATCCCGGGACCATTCATTTTACCCACAGCAATTCTCCATTAAAACTCCTTGTGACTCTCAAACCCGGATCCGGGAGCGTAATCATCACCTGACACTAATTAGCATAACGCAACAGACATAAATCTTCCTAGAAAATCTTCCTATTCATGAAAATAACAAATGAAATATATTGAGACATAGCTTAGCCTTTTGTTAATCACACTGTCTTCTCAGATTTTCAAAATATGCTTTACAGCCAACGCTAGACAAGCATTTGTGTCAGTTTATCATAGCATAGCATAGCATTATGCCCTGCTAGCAGCAGGCAACATTTTCACGAAAATAAGAAAAGCAATCAAATTAAATAATTTACCTTTGAAGAACTTCAGATGTTTTCACTCTGGAGACTCCCAGTTAGATAGCAAATGTTCCTTTTTTCCAAAAATATTATTTTTGTAGGCGAAATTGCTCCGTTTGTTCTTCATGTTTGGCTGAGAAATCTACCGGAAAATGCGGTCACTACAACTCCTAACTTTTTCCAAATTAGCTCCATAATATCGACAGAAACATGGCAAACGTTGTTTAGAATCAATCCTCAAGGTGTTTTTCACATATCTATTCGATAATATATCCACCGGGACAATTGGTTTCTCATTAGAAGCGATTGCAATAATGGCTACCTCTGTACTTTACGCAAGATTTTCTGCAGGAGCCATCATGTGACCACTTGCTCAATGTGGTCCCTTACGGCTATTCTTCAACATAAATGCGTAGAAATACGTCACAATGCTGTAGACACCTTGGGGAATACGTAGAAAGCGTAAGCTCATTCGTAGCCCATTCACAGCCATATAAGGAGTCATTGGCATGCAGGGCTTTCAAAATATGGGGCACTTCCTGATTGGATTTTTATCTGGGTTTCGCCTGTAACATCAGTTCTGTTATACTCACAGACAATATCTTTGCAGTTTTGGAAATGTTAGAGTGTTTTCTATCCAAAGCTGTCAATTATATGCATAGTCGAGCATCTTGTCATGACAAAATATCCCGTTTAAAACGGGAACGTTTTTTATCCAAAAATGAAATACCGCGCCCAGAGTTCCAAGACCTGCTGTGGATGACCCAGAATCCCATACCTTTATCACTGAGGTGGAACGTTTTAAATTCCTTCTTCAACCTCAGGAGGCTGAAGAAATTTGGCTTGTCAAGTAAAACCCTGACAAACTTTTACAGATGCACAGTCGAGAGCATCCTGTCGCGCTGTATCACCACCTGGGAAGGCAACTGCCCCGCCCTCAACTGCAAGGCTCGCATCACCGGGGGCAAACTACCTGCCCCCCAAGACACCTACAGCACCTGATGTCACAGGAAGGCCAAAAAGATCATCAAGGACAACAACCACCCGAGCCACTGCCTGTTCAAAGCTGGGACTGAGAGACAGCTTGTCTATCTCACTAGCTCAGAGAGGCTGCTGGCTACATTGAGACTCAAATCACTGGCCACTTCAAAAAATGTATCACTAGTTACTTTAAACAATGACACTTTAATAATGTTAACATATCTTATCACATGTATATACTTTATTTTATACCATCTACGGCACCTTACCTATTCCGCATGGCCATTGCTCATCCATATATTTATATGTACATATTCTTATTCACCCCTTTAGATTTGTGTGCATTAGGTAGTTGTTGGGGAATTGTTAGATTACTTGTTAGATATTACTGCAATGTCGGAACTAAATTCACAAGCATTTCGCTACACTCGCATTAACATCTGCTAACCATGTGTATGTGACCAATAACATTTCATTTGATTTTAGTGCACAAGACAATGTAAACACACTAATCGACCAGGACGTGGCATAAAACCCATTGTATGCAGGAATTTAACAACTTAATTACACCGTTACACTAGCATACAAACTCGGTAGCACAGAGTAGATCCTCCATAGGACGTTCAGAAATAGTGCATTGTGGGTAGTTTAGAAGATATCCCAAAATAAATGAATACATATGTAATAACGCAAAAACATAACTGTTTGTCCTTATCGGGAACCAGATGGTGAATACAACTAGGTTACTAAGGCTTTAACCACTCTGTATTGTTACACTGGTGAGTAAAAACTCATGCTTCCTACACTTTAACTTGTTGTCTGAAGATAAAATAGACATTTTACTCAACTGCGATACCCACCCCAGTCAACAGATGGAGATGTGGGACTTTAAGGCAATGCTGCTAGTGTGACGTATAATCTAGTGGACAGAACGCTTCTTTCAACAGCAGCAACAGTTAGTTAGCCACCTCAGTAGTTTGCTAGCCTAAATAGCCGAACCAATAAAGCTCTTTAGACGCTTTTATGTATATTAGCCACTGTGTTTTCAACCATCTTCTGTCGTCTAGTTAGTTATCAGATTTAATTTCATATTTACGGTGTTGTTGTTTTTAGTCAGTTAGCGGGCTGGTTAAATTAGCATTATCCTAGATAGCTAGCATTCCTGACCATGCGGTCACTAAGCTACTCTCCTCCTGCTAAAGAAGAGGAGGATATCACAGTAAAACAAGAAGTAGAGGGTGAGGCCGTTACTGTGAAAGAAGAAAAAGACGCGTTCAGAGTGAAAGAGGAGGAGGATGTTACAGTAAAAGGAGAGGAGGATGCAGTTTATGGAGTGAAAAGAGGGGGAGATGACTGTTACATCGAAAAAGGAGGAGGAAGAAGAGGAGGAAACTGGAAATCTGTGCTCGATTTCCCAAACGCATCTTAAGGTGTCCGATGGTTCTAACGGTGAACTTAGCCATAAGATGGTTTTGAGAAACCGTTCCCTGATTAACACTAGTAAGTAGTGTCTTAAAAACAGAGGCACAAACTCTGCAGTTGTTGAACTGATGTGTGGTGTTAAGGGGAAATATGCAATAGCTACATCCATATTTAGACATTTTAAACGTGTTTATTTATAGCCATTGATTCTTGAAGAATATAACATGCCTCATGAGCTTAGTTCAACTGTTGTACCCCATCGGAACTCCAAATAAGCTTTTTTACTCCAATGTTTAGAAACAATGTAAATCAACACTGTATAGCCTCAACATGGTTAAAACTATAATATTGATATCATGGATGGTCAGTCCTTGCATCCATAGGTCTGTCTCTGAATTTTGAAAGTAGTTACATTTCTACAACCCCATCATCATCTTATTACCAAAATAGTGGTGGAATGACAGATTTGTTATTGTTTGAACTGCAGATTGCTGGGTTGTGTGGGTTTTATAAACAGCAACAAAATTGCTGCCCAGAGGCTTGGTTTGGTAAACAGCTGAGGGATAGGGGAATGAGAACCTTAACCACTCTCAAATTCATAGAGAAAGCTATTGTAGCAACCGTAACCCAACACCTAGTGACCTCGTCAAGAAGTTCAGACATCTTGGCGTAACAGTTATAAGGTGTTGGCTTGACAGTCGCTGGACCCAGGTTTGAGTTCAGCTCAGGGCTACCCCTTGAATTCACTACACTAGGAATAGGTGAGGTCAAAATGAGGTCAAAATTATCGTTTTAAACAGATTTTGAGGCTGTATAATATATTCTATATGCAGTGTCTGCTGCACCACTCGGGAGCCACAAAATCATGTTCTAGTGCTGTCCCCAACTAAAATACATCTTGTTCAACCAAGTGTCATCTGTTCTTTCTACCAATCGCCCCATGTGTTTTTATAAAATCAACTATACGTACTGAACTTGTCTGATGCTTTAAACATTTTGTTTGATTAAATAATTAAGACACACAAATGACTTGAAGTCATAACTAGAGGGAGCCAGGCATCACTATAACCTAACCAGAGGGAGCCGGTCATCAACGTAACCTGGCCAGAGGGAGCCAGTCGTCAACGTAACCTGACCAGAGGGAGCCAGTCATCAACGTAACCTGACCAGAGGGAGCCAGTCGTCAACGTAACCTGACCAGAGGGAGCCGGTAAAAAACAATCAATCTATCATAATCACTAGTTAACTACACATGGTTGATGATATTACTAGTTTATCTAGCGTGTCCTGCGTTGCATATAATCGATGCTGTGCACATTCACGAAAAAGGACTGTCGTTGCTCCAACGTGTACCTAACCATAAACATCAATGCCTTTCTTAAAATCAATACACAAGTATATATTTTTAAACCTGCATATTTAGTTAATATTGCCTGCTAACATGAATTTCTTTTAACTAGAGAAATTGTGTCACTTCTCTTACAACCAAGTCAGGGTATATGCAGCAGTTTGGGCCACCTGGATCGTTGCGAGCTGTGTGAAGTCTATATCTTCCTAACAAAGACAGCCAACTTCGCCAAACGGGGGATGATTTAACAAAAGCACATTTGCGAAAAAAGCACAATCGTTGCACGACTGTACCTAACCATAAACATCAATGCCTTTTTTAAAATCAATACACAGAAGTATATATTTTTAAACCTGCATATTTAGCTAAAAGAAATCCAGGTTAGCAGGCAATATTAACCAGGTGAAATTGTGTCACTTCTCTTGCGGTCATTGCACGCAGAGTCAGGGTATATGCAACAGTTTGGGCCGCCTGGCTCGTTGCAAACTAATTTGCCAGAATTTTACATAATTATGACATAACATTGAAGGTTGTGCAATGTAACAGGAATATTTAGACTTACCCGTTAGATAAAATACAGAACGGTTCTGTATTTCACTGAAAGAATAAACATTTTGTTTTCGAAATGATAGTTTCCGGATTTGACCATATTAATGACCAAAGGCTCGTATTTCTGTGTATTATTATGTTATAATTAAGTCTATGATTTGATAGAGCAGTCTGACTGAGCGACGCTAGGCAGCAGCAGGCTCGTACGCATGCATTCAAACAGCACTTTTGTGCGTTTTGCCAGCAGCTCTTCGCTATGCTTCAAGCATTGAGCTGTTTGACTTCAAGCCTATCAACTCCCGAGATTAGGCTGGTGTAACCGAAAATTGACAAAACTGACGCATCTTGTAGGGTGAGGGCTGGGTGGTCTGCCAGGGGCCGTTTCATTTAGTATCTGTTTGGTTCAGTTGAGGAATGATTTTATTTCCCCATAGTATGTTGTTCCGAAGTTGATCTCTGAAATGCACTCTAACTACATAACATGATGTGTCTCCTTATGTTACGCTGGGAAAACAGTATTCATGGGCACAGAAATCCTAGATAATTTCAGAGTTTGCTAAATCCAATGGATCTGAGTCACCTTAACTTTATTGACAACACCCAAATCGATACTGTCATTAAAACGGTTGATCAATAATTACACATAATTCTTAACACTGTAGCTGTTTAGTTACAGTCACATGTTCCAACTATCATCAGCTGATCCAGGAAATCATCATTTTCTGAATGACGGTAAAATGACAAACATCACGACATGCAACAACAACCAAAGTGCTTCTTCATGCATTACGTTGGTAAAGACAGTTATGCCGTGCTCCATGTTGGATCCAACATCCCTAACAAATTAATATTATTGTCTGCTTGATTTACAGTAGGGTCTTGTTAGTCTGTTTGGACACAGAGATACTTTGCTCATAATGTATAGAGAACTGTTCCTTGATGGATAGGCTATTATACAACACACGGAGCTATTTTCCTTTATTCAGGACATTTAGAATGACTACACATTACAGAGTAGCCTAGTGAGATTATTCACAAAAGTATCTGGTGATCAGGTTATGAAATGTCATGAAAGACATTTTAGTTTCCATTTTTCACCTGAAATATGAAATGATTTATAGTCCTATGTCTATAATATTGTTAGGTGAATTTATGGGTCCTACAGTAGGTCTGTTATTGTTAGGTGAAGTTATGGGTCCTACAATAGGTCTATGTTATTGTTACGTGAAGTTATGGGTCCTACAGTAGGTCTATGTTATTGTTTGGGGAAGTTATGGGCCAATTTGTTACCTTCTTCGGGCTAGGGGGCAGTGTTCGGAAGTTCGGAGAGTCTGGCGTGCCCAAAGTAAACTGCCTTTTACTCAGGCCCAGAAGCTAGGATATGCATATAATTGGTTTTATTTGATAGAAAACACTTTGACTAGTTTCTAAAACTGTTAACTGTTAAAATAATGTCTGTGACATAACAGAGCTGATATGGCAGGCGAATACCCGAGGATAATCCACTCTGATTTTTTGGGGGCCATTCCTATGCTTTGCTATTGAAATTTCAGCCAAAGAGCTCCCAGATTGCAGTATCTATGGCTTCCACTGGATGTCAGCAGTCTTTATAAAAGGTTTCAGGCTTGTTTTTTGAAAAATGAAGAAGTAGTTGTAGTTTTTCCAAGGTATCTCTCATAGAGACTGTAGTCTTGTGGCACGCTTGACTGAAGGAGCGCTCTTAGTTATTTATCTCCGGTATTGAACATACTACTTTCCGTCTTAAATTTGATAGTTTATTTACATTTTAGGGTACCTGAGGATTGATTAGAAATGTTGTTTGACTTGTTTTTACGAAGTTTATCGGCACTTTTTGGATAATTCTTTCTGCATAGTTTTTGGGATGAAAAAGAGGGACTTTATCGAACAAAACAACCATTTATTGTGTAGCTGGGACCCTTGGGATTGCAAACAGAGGAAGATCTTCAAAGGTAAGTGATTTATTTTATCGCTATTTTAGATTTTTGTGACGGCTGTGCTGGTTTGAGAAATATTTCTATGCAGGAGGTATGCGGGGCTCTGTCCTCAGATAATCAAACGCTATGCTTTCGCCATAAAGCCTATTGTAAATCGGACAATGTGGTTAGATGACCAAGATTTTAAGCTAAAGAATCATGTATTACACTTGTTATTTCATGAATGTTTAATATTACGATTTCTGTATTTTGATTTTCGCGCTTTGCAATTTCACCAGATGTTGTCTAGGTGGGACGCTAGCGGGACACTGATCCGTAAGAGGTTTTAAACACTTAGTGTACAAACCCTCATTGTCAGGCTGATGGCAAAGCTAGCCAAAGAGCATTTTACTGGTTGAAGTGTTTTTAAAAAAAGTATAAAGCAGTTGATTTGCGGCAATAACACAATAACACACAGGACATTCAAACAAGCCTTACAATTATTATCCAAAAGTTGTGTGAAATGCACTCATAAGCAACCTGGAAATGGAGGCTATTTTTGCTGTCAGCCTATGAGAACTCCCCTGAGTTTTCTCCCACAGTGGTGAATTAGTAAATAGCGACAGAGCTTAACCTCTCTGCGCACCAAACCCGTTAGATTAAATTCGACAACATATGGTGATCGCTACGTAAATAGTCATATTAAACATTCATGAAAATACAAGTGTCTCACATGGGTCGAAAGCCTAGAATCTTGCTAATCCAACTGCATTGTCAGATTTAAAAAAGGATTTACTGCTAAAGAATACGATGCGATTATCTGAGAACAAAGCCCCATAAAAAACTATTTCAACCAGCACAGGCGTAACAACATCACAAATTGCAATAAAATAAATTGTTTACCTTTGACGATCTTCCTCTGTTTGCAATCCCAATGCTTATTGTTACACAATGAATGGTCTTTTGTTTGATAAAATCAATTTTTATATCCTAACACAAAACATTTTGTGAACCGCTTGTGTCGTGAATTCCGTCTCATTCCATTTTCGACGACACATTCGATGTAAATACACACACTAAACGTGACTTTTCCAGTCATGTTTGGTTTCATTGCAATCAACTGGTTTGTTTGTAACACAACCAAACGTGATGGGTCATTTCGCGGGACGTATTGACTGAAAGAAACCGATTTGAAGACAACAAGTAATGACATTATTGTGCACCAATGATATGACCGCTGTTTCGTTGATTGATTGCATTTTAACCAAATGACCACTGATCGTCTTTAAATTTAGCTCGGTAGATAGCCGATGAGCTGAGGTAAACGGCAATATGTCATGTTTATGTGTTGGAAGACCAACCCATGTAGTAAACTCCGGCGTAAAGAGGGTCATTCGCCATTGAAGATTCATACCGGAAGGATCCACGCATGTTACGCACAGCATTGTTTTGGTAAAGCGCATCTTCAGCTGTTTATATATCAATCAGTATGGCGACTAAGTCAGGGAAAGCTAAATCTAAGTCTAGATATACAGATGTACACACAATTTTAGAAGAAATTGATCTGGAAAGTGAGACAGAGATTGTTGGAGGACGATTCATTTAGCGATTCCCAAATGGAGGAATATTTTCAGAGAGGACATCGTTTTGGACTGGTAAGTTCTTCTCATGCTAATGCCGTTGTTTGAAATTAATAATATAAAATGTTATTTGTGATTTATTTTAATTTTAGTAGCAATATATAAAAATGTAATCTTACGAAATGTGAGATGCGTGTGTCTGCCGCCCCACCCCACCCCCACATGAAATAGCCTATTTGAGGCTGTTGATACAGTAGATACAGCTGGTCTGTCATAATATAATAGAGACAGTAGATCTAGCTGAAATGTCATAATATAAAATAGACAGTAGATCTAGCTGGTCTGTCATAATATAAATGAGACAGTAGATCTAGCAGGTCTATAATAATATATTCAACCTTATGTTCCCTGTACTCTATATATATCTCTTTATTATACCTGTTGATACAGGGCTCATATGTGAAACTATTCTAACTGAACATTTTCTTTCACAGTGACAGTGCCAAGTGCCAAGGTGTCCATCCCCTACTAAAGCTGGTTCATCCAGCTCCTGCCACAAGTGGTGTTCATCTGCCCAAATGTATTTCTGCAGGCATGGATGTGCCTCAGGGCCAAAAGGGCACAGCATGGAGGCGTCGCTGTGTTCTTTGCAAAATGAAGTCCCCCATCACCTGCACCACATGCTTGGTGACCCTCTGCTTTACAGCAGAAAGAGACTGCTGTGGTACCTGGCATCAGCAGCACAATATTGTGTAGTGGACTGAGGGTCTTCCAAATATTGAAAGTATTATTTTGTAAATGTATATATATTTTTGTTCATGTTTTTTCTCCATGTTTTGGGATGTGTGTTAGAAAACCATTTTGGTATTTTGTAAAGAGTTATTCCATTCAAAATGTATAACTTCACCAATTCACCAACTTCACTTTATTCCAAGATGGCGTAGCAGTCGGACGTCTTGTCGTGTCGTGTCCCTTGTATATATCGTATATATCGTTTTTTTGTTTTTTTTTAACATATTTTTCTTCGCATATCTTTCAAAACATTTTGCTAAACCTCAACTTCTAAATAGTCTCCTGCAACCCGCCTCACCCAATGTTGCTATTTTTTCTGAAGTATTTATATTTACTTCGGATCCGGATCCCCTCAACTGAAGCTAGCCAGCTAACTACCAGCTATCAGTCAGCAAACCATTGCTAGCGGTCTTTAGCTAAACGGTCATCAGCTAACCTTTAGCTCGGAAAGCTCTCGCCAGTTCGAACAACGCGACTCTATCCAGAGCATAACGGACCTATTATTATTGTTATCCCCGGATTCCCACCGGATTCCCACCGCAAACGGAACATTTTCAGCTGGATCTTCACAACTAGCTAACCGCAACACCGGATGATTACTCCTGGCTAGCGTTTCCACCCACTTAGCTTGAAGCTAGCCCGGCCAGAGCTCCTGTGCTACCACCGAAGCATACTCCTGGGCTACAATATCCGGACCCACGACCGGTCTATCGATGTCACCGCATGAAGAGGCATAAACAGACTCACCCCATCGCGACGCCCCCCCAAAGGCTAACTTTCTAGCCCTTGCAATCTCCTTGCTTGCTAATTCGGCCTGCTAACTGCTAGCTTGTTTAGCCCCGGCCTACTAACTGTTAGCTTGTTAGCACAGGCCTGCTAACCATCTGAATCGCCACGTCCCAAACACTCACTGGACCCATATTTACTTTCAATCTCTTTTCGATTTTTAATTTGTTTATACCTTCCGGTAACCTGCCTCACCCAATGTGATACGGAATCGCTATTATTTTAAATTTTTAGAACACACTCAAGAACCCCCAGAAGCTAACCAGCTAACTAGCTACAAGCTATTTAGTCATTGTTAGCCACTGCTAGCGGCTTTTACCTTTTACCTTCTGCACAGCCAGCCAGTTTTTAACCTGGATAATACTCGCCAGTCCAGCTTCCCTGCCCCATCCACCGCTGCCCCCTGGACACTGATCACTTGGCTACATAGCTGATGCATGCTGGACTGTCCATTAATCACGGTACTCCATTCTGCTTGTTTATGTTTTATCTGTCGGCCCTAGCCGCACTCAGGCTCTGTGTGTAGTTAATCCGACCCTCCCTGCCTAGTCAACACCATTTTACCTGCTGTTGTTGTGCTAGCTGATTAGCTGTTGTTGCCTCACCTACTGTTTTAGCTACTGTTTTAGCTAGCTCTCCCAATTCAACACCTGTGATTACTGTATGCCTCGCTGTATGTCTCTCTCAAATGTCAATATGCCTTGTATACTGTTGTTCGGGTTAGTTATAATTGTTTTAGTTTACAATGGAGCCCCTAGTTCCACTCTTCATACCCCTGATACCTCCTTTGTCCCACCTCCCACACATGCGGTGACCTCACCCATTACAACCAGCATGTCCAGTGATTCAATCTCTCTCATCATCACCCAGTGCCTGGGCTTACCTCCGCTGTACCCGCACCCCACCATACCCCTGTCTGCGCATTATGCCCTGAATATATTCTACCATGCCCAGAAATCTGCTCCTTTTATTCTCTGTCCCCAACGTTCTAGGCGACCAGTTTTGATAGCCTTTAGCCACACCCTCATTCTACTCCTCCTCTGTTCCGCGGGTGATGTGGAGGTAAACCCAGGCCCTGCATGTCCCAACTATAACATTTTCAGTCAAGATAGAACTGCCAAAGGGGGAGGAGTTGCAGTTTACTGCAGAGATAGCCTGCAAAGTAATATCATACTTTCCAGGTCCATACCCAAACAGTTCGAACTACTAATTTTGAAAATTACTCTCTCCAGAAATAAGTCTCTCACTGTTGCCGCCTGCTACCGACCCCCCTCAGCTCCCAGCTGTGCCCTCGACACCATTTGTGAATTGATCGCCCCCCATCTAGCTTCAGAGTTTGTTCTGTTAGGTGACCTAAACTGGGATATGCTTAACACCCCGGCAGTCCTACAATCTAAGCTAGATGCCCTCAATCTCACACAAATCATCAAGGAACCCACCAGGTACAACCCTAAATCTGTAAACAAGGGCACCCTCATAGACGTCATCCTGACCAACTGGCCCTCCAAATACACCTCCGCTGTCTTCAACCAGGTTCTCAGCAATCACTGCCTCATTGCCTGTATCCGCTACGGAGCCGCAGTCAAACGACCACCCCTCATCACTGTCAAACGCTCCCTAAAACACTTCTGTGAGCAGGCCTTTCTAATCGACCTGGCCCGGGTATCCTGGAAGGACATTGACCTCATCCCGTCAGTTGAGGATGCCTGGTCATTCTTTAAAAGTAACTTCCTCACCATTTTAGATAAGCATGTTCCGTTCAAAAAATGCAGAACTAAGAACAGATATAGAGCTTGGTTCACTCCAGACCTGACTGCCCTCGACCAGCACAAAAATATCCTGTGGCGGACTGCAATAGCATTGAATAGTCCCCGCGATATGCAACTGTTCAGGGAAGTCAGGAACCAATACACGCAGTCAGTCAGGAAAGCTAAGGCCAGCTTCTTCAGGCAGAAGTTTGCATCCTGTAGCTCCAACTCCAAAAAGTTCTGGGACACTGTGAAGTCCATGGAGAACAAGAGCACCTCCTCCCAGCTGCCCACTGCACTGAGGCTAGGTAACACAGTCACCACCGATAAATCCATGATTATCGAAAACTTCAACAAGCATTTCTCAACAGCTGGCCATGCCTTCCGCCTGGCTACTCCAACCTCGGCCAACAGCTCCGCCCCCCCCGCAGCTACTCACCCAAGCCTCTCCAGGTTCTCCTTTACCCAAATGCAGATAGCAGATGTTCTGAAAGGGCTGCAAAACCTGGACCCGTACAAATCAGCTGAGCTTGACAATCTGGACCCTCTATTTCTGAAACTATCCGCCGCCATTGTCGCAACGCCTATTACCAGCCTGTTATCAACCTGTTCAAACCTCTCTTTCATATCAACTGAAATCCCCAAGGATTGGAAAGCTGCCGCAGTCATCCCCCTCTTCAAAGGGGGAGACACCCTGGACCCAAACTGTTACAGACCTATATCCATCCTGCCCTGCCTATCTAAGGTATTCGAAAGCCAAGTCAACAAACAGGTCACTGACCATCTCGAATCCCACCGTACCTTCTCCGCTGTACAATCTGGTTTCCGAGCCGGTCACGGGTGCACCTCAGCCACGCTCAACCATGCTCAAGATACTAAATGATATCATAACCGCCATCGATAAAAGACAGTACTGTGCAGCTGTCTTCATCGACCTTGCCAAGGCTTTCGACTCTGTCAATCACCATATTCTTATCGGCAGACTCAGTAGCCTCGGTTTTTCGAATGACTGCCTTGCCTGGTTAACCAATAACTTTGCAGACAGAGTTCAGTGTGTCAAATCGGAGGGCATGCTGTCCGGTCCTCTGGCAGTCTCTATGGGGGTGCCACAGGGTTCAATCCTCGGGCCGACTCTTTTCTCTGTATATATCAATGATGTTGCTCTTGCTGCGGGCGATTCCCTGATCCACCTCTACGCAGACGACACCATTCTATATACTTCCGGCCTGTCCTTGGACACTGTGCTATCTAACCTCCAAACGAGCTTCAATGCCATACAGCACTCCTTCCGTGGCCTCCAACTGCTCTTAAACGCTAGTAAAACCAAATGCATGCTTTTCAACCGTTCACTGCCTGCACCCGCACGCCTGACCAGCATCACCACCCTGGATGGTTCCGACCTTGAATATGTGGACATCTATAAGTACCTAGGTGTCTGGCTAGACTGTAAACTCTCCTTCCAGACTCATATCAAACATCTCCAATCGAAAATCAAATCAAGAGTCGGCTTTCTATTCCACAACAAAGCCTCCTTCACTCACACCGCCAAGCTTACCCTAGTAAAACTGACTATCCTACCGATCCTCGACTTCGGCGATGTCATCTACAAAATTGCTTCCAACACTCTACTCAGCAGTCGGCTGGCCCTCGCTACATATTCGTCGCCAGACCCACTGGCTCCAGGTCATCTACAAGTCCATGCTAGGTAAAGCTCCGCCTTATCTCAGTTCACTGGTCACAATGGCAACACCCATCTGTAGCACGCGCTCCAGCAGGTGCATCTCACTGATCATCCCTAAAGCCAACACCTCATTTGGCCGCCTTTCGTTCCAGTTCTCTGCTGCCTGTGACTGGAACGAATTGCAAAAATCGCTGAAGTTGGAGACTTTTATCTCCCTCACCAACTTCAAACATCTGCTATCTGAGCAGCTAACCGATCGCTGCAGCTGTACATAGTCTATCGGTAAATAGCCCACTCATTTTTACCTACCTCATCCCCATACTGTTTTTATTTATTTACTTTTCTGCTCTTTTGCACACCAATATCTCTACCTGTACATGACCATCTGATCATTTATCACTCGTGTTAATCTGCAAAATTGTAATTATTCGCCTACCTCCTCATGCCTTTTGCACACAATGTATATAGACTCCCCTTTTTTCTACTCTGTTATTGACTTGTTAATTGTTTACTCCATGTGTAACTCTGTGTTGTCTGTTCACACTGCTATGCTTTATCTTGGCCAGGTCGCAGTTGCAAATGAGAACTTGTTCTCAACTAGCCTACCTGGTTAAATAAAGGTGAAATAAAAATTAAATAAATAAATTAAATAAAAAATTTGGCCACTTGGGTACATTTGGGCTACTTGTGTGGGACACCTGGGTGACACTCATTTTGGAAGTTATCATTCTGAAACTTTGCATAAGTACTGTTGCCCTCTTATGTTTTTCACTGAAATTGTCCCCATCATCCTATCTGAATGCTTGTTTTGTCTTGTTCATTTTAAAGATGATGATACAACAATAAAAATGAAAAAACGTATGTTTTTTTTCTTGTATTATCTAAACCAGATCTATTGTGTTATATTCTCCTACATTCAATTCACATTTACACAAACTTCAGAGTGTTGCCTTTCAAATGAAACCAAGAATATGCATATCCTTGGTCCTGGGCCTGAACTACAGGCAGTTAGATTTGGGTATGTCTTCAGGCGGAAATTGAAAAAAATAGGGGGGTAGCTGTAAGAGGTTTAATGTGAGTTTCCTTGAGTAGCACTCCTGATCTTACGCTGTAATATTCAGAAAACATTGTGAAAAACTCAAATCTTCGCTCACCATTTTTGCTCCAGACAGATATTACTCATCCATAACTAGCGGTTTCCTCGTTAGCAGGGAGGAGTTTCCGCAACCAGATATGCTTCATCCATATCTAGCGGTTTCCTCATTAGCAGGGAGGAGTTTCTGCAACCAGATGTACAGTCGTGGTCAAAAGTTTCGAGAATGACACAAATATTAATTTTCACAAAGTCTTCTGCCTCGGTTTGTATGATGGCAATTTGCATATACTCCAGAATGTTATGAAGAGTGATCAGATGAAGTCCTTATTTGCCATGCAAATGAACTGAATACCCCAAAACATTTCCACTGCATTTCAGCCCTGCCACAAAAGGACCAGCTGACATCATGTCAGTGATTCTCTCGTTAAACAGGTGTGAGTGTTGACGAGGACAGGGCTGGAGATCACTCTGTCATGCTGATTGAGTTTGAATAACAGACTGGAAGCTTCAAAAGGAGGGTGGTGCTTGGAATCATTGTTCTTCCGCTGTCATCCATTGGTTACCTGCAAGGAAACGCGTGCCCCCAAAAAGGGCTTCACAGGCAAGGATATTGTTGCCAGTAAGATTGCTCCTCAATCTACCATTTATCGGACCATCAAGAACTTCAAGGAGAGCTGTACAATTGTTGTGAAGAAGGCTTCAGGGCACCCAAGAAAGTCCAGCAAGCGCCAGGACCATCTCGTAAAGTTTGTTCAGCTGCGGGATCGGGGCACCACCAGTACAGAGCTTGCTCAGGAATGGCAGCAGGCAGGTGTGAGTGCATCTGCACGCACAGTGAGGTGAAGACTTTTGGAGGATGGCCTGGTTTCAAGAAGGGCAGCAAAGAAGCCACTTCTCTCCAGGAAAAACATCAGGGACAGACTGATATTCTGCAAACAGTACAGGGATTGGACTGCTGAGGACTGGGGTAAAGTCATTTTCTCTGATGAATCCCCTTTCCGATTGTTTGAGGCATCCGGAAAAAAGTTTGTCCAGAGAAGACTAGGTGAGCGCAACCATCAGTCCTGTGTCATGCCAACAGTACAGCATCCTGAGATCATTCATGTGTGGGGCTGCTTCTCAGCCAAGGGCGTGGGCTCACTCAGAATTTTGCCTAAGAACTGTTATGGGATTTTTTTATGAATAATGACTAAATGAGGTATACGTCACTATAACTGGCAAGAATTCTACCCTGTATTTCTTGTAGTGTTAAATAATGTTTGTTCATTAGGACGGGGTTATATGGCATGTACCTAGGAAGAAAGGAATGTATGTAGGGGTAGAAAGAGAACGGAGAGGAGCATTAACCTAGGTTTGAACCAACCTGGATGTATATCTGGGAAGATAAGATAGGACAGGGAGAGCCCCTCCAGAGCTCTAGTATCAGGGGGAGCCTGGAAATGTCAGCTGAGTGGTTATAAACTGTGGTGAGACTCATGAGAAAATCCCTATGTTGGTGTGTATGTATGTGTGTAGGTTAGGATTGTATAAAAGGAATGCATTTGTGTAAACTGGAGAGCTCTCACAAATAAATCGGGATCTGATCAATTGTGAGCTGGGAATTCTGTCTGTTTTATTTAAGACCACAACCTTACAGCCTCTGGGTATCAGACAGATAAAGATAATTGGAATTTATGAACATTGATTACAAAATTACTTAACGGAACACAGCCATGAATAAAGAATGGTACCAACACACCCTCAACTTCTCCCAACCATCCAGGAACAGTTTGGTGACAAATAATGCCTTTTCCAGCATGATGGAGCACCTTGCCATGAGTCAAAAGTAATAACTAAGTAGTTCAGGGGGAAAAAAACATCGATATTTTGGCCAGGAAACTCCCCAGACCTTAATCCCATTGAGAACTTGCGGTCAATCCTCAAGAGAAGGGTGAACAAAAACACACAAAATCTGACAAACTCCAAGCATTGATTATGCAAGAATTGGCTGCCATCAGTAAGGATGTGGCCCAGAAGTTAATTGACAGCATGCCAGGACGGATTGCAGAGGTCTTGAAAAAGGAAGGTCAACACTGCAAATATTGACTCTTTCCATGCAACTTCATGCAACTGTCAATAAAAGCCTTTGACACTTAGGAAATGCTTGTAATTATACCTCATTATTCCATAGTAACATCTGACAAAGATATCTAAAGACACTGAAGCATCAAACTTTGTGGATATTAATATTTGTGTCATTCTTAAAACCTTTGGCCAGGACTGTACTACATCCATAACTAGTGCTTTACTCATTAGCAGGGAGGAGTTTCTGCAACCAGATATAATAGATCCATAACTAGCGCATTTCCTCAATAGCAGGGAGGAGTTTCTGCAACGAGATGTACTGAATCGATAGCTAGCGTTTTCCTCGTTAGCAGGGAGGAGTTTCTGCAACCAGATATACTGCATCCATAGCTGGCGGTTTCCTCGTTAGCAGGGAGGAGTTTATACAGCCAGATACACTACATCCATTATCAGAGGTTTCCTCATTAGCAAGGAGGAGTGTCTACAACCAGATAAACTATATCCATAACTAGCGGTTTCCTTATTAGCAGGGAGGAGTTTCTGCAACCAGATACACTACATCCATAACTAGCGGTTTCCTCATTAGCAAGGAGGAGTTTCTACAACCAGATATATTACATCCATTAATAGAGGTTTCCTCATTAGCAAGGAGGACTGTCTAAACCAGATAAACTATATCCGTAACTAGTGGTTTCCTTGTTAGCAGGGAGATTTTTCTGCAACCAGATACACTACATCCATAACTAGCGGTTTCGTCATTACTAGGGAATAGTTTTCTGCAACCAGATAAACCGCGACCATTGCTTAGGGTTTCCTCGTTAGCATAGAGGAGTTTCTGCAACCAGATTTTCCACATCCAAAGCTGGCGGTTTCCTCGTTAGCATAGAGGAGTTTCTGCAACCAGATATTCCACATCCATAGCTAGCGGTTTCCTCATTTGCAGGGAGTTTCTGCAACCCGATATACACTGCTCAAAAAAATAAAGGGAACACTTAAACAACACAATGTAACTCCAAGTCAATCACACTTCTGTGAAATCAAACTGTCCACTTAGGAAGAAACACTGATTGACAATACATTTCACATGCTGTTGTGCAAATGGAATAGACAACTGGTGGAAATTATAGTTAATTAGCAGGACACCCCCAGTAAAGGAGTGGTTCTGCAGGTGGTGACCACAGAACACTTCTCAGTTCCTATGCTTCCTGGCTGATGTTTTGGTCACTTTTGAATGCTGGCGGTGCTTTCACTCTAGTGGTAGCATGAGAGTCTACAACTCACACATGTGGCTCAGGTAGTGCAGCTCATCCAGGATGGAACATCAATGCGAGCTGTGGCAAGAAGGTTTGCTGTGTCTGTCAGCGTAGTGTCCAGAGCATGGAGGCGGTACCAGGAGACAGGATAGTACATCAGGAGACGTGGAGGAGGCCGTAGGAGGGCAACAACCCAGCAGCAGGACCGCTACGTCTGCCTTTGTGCAAGGAGGAGCAGGAGGAGCACTGCAAAATGACCTCCAGCAGGCTACAAATGTGCATGTGTCTGCTCAAACGGTCAGAAACAGACTCCGTAAGGGTGGTATGAGGGCCCGACGTCCACAGGTGGGGGTTGTGCTTACAGCCCAACACCGTGCAGAACATTTGGCATTTGCCAGAGAACGCCAAAATTGGCAAATTCGCCACTGGAGCCCTGTGCTCTTCACAGATGAAAGCAGGTTCACACTGAGCACATGTGACAGACGTGACAGAGTTTGGAGATGCTGTGGAGAACGTTCTGCTGCCTGCAACATCCTCCAGCATGACCGGTTTGGCGGTGGGTCAGTCATGGTGTGGGGTGGCATTTCTTTGGGGGGCCGCACAGCCCTCCATGTGCTCGCCAGAGGTAGCCTGACTGCCATTACGTACCGAGATGAGATCCTCAGACCCCTTGTGAGACCATATGCTGGTTCGGTTGGCCCTGGGTTCCTCCTAATGCAAGACCATGCTAGACCTCATGTGGCTGGAGTGTGTCAGCAGTTCCTGCAAGAGGAAGGCATTGATGCTATGGACTGGCACGCCTGTTCCCCAGGCCTGAATCCAATTGAGCACATCTGGGACATCATGTCTCGCTCCATCCACCAATGCCACGTTGCACCACAGACTGTCCAGACCTCATCAGGAGCATGCCCAGGCGTTGTAGGGAGGTCATACAGGCACGTGGAGGCCACACACACTACTGAGCCTCATTTGGACTTGTTTTAAGGACATTACATCAACGTTGGATCAGCCTGTAGTGTGGTTTTCCACTTTAATTTTGAGTGTGACTCCAAATCCAGACCTCCATGGGTTGATAAATTTGATTTCCATTGATAATTTTTGTGTGATTTTGTTGTCAGCACATTCAACTATGTAAAGAAAAAAGTATTTAATAAGAATATTTAATTCATTCAGATCTATGATGTGTTATTTTAGTGTTCCCTTTATTTTTTTGAGCAGTGTACTACATCCATTGCTAGCGGTTTCCTCGTTAGCGTAGAGGAGTTTCTGCAACAAAATACACTACATCCAGAGCTAGCGGTTTCTTTGTTAGCAGGGAGGAGTTTCTGCAACCAGATAAACTACATCCAGAGCTAGCGGTTTCTTTGTTAGCAGGGAGGAGTTTCTGCAACCAAATACACTACATCCAGAGCTAGCGGTTTCTTTGTTAGCAGGGAGGAGTTTCTGCAACCAGATACACCACATCCATAACGAGCGGTTTCCTTGTTAACAGGGAGGAGTTCTGCAACCAAATACACTACATCCATAACTAAAGGCTTGCTAGTTAGCAGGGAGGGTTTTCTGCAACCAGATACACTACATCCATATCTAGCAGTTTCCTCATTAGCAGGGAGGAGTTTCTGCAAACAGATATACCGCATCCATAGCTAGTGGTTTCCTTGTTAGCAGGGAGGAATTTCTACAAACAAATACACTACATCCATAACTAGCCGTTTCCTTGTTAGCAGGGAGTAGTTAATGCAACCAGATATACTGCATCCATAACTAGCGGTTTCCTCATTAACAGGGAGGAGTTTCTCCAACCAGATACACCACATCCATAGCTAGGGGTTTTCACATTAGCAGGGAAGAGTGCAACCAGCTACACTACATCCATAACTAACGGTTTCTCGTTAACAAGGAGGAGTTTCTGCAACAAGATACACCACATCCATAACTAGCCGTTTCCTTGTTAGCAGGGAGTAGTTAATGCAACCAGATATACTGCATCCATAGCTAGCGGTTTCCTCGCTAGTAGGGAGGAGTTCTGCAACCAGATAAACCACATCCATAACTAGTGGTTTCCTCGTTAGCAGGGAGGAGTTTATGCAAACAGATATACTGCATCCATAGCTAGCATTTTCGTTGTTAGCATGTAGGAGTTTCTGCAACAAGAAACACCACATCCATAACTAGAGGTTTTCTCAATAGCATGGATGAGATTCTGCAACCAGATACACCACATCCATAGCTAGGGGTTTTCACATTAGCAGGGAAGAGTGCAACCAGCTACACTACATCCATAACTAACGGTTTCTCGTTAACAAGGAGGAGTTTCTGCAACAAGATACACCACATCCATAACTAGCCGTTTCCTTGTTAGCAGGGAGTAGTTAATGCAACCAGATATACTGCATCCATAGCTAGCGGTTTCCTCGCTAGTAGGGAGGAGTTCTGCAACCAGATAAACCACATCCATAACTAGCGGTTTCCTCGTTAGCAGGGAGGAGTTTATGCAAACAGATATACTGCATCCATAGCTAGCATTTTCGTCGTTAGCATGGAGGAGTTTCTGCAACAAGAAACACCACATCCATAACTAGAGGTTTTCTCAATAGCATGGATGAGATTCTGCAACCAGATACACCACATCCATAGCTAGGGGTTTTCACATTAGCAGGGAAGAGTGCAACCAGCTACACTACATCCATAACTAACGGTTTCTCGTTAACAAGGAGGAGTTTCTGCAACAAGATACACCACATCCATAACTAGCCGTTTCCTTGTTAGCAGGGAGTAGTTAATGCAACCAGATATACTGCATCCATAGCTAGCGGTTTCCTCGCTAGTAGGGAGGAGTTCTGCAACCAGATAAACCACATCCATAACTAGCGGTTTCCTCGTTAGCAGGGAGGAGTTTATGCAAACAGATATACTGCATCCATAGCTAGCATTTTCGTCGTTAGCATGGAGGAGTTTCTGCAACAAGAAACACCACATCCATAACTAGAGGTTTTCTCAATAGCATGGATGAGATTCTGCAACCAGATACACCACATCCATAACTAGCGGTTTCCTCATTATCAAGGAGGAGTTTATACAACCAGATATACTACATCCATTGCTAGCAGTTTCCTCATTAGCAAGGAAGAGTTTCCACAACCACAAAAACGACATCCATAACTATTGGTTTCCACGTTAGCAGGGAGGAGTTTCTGCAACCAGATACACTATATCCATAACTAGCGGTTTCCTCGTTAGCAGGGAGGGGTTTCTGCAACCAGATACATTACATCCATAACTAGCGGTTTCCTAATTAGCAAGGAGGAGTTTCTACAACCAGATGAACTACATCCATAAATAGTGGTTTCCTTGTCAGCAGTGAGGAGTTTCTGCAAACAGATACACCACATCCATAACTAGCGGTTTCCTCATTAGCAGGGAGGAGTTTCTGCAACCAGATATACCGCATCCATAGCTAGCGGTTTCCTCGATAGCATGGATGAGTTTCTGCAACCAGATAAACTACATCCATAGCCAGCAGTTTCCTCGTTAGCAGGGGGTTTTGCAACCAGATATACTACATCCAAAGCTAGCGGTTTCCTCATTAACAAGGAGGGTTTTCTACAACCAGATGAACTACATCCATAAATAGTGGTTTCCTTGTCAGCAGGGATGAGTTTCTGCAACCAGATATACTACAACCATTGCTAGCAGTTTCCTCTTTAGCAAGGAGGAGTTTCTGCAACAAGATACACCACATCCATAACTAGCCGTTTCCTTGTTAGCAGGGGGGAGTTAATGCAACCAGATATACTGCATCCATAGCTAGCGGTTTCCTCGCTAGCAGGGAGGAGTTTCTGCCTGTAGATATACCACATCCATAACTAGCGGTTTCCTCATTAGCAGAGAAGAGTTTCTGCAACAAGATACACCACATCCATAACTAGCGGTTTCCTCTTTAGCAAGGAGGAGTTTCTGCAACCAGATACACTACATCCATAAATAGCGGTTTCGTCGTTAGCAGCGAGGAGTTTCTGCAACTAGATACACCACATCCATAGCTAGTGGTTTTCACATTAGCAGGGAAGAGTGCAACCAGATACACCACATCCATAACGAGCGGTTTCCTTGTTAGCATGGAGGAATTTCTGCAACAAGATACACCACATCTCTAACTAGCCTTTTCCTTGTTAAGAGGGAGTAGTTAATGCAACTAGATATACTGCATCCATAGCTAGCGGTTTCCTCGTTAGCAGGGAGGAGTTACTGCAACCTGATACACCACATCCATAACCAGCGGTTTCTCGTTAACAGGGAGGAGTTTCTGCAACAAGATACACCACATCCATAACTAGCCGTTTCCTTGTTAGCAGGGAGGAGTTTATGCAACCAGATATACTGCATCCATAGCTAGCGGTTTCCTTGCTAGCAGGGAGGAGTTCTGCAACCAGATAAACCACATCCATAACAAGCGGTTTCCTCGTTAGCAGGGAGGAGTTTATGCAAACAGATATACTGCATCCATAGCTAGCGGTTTCCTCATTAGCAGGGAGGAGTTTCTGCAACCAGATACACCACATCCATAGCTAGGGGTTTTCACATTAGCAGGGAAGAGTGCAACCAGCTACACTACATAACTTCTCTGACTTTCGTGACAAATCTACTTGGCTGCTAGTGTTTGTAATATTTTGTCTACTGAGAGAGATGTTCTTACATAAACGCGTGTTATACTTTCGCCGAAAAGCTGTGTTGAAATGTGACACGACAGGTGGATTACCAACAAGATAAGCTGTGTTTTGCTATATTGCACTTATGATTTCATGAAAATTAAATATGTTTTGTAATTTAATTTGGCGTGCTGAAATTCAGCGGGTGTTGATGAAAATGATCCCGCTAAAGGGATGGGTGCGTCAAGAAGTTAGTAACTTATTTCTAGCCTACAATCATTGATTTTACTACTAATGTGAAAACAAGACTAAATATGACTATTGTTGCTCATTTGAAGACAATTGTCAAATCATTTAAAAAATCATTAGACGTCAATAGTTGTACAACATCATGGCTACGCTGTTGGCATCACCTTTTACAGTGGATTACCGCTGTTGTTGGCCTTTAACCATCAGTCTGACTTTGTTGCTCACACAGGAGAGAGACGGGACTACCGTGTTTCCTCTGGGGAGCCTCAACAACCTCATGATGCTGACGAGGCAGAGAGTGTCTCTCCAGATCAGAACACATCAAGAACACCAGCGGAGATCCACAGGGAAGATAACTTATTGCTGCTCTGACTGTGGAAAGAGATTCACCTCATCAGGCATTAAAATTCATCAGAGAATCCACATAGGAAAGAAATCGTATGGCTGTGATGAATGTGGGAAGATCTTTACTAGGTCTAGACATCTGACTCTACACCAGAGAATACACACAGGAGAGAAGCGTTTAGCTGTACTCAATGTGGGAAGAGTTTTACTCATCTAAGCAACCTGATATCACACCAGAGAACACACACAGGAGATAAATCCTATAGCTGTAATCAACGTGGGAACAGTTTTGTTTCATCTAGGGGTCTGACAGTACATCAGAGAACACACACAGGAGAGAAATCTTTTAGGTGTATTCAATGTGGGAAGAGACTTAGTCATTCAACCAGCCTGATATCACACCAGAGAACACACACAGAAGAGAAAGTTATTAGCTGTGATCAATGTGGGAAGATTTTTACTAAGTCTGGAAATCTGACTCTACACCAGAGAATACACACAGGAGAGAACTTTTAGCTGTGATCAATGTGGGCAGAGTTTTGTTTCGTCTGGACTTCTGACTGTACACCAGAGAACACACACAGGCGAGAATCCATATATAGCTGTACTCAATGAGGGAAGAGTTTTACTCAGTCAAACAGCCTGGTACAACACCAGAGAACACACACAGGAGAGAAAACTTTTAGCTGTGATCAATGTGGAAAGAGTTTTGTTTCATCTGGCCTTCTGACTGTACACCAGAGAACACAAACAGGAGAGAAATCCTATTGCTGTAATCAATGTGGGTAGAGTTTTACTCAGTCAAACAGCCTGGTACAACACCAGAGAACAAACACAGGAGAGACACCTCTTAGCTGTGACCAGAGATAATCTGATAAAAGATCTCAGATCAAATATCAGAAAGTACATACAGGAAGGAGTTGTTTCATGATTAATGTTACATTGTAAAATGTTTTAACATTGTACTAGAAGTATTTTAATAATGTCATAATTTAGAAGCCTAAATGTTTGCCCCTTTATCAATTGATTTCAACATGATATGGATATTAGCCTCAGGGGACAAATTCAGGCTCTGAAGTGAAATTTGTGTTGTGTTGAGTTGTGTTACACTTAACACATTGGTGACCCACTGGAATCAAAATGCAACACTTCAATATGTAGCTAAGCTGTTTACCACAAGTTGTCCTCTAACAAGTGATGTTTACATTATTCCCAGATCCCGTGTGGTTTTTGAGCTGTTAGTTTTAACAGGACGTGCAACCTCATCTCCCTACTCTCGGCAACAATTGATTTCAACATGATATCGATGAGTTATGACAAATAAGTGTTGTGTTCCTTTGTTTAGCGACCCCTAAATGTAAATGCATCACTCCAAAATGCAGCTGATTGTCTTCTGCAGGTTGTCCTCTAACCAGTGAGGTAAAAGATGTCTTCCATTTCCATGTGTTTTTTTTAGTTGTGTGACTTATTTACAATGATGACCTACCAGGGAACAGAGGGCTAACTGACTTATTTACAATGATGACCTACCAGGGAACAGAGGGCTAACTGACTTATTTACAATGATGACCTACCGGGGAACAGAGGGTTAACTGACTTATTTTCAATGATGACCTACCGGGAACAGAGGGTTAACTGACTTATTGGTGGCAGAGTGACAGATTTTGACCTCTTCAGCTCGGGGATTCAATCCAGCAACCTTTCGGTTACTGTTAAATGAAGGTTTAAATTTGTTTAAATACACATGAATGCAGCCTATTCACCTATAATCAATTTTATTAACAATCTGACATCACTCCAGTATTTCTTTACAACATTCAAATGCTAATTGTCTTTATTCCACTACTGAAGAAGCATGTCTCAAATCACCTACTCATATTTCAAACATTCAGCCTGACAAAAGATACATGTTTTATTATTCCATGCCTCACCATTAAGTGAATTATTGCCAATACATATTAACAAAGGGGTGTACATTTGGTTTTGATATTGCATATTTACAATTTGTAACATTTAGTAATCATAATTATTTATGTAACCAACTGACCATTTTTGGGTACAATTATATTGACATTGTTGCGCTGCTTTTAGAATATCAGGGTTCATTCTCAGATGTGCAAATCCAAATGTACTAGAGCATGACATTGGGGCCTGGGCCCCAATCCAACAACAGGCCTGTCGAGTGAACCCTGAAAAAAGAGAAGCTCCGCAGTGAGGTGGAAAGTTACTACGGATATTGCAGGAGTTGGTTGCTGATTGTCTCAAAGGTGGGCAGTCAACAAGTTTTGCGTTTAGCCAATGCGTTGCCATGGATCACAATTTATTGCACGTTTTCAGTATTGGAGATGAGTTGTGTTTGGGCTTGTTCCAAGGGGATGAGAGTTCTAGAACTTAGTGAGTTTTAGGAAGACAAGAGTTCTAGAAGCTAGTGGGAAAAAATAGGATATATTTGTTGTCTTTGGGTTTTTCCATTTATGTTTTGAGGTTGGACTTCAGCACGTATAGCTCGTTAGCATGTAGGGCGCACTGATTGGTGTCACCTCGTTAGTCAGTATGTGTTACACCTGTGCTGGCTTGTCCATCTCGTTAGTAAGCAGGTGTTTCACCTGAGCTGATCCAGGTTCTATTTAAGAGTGTCTGGCCCAGTGTTCCAGTTGTCTTGATAGATGTGGAGAGTCAACACCTTTAGTTGCGCCACTGTTTTGGTTTGTTTCCTGTCCTTAAGTTTGGTGTGGGTTTTTCTTTTGTTTTCCTCTTCTTGGGCAGATTTAGTGGGTCTCATGGTGGGTGTCTTTTGGGTCCCAGTTGTTACTGGTCAACTTTCAGGGGACACCCCCATTGTGTCTTTCAGAACCCCTCCTAAAACCCCACCTGTTTAGTTGTGGTTGTTGTCAGTGACTCTTTGTTAGTTCCCTCTTCTGTTTGAGCAACACCTGTTTTTATGGGGAACGTAACAATCAATGCAGTAAAACAAATTTATATTTTGGGTTGGCTATTGCATCTAATTGTTAATATTTTAATCAAAGGCATTTCCTTAATGTTCATTAGTCTTTCAGTTATTCTTCTGTTTTTTATCTTATGTTTGTTGTGTACTAAATATTTCTCTTTATTTTCATTTTTTTTTCCTGTGGAGCCATTGTGTTGCATCCATGTCTGAAATGTGCTGTATAAATAAAGCTTGATTTGAACATATTGCAAAACAAATGGACCCAACGACTGTCCAATCAACAGACGCTTGGTCCATCTTAGTATGAAAAACAGTATCAATCCCACTTTCCAGTCTGCTGAAGGAGTGAGTGAACACCACCAGGGGCTTGAGGTGGTCTCCCACAGCTCTGCTTATGTCATGTTCTGTGGCCTTGCCGTTCCATTTCTTGACTGCCCCTGCAACACAGAAAGAAACACTGTCATATTATATAAAACACTCAAAGTAATGGATATGGAGCATCTAGCGCCTCAGTTACACCTGGCACCTAAATGTGACTTCTGTCATCTGATCACTCCAAGCTGCATTAGGTTCAGATCTACCAGGATGGGCCTTTGACATAGTCTGGATGCAGTCAGGCCACTGAATATAAATGCGCAATGTAAAGAGATGGGGTGAATAAGTGGGGAAAAGTACATTTTACACATGACCTTCATAATAAATGAAATCAAATGTTTTATGTCACATGAGTTTAGTACTCCAAGCTGCAGTAGGTCTGGATGCACAAAAGTCACAATGTACTGCATTAGGTTTAGATCTGCCAGGAAAGGCATTGTGTTCGGAATTTGAGTCTAGCCACCGACTATACATAAACAATGTAAAGAGAGAGGGTGAATGAGTGGGGAAAAGTACATTTGACACAAATGACCATGATATCAAATGTGTGTGTCTGAGGGGAAATTAACTTTCATACAGCCAAAAGGGGTGAGAAACTACACCATTATCAGTTGACAATTTGCACTAATGTAAATAAACATAGCTGATGGATCATATTCCTGTTTGCTTACGTGATGAACCACTCAGGGGACATAAATATTTACCATCTAAACCATGTTTGACCTCTCACCTCTCTGGCTGTAGAAGTGTTCTTCCAACAGCTCTCTGACTGAGCTCCACCATCACTGGGTCTTCAGAGGAGAGGAAGGCTGAGGAGGGATGGAAAGATGAATGGATCAGTCAGTCAAAGTGTAGAGCTGCTGTCTGACAAAATCACTATTTTATTAGTTCATTAAAGTAAATAAGGCTTTATGACTGCTGAATACGAACTATCAATCACTTAGATCATGTATTTCCAGGTAGAGATACATCCTTGGGACCTCCCTAGCCCATTGAAGTTGACATTTAAAATGGTTAAGGTAGGGGTTAAGGATGTCCCAAGAATCCCAGATAGCATTGACCATTGTGCATTTTTAACCGATCTGAAATGGCTAGCTAGTTAACGGGGTGCGCGCTAATAGCTATGGTAACAATGTTTTGTGGGAGGCCGTTGTTGATGTGTGCAGAGGGTCACTGGTTCGAGCTCGGGTAGGGGTGAGGAGAGGGGTGGAAGCTATACTGTTTTAAGTCTAATACTGCGGGTAATGACTAGGGTTTTCAATTTGTCAGAGCTAATGGTGGGAAGCTTCGGCATCTCAGACCCCGAGTAGAAACCAGAGAAGGCTCGGCCTCAGACTCTGACTCGCTGCCTAATGGGGAAAACCGATTGAAAGTTTCTGTCGGCTGCATGAGCGACACCGGTTGAGCATTCCTACAGCATTTCCCTCCAGAAGCCATGAGAAAGTTGTCCGGCTGCAGGGACCGTGCGAGGGGATTTGTACTAACGTTACTATTTGTACTTACTGGTGGCACAGACACCGTTTCATCCTTTCCTACACTGAAATTACACTTGCCTAACGATTGCGCCTGAAGCTGGGCTTGCAGCACAGCTATCGTCGCAGTAAGGTGATCGTTCTCCTGTATATTATGAGTACAGCGACTGCAATTAGAAGGCATCATGTTAATGTTACTACTTAGCTTCGGCTGTTGGAGGTCCTGACGAACCATGTCCAGATAAAGCGCCCGGAGTGAAAAAAATTGAATGAAAAAAGTAATCTAACCTCTTTGATCTGTCAGTAAACTGTGTTTACATGGGTATTGGGATCTGACCTCATTAATCTGTCAGTAAACTATGTTTACATGGGATCTGACCTCATTAATCTGTCAGTAAGCTATGTTTACATGGGTTTTGGGATCTGACCTCATTGATCTGTCAGTAAGCAATGTTTACATGGGTTTTGGGATCTGACCTCATTGATCTGTCAGTAAACTATGTTTACATGGGTATAGTGATCTGACCTCTGTCATTTCTTTGGCTATGCCGGATTAAGTGATATGACATGCTATTCTATAAAATAATTTATCGAAAATTAATATCACCTGATTGAGCTAATCATGTCAATGTAATTAACTAGAAAGTCGGGGCACCACAAAATAATATTTATAGAGCAGTTATCTTCCGCATAAACTCTTAAAGACCTAGTAATATTTTACATCAATAGCAGTCAATATTAATCGTCACCTTATTTCAGTCTCATCTGAAAGTTGTAAATTCTTGGTTATCTTCACGAACCCTGGCTAACAAGTTGAATCAGCAATGCAAAATTGGGTTTAATTATTTATTTACTAAATACCTAACTAATTACACCGAATTACATATACACAGAATTAATCATACCTTGATTACAAATTACGTAATAAAGGAAAACGTCCCTAGTGGACGGAACAGATATGACAGCTGGTTACACAAAGAAAAGGGGGGGTTGGGTTTGAGTGAAAGAGCGGGAAGACTGAAGAACAAAGGAAGAAGCGATGTCTCTATCGTAAATACAGTATCTTATGCATTCTAAATTACCGCCCATTTGGAAAAGGAAAATACAATAAATATTTACTCTGAGCTGCGCTTCAGTAGTTTGGTGGTAGATGGAAGGCCGTGTTGCCCAACAGAGTCCTTTGAAGAATGTCTCTGGTGGTAAATTGGATACATTGTAGTAACGTCGTTGTGTGGTAGACGGGATACTCTGTCTGTTCTTTCCTAGGCCACGTTTGCATATGCTGTTGCTAACTCAACAGCTAGGAGGTATCACTTCTGTAGTGTATAAGAGTTCAAAGTTCATACCATTCGCAACCAAAGCTCACGCGGAGGTTATCTTCGTTCTGTAGTTATT
This sequence comes from Oncorhynchus tshawytscha, assembly GCF_018296145.1. Lineage (NCBI taxonomy): Eukaryota > Metazoa > Chordata > Actinopteri > Salmoniformes > Salmonidae > Oncorhynchus > Oncorhynchus tshawytscha. The sequence goes on along the minus strand of NC_056446.1, from coordinate 3,868,893 downwards.
ATCTGAACCATTCTGACATCGGACCTACGTCCTCGGAACAGGAGGTTACATTTTCGTCAAGGCTTTTTATCGTGGAGGGAGAAGGGTGTGTTTGAAAAGTTTTATAGCCCATGTCTCTTCACAGGGGCGGGCCACTGATTGAGCAGAGCCCTAACCTTATGAAAACCCAAATCTCTCATTTGGAAGCTAAAATTACATTTAATCTTTTCACCAATAATTTTATATTCAAACATTTAAATTGAACAACAATTCCATGTGAATCCGATAACTACAATGTGCAGACTTTCCACTGTAGAGTTTATGTCATCCTATCATTGATGAGAATGTCTCAGATGACAACCGAACTGACATCATATTCATTAAGTACCACCGCATATGTTCAATTGGTCGGATTACCAGAATATAGTTCATTTCCCCCCACCTTCTGATATTCCCAGAATCTCTATGTTAACCAAATGATTTTCAAATGTCACATCAGTAGGCTAGAGAGAGGAAAAAGGCAAACGTCATGACACCTCATTAATCTGTCAGTAAGCTATGTTTACAGGGGTATTGGGATTTCACCTCATTGATCTGTCAGTAAGCTAAGGTTACATGGGATCTAAACCTCATTGATCTGTCAGCAAGCTATGTCTACATGGGTATTGGGATCTGACCTCATTGATCTGTCAGTGAGCTATGTTTACATGGGATCTAAACCACATTGATCTGTCAGTAAGCTGTTTACATGGGTATTGGAATCTAACCTCATTGATCTGTCAGTAAGCTGTGTTTACATGGGTATTGAGATCTCAGCTGTAGTATAATCCAGCGAAGCAGTCCTACTAGTTTTGAAAGTAATAAGGCAGGCTAGTGGGACACAGCCCAGCTAGCAGTAATAAGGCAGGGTAGTGGGACACAGCCCAGTTAGCAGTGAAATTAACCTGGTCCGCTAGCCAATCAACCGTGTCCCGAGCCTGTCGCCTGCAGTCTGCAGAGAAAAGTTGTGAGTTCTTTGGGCGTTTTGAAGAATCTTCTCTGTCCTCCATGGATGATTCTCATCGTCAGAGGTTGAAGCAGCTCAAGGGCAAGTACTTTGAAGTAATTTTTTCACCTGGTCAAAATCCTTCCTACATTTGACAATCCCATGCCTGGAAAAAATGTATTTGCCTCCCCGTTGCGTCGGATCACTCCTTTCTCCTTGAAATGTTTGGCCGCGGTTCTAAGAACTTTCTCTCTGTCCTGGTACCTCAGGAACCGAATGAGGAAGGGATGTGTGTTCTGATCAAGGGATGGGCGAGGGCCAAGTGTGTGCCCGTTCGATAACCAGAGGTTCAGCTAAATGTTCTTTGCCCAGTAGGGAGGGGATAATGGCAGCAGATAAATCAATGGGGTCCATCCCCTCGCAGCCCTCACGGAGGACAATCATTCTAATGTTGCTTCGCCTACTGTAGTTTTCCAAATGGTCGACCTTATTCATTAGGTATTCGCTGTTTTTGCACAGTTTCTGTAGTTCTGTCACCATTCAGCAGTGCTGATGCGCTCTTCAGCTTCTTTCATTCGTGATCCTAGTGTGTTGATAGTCGTTGTAAACCTGAGATGGAGTTTTTGATTTCAGCCAACTGTGCTGAGATGGAGCAGCTGAACTCAGCCGTTTTCAAGTTAAATTGTGTTGTGAGGGAGTCATTTCCTTCTTTGATCACTTTGAGGATGTGAGCTAGCCTAGCTTCTTCCTGAGATGTCATGGTGCGGTCTTGTGTTTCCAAAGAGGCCATGGTCAGAGGTTCATTCTTTGTCGTTTCTGGGTCTGTTTCGGTGCCTCCCTTGCCTTGTTTTTGTCTCGTAGGCATATCACCACACTTGGCTACAGTGTAATAATCAGTATGTTGTTTTTGTCTTGTAGACATATCAATACAATTGGCTACAGTGTAGTAATCAGTATGTTGTTTTTGTCTCCTAGGCATATCCCCACACTTGGCTACAGTGTAGTAATCAGTATGGGGAAGTTATCAAGTTTTAGGATAAGTTTGTTAACTTCTTATGGCTGCAGGGGCAGTATTGAGTAGCTTGGATGAAAGGTGCCCATATCAAATGACCTGCTCCTCAGTGATAGTTGCTGATATTTGCATATTATTATTAGTATTGGATAGAAAACACTCTGAAGTTTCCAAAACTGTTTGAATGATGTCTGTGAGTATAACAGAACTCATATTGGCAGGCAAAATCCTGAGTTGAAATCTAAACAGGAGGTCAGAAATCTGAGCTTGTATGTATTCACCAGAGTCCCCAATGAAATCCCCTTGAGATATGAATGTTGTTGCACTGCCTAGGGGTTCCACTAGATGTCAACCATCAATAGAAATTATAATGAGGCTTCTATGTTTTTGTGGGAGTGAATGAGAGCAGAATATTTCAGATGTCCATCAAGCAGCCATTTTGTGATCCCACTTTTTCCTCGTGGTATTCACTTGCGTTCCATTGCTCACGAAGACAAGAAAGAATACTCCAGTTGGAACTTTATTGAAGCTATATGTTAAAAACATCCTAATGATTGATTCTGTACGTAGTTTGAAATGTTTCTTTGACCGGTAATATCACTTTTTGTCCGATATAACGCTGACCAAAATTAGCATTTGGATATGTATACCAAACGCTCTAACAAAATAAGGTATTTGGACATAAATAACGGACATTTTCGAATCAAAACAAACATTCATTGTGGACCTGGGATTCCTGGAGTGCTTTCTGATGTAGATCAAAGGTAAGGGAATGTTTATTATGTAATTTCTTGTTTATGTTGACGCCATCTTTGCAGCTGTGGTGTTTTTAAATTGAGCTCTGTCTCAGATTATTGCATGCTTTTCTTTTTCCGTAAAGTTTTTTTGAAATCTGACACAGCGGTTGCATTAAGGAGAGGTATATCTATAATTGCATGTGTACTATATTATCATCTACATTTATGATGAGTATTTCTGTTGAATGTGGATATGCAAAATCACTTGATGTTTTTGGAACTGGTGAATCTAATGTGCCAATGTAAACTCAGATTTTTAAAATATAAATATTAACTTTATCAAACAAAACATGCATGTATTGTGTAACATGAAGTCGTATGAGTGTCATCTGATGAAGATAATTCAAGGTTAATGATTAATTTTATCTTTATTTCAGCTTTTTGTGAATGCTATATTTTGCTGGAAAATGGCTGTGCTTATTGTGGTTTGGTGGAGACTGTTATGGGTGTAAGATGGCACAGTGATGCCATCTGTTGGTAAATGTTCATTACTGCAACTCTTGTGTTTTACCGGGGTGCTTGAGATACCCGGATGTGTTGTCATGTACTGAACAAGACTGGTTACTCGCATCAATGCCTCTGGCTCGTCATTTAACATTCAAACATGGTGTCAGAGTCGGATAACTAACCATGCTTTCCGCAAATTAGAGTCACATGCTCTGGTTTACAAACAAATGCTTATTTGTGTAAAATTTCGCCCCGAATTGGCCTTAAGCTAGAGTGAGTTTGCTAGTTATCTTCAGTGTTGTTAGCACCGGTTAGACATGGCAGCGAACATTCCCCCTGCCGCTGTTATGAAGCTCAGCGGGGATTGGAGCACGAACTGGGATACGTTTAGAGGTGAATGGGAGGACTATGCGCTAGCAACGGGACTTCTGGAAAAGGAAGATGAGGTAGTGGATGCCACTTTAAGGACTATAATGGGAACTGAATGCCGACACGTATACAAACACAACCTGAACCTAACAGCAGCACAGCAAGGTAACGCTAAAGCTATTCTTGATGCTCTTGAACATTACTTTACGCCAGCAAAGAACGTTATCTACGAGCGTTATGTTTTCGGTCGTTGCAAACATGATGACGGGGAGTCCATTGACAGCTTTGTCACTAGTTTAAGGGAAAAGACAGCTACATGTGACTATGGTGCTTTAAGAGATGAACTGATCAGAGATACGATTGTGCTTGGCATAACTGATGAGGGCACCCGCAGACGTTTGCTGAGAGAACATGACCTGACGCTGGCCTTGGCAGTGGAGACATGCCGTGCAGCAGAGCTTACTGATATACGGATGAGGTCCATGGAGCTAGAAAGGCAACATACAGACAATGTCAATGCTACATTCAGGCAGCCAGTAAAGAAATTCCCCTTTGCCACAGCTAATGCTAATACTACAGCCAACTCTGCAGTAGACAACCCCAATAACTTCCGGCGCCGACAGAGATGGCCGCCTCGCTTCACGTTCCTAGGAAACTATGTAGTTTTTTGTTTTTTTACGTGTTATTTCTTACATTAGTACCCCAGGTCATCTTAGGTTTCATTACATACAGTCGAGAAGAACTACTGAATATAAGTTCAGCGTCAACTCACCATCAGTACGACCAAGAATATGATTTTCACGAAGCGGATCCTGTGTTCTGACTTTCAACCAGGACAACGGAATGGATCCCAGCCGGCGACCCAAAAAAACGACGCCGTAAAAGAGGGAAACGAGGCGGTCTTCTGGTCAGACTCCGGAGACGGGCACATCGTGCACCACTCCCTAGCATTCTTCTCGCCAATGTCCAGTCTCTTGACAACAAGGTTGATGAAATCCGAGCAAGGGTAGCATTCCAGAGGGACATCAGAGGCTGTAACGTTCTTTGCCTCACGGAAACATGGCTCACTGGAGAGACGCTATCGGAGGCGGTGCAGCCAGCGGGTTTCTCCACGCATCGTGCCGACAGAAACAAACATCTTTCTGGTAAGAAGAGGGGCGGGGGCGTATGCCTTATGGCTAATGAGACGTGGTGTGATCACAGAAATATACAGGAAGTCAAATCCTTCTGTTCACCTGATTTAGAATTCCTCACAATCAAATGTCGACCGCATTATCTACCAAGAGAATTCTCTTCGATTATAATCACAGCCGTATATATTCCCCCCCAAGCAGACACATCGATGGCTCTGAACGAACTTTATTTGACTCTTTGCAAACTGGAATCTCTACATCCTGAGGCTGCATTCATTGTAGCTGGGGATTTTAACAAGGCTAATCTGAAAACAAGATTCCCTAAATTGTATCAGCATATCGATTGCGCAACTAGGGCTGAAAAAACCTTGGATCATTGTTACTCTAACTTCCGCGACGCATATAAGGTCCTGCCCCGCCCTCCTTTCGGAAAAGCTGACCACGACTCCATTTTGCTGATCCCTGTCTACAGACAGAAACTAAAATAAGAAGCTCCCACGCTGAGGTCTGTCCAACGCTGGTCCGAGCAAGCTGATTCCACACTCCAAGACTGCTTCCATCACGTGGACTGGGATATGTTTCGTATTGCGTCAGATAACAACATTGACGAATACGCTGATTCGGTGTGCGAGTTCATTAGAACGTGCGTTGAAGATGTCGTTCCCATAGCAACGATTAAAACATTCCCTAACCAGAAACCGTGGATTGATGGCAGCATTCGCATGAAACTGAAAGCGCGAACCACTGCTTTTAATCAGGGCAAGGTGACTGGTAACATGACCGAATACAAACAGTGCAGCTATTCCCTCCGCAAGGCTATCAAACAAGCTAAGCGTCAGTAAAGAGACAAAGTAAAATCTCAATTCAACGGCTCAGACGCAAGAGGTATGTGGCAGGGTCTACAGTCAATCACGGACTACAAGAAGAAAACCAGCCCAGTCACGGACCAGGATGTCTTGCTCCCAGGCAGACTAAATAACTTTTTGCCCGCTTTGAGGACAATACAGTGCCACTGACACGGCCTGCAACGAAAACATGCGAACTCTCCTTCACTGCAGCCGAGGTGAGTAAAACATTTAAACGTGTTAACCCTCGCAAGGCTGCAGGCCCAGACGGCATCCCCAGCCACGCCCTCAGAGCATGCGCAGACCAGCTGGCCGGTGTGTTCACGGACATATTCAATCAATCCCTATACCAGTCTGCTGTTCCCACATGCTTCAAGAGGGCCACCATTGTTCCTGTTCCCAAGAAACCTAAGGTAACTGAGCTAAACGACTACCGCCCCGTAGCACTCACTTCCGTCATCATGAAGTGCTTTGAGAGACTAGTCAAGGACCATATCACCTCCACCCTACCTGACACCCTAGACCCACTCCAATTTGCTTACCGCCCAAATAGGTCCACAGACGATGCAATCTCAACCACACTGCACACTGCCCTAACCCATCTGGACAAGAGGAATACCTGTGAGAATGCTGTTCATCGACTACAGCTCGGCATTCAACACCATAGTACCCTCCAAGCTCGTCATCAAGCTCGAGACCCTGAGTCTCGACCCCGCCCTGTGCAACTGGGTACTGGACTTCCTGACGGGCCGCCCCCAGGTGGTGAGGGTAGGCAACAACATCTCCACCCCGCTGATCCTCAACACTGGGGCCCCACAAGGGTGCGTTCTGAGCCCTCTCCTGTACTCCCTGTTCACCCACGACTGCGTGGCCACGCACGCCTCCAACTCAATCATCAAGTTTGCGGACGACACAACAGTGGTAGGCTTGATTACCAACAACGACGAGACGGCCTACAGGGAGGAGGTGAGGGCCCTCTGAGTGTGGTGTCAGGAAAATAACCTCACACTCAACGTCAACAAAACTAAGGAGATGATTGTGGACTTCAGGAAACAGCAGAGGGAACACCCCCCTATCCACATCGATGGAACAGTAGTGGAGAGGGTAGTAAGTTTTAAGTTCCTCGGCATGCACACCACAGACAAACTGAATTGGTCCACTTACACAGACAGCATCGTGAAGGAGGCGCAGCAGCGCCTCTTCAACCTCAGGAGGCTGAAGAAATTCGGCTTGTCACCAAAAGCACTCACAAACTTCTACAGATGCACAATCGAGAGCATCCTGGCGGGCTGTATCACCGCCTGGTACAGCAACTGCTCCGCCCACAACCGTAAGGCTCTCCAGAGGGTAGTGAGGTCTGCACAACGCATCACCGGGGGCAAACTACCTGCCCTCCAGGACACCTACACCACCCGATGTTACAGGAAGGCCATAAAGATCATCAAGGACAACAACCACCCGAGCCACTGCCTGTTCACTCCGCTATCATCCAGAAGGCGAGGTCAGTACAGGTGCATCAAAGCTGGGACCGAGAGACTGAAAAACAGCTTCTATCTCAAGGCCATCAGACTGTTAAACAGCCACCACTAACATTGAGTGGCTGCTGCCAACACACTGACTCAACTCCAGCCACTTTAATAATGGGAATTGATGGGAAATGATGTAAAATATATCACTAGCCACTTTAAACAATGCTACCTAATATAATGTTTACATACCCTACATTATTCATCTCATATGTATACGTATATACTGTACTCTATATCATCTACTGCATCCTTATGTAATACATGTATCACTAGCCACTTTAACTATGCCACTTTGTTTACATACTCATCTCATATGTATATACTGTACTCGATACCATCTACTGTATCTTGCCTAAGCTGCTCTGTACCATCACTCATTCATATATCTTTATGTACATATTCTTTATCCCCTTACACTGTGTATAAGACAGTAGTTTTTTTTTTTTTTGGAATTGTTAGTTAGATTACTTGTTGGATTATTACTGCATTGTCGGAACTAGAAGCACAAGCATTTCGCTACACTCGCATTAACATCTGCTAACCATGTGTATGTGACAAATAAAATTTGATTTGATTTGATTTACATGCCGATATTGTGGCATTTCTCATGGACGTGGAAAAGAACACTGCCCAGCCTATGGAAAAATATGCAAATCCTGTGGTACAGCTAATCACTTCGCAAGGGTCTGCATGAAACGCAAGAGAAAGGAGGGTAAAGTGCACTCCATTGAAACAAACACAGATGAAGGGAACGGCAGCACAGAGGATATACATTCTAGCGAGTGCATAGGGGCAGTGAGGGCAAAAGGACAAAAGTGGTTTGTCACTCTGCTACTTAATAATAAACCACAGCAATGCCAGCTAGATTCAGGGGCCACATGCAACGTTATGAGCCTTAAAGACAAAAGGAGGCTCGCGCCCAGAGACAAACTCACACAGAGTAGCACCAAGCTGAAACTGTATTCAGGCCAGTTCATGACCTCTTTAGGCCTGTTTGTGACAGAGTGTGTTTTACGTGGCCAGAAATACACCCTTGAGTTTGAAATAGTTGAGGCTAGTCAACAGCTATTACTGTCAGGTTCTACATGCGAGCGCCTTGGACATATTAACTTCACCATCCCAGCTGATCTTAACATTATAGACAAAGTCCAGGCTGGGCCCCTGAGCAAGGAGACACTCCTAAGCAAGTACCATGATGTCTTCAACGCACCGGTCGAGTCAGTTCCTGGGGAAGTCCACTTTGAGTTGGACGCAGCAATCCAGCCTGTACAGTGTGCACCCCGCAATGTACCAGTGGCCATGAAAGCAGCTACGAAGGCTCAGCTTGACAAATACGAAGCAGATGGCCACATCATATCCGTCACCGAGCCTACGGACTGGATAAGTAATATGGTTATCGTCAAGAAACCAGACAAGCTACGGATATGCATTGATCCTAAACACCTCAACCGGGCTCTGCGATGTTCACATTACATTATGCCCACGTTGGAGGATGTTCTTTACAAGCTTCCAAAGGCCAGAGTCTTCACGCTCGTGGATGCCAGAGATGCCTTCCTGCAGTGCAAGCTCGACGAGCCCAGCAGCTACATGACCACCTTTTGGACACCCTGGGGCAGGAAGAGGTGGTTGAAGCTTCCGTTTGGTGTCTCCGTGGCTCCAGAGGTGTATCAGCGGAAACAGCATGAGCTGTTGATGGGACTCAGTGGCGTGGAACCCATAGCAGATGACATCCTCGTAGTGGGCTGTGGGGACAGTGATGAGGAGGCAGAATGTGACCATGACGCCAAGCTGCTGGCCCTGATGGTCAGATGCAGACAGGTCAAGCTAAGGCTAAGCATAAAAAAGCTTCAGTTTAAAGTGCCAGAGGTCCGCTTTCATGGGCACATCTTGTCCTCCACCGGATTGAAGGCGGATCCTGAAAAAGTGAAGGCTGTCTTGGAAATGCCCCACCCATCTGACGTGAAGGGAGTGCAGCGCTTTGTCGGATTCGTCACCTACCTGGCCAAATTCCTACCGCGGCTCTCTGAAGTGTGTGAGCCACTGAGGAGGCTCATGGACAAGGACACCATCTGGCATTGGCTCCCAAAACATGACGCAGCGGTGAGTGAAATAAAACAACTGGTCACCCAGACACCTGTACTGCAATACTACAATGTGTCAAAGCCTGTCACGATTCAGAGTGACTCAAGCCAGTATGGACTTGGCTGTTGCCTCATGCAGCAGGGCCAGCCTGTGGCATTCGCCTCTAGGGCACTCACCCCAACAGAGCAGAACTATGCCCAGATAGAGAAGGAGTGCCTCAGCATTGTGTTTGCATGCCAACGCTTCCACCACTACCTGTACGGGCGCAACAATATTACTGCAGAGACAGATCACAAGCCCCTTATTGCTATATTCAGCAAGCCCCTCCTGAATGCCCCAAAACGACTCCAGAGCATGCTACTGGCCCTACAAAACTACAACCTCAAGGTGGTGTATAAGCCAGGGCCAGAGATGTATGTGAGTTTGAGTTTGAGTTTATTTTTATTTTTACAGGGACAGTGCACATTAATCAACGTTTCAGTAAAAGTGCCGGTTTTAGCCAGCCGGCTAATTTTCAACCGCAGTCCCTGGGCAGGTTATTAAAAACAATTACAATATAGACAATAGCAACATAGAACAAGCAAGACATAGCAACATAGGACAAGCAAGACATAGCATACAGACAGAGCAACATAGAACAAAAAGCAGCAAGACAAAATTCATAAAAGCAACAGTGTTTCCACACCTCACAAGCTACAGACAACAGACAACATGGAGAGCGGCAACACACAGCTAGGGACCATGTTCACAAATCTGATTGACCTTTAGCCATGTCTTCAAGCATTTTGTGAAAGTGTGATATGTGGTGCAGTTATGTGTGTCTGATGGCAGTGTATTCCAGACATGGGAAGCTCTCACAGAGAATGCAGATTTACTAAAGGTGCTTTTCCTTAGGGGAACTATACAGTCACTTCTCATGGCAGACCTTGTGGATCTGTGATTGACACGCTCAGCAGGGCTACTGCATCAGGAACTCACACACACTCCATGCATGAACAACACGCAGTGTGCAGCTTACAAACAGAGCAAGTGGATGTTGAACACATCAACCAGGCTGACTACCTTAATGTTACGGACCAGCGCCTTATACAAATCAGACAGCACACAGACAGGGACGGGCAACTCCAGGCATTGAGGTCTGTGATTCTGATGGGCTGGCCCGACTGCAGGGAAGAAACTGCTTTAGCCGTCAGAGAATATTGGCCAGTCAAAGAGGAGCTCAGTGTTCAAAACGGAGTAATATTCAAGAGTCAGAGAGTCGTTATTCCCCGGTCTCTGCGCCCTGAGATGTTGGCATGCGTGCACTCAAGTCACATAGGAGGTGAGGCCTGTTACAGACAAGCATGTGACACACTGTATTGGACAGGAATGCAGAGTGAAATCAAAGACTATGTCAGTAAATGCACAATCTGCAATGAATTTGCCATTGAGCAACAGAGAGAGACGATGATGTCCCACGAGCTACCGATGCGCCCCTGGCAGATAGTAAGTCTAGATCTCTTCCAGCACAGTGGCAAAGACTTTCTGCTGGTAGTCGATCATTACTCAGACTTTTGGGAGATCGACCTCCTCCCCGACCTCTCAGCAGAGACAACGATCAAATGCTGCAAGGCTCAGTTTGCCCGCTATGGCCAGCCAGATAGGGTAATTTCAGACAATGGACCCCAATTCTCCGGAGTTGAGTTCCGAAAATTTGCTGCAGGATGGGAATTCGAGCACGTCACTTCATCACCACGACACCCAAAAGCTAATGGGAAGGTGGAGTCCGCAGTAAAAATCGCAAAGAACCTCTGCAAAAAGGCTCTGCGAGAGGGCAAAGATGCCTGGAAAGCAATCCTGCAGTGGCGCAATACCCTGACAGAAGGCATGGACAGCAGCCCGGCACAGCGCCTCATGGCACGGTGCTTAAAAGCAGCTCTGCCAGTAGCCTGCACTCTCCTGGAGCCATGTGTGGTGACAGACGTGCTGGTGAAGCTACGTCACAGATGACAGGTCTCCAAGTTCATCTACGACAAATCAGCAAAAGACTTACCTGAGCTCAGGATGGGTGAAACGGTGCGAATGAAGCCACTACCAGGGGACTGGACAGGCCTCTGGAGACTCGAGATCCTGTGTACAGAAAGTGGCACCACGCTCCTACTTGGTCGAAGTGAATGGATCACTGTACCGTCGTAACAGAGTTGACCTTCGGTTTGCTGAGCCAGCACCTACTCAAAGGGGTCGCATGACAAAAGACAGGACCCCAGCAAGTCACATGGGGCCTGAGGCACTGGGCGAAGAGCCAGGGGATCACAGGTCGGCCGCTCCCTCGCCCATCAATTCTCCCCTTAGACATTCAGGTGACACGCCTGTGCGGGAACCCGCAGTCCTCGCAGACAAGCCCCCTGTCTTTTCACGCTGCGGGCGTCTGTCCCAGCCACCAAAAATACTTAATCTGTAGGTTTCCCATCAGGGATTGTTGACAGAGATAAAAGTGAAGAGAATATCAAAATGTGTTGTTGTTACCTGGGAAAAAAAACAAAAAAAACATTACTAAACTGTTAATGTTGGAAATTGTTACTAGTTTTGTTTTGTTAGTGAATTGACACCCCCTGTCCTATTTTATTAAATGGAAGATGTTATGGGTGTAAATTATGTACTGTTATGTACTGTTAGTTATGTTATCTGTTGGTAAATGTTCATTACTGCAACTCTTGTGTTTTACCGGGGTGCTTGAGATACCCGGATGTGTTGTCATGTACTGAACAAGACTGGTTACTCGCATCAATGCCTCTGTCTCGTCATTTAACATTCAAACAGAGACCTAACATTATCGTTTGTAGTGCTTTCGCTGAAAAGCCTATTTGAAAACGGACACTTTGGTGGGATTAACAACGAGAAAAGCTTTAAAATGATATAAAACACATGTATGTTTTAGGAATTGTAATTATGAGATTTCTGTGGTTTGAATTTGGCGCCCTCTATTTTCACTGGTAGTTGTCATATCGATCCCGGTATCAGGATTGCAGCCATAACAGGTTAAAGATTTATCGGGAGCTCTCGGTCACAGCCATAACAGGCTAGCTTTGCTGCATCACGTAACCCCCTGTAGGTCTGTGCTATAAAGCCACCCCCTCCCTCTTAATCAAAAAGTCCAGATAACT